>NC_049182.1:2003888-2627777 GCF_009769625.2 Cygnus olor
TAATAATAATAATAATAAAAAAAAACACGCTGCCTTCAGCAGGAGCTGCAGGTGCCACTGCAACCTGGACACGTAAAACCTGCAAGTGTCCAACAGGGTGAATATGCCTCAGGGGAAAGTAAAGGAAAGTCAACCCTGAGTTAGGAACGTATTTCTTGCTATCATATCTCCTTGAAAATTAAATGGAATTGTCTAAATGAAATACAAATAATTATTGCTACTGGTCAGTATTTTAAACTTTTCTCCCTGAAAGCCAGAGGGATGCTCTTTGCCTCCTGTTAAATTAAATTAGGAGGTGGGCTCCTTCCTCACACTTGTGCTGCTCATCTCCTCTGTAAAAAGCTCCTTCTTTCCATGAGACTGCAGGAGAACACAGCTCAGTGAATTAATGGGTCTGTATGGGATACAGAGCAAATAGTAACTTCGAACTAAGATGATGGGTTCAGAGCCCAGAGGAGCCCAGTGCCCACTGCGAGCCATCTGAAGGATAGTAACAGGGGCAGCAGCTTTCTGTAAGCTCTTGCAGCCACTTTGCATTTCCCTGGATTTCTCGAGCAATCTCGGTGCTATCACAGTTGTGAAGTGGAAAAGAAACTTGGGGATTTTAGACAATAATTTTAAATAGAAGAGATGTATGCAGGTTCTTACCTTAGGATCCGTAGGTCCAACAGACAAATCCTGACCAAGAGAAAATGAAATTAGCAACTTTCAAACAAATCTTGGAATAGAAAGCAGCCAGGTGCAAGCCACCAGGTGTAACTTACTGTTATTTCTATCTCTGTTCCATTCTTCACAATATTGAGAAGTTCTTTGATGATGGATCCACTGGAGCAGTGGTCCGGCTGCGAGGGTCCTGCGGTGCTGGTGGACCTGGTTGTCGGCATCGGTGCAGAGCTGCAGAGCACCCCCAGAGTCAGCAGAGCCACGAGCTGGGCCAGCATTGCGAAGTCAGTTCTGCACTTCGGCTTGGTGAACTGTGTGTGGCTCTGCCCTTGGCTTCCCTTATATACACAGTGCTGGCTGGAGGAAATGATTAATATCTCACCACAAACATGCTCATGCTAAAGGGGAGGCGGGGAAGATTTACCTGAAGAATGGAATCTGCTGGTTATTCAAATGATTAAGTCTGCGTACTTTCTATATCAGGAGCAATCTTGGTGTAGAAATCTGTATCTGAGCCCCTTCTGTACTTCCAAGGTGAGCTGTACAACAACTCTAATGTAGATAAAGTAGATATTTGTATACTGGTGTGAAGTTAGTAGAGGATCTGCTCACAGATCGCAGATAGACATGTATACACACAAGTGCAGGTGGTGGAGAACTAAATCTCATGCTAAATCTTCAGCACTTTTAGAAGTTTGAAGGTGACGTAAAGAAAATACACAGATTCTCCCAGAAAACTGGGGTTATAGTGCTCAACCCTGCAATGTTTATATTTTTTACGATTTCTCTTAAAACTACCACAACTATTCAGTGCAGTTTCTACAGGGAATTCTGTGAACGAAGTCTGGAATATATTAGCAACTCGAAGCATTTTCAAAATCGGGAGTATAAATTCAGCTTGACTCTGCATCAGGCTGCCCATCAGCCAGAGGTACCAAGGTTCTTAGGGTTCTTAGGAAAGGCACCACAGCATCAGGGCAGGTTTCACGGCTGGCTGAGCTGACATAGCAACCGAGAAAGTCTGCGTAAGTAAAGGTTGTTACCTGATACTAAAATCCCAGCTCCTTCTGACACGTGCGATCCTACCATCCAGATCCCGCTGCCAGGACCGAGTGCCCCCTTCAGTCAGGCAGGCAGGGAGCTTTTCCCCGAAACTGCAGGGAAAGCGGCAAGCAGATCCCATTAAATATGGGTAGAGCTGCCAACGCACCGGACAAGCTAATTGTGAATCTCAAAGGGAGAAACTTGATAAACAATGATTCAGAAGCCTTCTGGACTGTGAGTACAAAACAACCGTCTTTTGTAAGAACAGCTGTCCCCTAGGTCGACTTTAAAGGAAGATCTGCCATGGGCGCAGCAGTCCTGGCAAGGACCTGATCTGGTCCTGGGCTCCGTGGGACAATGGGCAGCAAGCAGTAGTTGTCCACGTGTCACTGAAGGTCTGGAAATGCAGTCTCTGTATCAGTGTTATCAGGATATTTTTTACTTCCTGGGCTGTTGAAAATGTGCTTGCAGGTGCTGGGTGAGGTTATGGACTTCTCCTGGGAAGGCAACGCAGTCCTGTGATGTTTTCCCTGTCCTGAGCTCACATCCAGAGCAAGAAGCAGGAGTACACACTCTGACATCCACTTTCTTTAGGACGTACTTTGCTCTTTCATCTGGTACTGCTAATTAAAATCATGATGAGTGCAAGAGCCAGAGCAGAGTCCTAGAGCAGGGGTTGCGCAGAGACTTGCAAGCTGATGGGGAATTGTTGCATATCTGCTGTTTTGAGAACTTACGTATATAGATGCCTAATATTGCAGTTTCACTTATTTTCCCCTGGTTTGCTAATGAGAGTATGATGTAGTCTTGAGCAACAATTTCAATATTTTATTTCTACTAACCAAAGGAAAATCCAAAGAGTGCACTGTTTTTCTCAAACATTATAATTTGACATGATCTGCTTTGCCCTTTTTTTGTTATTACCCTCCAGAAACTGAAAGAGGTTTTAAAATCAGCTTGTCCCATGGACAAGCTGTGGTGTTATTCCGGATGGACCATAGGGAAGGGGATCTTTGGGGTGAGCAATGCTTGCTTCTTAGCCTATGTGTGGGTACTTTGTCGACCTGCAGGTCAGTTAACTGAATGCTCCCTTTTGGTGTAGCTCCTGTGTTACCTGGTACGTTCAAGTCACACGTAAATTTTGCATTTTTCAGTTTCTAAGATGTACTTTGTTAACATCATTAAATAAATTTATCTCCTGAGATGTCAACCCTGCTGTAACAATCTGCTTTTCTCCCTTTGTAGCATGAAAAAAATTACACCAGGACAAGCACTTTGTAGGCAACACTGGGACATTGCACAGCCTTTAAAAATGTAAAATTAGAAGGAAAAGGAGAGAGCATGTCTCCTAGGGTAGCACATTATCAAATCACAATGTCAGTACACTTTCTTCCATCCACCTCAGAATTCCATCATATCTATAGGGTTTCAACTAAGGGGTAGTTTCCAGCAATGAGCAATGGATTCCTCATAATTTTATTAATATTTTGGCCTCGACAATTCCTTCCACATTCCTGCCATAAACAATGACACTCCTCTGGTAATTCCCCAGTTTTTTAGTGCAGCTGTCAGGGTCATGAATATTTCAGGATTTTTTTTGGTGTTCTGGACATTTTTTCAGGCAGAGGCAGTGGCTCCTGTGTGCAGGCAAGGGCTGAGGGCTGGCTGAAAGCTTGGGTAGGATAAAGAGATCATGCAGAGGTAAATGAATTGTTTGGGAAGAAAACCAGCAGGTGTAAAATGTATTGGTAAAATACATAAAATGCATCAAGTGATTTACAGCAGGCCAGCATAAAACAGTTACTCACACTGTCCTGCAATCAAGACACTTGCTGGAAAAAAACATAAACCAGTGTTAAACTCTGGGGTTAAAATCTGAGATAAATACCAGGACTATGAGTTTGATGATTACTTTATTGGACTCAATCTAGATTGTTAGAGTAAGCAAATAGCTGCGATGAAGAGGTTATGGAAAAGCAGTGTCGCCGTCTGGTGTCACCATCATCATTATGAAGGAAGTGCTTCATCAGGAAAAGGCTTTTGCATTACAGGAGTGAGACACTTAGGTTTCCAGGGAAATGAAGGACAGAATAAATCTCTGTCATGGCTTACTTCTGTGCAGCCTGCTGATATGTCCCAGAGGGGGCATGTGCACATTTACAAAATGTAAAACATGAAACAAACAAACAAAACGCACACAAGAACACAACAGGCAAGCATTGCTGATATTTGCAATCCTTTGGTGCTGCTTGGCCATTACGTACTTGTTCTTTTGATCATTTGCTTCGGTAAGTGTCACACCTCATGCCTTATTGCTCTGCAAGCTCCTTGCCATTCTCCTGTCCCCATCCTATGTTTACCTTTGTCCACTCCCAGGAATATCCACAGTTCTCCGGGTTTTCCAGGTTTGTTGGCAACCAGCCGCTGTCATTGCAGAGAGCCTTAGGAACTAAAATAAGGAATTGCACCACCTCTCGCAGACCAAGCTATCTTATCTAAATATTTTTTTTCCTACAAAAGACAAAGACAACTAGTGTATTTTCTTGACCAAATCTCCTACGTACATCCTGGTTTACAGAATCTTTGCTCCAAATTCTGCAATAGATGAGTAAGAACAGCTGTGTGTTGGTGGTAAAGGAAGAGCCTCAAAAAACATAACCCAGTTACAGAGGGCTACATGGGCAACATATAGATTATCACCTACAAATAAATCTGATAGGTTGTCTTATGAGATGTGTAGTATTTGTAGTTAAAGCCTTTAACTTCAAATAGCAATAATGTTTTGTAAAATAGTGAGCATCCGACCACAGTACGAACTTTTGCTATGTATGAAGCTACAGATTCCTTACAAAATAATGTACCAGTCTGTTCTATGAAACCTGCAAAAAAAAATCCTTTCTAGGAAATAACAAACCTGTGGCAAACTTTTGGTATTGACCTATATTGGGGACTGGTGCAGAGGAGGATTTATGCACAGTCATCGTTGGCCATGACGTCAGTACCTGCGCTTTTTCTGCGTGCTCAGCCAGAGGTGCCTGCAGATGGGGAGAACATTCAATGGACTGCGGCAGCACAGGCTGGGGATGGTGCGGGGGCACCAGTGGGTGCAGGGGGCCAGCACCCACTGCAGCCTGGGGAGGGGGGTGCAGCGGGACTGGGACTGTCACTTTGTGCCACAAACCACAACTGATGAGCAAAGTCAGAAGGGCTTTTCCGGTCCTGCAGTGGTGCCAGATGACATGGGGGAAGGAAGGATGGCCTCTCTTCTGACTCCAAACTGAATTTCATGCTTACAAGATGAAATTAATTTCTCTGAAATTAGCATATTGAACGAGTTCCATGCTATCAATATAGCATGAGCAGAGTATATACTGAAGAAAACCCTAATGTTTCAGTACACAACCCAAGTCCCAAGTGGGCCCTCCCCACAGCTGTCATCATTCTCCATGACAAGCAATCATGTAGGAAGGTGTTTGCTTTCCTCCATGGTGATGGTGTGACCGGAAACTAGATAACAAAACAGATGAATTAAGGGGTAATGTCGTACTGCACCCACTGCAGCACAGATCTTCTGAGAGATTGAATTACCCTGACATTCAGCATCCCATCAAGGTGAGCTGAAGCTTTAATTGGCTTTTTGGGTGCTGCCTTTCTGGAGTGACCTTCTGCAAGAGGGTAGATTTCTCCCATGCTCAGTAATCTCAGTTCTATTGCTCTTCTTCCAATGACTTTTTTCAAAATGTACATATTTTGCACATTTTGCAAATAGCAAATGTATGTTTTCTCCTGGAACTGTCAAGACTTGCTATTGGGTGATCTCGATTAAATAATCCTGTTAATTATATTTGACCAACCAAACTCCCGAGGGAATAAAAGAGTACCAGAAATATCCATGTTGGAAAACTGATTTATGTTACACAGATTTTGTTCCCAGTCTTCTGTGGAAGGTTTACAGAGGCCTTGTCATAAAAACCACAGGTGCGGGTAGCAAGTGCTTTCCTGTACCCTCAGCAAAATCTTTGCGAGGTCTGGTCTGTGTATTGCTATGCTTTGATGAGTGCTTTAACAATCGGTTCTGGTGGGTCCCCAGATTCCCATCTCTGAAGTGGGCCTTTGAACGGGCCCTTCCGAGCCATGTGGCAGCCTCCAGGCTGCGGCGGCTGCAAGGCCGCGGGCCGAGCCAGCCTCCCGCTGGGCCGCAGCCTCTCGCGCTTCTGCGCTGGCCATCAGACCATCAGATGGTTTGGGGCGAGGGTAGGCACATTTATTCAGCGCCTAAAAATACAAAACACAGCCTCAGGTGTGGTAGATGGGTTGGTGTGGGTCTCCCAAAGCCCAGAGGAGGTTTTCAACATTTTGAAAGTAGCTGTATGCAGGAGGTACAGTGAGCGCTTCTGTTTATAAATACTTTTCGTGACATGAGTTTGAGATGGCTGCATTGGCACTACCTGCATGCAAGGCATTTCCAATAGAACTGGGGAAAAATATAAGCCCCTCATCATGATAAGCCCCCAAACACAAATCAGTGAAGCTCCATGAGCTAGATCTGGCAGACAAGACTGATTTCACTGCAGCAAGTTGTCTGGGCAAAAACGTTGGGATATTTTACGTAATAAATGTGAAAGAACCCAAACTGATGATGAGAGTCTGATGATCATCAGACCAGTGTCAACAATTTTTTTCAAAGTCCATCTTGATGTTGAAGGAAGAAGCCTCAGGCATACCAGGACTCAAGTGGCAGTGAGAAGGGAATGGACACTCCTCGTTCCCAGCGGTGGTGAGCCAATGATTCTGAGCTGATACCAGGAGGCAGCTGGTGGTTTCTGTTTCCAAGGAAGGATGCCGCCTATGCACAGTAACTGCAAAGAGAATGGAAATTCATTTTTTTCTTCTACAAAACTAAGAAAGAAACTATTGTCATAAATCCAAATTTGATGATTTGATCCTTGCTGCCAAGGGTTTTACCTATGCATCTTTCACAATTTCATAACAGTCTGGGATACAGCTGATCTGGTAACTGATTAAACAAATATTACCTTTTCCTGTTGTCTGTGTAATGAATCCTTTACTGGATGACCACTTTTTATACATTATTGCTAATAAGAACTAAGTTAAACACTTAAAAACAAGGAAATGCTAAAATGAAGTTAGCTTTTGCAGCCCTGAATTGGTCTCATTATATCAGGCTTTCTAACTTTCTTCAGTTCTACTTCATACAATTTTTCCCATGAAAGGTTTGTTCGGCCTCATGTTTGCTCAGGCTGGACTTATTGGCCTGCAGCAATTGTCCTGTTTTAGCATTTTCTAACTTTTAAGTGGTTGCTTTGCAACCTTAATAATCCTTTTAGGCAGCTTTTCCCTATCTAATTTTGAGGATTTTATCAAGTAAAACAGAAATCCCAGGCACAAAACCTTGCTGAGTCACAGTTCACTCTACGGTTAGGAACTGGGTGAACTGCACTATATAAGGTCATAGAGACTTCAAACAAAAGGTCGTTTTTATGTTTTCAGTCTTACTAAGCAACTTTTTTTTTTTTCCTTAGGCCTATTTTTAGAAACAACTACCTTGTGTGACATCTTTAAGATAACCACTCAGTCAAGGCGGAAAATTTCAGCCTGGAGGTTACATGTTGGTAAATCTACCAGCAAAGAAGTAACAGGCAGCGCATGAGGCTCACCGAAAAAGGGGAAAGGTGCATCTTTTGAAATTGTGTTATGAGAGATCTTCACACATGCTAAAACTGGTGGGATTCAGTACCTTGGAAAAAATGCCTCTGGTTGTGTGGGAGCTGGTGACATGCACCTAGCATGTAGGCTGATATGTCCCCATCCCTCCTGGGGCATCTGCTGCTCTTGGGCATGATGCAGGTGCACAGCTGCACACAAACCGGCCAAGTTTGGCACACGTTGCAGAAAAGGGCAGGGTATGGGAGTTTAGTCCTTAAAATAAATGATATCTTTAATGTGTTATTTTTTGTTATTTTATTGTTATTTTTGGATATAGTTCTAGGCTAAATTATGAAAGAAATATCACTTTTCAAGCTATATCACATATGTTTCTTACTTTTTATCCATCTTTTTCATGGAAATCTCTGGCAAAATCGAAATAACTTTCTGGAACACAAATCCTATAAGGAGCGGCTGAGGGAACTGGGGTTGTTTAGTCTGGAGAAGAGGAGGCTCAGAGGAGACCTTATTGCTCTTTACAACTACCTGAAAGGAAGTTGTGGGGAGCTGTGGGTCAGCCTCTTCTCACAGATAACTAGTGATAGGACTAGAGAGAATGGCCTCAAGTTGCACCAGGGGAGGTTTAGGTTGGAAATTACGAGATGTTTCTTCTCAGAAAGAGCAGTCAGGCATTGGGACGGGTTGCCCAGAGAGGTGGTGGCGTCACCGTCCCTGGGGGTGTTCAAGGAAAGGTTGGATGTGGTGCTTGGGGACATGGTTTAGTGGGTGACATTGGTGGTAGGGGGTGGTTGGAGCAGATGATCTAGGAGGTCTTTTCCAACCTTAGTTATTCTATGATTCTGTGATTTTATGATTCTTCTCACTTACAGGTAGCCTCCAGAGAACGACAAACATCTTCTGACCTGTATTTCCCTGGTTTTATTTAAATTAAGGTAACTTAGCTACTATTTCCAGCTTTGTGAACAGGTCAGTATGCAATGAGAGTCCCATTTCCTTTAATATTTTCCCTTTTCTGACTGCTAGGAAATAGAAGTCACATTTGTCTAATTCAGGCAGCTAACTGAAAAGCAGCATGAGTTATACGGGGTAAATCATCATGGTTCCACTACTGCTTTGTTTTGTAGTTGTCAAAACCATGAGTGAAACCAAAAACAGAAGTCGCTGTGAGGCAGCAAAACCCAATCTCATCCCCCGGGTCACGTTTCGCCGTCCCACCTGGAGCGAGGCTGCGGTGGCTGCACTCCGGCTGCTGTGCGGCTGCGGGCAGAACCCTCTCGGGCAGGAGTTTCTCCACGATCGGCGATGCCTCACCAAGAAAAACACTGGGAGTCAGACGTTAGAGAACCCTGAATGAAGTTTGTGGAGCAAAGCGTCTCAAATTGTTCCCTGGATCCACAGTAGCTGCAAGATCCTTCCTGTGAGTTTAATCACATCCTGACATACCCATATCAGCTGAGAGCAACGTCACTGTTTAGAGTTGCTGTGCTATTTTTAAGCAATGAAGGGACAATTTGTCTGTCACACACTTCAAACAACATTTTTTCTCTGTGACTCTGATATTGTTTGTCCCACCGAGCCATGGAGACGGTCGCACACAGCCTGTGCCTGTGGCAGAGCGCTGGAGAGTCCACGCTGTGTGGCAGCACCCCGCAGCTGCCAGCGGGCTGATGGCAACGGCACAGTGCTGAGAAATCAAAGCCTGTCATGCTCAGGGCATTCAAAAGAGAAAGAAAGGGAGATTTGACACTGGTGTGAGGATTTCAGCCTGTTTTTCCCTACCTGGGTGCGGAGAAATAGGTATCTCACTTGATCATCTAATAAAATACAGCATTTCATTTTTTTCCACCTGTGGGAAAAGAGATTTAGGTTCGGGCTGTAATGGTGTCATTTGAAAGCAAGCAGCAGGCAGTGCCTTTATCACCGTTGGCTAGAAGTGTCATAGGAAACACAACATCCTTCCTGCTCCTGTGCCGCTTGTTGGCAGCTCCAGCTGCTTTCCCTCTCGTCTGGGGAGAGAGGAAAACATCTCGCTGTAGGGAAAGCCTTGTCCTGGCTTAGGAGAAGGTCTCAAGGTCTCTAGCGTGCCTGAAAACAACTGCTTTAGCATCCAGGAGGTGTTTTCAGAACACTAACATAAATGGAAATCAAAGCCTTCTATGCATTTCTCAGACCACTTGATTTTCCAGCACACCTATATCATCTGTCCTTAAACTCAGCACTGCAATGTTTCACTTATGCTCAACCACACAAACTCAGCTCAGGCATGTTTCTACTTGCTGACTATGAAAGCCCCCAAAATCTGTATCAATAGCTACATCATAACATCATCATGTATTTGTGCAGGCATGTGAAAATAGAAATACTATCTGAAACTCTCTGTGCCACCTGGGAGAAAGGCGTAATCCCAGAATTTACCTGCTCGTGTTTCTGCTTTTCTTTCATAGAGAGTAGACAAAAATAACTCTTTTTTTTTTTTTTCCCCCTGTTAATTTTGTCCATTTTCATTTCACTAACCAACTTCCTCCTTTTGGTTCCATTATTTCAAACTCTGCTCAAATCAGCCTAATGCTGTATTGCTATTTCCTCTTCCAAGAAAATCATCACCAATAAGTGTGTGAATAAGCACAGCCCCGTGGGATAATTTAGGTCACTGCTGAAGCCCAAGAAACGGGAGCAGAGAAGAGCTTAATTTTGAGGTTTCTCACAACTCCACAGTCACTTCAGTGTCCACTTAGGTATCAGTCTGTTCGTGTTTCCGCTCTCTGAGCCCATGGTTTTCAGAAATGATTACTACTGCTTCTGCAGTGGTCTCCAGTTTGGGAGGTATAACCTGAGACACTTTCTGAAATTACGGATTATACTAAAACTGACACAAGCAATATCTGAGTGCCTGCAACTCTGCTTTCACTGAGAGCATCACTGTACTTGTGCTTACAGACTTGCAGGTGGAAAGACAGGTTTCAGAAATGTGACCATGCATTTTGGAGCTTTCCACAAAATAGCTGTTTCATTTTAAAATTACTTGATGACGGGCTATTGGCTCACATCTTACTGGCTCACTGACCACTCTGAATTTCTGCGTGGTTGTAACTTCACTATGGGCATTTGGCTGTCTGGCAACACCATCCTTTGTTTCTGTTGCCTTAGCAGCAGTGAAATGACTTGAGTTACCATCTCTCCTGTTGGGTATAAAAAGACCACCTCAACAGAAATATTCCTGAGGTCATTAATGAAGTGAATTAATTGTCTGCTGTATATAGTAAACGCAACAGCTTCTTGCATGTAATTCAATATGAATATCTAAATGTAATTAATGAGCATGAGATGGCTCTCATCTTTTTGAGCTGCTACTATAGAACATACTAACTTTACCAATGAACATAAAAGACTGGATGAACCAGGCAGATCAAAGGTCTATCATGACCCAGTGTGCTATGAGCAGCAGTGGATATTTAAGGAAAATGGTGTGAGATACAGAGTGTACAGAAAGATCTTTCCTCATGATGTCTTCCTGACAGATGGCCCTTGGTGATATAAGAAGACTCTGAGACAAATGTTACATCTGATTGCTGTATTTAATGCCACAATGTTATTTTCTGTAAATTTAACACATTTTTGAACCTAAGCATAGATTTTCTTCCCAAGATCCTGGGCAGAGTAAGACTTATGTAGAGCCCCTTGCTGTTTTTAGTGAGGCTGTGTTCCCATGTCCATGTCTATGCTTACCAAGACTGAGATTTCTGTGCTGCTTGCTTCCCCAGTCACTCATCATCACTTAGATGGCTGGACTTGATGATCTGATGGCTAGACTTGATCTTGAAGATCTTTTCCAACCTGGATGATTTGGTGATTCGAACATAGCAAAATCATCCTAGAACATTTCCTACTCAGCTTCAGAGAGTATTTGATACCACTGCATGCTTTCTGTCATTACATCCAGATGACATTACGCAATGCAGGTCCTTTGTACTGTTAATTCTGGCTTTAAATCCTGCTGATGACACATGCTGCTGTGAGTAGTTCTTCTAAAGTAATTATATCATACAACGACATTTTCCCTTTAGTTTGACTGAAGTCAGTCAAACTCGTTATCTCTTTGGTTTTGTTTATGTTTTCTTTTTACACATTCAGTTCTCCATCCATGCATTGAGATAAGGATTCGTTTCTATTACATTTGTATTGTTAGACCATACAGTGCATTTTATTCCACTGCAAGATATATTCTTTGATTCCAAACAGTAATGAAAGATTTCACAGCCACTTTTGCTGTTATGTTGCTAACAGTGATCTGTTCTTTCCAGGTGGCACAAATGGACTCCACACTGATGCTCTTACAGTGCTTCTAGAGTGACCACCAAGTTCAGACTCAGCCTTGAAATTCATATCTCATTTATCTTCAATTTTGAACAGGTTTCTAAGTTCTTAACCTTGTTATTACAAAACTTATGTGACCTATCCTTTCTATCTTCTAATTAAACCAACATAAACAAACAGCTGGCGGTCACTCGTAGCAAGTAGAGAAACAGCACAAAAAGCCCCAGTAAATATCTCGTTGTCTGCAATGAAAATGCTACGGGCTCTTGTTTAAAAGATGCTCCATTTCAGTACAACCTAAATATATTAAACCATGAATAAATGTGTGAAAGAAATAGTAATAAGAAGTCATATAAAAAGCATTTCAGCCTGCACCTTCAGTGGGCTATTTCTGCAGCTCTTTGACTTCTGCTGCTTTTACTGGCATTGGCTCAGTCCCCAGCACTGTGTGTCTGCTTGAGCTCTAACAGCAGATGGCAGCTTACTCAAAAATAGAGGGGCAAAAAGGATTACTACAGGAGAAAACAAAGCAGAAAGATCACTGGCATGCTCTGCCAGCCTGCTGCTGTTGGCAAGGTCACATCATTGATCAACAGCAAAATTCAGCCATGAGGGATCTCTGTGCTTGCCTAGGCTGGGGAAGTAAAGTGCTTTGCTTCTCTGTGTAGCATTTACAGCATAAAAGGAGCCTGGTCGCTTTTTAAATAATACAATCGACATTTCATCGAGTCACCAGCGTATATGACCTGTCACTTTACAGTCACAGCACAAGCTCATTGCCTGCACAATGCTGCAAACACTGGTGTCAACAGATCTGCCTCAGCTCCCTGTTCACCCTCCTCTTGAGATTCCTCCATGGCCTGATTAAGAAGGGAAAGAGAAGCAAGGGTAATTTAACAGTCAGAATAAAATTGTTATACTCCTATGAGTCCTTCACCTTAAACCTGTGACAAAATAAATAAATAAATGTGTAAATATTTTTCTTTAAAACTCCACTTCAACTTGAGTTACAATACTGTCAGAAGGTGGTACTTTCACATGGGCTAAGGCATTAGTTTTGTCATTTCTTTACTCAAGAGGTGCGACCCATTAGCCACAACCCAAATCACCATATCTGTGTTTCTCCATTATCTAAATCCAAGGAGAATTAATCTAATAGAGGCACAAAGGTCATTGCAATGTATGTTTGTATTTATACAAGGGAGTTGATGCTTTACTGCCAGACAGAGGTGTAACATAATTTGCTTCAAGAGAATTAATCCTTACTGACCACAGCAAAAGTGAGATAAAAGTGTGTTCCTGTTCGTTGACAGGAGTCTTCTGGATTCAAGCTGTAAGTATGTCCTCTAAGCCAGAAGAAGTTAAGCTGAATATCTCTTTTTTGCCTTATGTGATTGCAGCATAGCTGGCATGAAGGGTTACGAGATTAAACAACTGTTCTGTCCAACTCTGATATCTTAATTTGTTCCGGAAAACCCACAATAGTACTACTTGTTTTCTCATCTCTCACTATAATGTGGGAAGAGCAGGACTAGAATGTATTGTTCTCAAAAAGCTCTTGTAAGTTTTGACTTTGTTTTTGTAGCTGGAGCCCTCTGAATGGGCATCTGCTCTCTCCTTGCATAACCCTACCAGAAGTAGCTCAGAGAGTTCATGATAATGAAGGCATGTGAACAGAAACAAATCAATAAAGGAGGGCATTGCATCACTTCTAGTCTGATACCTGCTGGTGTTTTTGTGTTCTCAGAATGAAACAATATATTTTTCTTAGTTTGCATAGGCAATCCAATGACTTTTCCTGTGAATAGTTAAGTAGTGGTTTTGTCTCTAGCCTTTTTCTTGCAGCCAGGAAGATTTTTGTCACTACAGTCATTCATCTCAGCTAACAGTTGTGCGTAGGTTAAAGAAAACGAAATTAAGGAGAGAGATTAGAAATTGTCCCTTGGTAAATTGCTTCAGAGTCCAAGAATTACAATTTGTGTGCATACGTGTATTTACCAAATTAAATGTCTTTACTGTGAAAGTTTAACAGATAAAAGTCAGTTAATTAACACTGTTACAATAGCAGGTGGGACCCTCATTATACCAAGTAGAGCCAAAGGTTTAGAGACAGCCTTTTTCTGCAGAAAGTTTGTACCTGTCAGAGCCGCAGGGGCACTAACAGGCTTTGATGGCCCTGACCAGCCTCAGCTGGGCCTCTGCCCACACCCTACCCATGGACCCAGCCCATTTAAGCTCAGCCTTGGGGTCTTTACAGTTTCTGCTTGTATTGCAGAGGTGCTGCTCTCCAGCTCAGCTGCAGCCATGCCTCTTCCTGACTGTGCATCTTGGTGATTCGGACCCTAACCTGTGGATGGACTTCCTGACTTGGCCTCAGACCTGCTTCATCACCCTGGCTGCTGAGGCCCCTGCCCTTCAGCTGCATTGAGTGTGGCTCCTGGCTTGTAGGGAGCAGCTGCTGCCCCTTGCTCTATTCTGACAGTAAGTCTACTCTTGCCATTAAGACTGCTTCTGTTGGTGTGCATCATAGCTTAAACAAAAGCTGTCAACAAATCCAAAAGTTTTCAATCAAAATTGATAATACAAAAGTTGGGGATGCTTTGGATATTTATGTAGCGTGTAGAGGAAGTCTTTGCTCTTGGGGGATGATTTACATTTGAGTTCGAGGGGCTGATCTTATCTCTTCATCTAGCAAAAATGCTCTTCTTAAATGTTCAATGTCACAAAAATAAGGGAAGTTGGCACCATACAGTATGGTTATATAGCTTTTAGCAGCACTTTGTACTGTTCTTTTGGCTATGGTATACAAAACAGATTTATTGCACTGTCAATCCCCTCACTTCTCCCTGACTTGGGCTGCCAACTAGCACAGCTCTGTGTGCTGTGCCCGTAGTAAACACATCATCTGCCCACCCCAACACTGTGCCGCTCTCCAGCTCTGCCCAAATTCCTCCGTACGAGGTGACCGCGGGTAAACACAGCAGGGACTCAACCGTACTCTCTTCCACAGGTGGAAAGGAAAACTGGCTGGAGAAGGGCCGGGCCCAGGAGCGGGAGAAGCAGAGAAGGGCAGAGCCGAGCCCAGGGCCGGGGCCCCGGGGTGGGCTCGGGGCCGGGCGCTGCCGCTGTCCGTGGTGCTGCAGCGGCGGGGGGCGGCTCCTGCGCCACGGGGGGAGCCAAAGCTGTCGGCGGTTCAGCGAGCCCAGCAGGAAAGTGCTGTAGCCCTTTCCGCAGGTACGTGTATTATTTTTTTTTTTTCCAGAAAGTCTGTGAGGCATAATTCTAGAAAGCGGAAGCCAAGCAATGGGCTCGGATGAGGTCCTGAGCCAGCCAATGTAGACTCACCTGTATCATTGATACCAGGCGGAGGTAAAGCAAATATCTCAACATGATGAGATGGTTTGTACCTTTCTACCTCTGGGACGAGGTAATCATAAGATGGAAAGCTACAGGCTTTTCAGGTTCCCATGTTATCAAAATTACTTGTTCCTAAATTGACTCACAAAAGTCTTCTCATGCTTTTAGATATGGCAAATTGGGTGATGTTGTGGATTCCTCTTCTCCACAATTTGCTTTAAGGTATAGATTAAAATCTGTGGCTTCCCTCTTCATGTGAGCAGTAGCCCTGCCAGTAATAATGTGAACTGGCTGACCAGTTCACCAATAAAAAACAGGATCAAGGTGAAAACAAGGTGTCAAACCAAGGTAAATGAAGGGGGAGGAAAAAAAAGTCCCTGCCCAGGAACAGAAAGCAGGGAGGTCTGAACAGCAACAAAAGGAGAGGGAGTTTCTACTTACTGAACAGGTTTGGGACATTTTGGAGCAGGGCATCTTATGGTTTGATATTAGGCTAGCTTGCTTGGCAAGGGGTAATATAAAGCTCCAGAGAAACGCTGAGACATGATTGGAATACTGTCAAACATCTTTTGAATCAACAGAAACGGAAAGCTGAAATAGCATCCTGAATAGTATCTTTACTTAGAAGATTCTTGCATTGATTGCCTCAACGAATGTTGAATTATACAAGGGCAACATGATCTCATAATTCTGCAATGATACAGAAAAGAGGGCATGATTACCATCATAAGAAACCAGAAGGGCAGACAGCTGATACTGAAATGTGGGGGAGTGCTGAGTCACTGCATTAGGTGCTGCCATAGTAACTATTTACCAGCTGGCTGGGGATGAGGAGAGACTGAAAATCCTGAAATAGAAATTTAACAAGTTATAGCTTGAAATATTACACACATTTCAAAACAAAACTTATCAGAACGGAACACTTTCTAAGAAGTTTTTTTGTATTAACTTTACTTGGGGGCAACTAAATTACATCATATTATTGAATGGGCACAGAAGAGTATCAAAAAATAAGAAATTGATGATATCTTCTCTTTTAGACTAATGTTGCTGCGCCTAATTGTGTGAACAAGTAGGAAGCACTTTGAATTTGTTTATTCACAGGGATTTGGCATAGTTTATATTTCCTACAACCCAGACCAAGCTGTGATGGAACAGAGTAGAAGGATCTTCTGGTAGTGACAGGTTTTGGAATGAATTTGGAAATTTAACATAGTTTAGGGAGGAATGTAAGCACAAAGGCCCTGGTTGATCTTTTCTGATGTTGTTCTCTGGTGTGGATATTAAGAAGACTGTTGTTGGTCTGTTACTGGTTTAAATCTCCTGATGGTGTAAGGTATGGCCTCTGCGGCAGAGACGGCTCTGTGGTGTTGTAGCAATTTTGGACGCTTCTGTGACTCATGAGTTCTGAGTAAGATTCTGAGTGACTTCTCACTGTGGAAAATTTCAGCATCATGACAGGTGTCTGTCACTGACACCTCTAGAAACAAAATCTCCATTGCTATCATCCCAATGAGGGACACGATGAGTGAGAGCACTAAAATGGGCTGCTACAGTGGTGTGAGCAACTTCTGAAAATGACCTCAGATAGACCTTGTGATCAGTTGGGCTAAGTTTGCCCTGGGATCTAGTGTACAGAGAAGCAGAAATCTACTAAAGGCTTAAAATATAAGTCAAGAATTAGAAGAGGGTTTACGCGCACAGAGGCAGGAAGCTTGTGGTAAAACACAGGATGTCACCAGTTTTTTTTTTAAATCTACATAGAGATCGGAGGAGCTGCTGCGGGAACTGATGAGGTCAGGAAAGCTCTTCCTTGCAGGGCACAGGCAGACACCCTGTGGGTGCCCAGAGGTCCAGGTGGTAGCTGTTGTGTCAGTGATCCTCACTTCTCTGCTAGGAGGAGGAAAGGAGTTTTCAGGACCCAGTGTACAACTGTATGTGCAAATCTCTTTGCTGTGAAGCTTAGCGGAGTTCTGGGAGCTGGTGGACTTTAACCAGCTCCTACTGCTCCCTCCACTTCCCTAAAGTAGTAGTATTTAAAAGATTCATTGCCTGAAAAGCCAAGGGATCCCATGGGATTAGGATGACTTAATTTGTCCTATCCATCAGCTCCAGTGTTGCCATTTCTGGGCTCCTGCAAACTTCCATTAGCTAGAAGCAGGGCTCAGCAAATAACACTGGTGGTTTGGGGGAAGTCTGGGCTTTTTCAGACATAGTGGCTGTGGGATCTTGGTTGCTTGCTGAAAACAAGATGTGCTGTCAGTCTTCAAGCACACAAATCTTGCTGCAGGGAGGAAGGTACAAAGTGGGGTAGAAAACATTCTTCCTTATCTAGAAATAAGATATCAGCAAGAGGCTAGACAAAAGCTCTTAATTAAAATACTGTTTAGCAGTAGAGATGATTTTCCAAGTCCAATTTTATAGCTGTTTTGTTTGATTTTGACATCAGGTGTAACTGAAGTCACAATTGTTGCAGTCTGCAGCAATGTTTACCATGAGAACTGTAGTCTGAGGAAACAGATGCAGTTGTCTTCAGTTCCCAATGCACTTGTTAGCACACTTAATGATGTCTTTTTGCTTTGAGACCAAGGATCTTGGAATCCCACTTTACTTGAGCAATTGGATGTGGCAATTTCCTAACAGGTTTCGAGAGTGGGCAGCGGTGACACCAATGCAAGTGACATCAGTTTACTCTTCCGTATGCAGGATTTTTTTAAAGTCCTTTTCACAGTGAATCAGAAACCACACTTGAAAAGCGTCTTTTCCCTTCAAATGGAAATTCTTCACTTATGTCAGCTCCATTCTCACCTTAAAGAAAATCAAAGGTTTTTATCTTCAAAAGGAAGTGTATGTCCTGGACAGCTATAATCAGTGCTGAACAAGTGCTAATTCCTCATACGTGCAGGGATTTCCTTGGTGTACCTTGCTACGTGCTCACAAAGAGTTAAGCAGCTGCACATCACAGCTTTGAGCAAGCAGTTCTGCCTGCCTTGCAGATCTGCCATGTTAGTCGCTCAGAAGGCTGAAGCACAAGGCTACGGTGCGTGTTCTTCTCCGTGCCATTCCTGACCCACTTTTACCCCCCTGGTGCTGTGATTACCGGGGGATGTAACATTGGAGTCACTGCTGGCGCAGCTGTTGTAAAGCCTTTTTCTGCAAAGCCTTTCTCCTACCATGGAGCCCAGATTAATTTTCTACTACCAGCTTGTGGGGGAAAAGGTGGAATCCATAAGAACATAAATCTGCTGTCTCCCCACACCCCCCTCACGTTATTTGCCATCGCTAGTGCGTTTTATCTCTGTTCGTGCACAGCCATTCACTGCGTTTTAAGGCGTTAGAATATCTGGAGCGATGCTCAGCCGTCTCCTAGGCACTGGAGCTGGAGGTATTTCGCTATTTCTGCCGGGCAGGGCTTTCAGGACCGCTCCTGTGCAGCAGAGATTCCCTCGGCCCAGGAAGGGGAAGCACCAGCCATGGCGGAGTAAAGTTTTCCCCCCCCCTTCCTCTCCCGTCCCCTGATGCTCTTTGCGCGTTCGGGCAGGGAAAGGATGCTGCGGCCCGGCAGCCTCGGCCCTGGCGAGACGAAGCCGGAGGGCTCGCCGGGATGGGGAGAGGAGGAGGAGGAGAAAGAGAAAGAGGAGAAGGAGGGGGGCTGCTAAAAATACCGCCCTGTGCCGGGGGAGCGCGCCGGGCCGGGCCGGGCTGCGCTGCGCAGTGAGCGCGCCGCAGTGCGCGGAGCGGGGAGCGCCGCAGGCATGCTCGGCCCGCTGCTGGGCTCCGCCGGCTCCGGCTGCCTGCTGCTGGGTGAGTGCCCCCGCCGCTATCGCGACAGGGCCGGGCTGTCGCGATATCCTCGCCCCCGCCAGGGAGCGGGGAGCTGCGCGCCGCTGGGGGTGGGGGGGGTGGCTCCGGGGCTGGGGAAGCGCGATGGGGGCTCGGCCGGGCGCCCTGCTTCATCCCCCCCCCTGCAGCCCCCAGATTTATGTCCCTGGGCTGCCTGCAGGGGGGTGCTCGGTCCGGTGATTTATTTGGAGTGGGGCTGGGAAATAGGGCGGCGTGCGTGGGTGTGCTCCTGTGGGTGCGTGTGCTCGTGGATGTGTCCGTGTGCTCGTGGATGCGCGTGCATGCTCGTGCGCTGTACCCGCTGGGCCAGGGGGTTGGATTCAAATCCCATTGTCTGTGGGCAGGCACGGTGCTTCAAAGCGTGGCTGGGCTAGAAAATGACTGCAGGTCTGAGATAGGTGGTTCTCTGTCAGGTGTTTAGGGGTTCAGCTTTAAGCGGTCTGCTGCACTCGTTCAGGTTTGGGTGCTTTGAATCTGGGAGTGCCTTTTCCAAGGGAAGGTGAGGTTCAATGCCCGTGCTATTTCCCCTTTGTCCAACAGCTTTCCTCTAAACAAGCAGACTACCAAGGGGAAGAAGTACAAAAGGGAAAATGATTTTTAAAGACAGCGTCTTCGCATTATTAGGTAAATATTCTGCTGGGTAGCACCAAGAATGGAAAGCATATAGCGATTGTTTATGTGCATGTCTGCTTGCTGCTTCTGACTCTGAAAAGGGATGTTTCACCCTGGAAAAAACAGGGACCCTAGTATTGCTGGCCTGCATTTTGTCTTTGAAAATATCCTGGCAGCTCCCATAAAGTCGGTGGGCTTACAGCTGCTTATATCAGCAGCTTGAATCAGCTGCTTTGGAGCTGTAGCAAAACTCATGCAGTGCTAATTTTGCCCAAAGGGAATTAGATGGGTGAATCAGAAAGCAGGACTCGGCTGGGAGGCTGCAGGCAAGTGTTTGTTACAGTATTTTGGGCCCAGGGCCCCAGGGACTGTTCTGAGCTCCATTACCGGCTCTGGCAGGCTTGTTTATGACAACAGGAGGAGAGCGGGGCGGGCTGGGGATGTGTCTCGTGGGCCAGTACCTGCTCCCAGGCCTCCGCGTGCACCCTGCAGCATTGATCCCAGTGCGTCCCCGTGCCTCCCGTCTCGGTGCTTGCTCTGCTGCACCCCAACACGTCTCCTTCACGTCTGCTGCTGTCCCAAAGCGTCCGTCCATTCGGGCACTGCCCTGGCTCGTGGCCTCCCTTAGTTCTTTTCCCATTTGATTTTAGTGTGGGTGGGGACTTCAGCCTAACGCTGTGATCTACAGAATAGGTGTCCTTGGAAGACAGGTGTGCCGCTGTTGCCTCTGGTAGACGCCAGGGCAGGTCACCTAAGGGAGACGGATCCCGTTGGCCCAGGGGGGCCCCATCCGACCCGGCAGTGTCACGTTTGCTCAGCTGCATGCTCTGGCTGCTGCTCTTGCTCGTGGTCTCAGTCTTCTGGTGGCTCCATCCCGTAGGCACCGCTCCGTGCTGCCAAGGAAACGCGGTGGCTGTGCCGATTTGCTGAGCGAGGTGCTCTTGGGTGGCCGTCACAGCCCGGCCCAGCACTCTAGGTTATTTTAAGTGAATTTCTTGCATCTTTACAAGGCTTTTGAGTAGTTGAGGATGGGTCTGTAATGCTCACCTCAGTGAAATAATGGTGTAAGTCAGAGAAGGACAAAGACAGCTGTTTCCTAATGCGCAGATGAGCTCTGTTACCTGGCTTGGTAAAAGAGCAAACAAACCCAACAACAACCTCTGCCTCAGGGAGCTGCACCTTGGGCTGGTTTGGCTGAAGCATGACGAGGTTACAGCTGAGTCCCCTGCTCCTCTCCCCTTGAGCAAAAATAGGGAACCCTAGAGACTTCCCCGCTCTTCTCTTCCCCCCTCACTTCATGTGACTGCATCCCTGCGCCAGCCCCACCGCTCGGCACAAAGGGGGGCCCTGTGCTCCCCTGGCTCCTGCTGGTCAAGCGGGACCTGTGGAGGCACAAGGAGGAGGCTCTGCCCCGCCACCGCCGCTACATCCCAAAATATTTGTCAGTGTGTGTTTGCGAAGGAAGCAGAAGGTTAATGTGGCGCTGCAAGAGACTTCTACAGTCCCGCTTCTAAATCCGGTTCTTGCACTGTGACACAGGAGTTCTTGAGGATGGCCTGAAATGTAGGCCTTGGGATAAGGAATGTTTCCTGCTGTGCTTTGTGTGGGAAACGGAGCAGATGCCCAGGGCTGCTCAGACCAACCCATGGAGTGCTGGCTGCTACAGGGGAGGCAAAGCCTCTGTCATTTGATGGGATATATTTAGTTGCTGTTATTCTCCATCTCTCTATTACTTTTCCATTTGAAGAGTTGCTAGATACCATCAAAAGGAAAGAGGAAATGTTTCTGGATTTCTCTGCCTGCTTGCGGGGGGAAGGCAGCGCACAGCAATTTTTCTCTGCTGCTCTGGACTAATCTAGATATTGATTTGATTTTTGTCTTCACTCTACTATGGATATAACAAATGTATTCAAGTAATGAAAAGACGAGAAAAGCGTTGAAGACAGATGGTAAGCTGAATTAACTGAATACCCCTGGATGTAGGAAAGCTGACTTGGGAGCAAGCCAGGGACAAAGAAATACCACATCGCACCAGTAAGGATACAACTGCCGTGGTTTTCGCATCACCAAATGCTGCAGAGCACCACTGGGTTTAAACCTTTCCTATTTATTACATTTCTATGAGGAATTTGAGAGGAATATCAGCATCTTCCTTCCTCCACAGTACACCATTCCGAGCAGTGCCTGCAACAACCTGGAGGCAGGTCAGGGCAAGAGAGAAGCGGCAGGACACAGGCACACACCTCTGCGCTGGCTGCATGGGCACCGAGCACGGCTCTGTTCCCATGGCTTTCTTCTTGGCTTTGCTAGATTAGTCTTCCACGCAGACCCAAACAAAACGATCGGCTTAATCACCTTCTTTTTTTATCATCAAGGAAGAAGAAAGAAGAGCATCTATTAATTCAATTTTTATTTTTAAGTGCTCTACATGCGCTCCTTTGGCGGTGGATCAATACAAGTAATGAGGTTTTCTCATGGCTGCTCTTTATGTCCCTTGTGCTGCTGAGCGAAGCCAAAGCCCTGCAGGCCCCTGGTGCCAGGGCCCGAGCTGTCCCCGTTGCCGTTTGTGCAGGGCTGCAGGCACCGGGCGCATGGGGAGCGATGTGCTCTGTGCTCTGCTGCTGCCCTCGGCCCTCTGGAGAAGGTCCTCATGTCCAAACTGCTTCAGCCTCTCTCCGCCTCTCCCTCTGAACAAGGGCTGGCAGTGCCTGTGAACCCAGATACTCTCTGACCCTGGGAGTTGGTCAGTTGCAGTGGAGTAAGGTGTGCCAGAGAGCACCTGGCTTTGTACTGTGGATTAATATGCTCGAATTTTCTCTCTCAAATCCACAAAACCCCACCTTAAAAGTGGGATTCCTCACGCTTCTTTCTGAGCTTTCCTGTAGCTTGCTGTGAGCCCAGCCTGGCTCCCAAGGGACTTTTCTTTCCAGACGTGCTGATTCTGAGTCCTTGCAAATCCTTTTTCTGGAGCCTCCAAGGAACTGAGCGTTGTTTCCCTACAGCGTGACACCGGTAGATGTTTTGCTGGGCTCGGATTGATTGCCATCACGTGCTATCAGCGCTTATTGATGACAAGTAGCTCACTGTGTCGAATGCTCTTCTCACTGTAAACATTGTCACAGAGCCTTCAAGGTGACCTGTGACTAGTGGGGAAGGAGGTGAGGCAAGAGGAAGGAGGAATTTTGGCTTTTGGCTTCTTCCACACTCTCTGTATATAGATAAAATCATTTAACCTCTGGACTAGAGACTGCTCAATGGAAATCTTGGTGGCTGGTGATGAGAAGGGTAAGGCAGGGAGACGAGTGGGGATTTTTAGCCCGGAGAGAACTTCGGAGCCGCGTGGGCAGCCGTGTCCCTGCTCATCCCGCAGGGCCCGGCGCTGGTCACCGAGCTCCGGGGCTGCGGCCACGCTTTGCCCACCCGTGGGGTTTTACGGGCAGTGATGCTGCTGCAGGGTGTTGCAGGTGCCTTGGAAAATCCAGTCCGTCTCAAAACGCAACCCCTGCTCGGTGGGGGCTGTTAGCCAGCAGGGTGCTTGTCAGTCTTGCCCCCGGTGTGGTGCACCGCTTTCCAAAACGTGGAAAGAAGATAAATCCAACCATCTTGTCCAAGCCCATCTTCCTTTGCACCACAGGAAGCTTCTCAAAGAAACGTATCGTTCAGTGGAAAACACCACCTCATCGGGAAAACCCCAGCGAAGGGAGGAAAAGTTTTTACATCTAGATCTCTGTGCGATGGTGTTGCAAGAATGCAGCTCACATTTCCATTTGCTCAACTGTGTGGCTGCTGTGGTGTAGATACAATCTGAAGACAGGCCACACCACAGGGAAGCAGTTTCCACTTCATTACTGCTAAGTAACACTGCAAAATCAGTGTAAGGTGGGTTGGCCTCGGTGAGGTCAAGGCGACCCCGGGATGTCTGGGTTTCGTTATTTGGCTTTTCTCCCTCGGGCCAGTGGTGTCGTTTGGCACAAGGACCCATGGTCCCTGTCCGGCAGAGCAACTGTTCTAGACACTGTAACTCTGAAATCTAAGCTTCAACCCAGTTTTGCTTGTGACCAGTCCAGATCCTGCCTCGCTGGGTGCCAGAGCAGTGGCTGAACCAACCCATTTGTTTTCCCTGGTGTTTCCTTCCCAACCTCCTCTCTGAGACCATTTCCCCTGTGGCAGCTCTGTCCCCATCCTGCCTGCTCCAGAGGCTGGGCCCCCTCCTCCAGACAGCTTTACCCTTTGGAAAGGATGGGGTTTGTTGGATGGAAAGCCTCGCAGCCTTTCTTCCCTGGGCTGGGCGAGCCAAGCCACTGTGCTTTTTCCTGGCTGAGAGGAGAAGGGGCTGAAGTGGCCTTTGCTTCCCCTGGGGAGCCGTGGGGGCCGAGTTGCCCCAGGGGAGGATGTGCCAGGGTCTCCCCGTGGCCTCCAGAGCAACAGCCAGCTCCTCTCCCAGGCTGCCGAACCCTTCGGATCGGCTCCACCAGCAGGGCGGGTGTTGCCGCCGCTAAGCGGGGAGTCGAGACCGATGACTGCGGGGGTCTTGCAGCCCTAGCAGCGCTCCTGTTTGGAAAATTCAAAAAAAATATCAAACCCTTGATGTGGTTGGGGATGGAGGCCCTGCCTGGGATGGAATGGGATGGGACGGGACAGCCACGTCGTGTCGCCTGTGGCTGCTAGGTGGCACCACGCGAGAGCTGCCGTGCGTTCACTTGGCTGGCGTGCTGACATTACCAAGCTGATTAATGCCTTTTTTCTTTTTTTTCTCTCCTTTGGAAACATATCTAGGAAGAGAGCAAACCATTATTTTGTTGATTTAAATGACTTAGTCTGAGCTATGTTTGCACTGAAATAACAAATGATGTGAATGACCAATGTCTTTTTTTTTTTTTTTGCAGAATTTTGCATAGACCAGTATTTAGGTATAACAAGTAGAAAGAACATTATTTAGATATCTTTTGAAGATTGTTTTTAATGATGGAGAAAGAAAAGACATATCAGAATCCCTCTGGAAATTCTAAATATGTTTTAGCTTGTATGTCCAGTGAAGTTCAGTTTTAGGCAAAACCGTTATTTGTCACTGGAGATGAGCTAATGCAAGGTCGCTTTTATCCTGCAAAATGTTCACATAACTCCTGCTGGCTGCTTGTGAAGGGTTGCCTGCCTTGTACCGGCAGCCTGATGAACGTGAAAGCTTCACGAAGCGACTTCCATTGCGCCCGTTCGGTGCCATTGGAGGGCCCCTCCCCGGCACACCCCACGTCGCTGCCACGGGCGCTGGGGCGGTTTTATGAAATAATTTCATTTTTGGCCCCGGCCTCTGCTCGGCCGTGGCGGGACGGGGTCAGAGGCCAGTTGGGGACGCGGGGTGAGCCATCCCCAGTGACCTCGGCGCTGCGTGGTGCCCTGGCCCTCGTCTGGAGCTGCCTGAAAGGGGGGTTTGTGCACGGCCTCCTCCTGGCTGCCGCTCCCGGCGGCCGCAGAGGCCAAGCAAATCCCTTCAGCTGAGAGGCTGCTGAGGGTGGTGTGATGCTGTGACCTGCCAGCAACAATTCAGGCCTGTGTTTCGCTTGGGAAAAGGCATTTGCATATCCTCTATTCACTTTATTTGGTTAAACACATTTGAAAAGGCAAAAGCTCCCAGCCATTGAGACGGAGGAAGGGGCTGAGGGTGAGGTCCCCCTCTCCACCTTAACTCTTTGAAGCCTTGCTCTGGGCAGAGCAAGGAGGGCAAGAAACAGAAATGTCATAAAGACGCCTTAAAACATCCAGAAAGGAGGCTCTGAAGGCTGGAAAGGGGAAAGTGCTGGTGAAGGGGAAGAGCCCGGCAGCAAGGAGGTTGCAGAACTCCCACATGTCTCTGAACTGTATATTCGCCTGTGTGCATCTGTAGAGATTTGGGGAGAGTCTGCCGAAATCGGCACAAACAGAAATGTCTTCAGGATGACTTGAAAATATCTGTGAAAATAGGAGAGTTTGGATAAAAGCAAGTTGCGCTCAGATCAGGAACACAAACATAGGGCATTCTCCGGGGTGTGAAAATCAGAAAGCAGAACTGACTAGAAACAAAACCACAGCTAGATTAATTGCTGTTTAATTTAAAGTTTAAATAATCTCCCCAAACTAAATCAACAGCAAAGATCCTGAAATGTAAACCAAGTGTTTTAAAATATTCAAACAGTAAAACCGCCTGCTATTACTACCAAAAGAAAAGCGATCATTTCAGTGAAGTATTTAACTTTGGGTATCCAAGAACACCTCCAAGCACAGCCCAGCCACAGATTTCTCAAAAGCCTCCCTTGTGGTGATGCCCACGCACCCTTTTCCCTCACCTCCCGGTGCGGTGCTGGGCAGCAGCCCCGTGCACCAGGGCAGGATCCGCGCCGTGCCCACTGTGCTCAGCCGCAAAATGGAGGCTCCACTTCTGGGTGCCTGGAAGATGTTCTTCGGGTGGCAGCAGGGGAGAGCTGCATCAGCAACCAAATCATCATCGTGGATTTATTTTTTTCCCTTGCCACTCATTGGCATCCTTGCAGTGTAAGGAAATTGAGGGCTGGAAGGAGAAGAGTCAGAAGCACTGGTCTGGTAGCCTCATATTAGCACCCCTAATTATTGAATTGATCCTCTGTTCGTACAGTGTTTTTCCTTCCTGCTGCTCTTTGTAAGTGGTCAGAAATACATACTGCATAATCAATACAAGCATAATGTCTGACCAGAAGTCATAGGAAGGAAAAAGAGCCTGCAAAATAGCAAAACAAAGTGGCAGTCTCCCAGTTTGACATGACCGTCATTATTTTAGTCAGCAGCTGTTTTCTGCACTTACTTCATGGTCAGGGCAGCATTTTCCATGGATGGGCCTTAAGGAATCTGCAGTGCTGTTGGCAGGTTTGTGCTCAGGAACCGAAGCTATTGCCCTGGGCTACAGGAATGTCCTGAAAGACCAAGTAGCAGATATTGGGGAGTTATCCTCATCGTCTCAAAGTGCTGTGTGGGATGAAAGGAGCAGCGGCTGCAACTCTGGCTGTGGTTTCCTGGTGTGCAGTCTCGGTTAGCTGCTCGGTCAGCGCTGCATCCTCCTGGCCATAAGCATCGCTTGGTTCAAAACTCAGCCTTAATCTGTATTTCCCATTAACTTGGATAAAGAGTAAAAACATAGAGAAATTCAATAGGTTTCTCTCTCCGACAATACTTCTCTTTCATGTTCTGTTCAGTCATGAGCACTAAAAGCACTGTGTCTTAATGATATCACTTTTTTTTATTATTTTTTTCTGGACAGGTGGGGTGTCAGCCAAAACACGTAACAGTCCTTTGAAGCCTTTCCATTGATTTTACCGGTAGTTGGATCTCTCTGAGCTTTAGCCTGAGCAGCAATCAGCACAAGAGGTGAAGTCTTATTTCCTTTGTACTTGCAGAGTACAGACACCCCTGCTACTTAACTCACTAAGGTGATGGCCAGCTTTTGGGAGCTTCTACAGGAGCAGAAGCTGCCTGGCTCCTGGTTTGAAGCTCCAAGCACTTTGCAGCTCCAGCTGCCTGGCTGGGGCCGGGAGCTCAGCCCCAGTGCTCAGCACCCAGCTCAACCGGGCCCCACTAACGTGCCTACAGCAGGCTCTTGGCCTCTGAGCTGCAGCACCATCAGCTCCCACAGCAAACCCCGCGTTTGGGTGAACTGCAAACTTTCCTCAGTGGCCCATCCGAAAAAGGGAAGACAACCGTATTCCCCTAAAACACTCTCCTGATTGCTCTGCTCCATAAATCACTTGGTGGAAAACAATGGGGCTGCTCACAACCTGAGCTGTTTGACTACAAAATCTTGTCCGGCTGTAGCTCATAAGGAACGACGGGGCAAGGACTGGAGCTGGTGAAAATTGCTGAGCTCCCATGAAGGCAGCGATGTGATGCTGATTTACACCAGCAGGCCATTTAGGCTGGCACTGCCAGCCTTGCACTGGCAATTTGATAAATTAAGCCTGATTGCAGAATAGCCACAGCTGAACCAAACGCCTGATGTTTGACTTGCTTGCCCAAAATCTCATTAAATATCTGTCCCCTTCATTCATGAATGCTTGGAGTTCTTTGAGAACTCTGCAGAGAGGCAGTATTAGTGAATTGTGAAGCTTTTCTTTTGTTATCAGTGTAACAGAGCAGAACCTATTGGGGGCTCAGATGCTGTTTTTTGCTTTGTGCTTAATATGCTGGCCATAGTTATATTCCCTTACTGTTTTATTGATTCATGTGGTTCACATTTATTCGACTATGGCTCTGAAATTTTTAATTTAGTGGACTAGGACTGGCAGCACAGACTTTAACATTGTCAGGCACTGTAAAAATTCATTTTGTGATGGGATTTCTCAGAGGAAAAAAAAAAGGATGCTGCTTTTCATTTTAAATCAAGCACTCGCAGGAAGGCTTTGTAGTTTTACACCCAAAAACCTTGCCTGGATTCCGCTAGGAGCTGTAAAGCTTTCGGGAGGTCTGACAAATGGACGTGTCCAAACCCCGCAGCCCCCAGCACCGGGGGGGAGCCTTGCAGCGGGCGAGCTCCGCGCGCCCTCCCGCAGCCGGGCTGAGGATCCCAGCTCCAGACCTCCAGTGCCTCAAGGGTTACAGGCGGGCGCTGCCGCTGCGCTAATACGGACTAAGCTGATATTAGCCAAGCTTAACTTCTTTTGGCAGTTTGCAGATGGGAAGGGGGTGGGACGTCCTGGAGTCAGCAGTTCTTCAACAAGTACGTGTACGGGCGCGCTGTGGCGGCAGCCCCAACCATGAGCTGACTGCCTGGGAAGGGAGCGAAGGACGGCCGGCCTGCTGCCGCTGGTGAGTCTGCTGCTGCTGCTGCTGCTTGGTCGCGACGTGTCGGCTCTACGTGCAGCTGGCTCCGGCCCTGCGAGCACCCCGAGGGGCTGCAAGCAGCACGGGGGAAGCCCCTGCAGCCCCTGCTTGGTTTGGGGTGCGCGGAGCTCTGGGTGCTGAGCAAAACAAAACCACAAAAATGTGGCTGAGCAAAACAAAAAATGGGCTGCGGAGAGGGAGCGGGCGCTGCAGCTGCTGCTGGAAGTGGTGGGTTTGGGCTGCGCTGCTCGGGGCTGCTCCGGGGGAGAGCCCAGCCCGGTGGTGCTGCCAGCAGGATGGGGATGAAGCACAAGTGGCCTAAAGGGTTTGTGGCTTTTGCAGTTTCCTGTTTTCTCAGATGTTCCTAAGAGCCTTAGAGGGGGAAAAAGCTGCAGCCCCAGCTCTGGCTGAATTTCACAGCCCCGTGCGGGCTGGGAGCTGCAGCCGCAGGAGCGGCGGGGGCTTCTCCATCCAGCCCGGGGCTCCAGCCCTGTGCCTCAGAGCACCTCGTGGGTGCAGCGCTGCCCTGGCCACGTGCTGGGGACAAGGTCATTTAACGCGGGGGTGCTGGTTCCTGGGGCTGCCTGGGAGGGCTCAGCTGGAACCATCGGTTTGGGCTTTATTCCCCCAAGCTCCTGGCCCCAGCGCGGGCGTCAGGGCTTGCTTCGAATAGCAGGAGACCAGCAAGCTTGTTTCACTGTGTCTGACACCCTGCGTGTTTCTAGGCTGTGTGTGTATTGAATTGTTAGCACCCTGAGTTCAAGGCAGGCTCTCTGTGTTGCTCGTTGCTGTCTGTGGGTCTGTCCGTGCTGACCTGGCTGTGGGGAAGCTGGCCGGGATCTCCTGGTGCAGGCGGTGATGTGTGTCTTTGCCAAAGCTTTGTAGGGACCGCGGGTTGAAAGTGTTAAATTTATGCATGATCCGTAACAAAATG
The DNA here is from genome assembly GCF_009769625.2 of Cygnus olor. Lineage (NCBI taxonomy): Eukaryota > Metazoa > Chordata > Aves > Anseriformes > Anatidae > Cygnus > Cygnus olor. Next base: position 2,033,164 of record NC_049182.1, read on the forward strand.
CTGAGGCTTCACACTGCCTTCAAGCACACAAACGTGTGTGCCCCATCTGAGAAGCCTGCCAATGTGTGGGGTCATTGGGGTGCTCCCTGGAGGTTAAGCACAGAACGTGCAAACCTTACCTGTGGATGTGAAATACCCCTTGCTGTGTTGCTTTGGTGTGTCCCTGCCATCGATGTCGTGATGGGGACGGGTTGGGGATGTGAGGGGGGTCCTGCCAGGGGCATGGGGATGTTCCTGGAAGGGAGAGGGCCCCCTCTGCTCCTGGAGGATTACAGTGTGGCGGGACGGTTCCACTGCCATGCCTGTGTGCAGCTGCAGGGCATCCTCAAAACCTGCCCAGACCCGGTTATTTGCTGTTTTATGGCGCAGTGAGAGCGCTACCTAACGCAGTGGCAATTTCTACAGAGAACGGCCAGTTTTTACTGACCTCACGTGCAAGAGAGGAACCAATGCAATGTTCCTTTAATGGCACCGCGATATCCTCCTGTGCAGAAACCATGCAGAGATTATTTTGAGAAGCTCTGGCTGGTTGCAGGCACTGTGTGGAGGTGATGCCCGCGGGGGCTGGCGAGGGGCCCAGGCAGGCGGGCAGGATGCAGCAGCTCTGTGCAGCAGGCGAGGCTGTGCCGTGCCGTGCCTGCTCCTCCTGCCCGCCCCAGCCGTGGTGGAGCAGAGCCTCCCCGTCTGCCCGTTGCTTACCTTTGGGTCTTTTGGCAAGTGACTCCCTTAAGCCTTGTTTTCTTGCCCCTTCCTGCACTGCTGGGTTGCCAGAGGAGCTCTGCATGACTTGCAAAGCCACCTCCAGCTGCTGGTTGGTTTGGGATAAAGCTGGCATGGTTCCGGCCCTCGTGTTGCACAAGCACGGGGGCAGGATGCAACCCTCCTGTCTTTGGGTGCACTTTGGGGTCTTTGCTCCTTCCCCTCTGCACGCACGGTGCCCTTCAGAAAGCTCTGCGATTTGCAGGGCACTTGGTTGGTAATTAACCTGATCTAATTATAGACGGCTTACTGGGAGGAATACAACTGTATTTATTGTAGTTGGATCATGACACGACTGTTACTTTTTTAAGCTGCTATTTTCAGTGTAGTTTTCCAGCTCCAGGTTCCAGTGACAGCCACGGCGCTGGCTTCGTGGGTGCCCGCTTGGCACAACGCGCGGGGGCTTTCGGTCTGTCCGTGTGTGCGTGCGTGTGTCCGTCCTTACTGCGTTGGCAGGTCGGTCAGTTCGGGAGCTCTTGTAGCTGTAATATTGGCTTAAAGAGCGTCGCTCCTGATAACAAGCGCTGTGCTGAGCTATTGTATGGCAGGTCTCCTGCAGCAGCAGGTGCAGCTCTGCGGCACAGTGGGCACGGGCAGCATCCTACGGGCAGCCCCAAGCCCAGCTCCGGGAGCACGCAGCATGCAGGTGACTGCGCTTCACGGCTGCAGCTCAGCTGAGCCCTTCTGCACGGGCTTCCTACAGAAATTTCAGTATTACAGAAGGAGACACGAAATTAGGAGTCAGTTTCAGTACAGACTGAGCTGACAGCGAGGCTCATGCCTCGCTGAGAAGCGTTGTACGAAACACTTCTGTCCGTCTCCATCCCCTGCAGGACTAACGCTGAGCGTGCCATTGCGCTCCCTTCAGCATTTTGTTAGAAGCTTGTTTAGGTTTCTGCGTCACTTTGGGTGCTGCGCTGCCAGGGCTGCCGTACTTGCCCAAATATAGCGTGGTGGCCATGCAGGGCGCTTATTTTGGGATTCAGAAAATGCCGTCAGCTGGTGCCTGGGGGGCAGGAGGATGTCTCTGTAAGGCGGAAGAGAGCACCCACCCGTGGGGGGGAGCCCCGTGGCACATCCAGCAGGTTTGGATCCCCCAGCCCCTGTGCAAGCACAGCACGCACCAGGAGAGCAGCCAGAGCCAGCTCCTGCCTCGTGGCCTCCCTTCACCCCTCGTGTCACTGCTGCCAGCCTTGCACACGCCGATCGCGAGGGTCCGGCCACGGGGAGCGGAGTCTGCAGGAGCACAGAAGTGATGCCCCTGGGTTAGGGTTGGAAATGTGGGTGCAGCTGAGGCTGAGGTAAACAGCACTGCTGCAAATTACAGCCTCCACTGAGCAATTAAAGGTGTGCTCTTCATTAAAAACAAAGAAACCAGAGCACCGAGGTAGGAATTAGCAAGGTCTGGAGCTGAACGTCCCCAGGGCAGCCGCGTGATGGGTGCTGGAGCTGGAGCCCCTGCGCCTGTGCAGTGCCCTGCGCCGTGCTGGGAAACAATTCGGCTTACTGAGGTCCTTAGCTGGAACGTGGCCTCTAAAGGCAGCGCTAAGGTTTGCTTAAATCCAGTCGATGTTTGCAGGCGAATAGCAAAACTTCTCCTGGCAGCGAGCCGTCGGGCTGTGTGCAGAGAGCCACCTCTGTCTTCCCTGCTCTGCAGAGCTGCCTGCCGCGGGTGCAGAAGGCTTTTCCCTCCCTATTGAGTGCTTCTCTTTGTGCTCTGCCCCAGATAACTATTTTTATGCAATTATTTAAGCTGTTTGTTCTCTGCCTGCCACGCGGCATCCAAGCACCATATAGCATACAGGACAATCAAGCATCAATGCCACTCAAAAATAAAAAGCAAAACAAGTCTCCTTCACAAGAAATAGGATTTACAAACAACCAGGGTGCACAGGGAGGGTTTGCGGACTCTCTGGAAGCGGCTTCCAGGACTGAAGGCCAGCCCTGGCAGGAGCAGCACGCGGTGCGGTGCCGGGACAGGAGACAGTCCCGCACCAAACAGGGGCTGCAGGCAGGGCACGGCAGCGCGAGCCCCAGCAAACCCCCACGGGACCCGTTGGCACCGCCAGCTCTTCCAGGTGCCCCGGCTCCTGGCACCTCCACGGTGCTGAGAAGGGCTATGGGGTGCAATTTCACCCAGTGAAATTATGGGTGAGGATTTCTGGTGGTTGCCCCGAGCGCAGGCAGGAGACCAAGGAGCCAGAAACACACCCAGCTTTTGGGTTTGTGTTTGTCCTGGCCGGGTTGGGGGGAGCCGCCTGAGCCCGCGTGGGGTGAGCGCGCAGCCGCCGCGCTGGCACAAGAGGGTCAGGACATTGCGATGGGGACAGAAATAGGCCAGGCACCGCTGAGCTTTGTCCCCTGAAAGCCCAGGCTGGGGCGCTCGGCCTGGCCGGCAGAGCCCTGTGGCTGCAGCACGTCGCCTCGCGACGAGGCGGAGGGCACTTCAGCAGGGAGGCGAGCTGCTTCCTCGCCGTGCCTTCGGGCCTGGTGGGCTTGAGAGACAAGAGCTCTGAGCCGATGAGCTTTCCCCTTCTGGTGGGAATCTTGAAATATTCGCAGGGCTTCCTAGCGCTTCCCCGTCAGAGCGGTGGCGGATTGGGACCAGCATCGCAGCCTCAGCCTTCCTGTACGCGTCAGTCGCGGTGGCTCCAGAGCACCGCTGCGCCGAGCCGCTCGCGGTGCCAGACGTATTTTTAGGCCGGTTCCCATCTGTGAGCTGTTCCTGAGCGCAGCGGGGAGGTGAGCAGTGGAGGACGAAGCTTTCCGGGGTGGGTTTGGCGTTGGTGGCAAATAGGTGGCACGGACACAGAGGGACGAGGCCGCGGGGCGCTGCTGGCCGGCGGTGTGCTTTGCTCTCTGCAGCGTTACGGGCGTGTAAAGTAAAATCTCCACACAGCCTCTGAATTATTCATTGAGTAATTTCTCTTGGCAAGTGACTGGTATGCTGTAGATATTTCAGATACTTTAAATACTTCTGTTTATGCTGTGATTATTGTGCTCCTTCTGTAAAATTGGCCTGTCAGGACATTGAGCCCCTTGTTAGCATTTTTCCCTTTTTAGTGGATGGTTGCAAGGACCTTGTGTCTTGCAAATGCGTTTCAATGCAAATGCATTTCTCAGCAGGGCCGGGAGCGGGAGGCCAGTGCTGCTCCTGCGGGTTGCCTGGAGATTTGTGTCCTTTGTCTGCGCCTGTCCTTTGGCGCTGGGTGCGAGGAGGCTGGTGGCACGGCGGGACTGGGCGCTGCCACCGGCGATGTCCCCAGCAGTGCGGTGCTGTGCGGGGTGCTGCGGAGGAGCTGTGCTGCTCGTGCACCAGATCCTTGGTGAGGAGGAGTTTGCTCAGGAACACAGTGCAGGAGCGTGAGACATCTCTGCAGGAGCACCAGCAGCACTAGTGTGAAGCATCACTCCCCCAAAGTGATATATGTGATACACGTGTGTATGTGCGTATATATACACACAAACGCATCCATATGTGCATTAGAAAGTCCTTTGGAAGCCCTGTGTTGGAAGCAGGCTTTCTGCACGCAGCGTGTTCCTGCCCACCCCTAGGAACCCCTAGGAACTAGCCCCTTACACCACCAGCCCGGACTCACGCCCGGCCCCGTGCTGCCCCATTCCCCTTCGTCCGTCCGCGTCCTCTCCCCACAGTAACCAAAGGTCACACGAAAGCATCGCCGGCTCCCTTGCCGTGAACTTTATTTGCCTTATTCCTCTCAGCAGATCAAAGAGGCTTGGCCTGGATGTGACGCCCCCTTTCCGAGGCAGATAACCGCTGTGCTGGCTGGGGGGTGGCCCCGTGGGTCCCCCAGCCCCGCTCCATCCATCTGGCCCAGGGCGCAGCGAGTCCCCGCCGGCTCTGCGGCAAGAAAGCAATTGGGGCTGAAGAGGCTTGCGTACCATCGAAACGTCAGTCTTTAATAGTCCTGCTGGCAGGAGGCCAGCCGAGCAGATTGGACGTGTCTGATTCCCAAAGGGAGGGGAGAGGGACGTTTTTCATTTAGTAAAAATAAGACTTGCATCTTGCTTCTCTTTCATTTCTTGCTGTCTGGGTGCTGCTCCAGTGTCCCTGGAGAGATGCTGCACCTCACCAGCGCTGCATCCCTCTCCTCCCTTGTTCGCTAACAATGGAAATAGGTGTCCAAAGCAAATCCATACTCTGCATCAGTTGCCTCTTGCTCCCTATGCTGAGTCCCAGTGTAATAGTCCCCCCCCAAATTGATTTTTTTCGATTTTGAATCTTGACTCACTGAGCTGTAATGCGACCATGAGGGCTGGTACTTTTGCTTTGATTCTGGAAAGAAATATATCTTTGTGATTTGACCCTGCAAAGAATTATGTGTAGTCTAAGTAAAACATGGTAATTGTGTTTTATGTACCTGGGAGTCAACAGTTTTGCTCACAGTTGGAAAAATCAAGCACGTGCAAGAGCTTGTTTTGATCTGGTTTTGGTGGGTTGGGGGCATTTTTTTTAACAGAAAGCACAATTTTGATGATAATATAGAGTCCCAAAGATCAAAGCAATGATACATCACGAGGAAGCCACGAGGAGCTGGCTTCAGTGTGATCTGTCTGAAGGCGAGGGAGAAGCCTTGTAGTGGAACATGTCACTGCACAGGAGCAGAAGCAGGTAACATCTAAGGAAGCTTTAGGTAGTATTACCCTTGCACTGGCTGATAATCCCACTCAGCTTCTGCTGCGTGCCTCCTTGTTCAGAGCTTTTGCCGCTGACCCTGTTTTGGGATCAGAAATCTCAGTCTGGGGCCCGTGGAGCCAGAACGAGGGACAAGGCAGCTTTCAGAGCACAGAAATCTTGTGCTGCTCCACTGGAGGGAGGTTCCTCTACGTCTGCCTCCTGGGACTGGGACAGCTGAGATCGTGGAGACTCCGAGTCCTTGGGGAAAGAGGGCAGCTGCTGGTGCCACAGCCCCGGGGAGGGAGCAGCTGAGCCACAGCCAGCCCTGTGCAGCCGCGTGCAAATGGCCTTTTATTTGTGCTCCGATAGAGGGAGAGCCATAGAAGCTTTGTCTGGTTTCCAGCACAAAACAGGTCATCCCGCCCCATTCCCACCTGCTGGGGATGCGTGGTGGGCTGGCAGGTGAGGGCATCTTGTGAGGAGTTCTCCTTCCCAAGCAGGCAGCGGGGTGATGGCACAGCCTGTACGGGTGCGGGTGCTCGGCTGCGTGGGGTGAGCAAAGCTTCCCCGTGTACGCGCTGTGCACGCCGCGGGAGGCTGAGCCTGTTCCCACGCGGGTTCGTGCCGCTAAATCTCCAGTTACAGAATCACTTCCAGCAGGAACGGATCAAAACCGAATCGCACAATAGTGCCGTTTGTATCTTGCATGCCAGAAAAATATTTCGGAATCGCTGCTGTGGTGCCTGCCGCTCACAAAGCTGGCTGGCAGTTCAGAGCACAGCGCCTCTTCTAGCTGGCCAGAGACTCGCTGCAGGAGCCCTTTTCGCCCCGATCCACGCGCTGCTCTGGAGGTGTCAGGCACACCGTGCAGTCTGGCCAGTCCCAATCAGGCACAGCTCTTAACTCCTAGCAAGTAACCTGTGTTTTTCCCATTTCAAAAGCTTTTTTTTTTTTTTTTCCTCATGTTTGTGCCTCTTTTCTCTGCCATGGGGCTACTCCACAAGTCCAGTGGTGATGTGGTATGGAGCAAATGCCCGCGTTGGTGCTTCCGTGTGCCACTTTGAAGCTCCCAGGGCTGCTTTCCATAGCTCCCCGGTGAGTGAGAGGTGCCAGCGCACGGCCCAAGCAGCCAGGGCTCATTGCAGGGCAGGGGATTCACCGCAGGTGACAGAAATGGGGCAAAACCCCCAGAGAAGGGGTGCGGAGAGCATCCTGCTGTGGAGACCAGGGTGACAGCAGAGGCTGTTTGCGGTGCGCTCGGGTGTGTGATGCTACCTTGCTGGTGGGAAACCAGACCCAGGGTCCGTGCTGATTTTTTCATTAATATTTTTTTACTAGTATTTTTAATTACGTGATTTATAGGAGAAATACAAGCGAGGGAGGCACAACCTGCCCTGGCAGCAGGGTGCCCCGGCAGCGTGGCTCCTCTCAGACATGCCTGGGCCCCTCTCCTGGCCCCTGTCCCGAGGCAGGTTCACTGCCCCAAGCCCATCAAGTATGGGCTCATCGTGAGGCACCTGGGGATGGAAAATCAAGATTAACTGTTGCAAAAGCCAAGCTGGGTGAGCTTTGTAGTGCCAAAATCGGCTGTGTTTGGAAACTGGGGTCAGTGCATGAAGCTGCAGGTCTCAGGCTGGATGGGAGGAACCAGAGGTACTGGGGTCTCCCCTGGACAGGGTAAGCTTTCTCCTAGGAGCAGGGTCCTGCCTTCAGTTTCTGTATTTAGTCTTCATTGAACTTAGATTATTAAATGAAAATAGGAGAATACAAGCAGATGACTTTGTGGCCCTACTTGCCACACTAACACCTCTATTTAGCTCTCCCAGGGATCCTAGCACTCTTGCTGCTGCATTATAAAGAAAACAAAGTGAATATCTGCATTCACGTGTATTTTCTGATGTTAATTCCTGTTAGTGGCATCTCCATCACTGTGGCGTCCTCTGAGATGCCCTGCAGCGAACTTAGTGAGTCCCTAACAAGACGGGCTTACCCATTTTTTTAGCTAGAAACGTTCTACAGATCCTTGCAGACATTGTGGCCCCAGGAATTCCTGTGCTCCCAGGGAAAATGGGCCAGCAGCATCCTTTGGCAGGGAGAAACAAACTTCTGTCTCGCAGTCAAATTTATTTATTAAATCTAGCCGATATGGTTATGAATGAGGAACTCTGGCACGTGTGTGATTTGCTGTGCAACAAAAACTTGGGGTCAGCAGGAAATAACGGCCCAAGTAGGAACTGAGCAGAAGACAGCAGGGTCTGGCACAAGCGGGCAGAAAAAATAAATGCACCACGAGCGTTTGGCTGAGGTAAATGTGCTGATTTTCCCCCGTAGCTCCTGGCAGTGGGTGGAAGGAGTGCCGCTGAGGTGCTGTCCCTGTGGGCCATGAGCAGCTTTGGCAGCTGCAGCACGATTTACGGCACCGCGGGGCAGGTGCTGCCAGCAGCGCCCTGCTTGTGGCACACGTGGGGCTGCGCTGTCCCTACCACTGCCTCTAAGGGAGAGAGAACAGGATCACAGGATGGGATGGGTTGGCAGGAACCTTAAAGAGCACCTAATTCCTTCCCCAGCCCAGGCTGCCCAAGCCCCATCCAGCCTGGCTGTGGGCACTGCCAGGAATGGGGCAGCCACAGCTCCTCTGGGCAGCCTGTTCAGTGTCTCGTCACCCTCATACTGAATATTTTTTTCCTTACATTTAATCCAAGTCTCCCCTCATTTAGTTTAAAGCCCTTTTATGTTCTGTGTAAACCCAGACTGCGCTGTGCCCTTCTCTTTGCTCAAGCCGAATACCTCCCGGTAATCATAAGTGATTCTTATTTCTGTATTAAAGCATCCTGTCTTTTCCAGAGTTGAAAAGCACGTTTCTGATGTCTTTAGATATCTTTTTTTCCCAAATCCAGGTACTGATGTAAATCTCCCCCTAACATATGTCAGAGGGATGCGAAGTTGGTGAGGGAAGGTGTGATCACACGTCCTCCATTACCCGTATTATAACAGAAGTACTTGTGTTCTGGTGTGCTACCAGATCTGGCTGCCAACACTTGTTCTTTTTACTACAACCCTGGCTCGCACGATGCTCTTGCCGGTGCTGTGAGCTCCCAGTGTCCGTTGGTGCCCTGTACTGGGATGGATGTGCAGGAGGGCCTGGCCCTGGTGCACCCCATCGCCCCTGTGCTGCCACTGCTTCCCCATTCCCCGGAGCTTTCCACCTTCAGCTTGGCTGCACAGGTGCTTGCAAATCACTGCTCCCAGGCTGGTGCGGATGGAGTCTTCTCAAGATTTCAGTGTAACCAGCAACCGTGGCAAATTGGGCGGCTAACTTTGGTGGGAGAGATTGTGTTTCTGGGAGCAGGCGGTTTTAAGTGGGACTGGCTGAAATGCTTTTGCACAAATGGCTGATTCATTAGTAAATGAAGAGCTCCCTCAGTTTTTGTAGCCTGCTAGTGATGATGTGTTTTGCAAGCTGCTTTTCATAACCTGGTGTGGAGAAGTACCGTGAAGGGAGAGACTGGTGCTCCACCTCGGTTCATCCTGCTGTTGTTGCAGCCAGGTTGATTTGTGCCAGATGAGCAGATTTCTGGAGAGATGCTCAAAGCTCGGGAGAAAATTACACCCTGGGTGGGCACTGCCCAGAAACATCACTGAGATGCTGCTTTATTTGCTGTGATCATCCCAATCGGTCCTGGAGGGGCTGGGGGGGGGAGCTGGGCCAGCTGCAGGATCTGACCCGTGGGGAGGACTGGGCCAGAGCCCACAGAAGGGAGAGATGCTGCTCCCACCTTTAGCCCAATTGGCAAGGTTAGCTGTTCTCTGTGTCTTTTTGCTCTACAAAATTGAAAACTTCCCCCACAACCCGGTGCAGGGGGGCCCATTTGCGGGCTGGCACAAGGCAGCCTCCGGAGCTCACTCTGCATGAATATGGGGAAGGGCTGCGAGCGGGTAGTCTTGACCTTCAGCATGTCCCAGACACTGTTCCCAGGAGGAAAAAAGCTGGTTTGTGTTAACGTCAGTGGTGCTTTTGTGTGGGGGGCCCCAGGCCCCGTGGGGGCGAAGCCCCTCCATTCATCACTCGGTGCCTCTGCGAGCTGGAGCGAGACCAGAGGGCGAGGGGAAGGGGCTGCCCGGGTTCCCGTGGCAGAAAAGCTTTTTCTTTAAAATCTTGACTGCTGGTAAAGTCATAAATAGCGCTGTGGGGCTTAACAGGAAACCTTAACTGTTCGGATCCCCCCCCCGTAGCATCTGCTTGGCTTGTCTCTCGCAGGGCTGGCAGTTGCTACAGGCTCCCTGGCAGGCAGCTGATACAGGGCTGTTACTGCGCATACAAGTTATTTAAAATGCCTCGTGTTTACCCAGCACCCCACCACCAGTCCCTGGAGCACGGCTTTGCCTGGCTGAGCCTCCCTCCTTGTACCCGCAGCAAAGCCACACGGGCAGGTACGAAGGGAGCAAGCAGGGGACAGCAAAGTACTGCCGTCCTGTGCCCCAAAACTTGTCCCCTCGCCTGCCTGCCACCAGCCGAGGTGTGATCCTCTCCCATGCCAGGGCTGTGCCTGAGGAGGGGCCCTGGCACGGGCCCCCCAGTCCCTGTGGAGCAGCCGGGGCGGTGCAGGGTGGAACCCGGCGGTGCCTGCGCCCAGCCTGATACCCGGTGCTCCCTTATCCCCAGCCGGCACTCCCGGGTGGTTTTTTTCCAGGAAACTTTGAAGCGATGCTGTGAAACTCTCTTTGGCTCGAATCACCTATAATTTAGCCTGACATAAACCATAAGGAGCTCGAAGCTGAGAATGCAAAGCTGGCATAAACAAAGAAAGCGGTGTTTGGGAGCGTGTCTGCACAGCGTTTTGTGCTCTGAGGCGTGCTGGCTGTGCCCTGCTCTGCGTGTGCTGGTGGCTGGAGATGGCACCGCGTGGCCTGACCCCGATGTCCTGTGCAGGATGGCTCGGCTCCCTGAGCTACGCTCCTAGCTGGGTCCTGATGCAATAATCACGTGGCTGTGCTGCCGGTGCTCAGGTGTCCTTTAGAGATCTCACAGGGATGTTCCCTCTCCTCTCGCACCTCTTCCATGGACGCTGTTGTCCTCATGTTAATTATTTTCTGGCGGGCAGCCTCACAAGGCGGCAGAGCAGTGCGTTGGCAGCGGCTGAAGAGGCTCTACTCTTGGCTCTTGCAGAGTTTGCCGTGTCGCTCGTGGAGAAGATGCAAGCTCAGGAAATCTTGCGGAGCCTGCGGCTCCCCGAATTCGATGACCTCAGCCAGTTTTTCCGCAACCTGCCCACCACAGCGCTGGTGGGCATCGGTGCCTTTGCGGCCGTCGTGGCCTACTGGTTTGCCAGCCGGCCCAAGGCCGTGAAGCCGCCCTGCGACCTGCGGATGCAGTCGGAGGAGGTCGAGGTGAGGCTGGGGTGGCACGGGGGAGGCTGGATTTCACCCGGGGTTTGCAAGGAGGGACGTCCAGGCAGCACTTCTGTGCTCTGTGGGCGATGGAGCCCTGGCACAGTACCCAGAGGGGTGCTGGGGTTTTCTCCTCGGGGTCTCCAGCCTCCACCAGGCCTGGGGCTGGGACCCCAGCGGGTGCTGGGAGGTGCTTTTGTTCATTTTGAGCTCTCCAACCTCATCTGGAAATCAGCCGCATTGTGCGCTGGGCCAAGGATTATTTCACTCCTTAATTCACCTTTTTCTGTAAAGTGAAAAACTAGAATCCAGCCCACTAATTTATTCACTTAAATTTTCAGTAACATTTTGATCTTAACTTTTCTTTACCTCCAATGATTGAAAATTACAGCAGCACATTTACAGGGACACATCCACAACCCGTTGTCCCTGCAAGAGTGTTAAGAGCTCTCGGTCAGCTCCTCTTCCTTGTGCTGGCTGCTGTGAGTTCTGCAATAATGAGAAGATATACCCAGATCCATGGGTGAGGCTGAGGAGTTATTAATTTTCATGCTTTTAAGAGGCCTTAAAGTTTAATGAAGCTGCTCCATTTTAAGGAGGAGAAATATTTCTGAAAATCGTTTCAACTTAAATTCATGTCTGGAACTCTAAGATAATTCAAAGTCTTCTCCTGTGTCCCCTGTGAAACCTTACCGTCTTTAATTCCAACAACTTTTTAAAAGGGCAGGAGGAATTTAGATTTTCCCAGAAAGTTTCCCCTTGTGGATGGGGCTTTACCGAGCCTTCCTTCCTACTTGCAGCGCTGTCCCTGTTCAATTGCTGTCTGACAGCGATGGTGGCATCTGTTTGTCTGTCCTGCCCCACCTCTGGGAGTCACTAGGAACTGCTCTCTGTCTTTTCCCTCCTTATCTGGCTACCTGTGGCGGCGTCAGCCCTGGTTTTATATTCCTGCCGTTATCTCCTGGTGGCCTGAGCTTGCTTTATGTCCTTCCTTTTGGTCTGGATGTCCTTGACAAGGTGCCCGTGGTTCTGGGGACACCTGCAGAGCCTGGAGCGATCGCTCCCCCCAGGGTGTCCCCACTCCATCACCCTCACCAGCCCAAACGTCTCGGCCCCATCCAGCATAATTTGAGCCAACAGTTTATTTTTATTTTATTTTATTTTATTTTATTTTATTTTATTTTATTTTATTTTATTTTATTTTATTTTATTTTATCTGGAGATTTAGAACTCCTTCTTGGATCTCTTTGAGAAATAACAGCCACCTCCTCTGGTGACAAGCAGGGTCATGTTCTCATCCCTGGGATGCAGTTCCCCGTGTTACATGGGTGCTGTAGTTCACGTCACATCTCTCTGGCACCCTTGGGTGCCAGGGCAGGAACACAGCAATGGATGTAGAGGCACCATCAGGCGGTGCTGACGGCTGTGTCGTGTCGTGGTGCCATGTCGTCTGTCACGCAGGGCCTGGACGGGGCGCGCCGGTCGGTGATCGGGGACAGCCCGCAGCTGCTGACGCACTACTACGACGATGCCAGGACCATGTACGAGGTCTTCAGGAGGGGATTCAGCATCTCCGGTGAGAGTACGGTGGTGGGGAGGCAGGGAGAAGAGGGGGGAGCCTCAGAGCTTGTGGGAGGCTCAAAAAGCCTAGAGGCCTAATGAGAGTATGAGGCCCCAATGTTTTGGTCACTGAAAGACTACAGAGGCCCAAAACGTGGGAGGCCAAGAATGATTTTAAAGCCCAAATAGTGTAGAAAGGGGAAATATTGTGGGAGGCCCACGGAGAGTGTTGGAGGCCAGAAGAGTGTAGAGTTCCAAGGAGCTGGAGGCGTAAAAGGCCAAAAAGGTGCCCCCACATCTGGGTGCAGTTTTGCTCCTATCCCACTCCTCCCTGTCTTTTGCAGCACTGTTATCCGTGGGAGCTGGGCCACGAGGGCCGCAGTGCTTACCTGGCCCTAGGTGCCCAAGGAGCTTCAATGTCTCTTCTACTGATAACTGAATAACTGATTTACAAGTAATCGTTAGGGATCTGTAATTAGGGTTACTGTTTGCAACGTGCGCTATTTTGCATTTAACGCCATTGAATTTCACTGTGCAGGCTCTTGGTACCACGAGGTCTTTTTGCTGCCACTGGCAGACAACTTAATGCCCTGAGTTTTGCCCCAGCAGCAAAGCTCATCATACATTATTCATTTCCAGAACGTTTCTGGATATATTAAATGAGGCTGATCCAGGTGTAGATCTGTGGATCCCAACAGAGCTCAGCTGCAAAAGCTGCCGTTTATTTTTGCCTGTTGCTGCCCTTTCATCAATTATCCATCCAGGTTACATCTCACTCCACAATGGGGCAGGGCAAGGGGCTGTGCCCAAAGCTCTTGGGAAAGCTGGCTGTGGTGTTTTGGTCCATCACACCTTGCCATGAGCGATGGTACCACCAGAGAGCTCTCACACAGTGGGGGGATGACATTTCCCATTCCAAAAAGCCAGGAGGACTTCACTGCTATATCATAACCACTCGTGTCTGCTGCTTGCGATGTCCCGCCGTGCTGAACACACCGGTGTCGTTACCACGTTGTTATTTTTGGTACCACCGAAAACCTCAGCGTAACGCAAATATTCTACCCCACGAGACAGAGGTAAATCAGTAACTCAGTAGGTGCACAGAGGGGTGGATTTTGTGCAGAAAGTACAGTCAGCCGATGAATTAAACTTCTCAAGTACTCCTCCTGTCACATAGTGCCGTGTATTGTCTTGCCCTTCTTCCAGAGTGGCTGTGTTAAAAATAGCAGTTTTCACTTTGAAGCCATGATATCAAAAGGCAATGAAAGCTTCAGGAGCTGGCATTCGGGCTGATGGTGCTCACTGTGAGCTTTGTCCCAGCAGCAAGAGCCGACCTCGGTACCGATGGCTTTGTTCTCCCAGGGCTCTGCTGCAGCCCCACAACACTGGGCACCAGCTCCCAGCTCTGTCCCCTAACTCCGCCGTCTCTGCTTGTGTCTTGCAGAAAACGGCCCCTGCCTGGGGTTCAGGAAGCCCAAGCAGCCGTACCAGTGGCTGTCATACAGAGAGGTGAGCTGGAAGTGAGCCCCCCCGGAGCCCCCTCCCCGGCGCTCTCGCCCTTCCCACAGAGGAACGGGTGAACAGGCACCATAGGCTAGCAATAAAGTTTTAAAAAAATGGGCTTTTAGATAGCCAATGCAGTAATTTGAGAGCCTGCCCGCACAGCTATGTCTTCTCTTCAATTGCTGCTGCTTGTGTTCCTCTTTTTTGTGTACCTTTTTCTCTCTGACTTCCAGGTGGCTGAAAGAGCAGAGGCTCTGGGCTCGGGGCTGCTGCAGCAGGGCTGCAAGCCATCCACCAAGCAGTTCATCGGGGTCTTTGCTCAAAACCGCCCAGAGGTGAGATTTATTTTAACTTGATGCCGTTTTACTAACGTTCTTGTCTTGTGAGCTTGCTTTATGTCCGAAGCTCGCTCTCAAGTGTGTTAAATCTGCTCCCACCGCCCCCTTCTCACCTCTGTGCTTTGATGCCCTCCGGCAGTGGATCATTTCCGAGCTGGCTTGCTACACCTACTCCATGGTGGTGGTTCCCCTCTATGACACCTTGGGTCCCGGAGCCATTCGTTACATCGTCAACACAGGTAAAAACAAAATTAACATAATCTTCTCAGAAACCGGCTTTGTTGCTTGGAATGGTCCGTTTCCTTCTGCTTTCCGAAAGACGGGTGGTTTCACTCACCAAGTATCTTGAAGTCACTTGGAGAGGTTTTGGGGGGGTTGCTGTGCCCCCACACCAGGTCAGGGCTGCCCCCCATGCTTCCCATGCCTGGTTGTGCTCAGCTGTGGGGGGAATCGCTGTGGGGCTCCCCACTGCTGCACTTCCTCACGTTTTGCCTCCTAGATTTCCTAGCCCACGTAGTGTGCAATTTTGGCATTTTGAACTGAATCCCAGAATACTCCTTGGTGTCAGCTACAGCTTCGGCGTTGATTTATGTTAGCTAAAATTGCAGTGGTTTTCTAAGAGAAATATGTTATATTCTAGGAGCTCTGATGTGAACCCAAAGTGAGTACCAGCACTGACATGATGTTAGCTATGAGCGAGCAGCCAGTCTTGTGTTAAAAAAAGATTTACCGAAAACAACTTGTTTGGCTGCTTTCCTTCCAGCTGACATTTCCACAGTCATTTGTGACAAACCTGAAAAAGCCAGAACGCTCCTCGACCACGTGGAGAGGAGAGAAACGCCGGGTCTCAGCTCCATCATCCTGATGGACCCATTCGAGAAGGAGTTGATGGAGAGGGGAAGGCGCTGTGGGGTCCGCATCCAGACCATGCAGGAGGTGGAGGTAAGCCTGGTTTCCCCCTCCTTCTCATACACTTTGTATTTTCTGCAAAGAGGCAGTAACAAATGCTGGGACTTGTGAACTGCATGGCAGGTTTAGCGTCTGGGGCTCGTGGCTGTTGATATTGATGCATGGCTCAGTGTGGTTCCTCATAGTATTATCCCTTATTGACAGGATAGCCAATATTTTAAACTTCCCTACTGAAATAAGACATCA
The DNA here is from genome assembly GCF_009769625.2 of Cygnus olor. Classification (NCBI taxonomy): domain Eukaryota; kingdom Metazoa; phylum Chordata; class Aves; order Anseriformes; family Anatidae; genus Cygnus; species Cygnus olor. The sequence goes on from NC_049182.1 coordinate 2,048,506, forward strand.
GCTGCTCCTTGAGCCTGGTTGAGACACAGTCCTCCTCCATGTAGGCCTACATCCTCACACTTCTTATGAAACAGCCTGGCTCCAGCTCAACCAGCCCAAGCACTGCTTGAATCCAGGGATATCTTTGCAGTTAACGCAAGAAACTTTGGACACAAAGGATGACCTAAGTGCTAGCCACAAAGATTTCTGCTCTGGCTCACGCTCTCCCTTAGTGGTTTGCAGATTATTAGCTAGTGGGTTACACCACATGAATTGTAGTGGAAATCATTTTTGTTACTTTAATCTCTTTCAGGACTGCGGCCGGGAGAGTCGACATGCGCCTGTGGTGAGTGCTGTCATGCTGGCTTTCCCACTCAGGATTGCAGCTGGCCATGGCAAACTCATTTCACTAACAAACGAGGGGCAAGCTTGCTCTGGGCAGAAGCAGGCGTGTGTGGGTCAGGGCAGCGTGCTGTAACCCGCCCTGTGCAGAGGCAGCCGGGGAGCTCAGGGGCTGGCAGTGCTGTACTCTGGAGATGTGCGGTGTTTGCTTCATATGCTCCGTCTGGGACTCTTAAATGAGGTAATTCATCCTTGCTGAACATGTTAGCAGGACAGTAATTAAATGCCAGTGTTAAGCCACGCTAATTCCGCTGTCTTACCCCGGTGGCACGTGTTTGCAGCACTGGCTTTGTGGCGGGGTGCCTTTCACTCAGAAACAATACTTGGCAATATTTCTGTGGGATCTTTTTGGAAAACTGCATTGATATTTTCACCAAGGGTGCTCACACTCTTACAAAGCTTTCAGAAGAGGCTTCTAATTTTCAGGCCATTTATTTAATCACTGGTGACCCAAAATGGCACGCGCAGTGGTACTGAGAACACAGAGATGCTACTCGGAATGTAAGCCCTCAGCGGCTTCAGCTAGTTATACCCTCTTGTGGCTAACCACGCTTTTCCAGCATTTATCTGGAAGTTGGTGAACTAAATTTTCCCAGACACCCACGGGTATTGACAGTGCTTTTAAAAATGCTAGGGGCAGGGTGGAGACGGTGGCTAGATGATCACAAGTAGAAAAAAAAAAAAAGGCAAAAAAAAAAAAAAGCAGCACATTTTCAAAATGCTGAAATATCAGTTATGGCTGATATCAAAACCCTAGGAATAGCAAACACTGTTACTGTCTTCTGTGTGGCCGTATTTCTAACAAATACTCTTACTGACATCAGGCACAATACAGATACCTCAGCTTTTTAAGGAGGTGGAATTTTTGCACTAAGAAGTATTGGTGCGTATTCTGAGATGCAAACCTTCCATCAAAGTCTTGTTATGCTAAAGCACAACCTTAAAGCAGATGGAGCAAATCATCAGGGAGGAATGGGGTCTGTGTCAATTGAAGATACCTAATAAAAGAAATTTGCCAAGGGCAAGGAAAGCATTTTATGGCAGAGCTGAAGTATAATTGGTTTGATCTTTATGTTTATACAATGACAACATTCTACCACTGCCCCTTGCGCATTTGATTGATGTAATTTTCTTTTTTTTTTTCTCATGTTTCTAGCCTCCTCGACCAGAAGATTTATCAATTGTCTGTTTTACTAGTGGCACTACAGGTAAGGAATGGGCATTTTATTCATGAAATAATAGAATAGATCATCAAATTCGTTATTAATACCACATTAATATGTGCAAACATGCTGCTATACTGCCACAACAATGATATTTGTATGTATTTTAGTATTTGAGAATATCTACGCTTCTGCAGATTGCAGCTGGAATTCCCTGACACACACTTGGGCAGTACGATTTTGCGGTTGTCTGCAAATCTGCCCATGTTCCTGCCTCCCGTTTCGCAGTGCAGATACGAGGCACTTGGCTGGAGGATATTTATCTTTTGCAGACATTGAAAAAGAGAAATGCTCGTCCAGAGCTTTCCGTTTTTCTCCTAAACACACTGTCATCCCTGGCCAAGCCCTGGCGCTGGTATGCTGCAGGCTCGTCCTGGCGGAGGACAAGCAGGTCGTTTTCCTGCTCAGGGCAGACGCGGGACTTTCTCCTCTCTCCACACCCTGGTTTTCTTGCAGCTTGCAGGAACTTCCTTCTCTCAAGAAGTCAAACTCCTTAATACCCACCAACAAGTTACACAGGCAGACAAAGGGACAGCAGAGCTCAGATACACGAGGCGTGAGCGCTTGGGAGAGCGCTTTTCCCTTACCTGCAGGGAAGGACTGGGCTCTAGGGACTCAGGAGCAGCTGTTCCAGGTTCCCCTGGGCTCTCAGAACTGCCTAGTGCTTGGTCCTGCCACAGAGCACCCTGGATTTGACCCCGCTGGTTTAGGAGGCGGGAGGTGCTGTTTGACACCTGCAGAGCCCGAAGCATTGCCTACCTCTGGGAGAAGATCAGTATTGCAGTCAGGTAAGTGGCTTTTATCAAGTACAACCCCTTGCTGCTCAGTTTGTATTAAAAAGCTGTGTTTGCTTTTGCATTCATACGTCATTTTCAGTTTACTTGGAGGGTTTTTGAGATCTGTGCATTTCGGGCTGCACCATGCAGTGCACGGTGTGAAAGGAGCCTGACTGCCCAGCCTCGGTGGTGGGAACCTAACAAGAGAGGGCTGATGTTAAAGTCCAGATGAATTACTTTTTCAAGTTGCATCTTTTTATTGATATTTTATTTTCTAAGTTAGACTTTATTCTAATTAAATTTAAAAAAAAAAAAAACAAAAACCAAAAACTTTTCTATTTGCAGTACAGTCATGGGCCAGTTTCTGGGTTAGTGCTTTTCCTAGGACTGTGCCTGAGGTTACAGAAATAGGACAGCCAGGGAGCCCCTTGCTTTCTCCCACCCAAACCCCAGTTTGCAGGCCATCTGCAGACTAAATGCTCCCAGAGCAATGGGAAGCTTCGTGAAGCACCGCCCCATCCCTGTGCTTTGCACGTCACCTTCTGTTTTTTTTCCAGGGCTTGTATCAATGCTCTGACCCATTTTCCATGCTATGTTTTGGTTGTAAAATGCCTGGCTTTTGTATAGACCATGTTAGGATATTTTTAATGACCAGATTTAGAATTTTATTCCAAGAAACATGTTCCCAAGGGCTTTTGCAATGCTGACGGGTTCCAAGTATACTTGTGTGACGTGAAACCAATCTTTGCTGTAGAGTTTGTAACGTGGAAATTGTGGAGTTGGGAACAATTTTAGCTGTTTATCAAAAAAAAAGAAAAATAAAATACCAGAAGTGGATTTGAACGCATGCTTTTCTTTCATTGCTAGGCCCAGCTGCCCACATGCCCCCTCACGGAGAAGGGAGACACTGAGACCTCCGAGCTGGGAGCACAAGATGGACTCTCATTGTTGTACCAAGAAATCATCGGCACTCACAGAGAGACCAAAGGTGCACAGATGCCCCCAAAACATCAGGATACAATTTTGCATGCCGGCTGCTCCAGAAAAGCCATTTCCACAAGGACTTTCCTGTAACTGGTTGGATAAAAATTGCTTCCCAGCTATGCTGCCTGACAGTGGAGGGTCTCTGGGGGAGGAAGGCGCCTGTGTCCCAAGATGCTGATGGAGCACAGCACCGAGACAGTGCTGGAGGTGCTATTGGAAAGACCCATTTAGCAATGTGGAAAAAGTTTCTTCATTGTCAAATTGGCAAAGCAGCTTGGCACTGAGATAAAGAGAAGCTGCCATACCGACCATTACCCGACCGGGATCGCCGTGCTCCCATTTCCATCACAGGACGGACAAGCTGTGTCTTTATGAGGAAGCTCAAGCTTAAGAGCAGTGTCAGAGATGTGGCTTGGACTTTTAAGAAAGAACAAGCAGTGCCATTAAGTCTTTTCTTCCAGAACTGGTCATTCTGGGAAAAGGCTCGTGGCAAGGGGCACCTATTCTCTTAACTCCCAAACAGCCAGAGGAACTAAAGAGGGTGAAAATTCACAGGAATACCCCGGCCCAGAAGGCTCCCCCTCCCTGGCAGCAGCACGGTCTGCTCTGGATTTCTCCTAATGAAGAGCCCGGGGTCTCAAGCACCCGAGGAATCTCCCAAGGAGCCTGCGGAGCTGTGTCAGGGAGCAGGACGGCCGAACTGCCAGAGCTGCAGTTTGTGACCGCCTGTTAGCAAAACCAGAGAAATTCCCACAGCAGCACTGAGCGCGCCTGCGGGCAAAGAGGTGCTTGCACCCACCGAGGCTGAGCAAGCACCCGTGGCCAGATGCAGCCAGAATACCACGAGCAATTTCTGGGTGGTCAGCGTGCATGTACAACGAGCTTTAGTTCGAGGAGTTTTGAGGGCCGCTGGACCCACGCGTGCGCCCAGCTGTGAAAATGAGAGCTTCAAAGCTCAACCTGGCGAGCCTGTGTGCAAGGCGCTGGGGCGGGAGCTGTTGGCAGAAACGCCGGCTCCAGCTCCTCCTGGGAGCGTTGGAGGAAGACGGATGTACGCGAGACCAAACAGCCTCCTGTGCACTGTGTTCAGCTGTAAGGATCTGGGACTGAATTATTCAAAGGCACTTGGAACACCGAGTACGGATTTTTTGTAAACTGTTTTTTGTTCAAAATGCCCTGCAATAAATGTGTGCAATAATCATTATTTTCACTTGGGTCCTTATTTAACTATTGCAGCGCCGGGTGTGAAGCAGTGTCAGTGAGGCTGCGGGGCACAGGGCTCAGCACTGCCAGGAGCCAGACGCAAATTCTGGCTGACTTACAGTTTACCGAGGCTGCTGCATCCGTCATTAGCAGCATCGCAAAGCTCCTGGCACGTGTCCCCGTGCGCACCGTGCCGGGGCCACGCAGGGTGCCTGCAGCTGAAGCTCCTCGCTCTGCTTCCGCCCGGTGCAGCAGGAGCTGGGCTGCAGCAGCATGATCAAATTAAAGCAATCTGCTTAAAAACACGCTGCAGAGTCTGTAATCTTTATTTAAGCTGAGCCACTCCTCCTTTTCTTAAGTAAACCCTTTGAGGGTGATGCAAAGTGACGGTGCTGGGACAGGAGGGCACAGCGCTGCGGGCAGGGTGTTGTGGATGGAGCCCTCGCTCGTGTGTGCACCTCACTTCTGGTGGAAACCCTTGTTAAGTGTCTCCAATAGAAACATTCATGTTACACTGTGTTTGTAGTATCACGTTAATAATTTCTGAATATTGCAATAAGTGCCTTTGGTAAATGTTACTGCACATGAATGACTGAAAATTACACAAGTTTTAAAATCCATTTAAAATTAATATTTTAACAATTTCCTTTTTTTTTTTTTTTTTTTTTTTAAAGCTTTTGGAAATGAACTGCTGGCTTTTAAAATCACCCTCTCTGTTTCCTTTCAGGAAACCCCAAAGGTGCTATGCTGACTCACGGGAACGTGGTTGCCGATTTTTCGGGCTTTTTGAAAGTGACGGAGGTGAATACCCTGACTTAGAGAATGTCGCCATGTGCGGAGTGTGGGGGTTGAGCGGTGTCCCTGCAAGGGCTGGGAATGTGCCCCTGTGGATAACAGGCCAAATTTCCCTTACTTGGGGCCAAATTCACAGCAGTGGGAGCATGTCTGAGCTTGCAGTGCTGATGGGAATTACATCGCCATGCTACCAGCACGGGCTCCCTGGGGCTGCAGGGTGCAAAGTGCTGCAGAGGAGCAATGCTGGCTCCTGCAAATCCTGCACAGCTGTGACTGGTGCCTGAGAGAGTAGCGTCCACTTCTGGGGATGCCCGTGCAATGTCCCAGTCTTTATTTGAAAGCTTTCTGCATATTGTGTATATGTATGGGAACTTAAATATTTATTGATTTATTTATTTTTACCAGAATGGTCAATTTAATATTAAAGTATACTTTAGTTTTGGATATACATTTAAAAAAAAAAAGCAGCACTGGTCAAGTACATGTATAATATGGTTCATGCAGCATGTAAAGTTCTGTTTAGAAACAGTATGTGAAGCACGTTTGCTTTAGCAAAACATATAAAGAATTATATGCAGTTTGTACCTATCAAATATAAAGAATCTAGTTTTTCATAGTAAACAGGCAATTCTGTAAAGCAGCAGGGCACACATGGGATGCACAATTTATTACAGCGTACCCCTTGTTTGTTTTATGGTTGGTGCTAGAAATACTGCAGCCTGATTATCTTAATCCTCGAGTTTTCTGAGATTTCCAGGCCACCATTGTAATTGAAACTTGGACACATGACATGAAAAGTCCCCCTGAGCTTCCATGTTCGAGCACTCGCAGGGCGGTGACTCCGGTAACTTGCCGTACGAAATGTCACTGTGTTCGCTGCAGCGAGCCCTCGGGGTTCGCAGTGCGGAGCTTTGGCTGGCTTCGGAGGCAGCGAGACGCACAAGTGGAAGCTGATGCCTGGATGTCTCTGAGACTCAAAGGGCAGGAGCGTTTATTTTGGAAGATAACCACTTTACAGGGAGCTGAGGGAACTTGGCATCTTCCAGGACTGGCTCACAGAGATGGATTCAGTGTTCAGTGACGGCAGTGGGATTCTTTGATTAATCTCGAAGGTATCAGATTCAGACGTAAGTCTGGTGTGTGTGGCTGTCAACCCAAAGCTTCGGGCACCAGGGCATTGCTGGCCACGGTGCAAACGCCCGCAGCCAACCCGCACGGGAAGGGCAATTTCTGACCGCAGCAACGAAGTCGAGAGAAGTGCTAGACACTTGACAATGGCATCGGGTAGTGAAATACGGATACCGAAAGCTGAGGGGCTTACACACTTTTGTGCTAATTTTGCTTAGTACGGTGGTTTCCATAAATGGGGAAAAAAAATAAGTGAAGTCAGAGCTTTATTGTAATGCTACTCTCAAAAGCCATGAAGCTGTTTTCATTTTATCTGTTTAACTGGACAGCTGTGCCAACTGTGAAATACCAGTAAATGTCACCGTTTCAGTCCAATTTCAAAACAAACCATTTATTGTCTGGGCACTTAAAGCAGTGCAAAAAGAGCAGCATAGCTAGTGATGCTAATGGTTTTACATTACTGCGCGTGCAGAAAATGAGGCCAATTTGAAATAACGTATAAATAGATCTGCAGATCAGATTGACACATAATACAAATCGGGATGCTGAAAACACCCAGGTGGTCAATCCTGTTTGACTTCACCAGGTAATGGTCGGGAGAGCGTACCCAAAGCTGACTTGCCCAGATTTAACCTCAGTAAAACGTCTCCCGAGGAAGGAAGCGGTGCTCCTCCATCCACCGCCGTGTCCCAGGCCATGGAGTATCGATTCCGTCACAGCAGTGGAGATGCAAAGTGGGTATAAACTGCTAATACCAGGAGCCAAAAGCTTTTATACCCATTTTACACTAACCACTGGCCTTGGTGCAAGTCAGTGGGTAATCAAGCTTTCAGTTTTTCTAATCCATAATGTTACGGCAAGCGTTAGCCTTGGAAATGCAGGCAGACAGGTTGCTTTCCTTCAGGGCATGGACCAAGTAAGGCTCTTGGGGCCACTGCTTATTCCAGCCTCTGAGACAGAATTAAAACCTTGGCAAACCAAAGGCTTTGGTTACATTTTTTTTACTGCGTAACTTTTTTGCCTTCCTTTTCCCTGCTGCACCTGTCTGTGGGGCAGTGATAATGCACTTAAAATCCCATTTCAATCGATAAAATGATGAGAAACACTAACAGAAATCGTTAATTTCTGCAGCTAAGTGATCCAACATATCCTGCCTCAAATCAATGATTAACCTGGGGGGGGGTGGATCTTTTCTCTTTGACTGTAATAATGCTGGGAATCTCTGACGGGCTCTGCGCGGCGTGGAAAAATGGTGTGTCCACGGAGCCCTGCTGATTTCGGGGAGGCTCCGGCAGGTCTGCACGCAGCCGAGAGTGCAAACCGTGGCCTGAGCACCTCGTGGCAGACAGCAGGGCTGGCAGCTGGGCTGTCTGTCGGGGTGAGCGCCTGTTTCCAGCGCGAGCTGTGTGGACACGGTGTGCCTTCGCCGTGGAGAGCCTCTCCACTGCCCTCTGTGTACATCTCCGTGCTGTGTACTCCTCCTGCTAACGTAGCTCACTGACGCTGTGGCTTTAACGCTTCACTTCGTGCGCTGCTCCCTTCCTCTCTCGATGATCTTTACCCTTTTGCTCCTCTGGTGCCATTTTTCTTTTTACCGTTTTATGACTTTCTTGTTGTCTTCCTGTCAGTGTTTCTTTCCTTTCTGTCTCCCATGCCCTTCACCTGCAGAAAGTGATCTTTCCGAGACAGGACGATGTGCTCATCTCCTTCCTGCCTCTGGCTCACATGTTTGAAAGAGTTATACAGGTAAGAAACTGCCTGAACTGACGAGGCCTCGTGGGGCTCCTTGTGCTTTCTTCCAGAGTCAGTGGTCTCCTACTTGTGAGGATGTACACATTTCCTATTTGCCTTTAGCACACATGTTTGAGAGAATGGTACAGGTAAGGTCCTAGCGTCAGTGGAAATTGCCTTTTTCCACACCAAAAAATAAATAAAATGCTAAATAACCAGCGATATCTCATAGCACTAAAAAAGCTTGTACTCCAGAAGTGCCACGTGGTAACACCGGGGCCGGAGCGGTGCCGGGAGCGTTTCCCAAGCTTTGGGTTTGGGAAATAGCCCTTCGTCAGCGGGCAGCAGCCGCCTGCAGCCTGGCAAAGCGCTCTAGGGTCAGTGATCGTGGGAGCAAAACCAATTCTGCACCATTGTTTTCACCAGCCTGCAGAACTGGCTTCTTGCATCGCTTTCTGAAAAGACAAGTGAAATTTGTGCTGTGGTTGGTGTGCTGTGCAGGTCAGATGAGAGGAGCACATCAGCCCTACAGCCTGAAAAGCTGGGGGCTGAAAACCGATGCAGTGTGCGAGCAGTGGGTCTGGATTCAGCTGCAGCTCTGTATTTTCTCAGGGGGGGCTGTTCTGGGCTGGAAGCATGCTTTCTAGTCAGACAGACATCCGAATATGAGCCTTCCGCTTCTTAGTAATGTGCCAGAAATAATATATTCTGCCATGTTAACACACTTGCAAATTGGAACTGAAAGCCCACGAAAGATTTGGGGAATTACAGCCGGCATATTTTTGCTTGAAAGCCTAATTTTAAGAGGCAAGTTGGTCAGTATGCCACCGCTACTCAGGCAAACCTCGTAGCCAGCTAATAAGAATGTAATTATTAAAAAGTCATCTGATGGGGTAAAAAATAGAAACCTTTGAAATCACCTCCTTTCACAGGATGCTGCCGGACGGAAAGGGGCAGCCCTGCAAAGCATGCGGTTCAAAGGAGAAACAAGGAAGGTTTATCCTCTCTGCTGAAAAACCTCATTAATATAAAGATTTTTCAAAAGGGCTAAGAAATTGTTCCCAAAATTATTCCGCACAACAAACACCGTATCAGCTTCCCTGGTTTTTGCCAACATTATCAGTTCCTGGAACTTACAGTTAAAATTAGACAGATCTGTTCGTTAGAGGTTTCTGCTAGTCATCTAGTCATTCACAATTCCCAATGAGCCCCCAGTGATGTTATTTTCCTTTTTTTTTTTATTTTTATTCACATGCCTGTGCAGTGTAGTACGCGATTTGGCAGTGTGATGCCTGTTAAACCCACATCACACGTATGAAATTCCTGTGGTTTCGGTCCGTGGAGAGGGAGCCTCTCGCAGGCTGACAACGCAGCGAGAGCACTTCGGGTTAGTGTGGCAGGCTGTTGGGCGCAGCACAGAAAAACTTAGGTGTTTCTTAAGGCATGTTTAACCACTTTGGCTGCCTGGGGAGCGGAGTGCTCCAGCGGGAGCTGATGCTCTCACCGTACCCTTCCAGCCTCGTGGGATGGTGCACAGCTCAGAGGGGCTGGGCTCAGCTCCCAGCACCGTGGGTGCCTGGTCGAGGACATACAAGCAGGACAGGGATGCTCATCCCTAAATGCACTCAAGTGGGTGCACAAGCCGTGTCCTTCCAGTTTTAGCAAGGTAGTTACTGGCTACCAGGGCTGCCCTTCCGCTGCCAGCTGGCTCATCACAGCTCTACTGCCCGTCCAGCTCTTCTCTCATCTGATGAAAAAGTGGCCTCTTTTCTTGCCAAATATGAAACTTCTGGATCTATGAGAGCAAAGCACCTTTTAAGAAGTGGGCGCCTATTTCTGGGATACAGGATCAGGCACTGTATTGCTAACGTAGTCTATATCGTTACGTTTAAACACCACTAAAGCATTAACATCTAAAATCCGTCTGCTGCTCACTATGTTTCACAATGTTTCTTAATAATTTCTTTATCAACATTAGGTCTTCGTGCTGTGAGCTGCAGGGATAGGTCCAGGCTTCAGGGGTGAAGTCCGGACCCGGGTCTGACCCTACCTCAGGCTGCTCCAGGGAAAACCCCTTCCCAAAGCTTTGGCTCCTTGCTCTTCCAGACAGTGGCAAATTTGGTGGATGCCGAAATTCCGATAAGTGCCCAGAACTGTGTGTACATTTCCATTCAGTGCAAAATTGTCTGTAAAGTTTATATATGCTTCTAAAGCACCATTTTTGCCACGCTGGAGAGCAGAATTTCAGGAAGGGCATTTCTACGTTTGGGAGGGATGCTGTACCACGGGAAGTAAAAGCAAAGAGGTTACATGGGGTCTTTTTTTCTTCCCGGCACAGTCCGTAGTGTACTGCCACGGGGGGCGGATTGGGTTCTTCCAAGGAGACATCCGCCTCTTATCTGACGACATGAAAGCTCTGCGTCCCACCATCTTCCCTGTCGTGCCGCGGCTGTTAAACAGGATGTACGACAAGGTGAGCTTAATTTTGTTCTTCTTCTAATAATGAAGTTTATGTCCCTCTAGTGCATATCTGAAAGAATTCCCTCGGTCCTGGGGATATCCTGAGCAGGTTATGCTGTTCCTGCCTTATTGCAAACACGTTCTTACCTTGTGTAAGTGATAGAGCTGCTCCGATCTATGGGTGTGTGTTATGTGGTGTGGCACAGGCTGCAGACGTGTCAATAAGAAATCCCTCTGTGTTAGACCCTTGCCCTCTTCTCTCTGAGATTGCCAGTGACACTGACAGAGAAGAGGCGTTTTCTCGCCAGGGAAGCAGCAGTCAAACCTGCACGCACTAAGACACTTCGTGCTCTTCAACATGTTTTGGAACTAGAATCTTTCTGGTGGCAATGACAGCTCAAAACTGGGAACTGCAAAATGATGAGGAGGATTTAGGCAGTGTAAACGTGAGGTTGGCTTCTGGATCTAGAAATTTTTTAAAACAAAGAGGTGGTCTTGAAAACTATGTTAGAAAGATGTCTGGTCATCGTCTTCTCTGTTTGAGCAGCAGGGAATATTTCTTCCTCGGAAGATTTATCCTTTAAAGATGGGCTTAAAGCACAAGCTACTGGGCTGACTTTCCCCCACGGTCAGGCATGTTAGATCAGAGTTCTGCTGCCCCCTTCCCTACCCCCAGCAAAGCCACAGTGCCATCTTATTTAACCGTATTTCTGACGTTCCTGTACCCTGCTGGCACCAGCAGGGCCGTGTAGCTATAACTGTACGAGCAGGTGCTGATGGCACTGAGGGACATGGTTTAGTGACAGGACTCGGTAGGTCAGGTTGGTGCTGGGCCCGGTGACCCTGAAGGTCTTGTCCTACCTTGATGGCTCTGATGCTTTCTCCCTCCCACCGCCCAGATCTTCAGCCAGGCAGACACCTCCCTGAAGCGCTGGATTCTGGAGTTTGCCGCCAAGCGGAAAAAAGCAGAAGTTCGAAATGGGATCATCAGAAACGACAGCCTGTGGGACAAGCTGTTCTTCAATAAAATACAGGTAAGGAGTTTCCGAAGTAATTCTTAAGTCAAAGAACTGTCATTTCTTCTGGCAGCGACTGATTTTCCTTGAAGTTGGTGTGATCTGCTTGTCTGTAGCAAGCTGGGGCCAATTGCTGCTCACTGGCAAATTACAGACTGAAAATTTGAGTAGAAAAAGGAAATGAAGCACAGTTTGTTGTTCCATTAACTTTTGCTATGTTCCCATTTTTGCTTATATATTCATTCTGAGGTCTGAAGCTGTGTTTAAGGCACAGCATGATGCCAGAGCCTGCATTCGGACAGGCGATGGACTCAGCAGCACTGCTCTTGGGGCGTTTTGCTCTTCCTTCTTTATTTGGGCTCTGCCTGTGCCCCACAGGTGAAGGGTTTCTCCCCTCTCACACCCTACAAGGGGTGGGGGGGACGATGGCATTCAGCTGCTCCTGTCTCCTCTAGGAGGGGATGAAACTCAGGGACGTAGTCAGGAGGGGGAAGGAGGAGTGACTGATCGAAGGGATGTGGCTCCAAAGCTCCCTGCAAATTCTCTACAGATAATGATTGGATTTAGGGATGGGTTTCAGCTGGGCATATTGAAAATGGCTTGTTTTCCTAGGAAAACAAGGATAAGGGTGTAGAGAAAAATGCGCGTGTAAATCTTGATTTAACAACGGGGGAATAAATCAGACTGCCCTGCTGCGTGCCATACACCCCCTTGGTAATTAAGATAAAATAAAATAGCTTTAAACCAGGTTTTCCAGGCCCTGTACTGCTCTAGGAGGCTCTGATTACTTCATTTTTAATTAGATAACTTATCTGAAGACACGCCACTTTATTTTTAACTGCAGAAACTGACCGTATCTTTCATCTGCGGATTAGATGACCGCAGCTTGCAGAGAACAGGGCTCGTGGTGCTGAGGGCAGCGGGGCCGCAGGGTGCTCCGGGAGCTGGGGAGCCCCGGCACCAGTCCGGAGCTGTGTTGTCTTGTGCTTGCTTCGTTTTACTCTTAGAAAAAGAAAAGGAAATGAAGTGGGGGGTGGAAGTAAAAGTTGACATGGGAGTGGGTGTAGTAACCTTCACAAGGATTGGAAAGTCATCTGCCTTAAAAAGGGAGAGCGTTATTTTAAGTGGCCCGAGAGCCTGCCTGTTTGCCATGATGGGGCGTAAATAAGCAAAGACAAACATTGTGGGGAAGAGCCTGCTCTTTGCCCATGGGTTACCCAGAGCCAGAGGCATTTTCTGGGCAGGAGCAGCTCCTGTGAGGGCACAAGGGATGCTCGTCCCCAGCACTGGACGGATTTGACAGAGCAAGAGCTGTGTCTTTGGTAATATTTCTGCCTGAAGGGCAAAGTTACTGCTTTTAAGATTTAGCTGCCTTTTTATTCCTGAGGCAAGATTCAGGGTCAGTTCACATTTCCATAGCGCAGCTGAATCTGCTCTAGAGGGAGCAGAAGTGGGGCCGTTTTGTGCAAGCTCCGCATGAGAAATATGCCTGGTTTTTGCCATCTGTACTGATCTGTGATGTATTTCTGATTTCATTGTCTGGTGCTGAGCAGGCGAGCCTCGGCGGCTGTGTCCGCATGATAGTGACCGGCGCTGCCCCTGCCTCCCCCACCGTCCTGGGCTTCCTGCGGGCGGCCCTCGGGTGCCAGGTGAGCAGGGGGTGCCCGTGGGGAGCTGGGTTGGGACCTCAGGACTGCCAGCATCTGTCACGACAGCAGGGTTTTCAGCCTCAACAGCCTGGTGTCCCTGCGGCGGCGGGGCAGCAGGGGACAGCCGGTGGCCTCAGGCAGGCAGGCGCTGCTGTCACTGCAGGCAGCTGCCAGCGCAAAGCATCAAGTCATCCCACCTGTCCCAGCATTTGGTTGACTGCGCAATTAAGCAGGCCCGTGCATGTGCTAGGAACTTCATGAGGTTTGTTCTATATATAAACGGGGAATGGTAATCTTCAGGTGGCCATGTAACCCAGTTCAGATCTCCTCTGCCTTATTTCTCTCTGACTGGGAAGCCCCAGGCAACTAAAAGGCCTCATTCAGGAGCCTAAAACTAAGTGTAAAAAAATTAAAAGGTGTATTTTCAAAATGTCCCAGAAACATAGCACTTTCTTCCCCACCAACAGCTCCCTCTTGCAGAGTAACATCCTTCTTGGCTTAAAAGCTAATTGCTGAACTTGTCTTCACACCATTTTCAGCTCTACGCAGCAATGGTGATTGATAGTAAAGTAGAGGCAATTTTGTATTCAGTAGGGGCCAGGGAAAGCGTCCGTGTGTTAAAGCTGTGCCTGTGCATTGCAGCGGGCAGGGTTAGTTCACAGGACAGTTCCTAGCACTGTGTTCTGCAGCGGTGCAACCGCACACGCTACTTCAAAGGTGCCTGTTTCTTTGCCAGGTCTATGAAGGTTACGGCCAAACAGAGTGCACAGCTGGGTGCACCTTCACCACCCCAGGTGACTGGACGTCAGGTAGCTATTTTCTTCCACCTTTTCCAAATTATTTCTGCATACAGATGCAATTCCTGCAAGAAAATCAAGTGTATCTACAACCATGCAAGCAACTACTAATGAAATGCAAATAAAATATATGTAAGAGAGCTGACAAGTGACTTGCAGTCTTTGATTTTCAGGTCACGTAGGAGCTCCTTTGCCCTGCAACTTAATCAGACTGAAGGATGTGGAAGAGCTGAATTATTTTGCTTCCAAAGGAGAAGGAGAGGTAGCAACTCACATTTTTCTATAAAATTCTCACTAGTTAACCCCTTATTAAGTCACAGTGTAGTTACAGAAGCATTTTACCTTTTCAAGGTGTACAGTTGCAGATTTATTGCATGTTACATGAGGGTAGGAAAACATCAATTCACCAGCAGAGCAGCAAAGCATTCATTAGCAAAGGCCCACAACAGTACTTGCAGCCAATGTCATGCCTGATTACTTTAAAAGATAAGACTGAATTAATTAGTTCAGCTAGGAAGAGCTGAATTGCTGTGACTTCTATATTGCTGTTGTTTTTATATATTGCACAGAAATTAAATTTACTGTTTTTTGTTTGTTTTTAACTGCAAGCCAAGTGAAAATAAACTTTAAACAAATCAGTTTTGCATTCCCTGCTTCATATATCCACTAGTCTGAAAAACATTCATAGGTAATTTTATAGCTCAATATATTTTAGTTTCATGGAGCGCAGTCATTAAATTGACCTTTATCAGTGAATATCAGTGAATTACTATTTAGCTTGTTAGCAATTACAGCAGAATAATAAAATAATTTATTAGCAACTCTGACTGTTTCGCAGATATGTGTGAAAGGACCGAATGTTTTCAAGGGTTATCTGAAAGATGAGGAGAAGACGACTGAAGCACTGGACCAGGAGGGCTGGCTTCACACTGGAGACATCGGGAAATGGTTACCTGTGCGTACTGACCAGCTGCTTATTCTCATGTCAATCTTATTATCCCACATAAATTTTCAAGTATTGAAGTTTCCAAGTAGATCTGTCTTTACAAAGGATTAAGCTTATTTTTTTCAGAATAATTTCAATGCATCAGTGAAGCATTTTCTGATAATTTAAACAGCACTGTTTAGAGCAGACTGTTTACCAAACCTTTGTGGTTAAATAACTTCTCTGGGAACTGTCATTTCTTTCTCCTAACAGAATGGGACTCTTAAAATTATTGACAGGAAAAAGCATATATTTAAACTTGCTCAGGGAGAATATATTGCACCGGAGAAGATAGAGAATATCTATATCCGTAGTGACCCTGTTGCCCAGATCTATGTCCATGGAGACAGCCTGCAGGTAAAAACGAGTTTTTCAGAAAATCTTACTTTGTTCCTTGTAAATATTAGTCAGAGGGCTGGGTGTGAATGGGGGGACAGCATGGATGTGTTACACCACACTTCTGCCCTGATGTCTCTTCAGTTCTGGGGCTGAACAGGAGCTGAGCTGCTGGCGTTACCCTAAGCAGCTCGGGGGATGTTGTGGCCAAAAATCACACCCTTAAATTAGCTTTGGTGTCACCTTTCAGGTCTCTAAAGCCCTTCTTTGCCATGCTGAGGATGGTAAGCCAGATGAAGACTAAGCCAACACTGCCTGCCTGTTTTGACCAATCTCATCCCAAGACTGGCCAATTTGTGGCCAATCTTTTTTGTTCCCTCCTCCCAAATTACATTCCTGTCCACTGGTTACAGCTGCATATGCAGCAAAGAAGGGTTATGTGTGTATTTGTACAAACATGTACAGCCCCTGAAACCATCACAACTCATCCCTCTGGACAGATTGCCCTCAGAGGTGAGGCCTCCCTTGGCCTCGCAGGTTGCCCGAGACTCCCGGGCCCACTAAGTGCCTGTGTACAAACGGCATGGGCTATATTCTGCTCTGACTTATGTGTGAAAAGTGTCAATAATTTAATTAATGTCCAAGCAGAACACAAACTCAAGTGAAGGTGTTAATGTTTTTTTTGGCAAATACAGGAACAGTCACGGAGAACCATTCTACCTGAGAAAAAGGCACAGACACCAAAATGCACCTCACTACAACATGACAGCAAATTACTGATGTAATTGGTCAAGAAGTGATAAACACTCAGGAAATTTAACCCGTTTATGTATTCACTTCAGCATGGTGCCTTAAATGTGGCTCAGCCTTTGCCTGAAACTGCTGCTCTCTTTCACCTGCAGGCCTTTCTGGTGGGAATTGTGGTGCCAGACTCTGAAGTTATGCCAGGATGGGCAAAGAAAAGAGGGTTTGATGGAACATACTCAGAACTCTGTAAAAACAAGGTTTGTTTTTGTATCTGTCTGCAGTCCGGCCTTGTGTCAGTGTGCGTAACCTTATCAGAGGTGGTCTCTGCTACTGGTGGTCACAGTCGCAAGAACTGTCCTGTCACGGGAAGCCAGCCCTGAGGGAGCCATCTTCTAGGCAGGGCTGACCCGGACGCAGTGCTGTGGGCCTGGGGGGAGCCCAGTGTCTGCCTGGCAGGGAACAGTACAGCAGCAGGAGAAGCTGTGCTTGTGTAGATGTTAACAAAGGATCCCAGCCTTGCTCCAATACTGGCTCACCGAGCCAGATCACAGCACCGAACACCGGTGCTGCTGGGTCACCCCACACGTGTCTGTGGGGAGTAATTCTGCCTCCGAGTCTGGCAGGTGGCTGTAGGATTGCAGATTTAACATCCACCCCTCAGCCCTTCTCTGTGTCGAAGTACTAGCCAGACATTTCCTACTGAGGGAAGGAGTTAACATCACCACACTTAGTTTTAATGTTTGTACCTTGCTTTATTGGAGTATTCGCTAATTATGTGCTGTCAGTAAGGCACTTGAACTTTTCTGAGAAACATGTTCAATGATGAACAATGGCATTAACTGCATGTAAGGTTGTTTCTGATATTTCATGGGGAATTTGTATGTTTTAACCCAGGAACTGAAGCAAGCAATAATGGAAGACATGGTACGGTTAGGTAAGGAGAGTGGACTTCACTCCTTTGAGCAGGTAAAATGAAACAATTAATACATTATTCACTGTGGTCAGACAGGTGATTGATTGGTCTACGTATGTTGAACAGGAGATTTGTTAGCATTTGTTGTGTTATTGCATATTCTTCCTGTAGCTGGCATACAAGGTCTTTTGAAAAAGAGGTTTAACGCTGACAAGCTGTATTTGTTCCCTTGAAAAATATATGTGCCATGGTTCTGCCTTCCACTCGTGCTTGACATTTGAATTAAATTTAGAGAAAGTTGTGGGTGCAGAGGTAAAAATCCAACCCAGGTACATGGGTCATGTCTCCAGTCTGATAGGCGGGATTCAAGATGAATACCTGGAGGACTCTGATTCTTCTCCCACTGTAAGAAAATGGGGCTGTAATTGCATTTTTTATAATTGCCATAGGAAATGCTGCTGTTTTGTTTATTTTCAGCCTGTGCACTAATCCTTTTCTGATGCTTGTGTAAATATTCCTGCAAAAGAGCCACAAACACTTCAGGAGAGATGTGAAATCAATAATGAAATATATAGCATTAAAAATACAGTAAAAATAAAATAAATGTAAATAACATATTTCTGTTAAAATAATGAACATCTTAATCAATACATATAAGTAGCAAGGGGCTTTTTGCTTTTGTGTAGTCTTTTTCTGGGTGGTAACTCCAATGAGTAATTCACCATATGAGTGAAGCAGAAGCAACATTAAACATAAACTTGTTATTCTTCATTTCCCTGTTACACACGAAAATGAAATGATATTAAAAAGAAATGAATTTTAAAAGGAAATTCAATATAAACATGGTTTACAGCGCACATTTGTCTGTGGTAATAAGTCTGGTTTGCTCCTGCTGTGGCATTCACAGTATGAAATATTCTCAAGCCATCTATTCTATCAGCATTTTGCAGCTCATAAAGTAGTGAGGAAAGCCTGGCCATCTTTCCTAAAATTAAGAAGAAATGTTGTGCACTTCAAAACTAAAGGGCTTCAAAATTAGATCTTTGTTGCAATAGGTAATTTTAAAACCCACCCTTGAGCCAGATAGTATGGCCAGTGATCTTGTACGAGGGGATCCCCTACATGTAGAAGAGCCACTCTCTTCTCTCTGTCTTTGTCCACAGCACCGGGGTCCTGAGCTGGGACCTTGGGCTGTGAAAGGACAGCTCTGGCTTCCATAGCCAGCCATCTCCAGGGTGCAGGCTCTCTGAAATTGGTTGCAGCAAACGGAAGAAGTGCTAATTGTATCAACGCTGATTATGGGAAGGATGTCCCTTGGGAAGGCACTGATCAACAAAGCTTACAGGGGAAAAAATGAATCACGTAACCTAAAAGGGATTTTAAAACCGATCCTCAATCTATATTCCTGCAACTCCCAAGCTACCAAAATGCAAGACAGCCCGGTTTGGGAAATCAACAAAGCAGCAGATGGCTGGGGAATTTGTCTGAACTCAGTGGCTTGTGACCAGCCACGCAGCAGCTTTCTGCTTGCTCCCACGAGCTGGCTCCTATCGGCACTGCAGGCTCCCTGCTGAGCTCAGCCACCGAGGGCAGCCCTGTGGCATTGTTTACCTGGGAAGGGAGACTTCACATCGCTTTAATTAGCCGGTAGGACACCATCAATTCGTTTCCTTTAGAGACAATCCTCATGCACACTCCTTGTGCCTGCAAAGCTGCGGGGTAATTTTGCAAGACCGCATCAGTGGTGCTTGCTTTCTTTGCAGTGTGCTTTGCTCTTCAGAAAGGTGATGTTCTTTAGCATGATGTTTCTTCTCCTTCCCTCTCCTCTCTTGCGTAGTTGTTCAGCTGAGTGAAGCTGCAGTCACGATGTCACGTGTGGCAATGCTGTCCCTGGTGCTCTGCCTCCCCAGGTTTTGGCTTTGGTTTCATGCAGAAAAGAGGTTTATGTGCTCCATTTTTCGGTGTGTCCCTCCCAGGGGACAGGCCAGTGCAGGCACAGGCCAGGTGTGGTGGCAGGATTGGGTGTCCCCACCTGGGCACTTGAGGGAAATCCTGGGGGCCTGTCAAAGTGTCCTGGGAATGCAGGAGGGGTGGAGGTGACCCCTGCGAGGCTGCTGCAGGCAGCCACGTTCACCGAGTGTGGTGCCTGCGATCTCTGCTACAAATATATCCCTTTTTTTTGTTCCAGGTAAAAGCCATTTACATTCACTCTGATATGTTCTCAGTACAAAACGGTTTGTTGACACCAACGTTAAAGGCTAAGAGACCAGAACTGAGAGATTACTTCAAAAAACAAATAGAAGAGCTATATTCCAGCATCTCCATCTGAAACCACAGGAAGAATCTTCTGAATAATGGACTTTGTAGCAATATTAGAGTAATACTCGAAAGTACAGAGCCAGAACGACACAGCCGAAACGGATAAGCATCTGAATCTTACATTTGAGCCTTTTGTTTTAGGATTTCACCACTAACCATATTTTTCCTTTTCCTTCTTTTTTTCATCAGGTGTGATACAATTTTTACTCTATGTACACAGTAGGGCACTACCAAGAATTATGCTAAATTGCCACAAAATATACAGCAATTTCAATCCATGACCAAGTAAATTATGGAAACTTATCTTATTAATAACTACAAATATTTCAAATTAAACTAGGGAAAACTTCAGGTATGTCTGTTGATATTTGATTGTATATAACCTAACACGTTAGAGACTAAAATTGTGCATAATTCAATAATGTGGTCTACCTCAAGCTATCAGTGATTGATGGTGAAAGCCTATTTTCCCTGATCTGGAACTTCAAGCTGGATATTGGTTTATATATTAAGTGATAGTTTTTATATTTTCCAGGACATAAATTACATCGATTTGATTTAATCATTAATGACCTAACAACCAGAATAGAAATAGGAACAAATCTCCTGGTATTTGTACTTAACAGGCCTATTAGTATATTACACCTAAGGGATTAATATTACCTTGAGATTATAAGAACACTCTAGCAAGCTGTAGGGTAGAAGTCCCCCTATTCCTCTCCATCCGAACCCAGCCCACCAACGGCATGCTGACTTCTCCCCAGGGCCTCCTCCAGCACAGCCCTCGTGGGCATCCCAGCGACACAAAGGATGCTGGAGTGCCGCTGGCTCTGCGGAGCTGAACAAAGCAAAATAGCCGGCACAAGAGCCAGCGCAGTGAGCTCACATTAACCCATGTGCTCTCGGTCCCTAATTTATTACTTTACATGCTGCTAATGCTGCATAGTCCGGTCAGGCCAGCTGCCTTTCAGAACAGCACTACGGAAATGGAGCGCGAGGCATGAGCTGCGATCCTGAGCAGGGCTGAGCAAAGCAGGTTTGTTTGGGAGAACGGCCAGCCAGGGGTGCAGCCGTGGAGGGCATCCTCCGGCACGCTGGGGACGAGGAAGGAACACTGCTCTGGATGGGCTGCGAGAGCCATTTCGGTTGCAAAGTGGTGCGGTGTGGTAGAGGCCTGGATGTGGCTGCAGAAAGGGCTGCTAGGAAAACATCCCCACATTCTGATGCCTCAGTTCCCATTGACATCGCTGCCAGTGGCCTCTCTGGAAAAGGCAGCAAACTTTGGGATGAAGCCTTGGATTCACCACCAGCCGCAGCCTTTGGAAGGTCCCCCATGGAACAGGAACGGATGCTGGAGCTCTCTTCTGGTGTGAAGCACAGTACAAAGCAGTCAGAAAAGCGTAATGTGAGGTACTGTGAATATTGGGACTGTTGGCGGCTTCCTCCTTTGAACAGGGTCCTACACATATCCGTGTATGTTAATAGCTGCTGTTTGTTGCACCAGAGCATGCTAGCATGGAGCTGTGCCTGCTAGATCTTCCTTGCTAGGACAGTGAGAGCACACATTTTTTCTCTTAGACTGGAATCCATTGTAGGCTTTTGAAGCTAAAAGATTAAATTATTAATCTGAATTATCTCTCATTTTCCCTCTGAAATTCCACTGCATGCTTTAAAAATTAACTAAATTGAGTTAATGAGTTAGTTTTACACAAAGACTGATTTATTGCAGTAATTTCAGAGCAAAGTGATACGAAGGAAGTTGTATCTGTTAGCATAATCACTCACACACAGAACAAGGCAATTTGAACTATCAAATGTGGAAGTGTTTGTCTGAGTCCCTTTTGTGCCCGATTCCTCATTTGATTCCAGTGTAATGATTCATATCAGTCCAAGGCAAGTAAGAAATATCACTGCTGTGACCAGATGGTATTGTACGTTCATTTTTTTTCCAATATACACAGCAACAGCATCCCTAGGGAGTTTGGGTGTGTGGCATGAATTAGTGTACAAAATCTGGCTCTTTAGATCAGGTCACACAGGAGTTTCATCTCTGAGGAGTCTAGTCCGTCTCCTGTCTGTATCAGCCAAAGGACAGCAGTCACATGCTTCAAAGCAACGAAGGACTACACTCAGTTCAGTTTCCTCCCTTCTAAGGCAACATACCTCTTGAATTAAAATAAGGGTAACTAGTCATCGAAGAAAGTATAGAAAAGCTGTTTTCCACTGACCTTCTTCTGCCACCTAAATTGATTTACTTTTCTCCTAAGGTGATTTCAGTTTACCAGACTTTTCCGGACCACTGAACTCTGTGTAAGCAGGGAAGCTCCGAATACGAGTCTACTTAAGGCTTGGATGGCTGTTATCTGTAAGCGTATAATGCTGCTTTGTTACTCAATAATAAAAGAAAAAATACGGACCACAATAGGATGAAGCAAAATTTGAGAGAAATTCACTTCCGAAGTGTGAATATTTTCAGAGCTTGTGGAAAGCTGTTTGAATAAACTAAGAGCTGTTTCTGTTACTTTCTTGTGTAATCAGATTTTCCTCTGCCTACGACTCTCTCACCATAACCATAACAAATGTTGCAAGGGATTAAAACTTGCCATGAGTACATGCGCAAGGCATGTGCTAGGCATAAACATGCTTCTCTTCAAATTCCAGGAATGTTTGTTTTTCTTTGAGCTCTCTTAAACTGATGGACTTCTTGTGACCACCAAGGAAACCCCCAGGGTTGTACAGCAACCAGTTTATTTATTTTTTTTCCTCAAGATAACCAATTACAAAATTAATTTCTAATACACTTCTTATTTAAGGAGTTGAGACTCAAGAGCCATTGCAGAAACAGCAATGCATGTTACGCTTCTCTGTAAACAGCATTATTCTTGATGGCTTAAAGATGACCGTTTTTAACTACTGTCATTGCGGCATTCATCAAGTACGTGAGAAAACACAAGCCCACTAAAATCAGCACAGCTCTGCTCTGGTACTGCAGGTGGGATTCGTGCAAGAACACCTTTGCCTTGAGCAGTCAAGTGTGACAAAGTAATTTTACAGCCCCTTTCCCCAGAAGGCTTTGTAGTATGTGCTGCAGATTGCAACTTTCTGTATTCTCTTATTAAAAATGGGAGGTTCTTCCTGGGCCTGGTGCTATGCCTGTGAAATCACTGGAAGACTGCCTCCAGTGCTTGTATATGAAAATCAGAGTAACATACTTTTTCCAGGAAGAGAATATTGCTTAGTTATATATTTTGTATGTTCTTTGCTCAATATGTTGCACAGACAAAATACCATTCTGCCACCAAAATGGTCAAAGACACACAAAAGTGTGCACAGAAACCATGAGACAGTCTTAATGCCATGTTGGCAGAAATGCACAGAATTCTTCTGTCCTGAAAGGCACATTTACAGGTTAAAATAGTTGATATAGATCAGGTAAGAGAGAAATGGTGAGTTGTTTATTGATAAAGTACTTTTTTGCATCTGTCATCACTATTAGTAAGTACGTATCCGCATCAGTAAAGTCCAATGTCATTTTTGCCATGGATATGAGTTTTTTGCTTATAACAAAATAATCTGACTTATACAATCTTCTGGAATGAAACAAATCGACTAATTTTATTGTTATTATAATTATTTTCCACGTGTTAAAAGCACAAACTGGTGATCTATATGTAAATAAATTGCTACAAGATGAATGTAAACTGGGAAATAATATACTATTTTTGCATGGTAATGGATTACTTAAAGACCTCTTGATGCCTTACATAAAATTTGGCAAAGCATTTTATTTAGAGGCAATTCTATCTGCATACTCTTTGTTTCTATATCTCATTTTGGTTTTGTCTGTGGAAAAGGAAAAAAAAAGTTGATACCAGAATTAGATTTTTGTTTCTTCATGGAATTAACATTCTTCAGTACTTTGCACATTTAATGGTTTCTACTCTGTACTTTTTTCCTGTTAAATGAAGAAGCTGAACCTATTCTTTTTGGAGGAGAGATCTGGATACCTGTAATAACTGGGAGGAATACAACTTTAGATCTGTGGAATTGTTCCAAAATAAAATGTTTTCTGAGGCATCTAGAGCCCCTTTAAGCCCTTCACTTCACTTCAGCTTTTGTTATATATTTTAGCAAAGTACAAGCAGCAAACAAATGAGGCATTTTCCTAAGTGTTACCTATTCTATTTTCAACTGAAAGTGAAGGGATCAAAATGTAACATATACATTTGTGTAAAAAAATAATCAACTGTAAATTTTTCCGTTTTGGTATATTAGCATGTATATCAAAAAGTCATCTATGGAAACTTTTGTAAAGAATTAAACTGTCACATTTCTCAGAACTGCTCCTAAGGTTTTCTCATTGACTGACCTACAATAAAATCTCTTTTTTAAAATCGGTTGTTACTCCAGCACTCTGTCCTCTGTATGAAGTAATTCAGAATGTGTGCCTATACGAAACGCGTTGTAAAAAAAATAAAATAACAACCAAAGGAATATTGGAACCTGAGATTGATTTTAGCAATCTTCTACAAAAAAAAAAAAAGAAAAAATAGTTGCAAAGTCCTCTGAAGATGCAGCAGTCTTTCTGTAATGGTTTCATTTTTTTATTTTAAATCAATAATAATATAACAAAATGTATATGCTTGTTTAATATGAATTGACAATTGGGAATGCATAGTATTTTTTCAGACTGTGTCTAAAACAATAAACTTTAAAAGCACTCAGCCTCTATTCCAGTTTTTGCGTGCAGTTGCATCTATCCCTTTGCTGGTCATCCAGTAATGCCAAGGAATTATCTTATTTTGCCTTGTTAAAGAAGCAACGAGATTCCTCTTCTCTATAAACACAAGCTGAAGCATCTGGTCTGATCACCAAAGGGAATATAACGTACACGATTCTGGCTGCAGGGCGTGTCACGGACCTAAATATACCTGCAGATTTGTTAGTCACGGTCAGAGGAGCTGAGCAGCAGCATCAGCACACAAGCCAAAGCCACCAGACGGAAAAGTGGGATGGGGCTGGAAGTTTCATGGGAAATCGTACTTTCTGATGATTCATTTTTCGCCAGAAACCAGGGGCTGGAGCTCGCTTTACGGAAGGCAGCCACCAGAGCTGCAGCCTGCCAACACCTCCCGGGTGTCCCTAGCCTGAGGGCCCCAGAGCTGATCCTACGGGCGCGCCCAGCCGGGGGCAGTTCCCCTCGGCTTCCATTTCTCCCTTCCATCCTCACAACCGCCCGAGATGTTAATTTATCACCCGCCCGGCACAAATCCCCTCAGGCCCAATGTTTATTGATGTAACGCCCAGAAAAATCCAACCCTCCCCCTTCCCCCGCAGCCGCCTCAGCCCGGGCGGAGCCGAGCCCGGCGCCCACCCGGCCCCGGCCGAGCATCGCCGGGCTGCGGGCCCCGGGGCTGCCCTCACGGAGGACCGGAGGGGCCGGGCCGGGCCGGGGGGGCTCCGGGCTCCGCGCATGCGAGACGTGCCCCGGCTGTCCCGGCCCAACGGCGCCCGGGGGCGGTTGGAGGCGGCCGGGTGCTTCGGGAGAGGGTTGCCCCTCGCCCCCCCGGAGGGGAATGGAGCGGTGCCGGTGGCGGGGCGGCAAGGCGCCGCGGAAGAAGCGCTGCTCGTCCCCGCTGCCCGGCGGGGCGGCTGCCCTGGGCTGCCCCAGCCCGCTGCAGCCCTGCCGGCGGCGGCTGTTCGGGAGCGCGGCGCCCCGCGGGCCGCAGCCCGGCTGTAAGCGCCGCTCTTTCCCCGCCGCCATGTCGGGGGGCGCTCGGCCGGGGCGCTGGGGAGGGGAGCCGGGGGCGGTGTTTGGCCCAAAATTGAGGTTTTTGCGGCAGTTTTGGAGGCGGGTAGGGGAGCTGTGCGGGCTGGGCCAGCCGCCGGGGGAGGGCGATGGAAGATCCCCGCGGCCGGGGGCGCTTGGTTTGGGTTCTCGCTGGTTGTGGCCCGAGCAGGTTGTTGCTGCCTGTGGCTCACGGCCTGGGAAGAGCAGGTCAGGAGTCAGGGCCCTCTGCTCTGTACTAGCCATTAGTGAGTAATAAAAAGGAGTTTTCTATTTCGTAAGGTACTTCTTTTTTCTTTTTTTTCTTTTTTTATTTTTTCTGGCCAGCAAACCACTTCCTCTGGAAACAGCGTGACAAAACCCCTGCCCACCTCTGGAAGGCTTTAATAATTTGCTTAAAGCCGTTCCTCGAAAGGAACGGCCTCGCAGTAGTATACAAGTTTGCCAATCTCCTGTTAGGAATTGGAGGCTTTAAAGGAAAAAAATGTGGTCAGAACGGGATTTAAAAACTGATGGTAGTCTTGGGACTTGCTAACGTAAATGGGGAAGGTAACATAACGTAAATGTGGTAACGTAAATGTTGGAGGTCTCAGTTGTCTATGGGTAAGAGTTTAAAGGAGTTTAAAGAGTTTAAAGGGTGCAGTGAGCATCGCTTCTGGTCTTGGCCATGCTCTGCTGGCTCGTGCTCATGGAGGCGTTTGGTTCTCTCGCACAGCTGGCCACGTACAGCAGGCAGCTGCTGAGGTCTGTTCGCTTATACTGGCGTGTATGGGGAAGAAAGAGGGAAAGGGGTGAGTCCTGATCGTACGTTGTCCAGCCCTGAAACCCAGGGAGTTTTAGCTAAAGGGCCCTGTACGATGCTAGGGCAAGGCAGCACATTAGACCTGTTTCTTAGCACGGAGATGCTTTTTTAACTTGCTGTCCCAGAAGTGCGACTCTAGAAAAGTTAGGCCATTTCAAACTGTAGGCTACTGAAAATAAAACATAAAGCTCTGAAACCTCTAAAACTAGCTTGAAGATATTAAAATGTGTCTCTGATATTTATCAGAGAATTACAGAATGACTTGGGTTGGAAGGGACTGTAAAGATCATCTAATTCAAACCCCCTGCTGCTGTCAGGGATACATCCCACTAGACCAGGTTGCTCAAAGCCCCATCCAGCCTGGCCTGTTTCTTAAGTAATTTGCTGTTTCTTAAGTAAGTGTGTCATCACCTTTGGATTATGTACAGTGAGGACCAATTTTTATGTAGAAGTGATTGATTATGATGTTACTGATGAACTCCATTTAAAGCCAGGTTAGACTCAAAGATCTTTTAGGCTTGGTATAGCAAAGGTCACTTCCAAGGTGGTCTGTTTTCCTTTTAATTAACAGATTTCTAAAACACCTGCAGCTGTTCTTGGTCTTGTTGATATACTGATGAAAGAAAAAAAGCTTGGGTAGAAATAATAAACCAAATCTAGACTTCGCCCTATTTGTGAAAAAATAGGGTCAAAAATTGTTGTGAGCATGGACAAGAGAGATTAAGATGCTTAAAGGTGTTGTAGTTAGAAATATTCAGTTGAATTCTAACATTAAAATTGCCAAACTAAATACTTCTCATTCCCTAGGCCTGAAGGGAAAATCCCATGTGAAAACCATGCCAAAAATTAAAGAAAATCTTGAAGTCACCGAAGTGAGCCATTCATCCAACCAAAGGTCTGTTAGAATACATTTAAATGCACCGTAATTAACGCTAGCTAATAATTTATATTGTCTTGCCTCTTGGAGATGCACAGACTGAATTCCTGGCACACTGATATTTCTCAGGCTATTTGTTGACAGCTCATAAACACATTTTGTAGTTTATGTCAGCTTCCTCTAGCTCCATGTATTGAGCTGAGCTCTGTTCTGTTTTTTTCAAATGCAGCATACAAGCGAATGTCAAAGAAATACCAGGCTTGGAAAAAAATGAGGAGAATATAGAAGACAGCACTGTACCGCTGAAGGTGAAAATGCTGCTTTGCTATTTACCTAACACTGAAAAGTGACGTTAAATTCTTTCTCTATTCAAGCAGAGCTTCTTGTGAGTTGTATTTTTCAGACATAACGTGGTCCTCTAGTTTGGTGGCATTTTCCTGTGGTTTTGGCCAGCACAGAAGCTGTTGGTGCTATAGGTAGCATGGCAAAACACCAGTGCAAATTGTCTTTGGCAAGTCACTGTTGTACTATTCCCCACATTTGTACAACTGGAACAAAGAATTTTGAGATGACTGAGTGGAACTGTTCCAGGACAGTTAACACTGCAGTTGCATAAAAAATAGGTCATCACGTGTTTGAACTGAAATCTTCTACAAGGGCCTGAAGTGATAGTGATTTAAGTATTTTTCTTAAAAAAAAAAAAAAAAAAAAAAGCTCTCACTTAGAGTCCACCAATTTACGTGTCCTGCAAACGCTTAGTTTCATAGAATATGTTGTGTAAACCATGTAAAGTTGTCTGTGTTTATAGGAACAGTCTGGGATTCTGAAAACGTGCAGCATGAGTTGTGCCTAACTAAAAATCAAGACAAGGAAAGTCATTACTCCACTGCTCTTACGTGTAACTTCAGTTGATGTCAGTATGTCACTGGAATTCTCACCCAGCAAAGACTGTAGGATCAAATTAAGGGATATTGGTTATGGATTTTAGAACTGTAAGTCAGCTTGCAGATTTGTTGATGGCACGTGAAAACAGTGCTACAAATCATGCTCTGAATAGCGAGTTTAGGTGATAAAGTACCAGACAGTATGTTTCTTATTGTCTGTTAATGCGGGAATACGTGTAACTGCATTTATTTGTCTATATCCAGTTTTCTTAGGTTGTTTGTATTGGTCATTTAATTTTAGGAATCTCTGATAATCAACTTTGAAAGTAGAGACAGTCTGAAAAATGCTGATGTTACTTCAGGTGAGTATGGTGATGCTATGTTATTTTACAGAATACATTGTATCTGTATAAAACTAAATGTAAAAAATCATTATTGAATTTTAATGATATTTCTGTAAAAGTATTGGTGTGCTGTTCTTGTATGTTATGAGACAGTAAAGGTGTTGTGATCTTTGGCTAGACTTCTGCCTCTTATTTCAGCATGTGCTTGGTTCACATGACTTGACTGTAGGCAGCCCAAACAGCACAGGAAATATTCCAAGTAGGTGAGTGTACCTTGTACTTAAGGTCTTTTGCGTGGCCAGCATACTTCTAGCTATTAAAAACTACCGATCTCAAACTTCCTGTGCCTGTGTTTATTTTAAAATCTTCTGAGAGAACTGTCTAGCTTATTCAGTAGGAAAAAAGGGAGGAGAGAGGGGAAGAGGCTATTAATATTGCCTGCTGAAGGGAAGGCTACAACACCTGAGACAGTCTTGAGTCCAGCCTGTTGAAACCACATGATCTTGGTTTTATTGTTGACAGAACTACTTGTTGACATGAGTTCTTCAATTTACTCAAACATTCGTTTTTAAAAGCTTGTTTCTAAATGGTTCTTCAGAAAATAAATCTGGCTGAGGTTTATTACCTTATCAGAGGCTAAATTCTTCAGGTATTTCTGGTGAGCCTTGGATAAGGAAGGTGTCTTCTGGTAGCTTATGGTAGTATAAAACAGGCGTCAGGATGTCCTTTGTTTTTAACTGTATTATCAGTATAAAAATATTGAATTGATAATATTTAACTTCTCACGGGAGTGGAATTTAGCTAAGGAAATCATGACGGTTTGTACAAGACTTGGAATCCTTCTTTTTTTGCCTCTCTCTCCAGATACAGGAATGACTCTTCCCACAGGCGTTTCAACGTTTCTCCTGGAGTGTTTAGATACAGATTCAACTGAAGATTATAACACAGCTGTAAGTGAAAGCCTGAACAGTTGTCCATCCCCTGAAACATTCAGAGATGAGGAAGGTTTAGGTGAGACTTTTGTTTTTTTTTTTTTTTGAAGTGTTTGATGCCATAAAAATTCAGGGAACTATCTACGATAGAAAGACTAGTGGTCTCTGTTGGTGTGATGTACCAGGTCAGATCTTTGCCATGAGCCAACTTGTGCTTAATATGAAAAATGTATATCTGGTATTCCAATCCAGAGTGAATCAGGACCTGATATAATTTGAATTGTACTGTAAGCTTAAAGTATTTGCTGTTAATACAAGCTGTTTGTAGGGAATGACCAGCTAATCTGCCTTCAGCCAACCTTTGAGACAAATTTCTCCCAAACTTTTCTGCATCTGTTTGAACCAAGACAATGCTTTCACTTTGCTTTAAGGTTATTGTCTTGCAAATGAGAGTTTGGTCAAAATTTTAGTAACTCGGTTTGGTCAAAATTTTAGTAACTCACTCAATTCTAGTATGGGAAGCTTACACTTATATCTTCTGTGTCCAGAGAGAAGTAATCCTTACTTTGAGGACTTCATTAAATACAAGAACTCCACGCTCCTGGACTCCAGCAAAGCAGTGGCCATAGATAAGATACCACAGATCTCAAATCTTTCAGCAATATTAGGTAATTATTTTCTACAATACTAAATAATATATACAGAAACAAATTTCACTGTAATACAGGGAACCTGTATAAAATGTGTATCGATCATTTTATTTAAGACATGTCTGAGGAATGGGGAATAGCTTCTTGTTGGAGTTCTACATTTGCTTTTAATATTTTGCTTTATAACTTATAATTTGTTAGCATACACACTGTCTGACTTGCTTAGCTTTTTCTTTTAAAGTTTAGATTTTGTGTTTTTTAGAACCTGTATTGGAAGATTTTCAAGACCAATACACAAGGTAATCTGCAAAGCAGACTCTTTGATGCACCTGAATGCTTAGGTTTTTCCTCTTTTACATGATATTTTGGGCAGTATGAATAAGCCTGTGATCCTGCAAACACTTCTGGTGAGTTTCAACTGCCTGTGTCCCCACTGACTTTCAAATTGATGCATTAAGACAAGCAGGTATGAGCTTGCTTTATGGACTTCTCTTTCAGTACTGCAGCTGTAGGGAAACTGGTGAAAGAAAACCCAGTGCGGGATTTTATGGAAGTGGGTGTGTATCTGCAAAATCCCTGAATAAGTTGCTTTTACCCACTTATACTCCCTTTGTCAGATTTCATTCAGTTGCAAACAGCAAGATGTGTACGCCCAGGTGGTCTGGTCAGGATTACCTGTGCAGTACAGACTATGAGGAGCACCTGTTGTCAGCTCCTTATTTTTGGTGCTTGCCCAGGACAAAATTAGTTTTTGGCAGATCTTTTATTTTCTGTAGCAGTCATTAGCTAACATGGGGGCCCACCTTTGCTTCAGGATCTTGCTGAGTTCAGCCTTCAGAAATCTTAGGCCAGGTTGCTGCCCTCTATTTTTTTGTTTGTTTGTTTTATTGGGGATGTATTTTTCCCTAACAGGAACGGTATATGTGATGTGCTGCAACCCTGTTGCTGTCCTCCTGTTGTTAGGATGCCAGGTTTGCTTTTGGCAAATCGACTGTGCTGTGGTTTTATCACAATGCATGGTCTTCACAGAGTCTTCTGTACGCTGGCTTTGCCACAGTGCAGGCCTTGTGGTTCTGGCATAGACTCGCGTTCCTCATATTTGTTTCTAGGAACGATATCCTTTCTTATAATGCTTGTGCTGCTGTTTCCAGTCTTACACACAGACGTTTCCATTCATATGTTGTGTAAATGATCTTGATATAGTCTTGCCGTGTTACAGATCTCTACACAACTCAATTTGAATTTTATTGTGATCCTAAATTTTCCCCTGCATCCTCCTTAAATATGTTCTGTCCTAGCATGTTACAACGCTGAGTACTTTTCTTCAGTGACTGTCTTCTGTAGCTTTTAAATAGCAAGTATCTTCAGAATAAGCTGTTACTTGATGATAGATCATAACCTATCAAATAACTGTGAAGGGTGTTTAGTAATTTTAAAGACCCCGTTCACTCATTCTATATTTTTCTACGATTTCCTTGTATGTTGTTTTATGAACATTAACATTTATTCAGAACAGTTCACTTTTTTTCTCTTCCCCTAGAAAGCGACCATCAAAATGCAGTGATGGTTCTTCAGAATTAAGAGTTTCAACTACTCTGGCAGGTAAAGTATCACAGGGTAAGCTCAACAGTAGCTAGAAGGGAAAGTGTGAGTTGAAAATCTCAAGCAGATAAGACGTGGTTCTAAGTAACTTGTTAGGGGGTGACAAAAAAACAAAACTGCATTTTTATATTTATTCACCTGTGATGCTCAGTGAAAATTCATTTTCTTATTTAACTTATCCAGCAACAAAACTCTTAGAGTCATACTACTTACTTTAACTTAGCTCCTATCAGCCTTCACAAACAGGGTGAGGAGTCCCTCCTGTAACTACAGTTCAGAAAGGTGACTGATGCAGTTCTGGCTCTGGCCCAGGCACCACATAATTTTCCTCTGCTTAATTTGGACTGTAATAGCAGCAGAAGTTGCCACTGGCAGAGACTGCAGTGATTATGCAATTCCTCTGCTCCCATAGTATGTGTGTGTAGCAGTAAATAACCACGTGAGCATACAATTAATAAGCAACCTTATTTCCCCAAGGAAAGGGAGAGTAAAGGAGTAAAGCTGCCCTGTTGGGGGGAGGGAGAAAGGCAGATAAGAATTATGTTGAAGTAAGTATTTGTATGGGTGGCTTTGGAACAATCCCTATTTAAAAACCATCCTGTAGGACATGGGTTGAAGAGTAGCTGTGGTCTTCGTTTCAAAATTAATTTGTTGGAAATTTTTCACAGGAAAAAAAGTCTGTAAAATTACAACTGCAAGAGAGAGAACTCCAGACCGAAAACCTGGTGTGCGCTGTTCTTCACCAATAGGACCGGAAAGAAAGGTGAAAGATGTTCAGTAAATCAGCTAGGTTGTAACACAAACGACTTGCCCCTTCCTTGTACAGGTGGAAGTCCCCACCTAGAATTGTTGATGTGCATTCAAGTGTAGTTCCCGTGCAAGGAGTGCTTGCAGACCATGACATAGTGAAGACACAGCTTGTGGCTTGCCTGTACCTCTGGATAGCTCCAGTAGCGCCCCCTGGGCTCACTGTTTTTCAGGCTGATTGTGTCACTGCTACCAGCCCAGTTGTGCAGAGCTCGAGTATGACACTAAGATTCTTTTTGTTAGTGTTTACCAGGCTTTAGAGATTTGCTTTAGAACATGAAATATAACCGTTTCATCCTTTAGCCTGACATTCAGACTGCCGAACCCAGAGGGGTGAAGTGCAAGAGAAATGAAGAATTTTCTAATCCGTTAGAAGATGATGCATCATCACTCAGTCAGCTTGAATCTGTCCCAGCAAATGTTTCAGCCAAATCAGTGGGGGTGACAGCAGAAGCACTGCCATCCAGACAGACAGATGCTGTGGTGGTAAGTATTTCCATTGTGCTCTGCTGATGAATAAAGGCATAAAATTGAAGTGAGAATTCTGAATCATGGCAAAAGTAGCAATTAAATAGGAAAAGTGTTAGGAAGTGTTTTATCCCCTAGTTTTAAGGGGACCTCAAAAGTATTTTTTCTGGGCTGCAATAAACTGGTTCTCTGTCTTAATTCTGGAGTGCATGAGACAAAAAGCAAACAGCTGGAATTCAGTACTTAAATGCTAAGAACTGTTAGTGATTTTTAATGTAGCTGCTATAAAGCAGTATAGTCTACTAAGGGAATACTGTAGGAATAATAATGAGTAGACAAGAATTTTGTATTTAATTCTTCCCTGTTTTTGTTTAGCAAATGAATTCTACTGTGCCGATCATGGAGAAAAAAAAAGCCCTAGAAAACACTGATTATGCTCAGCGTGCAAAGCTAGATGTGAGTGTGTATCCTGCTATACCTTTTTTTAATGATTAAAAACAAAATGGTCTTTGGCACAATCCAATTCTTGCTATGCTGATGGTACGATACAAACTACACAACAAACTGTTAAATACAATCAGCTGAACAGTTTAAAAGAAAAGAAAAAATCTTAGGTATATATTTTTTTGCATTTTTATAACATCTTCTAATGGAAAAACAGCACTTAGCCTTACTCCCATTACCTCTTCTTTCCAAACAAACTTGCTATTTAAATGCCAGTTTGGATTCTTTGTCAGTAAAAGTAGTGCTACCACTTCTGTCAGTATGGGAGTAGAAGTAATGTCTCTGTTACTTTCATGCCATAGCTCCCAACAAGTCAGCAAACTGTGATTTTTGTAGAAAAATGGAAACTTTAAAGAGAAAGATAAATTTGTTTAGCACCAGGTGATTTGGAAGGATTTAAGTTGTAGAACTTAATATACTGTTGCAAATGAGCTTCAGTTTATGGGCGCTAGATTAACAGATAGAGAAGATCAGGGTCTTGTTACAGGCTGAAAACAAAAAGTAGGAGGCTGGAGTCCTAAATCACATTTTTGAAGCAATAGAACATCTTTCACATGAGCCAACAAATGTTATCTAATTTGAATTGTTGTCTGTTCTTTAATTGGGCAGTTATTGCTGCATGTTTTGTATTTTGATGGAGCTATAGCTTAGCTTGTCACCAGCCTCATCAGGGGAAAACTTATTCCTGAATACCCCTGTCCATATGTAAATTCAGAAGAAATTGTTTGTGCGTCTCTGAGCTCAGAAAAAGAAAATGATCTTCAGAGTCCAGAAGAAAAGAGTTCTAATGTTATGGCACTCCATAAATCCAGTCTTTGCGTGCTAGTATGTACAGTACTATTAAATAGTTGTGTGAATGAAATGTCATTATTTTTTCAGCCTTTGTGTTCTGGAAAAGAAATCTGCTCCATTGTCAGAACCTCACCAGGTAATAGGTCTTCCAGGCATCACCAAATTCCAGTTAACACAAAAAAGTTCTGCCTTCCTGAAGGAGTGCCTGAAGGTAATGGAATATAGAATTGATTCACTGTGTAAATAATAACTATCTATTTGTGTTTAAAGGCTTTTTTAAAAATCTGAATATTTGGAAGAATCACAGGGTTAAAGGTTAAAATGCCATGAAAACTTCAAATCCTGACTTAACACTGTTTTCCCGTAGTAGTACTTACAGACAAACTACACTAACACTTTCTGCTCGAAGGGTCTTCGATATATCAATTCAGACAGTCTTAGAAGTACAAAGGCTACGCCTGCCAGTGTAACAGTGGGAAGAGCTCACAAACTGTCCATCTGCCTGCATCTCACTACAGTCGGTTGACTCTTTCCCCAGCTGGCCTGTAGAAGTGTCACAGTGTGGACTGGAAAGTAATACTAAAATAAGATCTTCTGTCTTCACAAGCCAATAACTTTCTATCTGTCTTGATCATCTGTTTATCTTTTAAGTACCTAAAGCTGCTTCTCCCGCTGCCCAGTCAATAAGATGATACAGAACCTGTTTTGCTAAATACTTAGTTGGCATCTCAGCTTCTTTATAAAACTGTCGTGTTTTCTGTTTCATTATCATGGGAGTAACTTTTAGTTGGCATTGTTAAGATATCAGCTGGTTGACAATTTTCTGCTGAACAAATTCTATTTGAACAACCCCTCTTTCCTGCCTGTAATGTTAGCTTCACTCTCCATGTTGTTAGACAAGATATTCCGAAACTTCTGCTAAGCGTTTTCTTGTAGCAGATGACACGTGCTATAAAATATTTGCCTATACAGGGCTCAGCAAAACTGGGCTCTTGGCCACTAAGGGGGCACTGGGCGTTAAGTTACTGATTAAGGTACAGGACAAGTTGAAGGTGAATTCTTCTGAAGAAAACTAGAGCTTTGCACTTCAATATGGCTAATTTAAACTAACGTATAAGCTTTTGGAAAGAGAGATTTGTATAGAAAGACTCTGTCCCTGGAGGGTATTTAAGAAAAGCTGCTTCTGTCTGATCTGTCTTCAAAGCTGTGATTAAACTTCCGGAACAAGACATTGTGTTGCACATCTCCAGTTTACTTTCTGCTTTTTTGACTTAGCTTCAGTTCATTCAGATCTGTTAGCAGTGTTTCCATTTCATAGGCTAGATCATTAGAGACAGAAGGTGCTACTAGGTAACACTGGGAATATCTGCGCCTCTTCAAGGTGCTCCGATACACAACTTTGAGCTTCATTGCTTTGAGCTTCATATGGAGACTCTCTAGAATCAACTTGTTTAGTAAGTTGTTATCCTTTATCTTATTTCTAAGGTGAAGATGTCTGACTTTAGCGTTCAGCCACTGGCAGGTTTTACGGCTTTCTCAGCTAAACTGAGCTCTTTAGCATCCACATTTTTTCTCTGAAAGTAGTTCATATAGTAGGCTATGTTTTTCTTTAAGGATTGTCTATTTCTCTCTAAAGGTTTCTGTTCTTTCTCTGAGACCCTCAGCGTAGGGGGAAGCTCCTTTCTTCACTTCCTAGATTTTTTTAAAACAAGAATGAGAACTGTGTACAGAATTGTCTCATTGCTACCACAGAGTTAAAATTCTCTCCCTTTCTGGTCTCTCTTGAAGTTTCTCAGTGTGCCGCTGGATGGCATATGTCTTCCTAAATTTAAAACAGTTCTTTACAGACAGTGTCTGCAAGTTGTATTCATGTGTCATATATGCTGTTTTAATCCAGTGTAGTGATGCTGTATAAGCATAATAGTGTTCAGAAATGCTGAATATGCACAAGTTTTCGATGGAATTGCAGGTTCCTAGCTCCAGATATTCTCCTGCTTTAACACAGCTTGAGTGTATGCAGCATCTAGAATGCAGGGAAGTGCTTTAAGTGTGTGTGTTAACTAATGGCAATCATGTGATGCTTCCGTACAGATCAAGGAACTCAGTGTGACAAGGATGTAAGGTCATGTGCCTGAGAGAATTGTGGCAATACTGAACATAGGTCATACTTGGTAGGCGAGTGGGTCTTAGAAAGTGTTGCTATCAGAACAAAACTTGTTCTTTTGTTACTGCTTCTCTAGAAGAGTCTGGGAGTCGGAATTAACTTCGACTGATTAAGGGTGGGGGGATTTTTGTATGCTGGTTCTTTCCATCTCTACTTGAGGAGTCTTTTGGGTGATACTCTTTTTTCATTAGGAATGGACGTACGCTCAAAACTGTTTTTCTCTTCTCACTGACAACTGACTTAGAAGATTTAGGTTACTCCAAACAAGTTATAAATAAATTTTCTTAAACATTTCAACAGCTTGTCAGAGTAATAAGCTTTCTCTTACACTTGAAAATAGCATCTAACTTATCATTCTTGTTCCCAGATACTATTACAAGTACCAAAAATTGGATCCACTGTAAACGCAGATGAGGCTTCTGGGTTTCAGCAGGAGTCAACAGAAGAAGCCAAGGGAGATGAAACGGAAGTACTAATAAGTAATTAATGGCCACATTTTTTGGCATGTACATTATCTGAAACTTAGTATACTGTTTGCAGAAAGTCTGTAAATCCCTTACTTGAACACTTTAATATTAAATTTTTTGTACAAGCAACTAGATCTTGGTCTGGCCATTATTTTTTAAAAACTCCATAAAGATGCTTCTTTAGTTCATTTAGATTTTTAAAAAGCGTGACTCAAGGACAGCAGACCAAATTCCATTAATGGATCTATTTTTGGCTCTTGCTGTGCCAAGACTTCTAGATTTTTTTTTTTAGTGCTATTGGCATTTAAAGATGTGACCTCTGCTTGAGGTAGGAATACCCAGTTTTGGGGTGCTTACATCAGTCATCTGTAGCTTCTTACGATTTCTTGCCTCCCGTCCCCATCATGTTCCCAGGTTGCTCTCTACTTCCCTACTTACTCCTTTTTTCTTTTTTTTTTTCCAATCAAGAAGTAGAGAATGCATGTCTCCCATGATGGCAGTTCTTTATGCTCTTGGCTTAACTTTGTATTATATCTGCAGTCTGGAACTGCTTTGTATTAAGTATCAGTGGACCTGATCCTTCATTTTGTGGTGCAAATTTGGGGCTGATACTGATGGATTTCTGCGGTGAAACAATGACATCATATTCTCATAAGTCTATTGAGCCTTGTTTGTGTGGTGGGTAATCTCAACACTGAATTTATGCTGTGATACAATATAATTTCTTGGCAGAGAGGTTGATCTGATGCCCTGTGGATAAGGAGCTATATGCTCTGTGGATAAAGGCTCAGAAGGCCTATCTGATAGTCAAAGATGAACAGCTGTTTGTGTCTTTTAGTAGCTTCAGACTTGTGCAGAGCAAGCAGGTGCCTTACATGAATACAAGAATTCAAAACAACAAAAAAAAACCTTTGTAGACGAATTGTCAAGCAGTGGCTGTTGGTGTTCTGGATTTTGCGGTTATGCTCATGCTACTTGGCACATAGGTTAGACTCCCAGTGCTTCCAGTTCAGTTTGTGGATTGTTAATCTGTAGATGTCATTCTTCAGTGTGCCGAACGCCTCAAACACTGACAAGAACACAGCTATTCTCCACTTGCATTTACTGCACGTTAAAGTAAGTTGGATCCCTACAAAGTTCTCACTAACAACACCCCTTGCTCAGGCTCTTTTCTAGAAATAAAGGAAGTTTTTTCATGTTTTAAAATAATAGTTTATCTTCCTAGACATCTTGAAATCTGTTTCTCAGTATTATCATCCTGAACTTGCATGCCCCAGAAGATATTTCCATGTTTCCAGAAAGCATGTCAAGAAGACACAAAATCCCCAACTTTAATTGGTTTGACAACTTCTGAAAATACCTGTGCAAGTTCAGACCTCAAGCCTTATTGCTCTGGGACAGAAACAAGTATGGATAGATGCTTATAGGTTTAGTCTATAAACAAATACTGTATAAACAAATTGTATGGCTCAAGGTTAAAAATGGTGCCATTAAATTATGTTTCCTTTAAGCGTTAGTAGAGAGAAGTAACTTGCCAGTAACTTGTTGGAGCCCTCTCACGAAAGCTAATTATCGATATCCTTGTTCTTACAAATGCTAAGCTGCTGATAATTAGGTATGCAAGAATTTAGAGCCCCTAGGAGATGCAGGTTAGCTCCCTGGTGCAGCTTTAAGGAAAATTAAGTAATGTATCTAATTAGTTGTGATTATGATGATTGTTCAAGTAAAGGATGATCCAGAATAAAAAAGTGTCTATTGTAAGGGTTATTCTCGGAGTCTTAGGAAAAAACGTATTTTGTCCCCAAAGCAGTTTTAGTTTCTGTTCAGGAAATAGACTGACAAACTACTTGGAGAGTGCAAGAGACAAAAGCAACTGTGTAACTGTGGAGTTGGCTGGAACAGCCTGAAAATTGCCGAGTTTTGCTTTTGTTTTTTCTCAGTGTGATGGGACTATGTAGGAAGACAGAAATATCATGAACCACGATCTCTCTTGTCCTTCCCTTCAGTTACGAAAGTGCTGCTTCTTATTTTCATTTTTTGTCTGACTCTTAGAGAAAGTATAATTAATTGCAAGGCTAGCGCTCTGCCCGAGGGAAGGAAACTTTAATCATTTTGAGGCTACAACAATATCCCCTCTTGTTCCCCTTTTCTGAAAGGGTAGGCATTTTCCCATGTTTTGGTTTCAAACTGGAGAATGACTACATAAAATTTCATTCACAGTGGAAACTGGCTCTTCCATGTTAGTGG
Source organism: Cygnus olor (assembly GCF_009769625.2). Classification (NCBI taxonomy): domain Eukaryota; kingdom Metazoa; phylum Chordata; class Aves; order Anseriformes; family Anatidae; genus Cygnus; species Cygnus olor. Next base: position 2,087,277 of record NC_049182.1, read on the forward strand.
ATAAAAGTTATGGGTCACAGCCAGTTAATGGACGGTAAGAGCTTATTTATGCAGTGATTCAGGAAAGAAGTCCGCTCGATATCAATAGGGCTGCTCTGTCACAGACCTAGACATGATGAAGTCTTAATGGCTTGAAAGGAATTGCAGTGAGGCAGTCTGTGCAAGAGCTGTGATAGTGCTTTGTCACTAGAAAATGAGTATTGTAGACGAATGTTTCGGAAATGTTTTATACAAAAAAAAAACAACTCTAAGAAGGTTTTCATTAATACTTTTCAGTTACTTTTGATCCTAATGGTACTTACGGGAGGCAAAATGCTTGGAGATGATGAAAGATGTTTTTTCTCTTTCATTGAAATGCTAGGGGGGTATGTGTGCCTGCTGTTGGAGTGTAAAGCCATTAATATGCAAGAGGCTCTATATCTTGGTCCATAATCTCTGTAAAGACAGGCCAGGCCCGATGCCCAAGGCGATGCAGACTGGACAGATAAATTGAAACTCATGTTTTTTGTGTAGGTATAAGGATCTGTCTGTGGGGAGGTTTTTACAGGAAAATGGATGGTTAATCACATATTCATCTCATTTTCTCTTACTGTCCATCATGTCTGCTACCTTGATTAAGGTATGTTAACCAAGCTTCAGAATCCCTTGCTGTTAATTTAGGAGCTTTGGGAACAGATTAATATTTTAAAGGGACGCTGTCAACTTGAATTTTAATGCATTTGAGATTAGCTGAATCTTCAACGCTGTAAATTATGAAACTGTTGAAAGCTCAGTTGCATTTCCTGGCCAAATTCTATGATTTTGTATTATTCCCTACTTGAAGGTTTTATTTGAAACTGTATTTCTGTGCCGACTTTGAAGGTATTATATTCTTTCACCATGTGAAAGCCTAAAGATCAATCGTCTGTATATCTGCAGCAGGCAGGTGTATCCTGCATACAGAACAAAGGGGAAAAGATGCATCTGAACGTTAATTCCTAGTTTCTATTATAATCATCATCAACTTCTACTAGGTGAAAAGCAAGAGTTCCTCCAGGTGGCTGGTTACATCTATCTACAGAACCATCCCCTGCACGTGTTACCCACTAAACTATCCTTCTTTAAAAGTATTTTAATGTAATGTTACATCATAGTAACATTATGTCTTAGTTTAATTCCATTTTCTAGGGAAAGCAATGAATCACTTCTGTTTACCCAGTTCTTAATTAATTAGCTTTCTGCTAGTCTTGTGTCTACAGAGGGAGGCAGTGAAGGAGGCTGTTAACTGTATCCAGTGTTACCATTTCGTTTAAAGCTGTGTTAATAAACAGTTCTGCAAAATAAATAAAATCTGCAATTCCTTTTGATTTTATAAAATCTATCGAACTTTTTTTTTTTTTTTTTTTTTTTTTGCTTATATTTGTTCTGGCTTCAACCGCAGCGCATCACGTCCCCGATGCCGCTCTGCAGACGGATGTTTTATTTGTTATGATGGCTTCCTCTGCATGCAAATGCCTGCGGTCCACCTTCCTTCCCGTCGCCTGACTCGCGGAGGGCTGGGGCTGAGCGCTGTTTCTGTCGGGGCTGCGGTGCGGGAGAGGCCCCTTCAGCTGCCCCCAGCCGGGGCCGGGCGAGAAGAAAGGGGGCAGGAGCTGGGTTCGTGGGGCAGGAGCTGGGGTCCTGCAGCTCCGGGCTTTAACGGAGAAGACGAGAACGCAGGAAAGCAGCGGAACGCTGCTCCGACAGCCTCTGCGGGGCTGAGAGAGGCTCGGAAGCGGGGCTCCCGGCCGCGTCTCCCCGGGCAGGAGGCAGCGGGGCCGCGCCTCGCCCTGCCCCGCGCTGCCCCCGCTGGAGCCCCGGGGCTCCCCCGCGCGTTCCCGGCCGGGCTCCGCGTTCCCCCCGCTGGGCGCTCCCGGGCTCGGGGGCCGCGGCTCCTTCCCCGTCCCGCCCCTGGCGGCCGCGGCGGGTGACTAATGGCCGTCATATGACTGTGACACCGAATGGAGGCGGGCGGGCGGAACCAGCCGCGAGGGGACGGCGCTCAGCGCAGCTCGGCGGCGGGCGGCGGCGGCGGCGGGCGACGGCGGCGGCGGCGGCCGGGGGGCAGCGGCGGCCCCAAGATGCCGCCCACCCTGTTCCAGAAGCTCTTCAACAAGAAGCACGGGCTCGTCTCCCCCGCCAGGGACGCGAGGGACGACTGCGTCTTCAGGTGAGCGGGTCGGGGCCGCCCTGCGCCCCCCCCCCCCGCCCCCGAAGTTCTGCGGCCGCTGAGGGGCTGAGGAGGAGGAGGAGGAGGAGGAGGAGGCGGAGGCGGAGGGGAGGGGAGGGGAGGGGAGGGGAGGAAGAAGGGCGGCAGCGCCCCTTCCCCCGCAGCCCGCTTTCCCCCGCAGCCCTCTCCCCCGCAGCCCTCTCCCGGCAGCGCGGGGCCCCTCCTGGCGCCGCTCCCCGGCTCCCCTCAGCCTCCCCGCCCGCTCCGTTGGCCCCGGGGCTCCGTCCCCCGCCACCGGGGGCGCCGAGCCGGGGCCGGAGCCGGAGCCCCCCTCCCGCGCCCCGCCGCCGCCCAGCCGCCTGCAGCACCCCCCCGGGCCGCTGAGAGGCCCCCGGAGCCGGTGCGGGGCCCTCGGTGGCTTCCCCGGGGGATGCTCGGGGCCGGGGGGGGAGGCGAGGAGGCGCCATGCCGCTTGTCACGGGCGGGCGGCTGGTGATCCGCAGGGAGCAACCTGAAAAATGTGCGGGAGGGGAGGGTTTGGAAACGCCGAGTTTTCCCCTACAGCCAAGCCAAGCGTAGGGGTTACGTGTGAGGTTTGTCGCGATCTAACCGCAACACGACTGGATCCACCGAAAGGTGCCAAGCACAACACCGGCAGGCAAAAAAAAAAAAAAAAAAAAAAAAAAAGAGGGGAGTATTTTCTCCAGGAGAACCCGTCCTGCTGCCCCGAGCCCCTGGGGCTGCTCGGGATCTGCCCCCATCACAGCGGCCTGCGCCTTGGTGGCCTCGCCAGGGACAGCCTGGGCTCTGGTGGTCCACCAAAATTCTTCGTGTGCAGGGGGACGTTTCCCTCGGCACCCCTGCGCCGGGGCCTAGACGTCACCCAGGGCTCGGTGCAGAGGTTAGGGCAGGGACTGGAGCTTTTTGTGGCTGCGAAATGAAGTGCTGCTGTTGCACAGACAGGTAATTGCTACGCTGGAAGGCGATGCGGTCCCAGTCTTGGCTGGAGTGGCCAAAAGGTAGCCTGCAAAATCGTTTTAAAGTGCAAAGTTTTCAACTCGAATTCAAATCAAACGCGCTTCGCTACTAAGAGTTGTGCACGTCTTGAAACTCTTCTACCAATGTCATAAAGCATTCCTCCATCCCGTCCTGACATTTATTACCCACCAGGCTCAGAGATGACCAGCCCTTGGGTTGCCCTGTAAGGGGAGATACCTGGCTGATGCGCTCAGCTTACGGGGTGGCATGTGTAGCTGCCCTGATAGAATTTCAGACGGCAGTTCAGGTGGTCAGGAGCATAACTTCAGTAACCGAAGCATCCCGGTATCGACGGGTCTGTGGTGTCCTTACACAGGCAGGAAACGCTGCGTGAGGTCCGGTGCTGTTACAACTACAGCGTGCCTTCCACAGACACTGGTCACAGCTGCTCCCGCGCCTCCCTGCCATTTACTGGAAGGTGGTCCCTTTTTTTTTTTTTCTTCTTTTTTGTATTATTTTTTAAGAGACAAAACTCTGCAATTATGTCCATGTCATCCAGTTTTCTAAATCAGCTTAATACTGGGCTCAGGACCCTTGATGGGGAGGGTCACTAGGGCTGGTCTCTATAATTGCCGTGCCTTTTCCACCCTGTTAAGACTGCTGGTAATGATGAATTTGTATGGAGACTGGCGGTTAATTCAACAGCTGCAATGCAGACCCTGGGGCAGAAGTGTGGGGATCACGCCTGTGTTGAAAGAAGTGAAAGTGAGTACTCTGCAAGGAGGCGTCTCTTCTTCCCTCTTAACATGCATCGTTCTGTGCCAAACTGGATGTGAATTTTCAAAAAGATATGTCACGCTGTCTGCCTTACCCTCCTCCGCTTGCGTAGTGCCGTTTTGCTTTGTGATGTGATCTGTCAACCAGCAACCAGTGAATTTGCAGTTGTTATTTATTTTTTGGCAGACCTGTGTAAAATCCCAAGAGGAGGCTGATGGTTCTCCTGGTGGAGACAGGGGGGAGTGCGAGACCTGGCTCTTTCTTACAAGAGCCAAGTATTATATTTCGAGGACTGATACAGATGCCCTCTAGGCATGTTGCCTAATGGCTTCTTTTGTTTTCCAAATGGGGATAAGTCTTGAGTTAATCCTCACTATATATGGCCTTATCAGTTACTGGTGAAACTTTTGGATAATGCACAAAACACAGACCATTACTTATTACGGCTGTGAATTTAGAGACTGGAAGCAAGCACTCTGGATTTTCAGTCTGTTCCTGTGTTTCCAGCAAACCTGAGGGCAACACTCTCATCAATTTCAGTGGTACAAGATTGTGTTGATATATTATTATTGCTTATGTTTTAAATAACAGAACTTTTTTCCAAATATTGTGAACTCTGTTATTGTTGTTTGCCTTCACTGTGAAAGCTTGGTCCTCTTATTGAGGAGGCTTTAGAATACCCATAAAAAATGCATGAATTCACTTAATATATTTAGGGATTAAAATGTTAAAGAGAGAAATCTAGCTACTCTGGCATGATATCAGTATAGCAAAACATATAAGGATGATTTTGATGCTTTTTTTTTGTCTGTGAACATACTTTGCATTTCATTTGGGCTTATTGTGAAAATTTACTAGGGCATAAATTCTACTTATCTGAACTTACGTTATTTCAAAAATAACATAATGCTTTTCAGGGGCAAAGTATTTTCTTTACTATCTTTTTTCCTGCTTAGAATCTTTCTGTCTGTGATGGGTGTTGAGAGGGAGTCCAGCCAAACTGGAGGTCCTTCAGAGCTAGGTGCTGGAGCGGTTAACAGCTCCGTGATGGGACCAGTGAGTTAGCAACTGTGAAGTATTTGGTGATTTCCCATTTTGTGGTCTTTTTTCCCCACATACACGAGCCATTTATGTTACGGAAGCGCTGTCAGGAAGTCACAACAGATCCACTACATGTTGGTAGTTCAGCCCTTCAGCTTGGCTGAGGACAGTTGGCAGACTTGGTCCTTACACTGAAATGTCTCTGCACAGTGAGGCATTCACAGGAAGAGCAAAAACATTCAAAGTTTTAGTAGTAAAATATGTTTACAAGGAACACCTGCAAGTGTTCTAGAGAAGAGACAACCCCTTAAGCTGTAAGGTGTAGAGTACCAGCTGTCTACTGCAAATAATACTCACGTGAGTGGATTTTCCCCGAGGGCAACTTCTGCTATAAATAGGATCCCCTGGCCGTGTTGTAGCATCTGGCAGTGGCCGCTGCTGGTGACAGGAGATGGGACTAGCCGAGCCCAGGCTTGGGCTGTTATGGTCATTAGGAACTTGAGATTGCAGGTATGCTGTTCTCTAGAATTTCAGAAGCAGAGTATTCATGTTATAAAAATACATAAAGCTGTTTGTGTGAATCGTGTGCTGTACAAGTGTCTAAAATGTGTATACATTTTTAAATACCAATTAAATGAACCCTATTAGAAACCTTGTTTCTAATCGATCTCCCCAGTAAAGTGGACACAATCTTTCAAAAACTTCCTTAAACTAAGCAGAAGCAGCCACACGTTTCTGCTGAGTATTGTGTGTGCGCACACGGTGTTCCACTGGGCGCTTGGATTCCCAACTGCCACAGAAGCTGCTTACAAGCAGGTATTTCTTTTTTGGCTTCCTCGCGGTGCACTTCAGTGCTTTGGAGAGGAGGGAGCTGCAAAAGCACTGATACCTTGACCATCGTTTTGTTCTTCAAAACGCACTCGGTAGAATGAGCCCAAAGCTCAGGAAGTTGCTGAGAGGTCTCAGTTTATGTCTTTGTTCTTAAGATACGTTTCTTCCTAACTTGTGAAATTTGTGGACAGTATTTCCGATGGTAAATAGAGCTGTAAGGGCTGCAGCAGAATTTTTGTGTGCGGGTGAGTCTGTTGAGACAGTAATTGGGGTTGCAGTACTATTAACCTCTTCCAGAGGGGGAGGGATGCTCCTGTAATACGGAATCACAGTACTGGAACATTTTGGGGTTATGGGTGGATGGAAATGCAGTGCTTCTTTCCATCCTGTGCATCAAGTTTAAGTGCTTGCTCTCTTGGATATCTAGACATCCTTCCCACCTAGCGAGAGGTTAGCGGGATTATTAATTAGGAGTTCTTTTTACACTGAACCTCAATAAAAGTTTGTGTCTTTTTTTTTTTTTAACCTAGGGAGCTCTAAAGAACCATCTCACCCCGAGGGGCATTCCACTGATGTTTGCAAACTCTGTTTTGCTCTTGTTAAAGCACCTGTTGTAGAGGTACAGCTGTGTGGTAATTGTTCAAGCTTGAAAGAACCCCTTCTAGTTTCGAGTCTTACCAACCGTATGGAGTTTTTTTGGGCACGTTCTTCCTTTAGGGGTTTGCTTTGGTTTTCTGGGTATTTCTGAGGACAAGAGCAGCTTTCCAAGTGGGAAAATACAGGAGTAAATAACTTTAAATGTTACTTTCTTTCTACATGGAGAAGGCCATTTCCAGTCATTCTGGAACAGTGCTTTCTGGGGGTCTTTCTGGAAGAGGTGCTGTTCCTTTATTGGTGGTGCTTTGCCTGGTTCATGAGAGATGAAAGGCCTGAGGCTGGCTGCAAGGTAGTGTTACCTGAGGTCTGTCTAGGCAAGTATCCCCCATCAGGCCAGACTGCTTTTATTTCTCTGTGGCAGTGACTTTAAATGGTATCCTGAGAATTGTTTCATTTCACATAATTTTTGGCAGCTGGATTCATCAAGAGAATTGCAATAAACCTAGAGCTGGAAGTGGGTAGTGTGACACCGGGGTGCCTCACCAGGCAGTTCCTCTGCAGAGCTGTTGGCCTTGCACAGTAAGAATGCTGTGCGCTTTCTTACAACAGCATAGCTGCTTCTCAAGCCAGGAGCTTCTTTCTTCTAGAGTGATCTACACTGCAAAGGGATTTGGAGACAGCTAGCAACATGTTACGGTGGACTTTTCATGAGGGAGGCTGGAGTGAGGTAAAGGAGGAACATGAAAGTTGTCTTTACGTTCTTTTTCCAGTCAAAGTTTTACCCACAGAACTTCTTGGTAAGTGCTCGCATTATTTCTGAAGGTAGCTAGCACTGACGTAAATGGTGTGGTATCGTTGCAGGGACTATTTTGCGTTTGTTCCTCCTGTGCTCAGAGCAGGGGTAACCAGCAAAGATTACTGTGTTGCTCTGCAATTTTTAGGTACAGCTTTATTAGAAGCCTCAGGAGTTCAGAGCTAGCAGCATCTGGACACCGTGGTGTCATCAGAGCCGAAGTCTGAGAGACATCTTGGAGTTTTGGCTTGGTTAAACCACTGCCAGAGCTCCTACTGAATTTACCTCCTCCAGCAAACCAGGTATCCCACTCCACCCAGCGAGGGGCTTTTCTGCTGCACCAGAGCCTGCCCAAGGCTGGGGAGTCAAGTCTCTTACACAGCCATGTTAGTTCTACATAGCCTGCAAATTTATTAGCCTAACAGCACCTCACGAGGCTTTTTCAAGCTGTTCCGTGGCAGCCAGTCTGACCAACAACTGCTATTAGTGAAATGCTGTGTTTTGATATTTGTTCACTTCTGGCATTCCACAAATTTTTCACCGGGGCTGTAAAATTACTGGAATATTACCACCTCAAAGTCTTAACACCTCCAAAAAGAGCTTTAGCTGGACTTCACTTTATAATAGCTCCTGCTTTTCATCATTTCCAGTTATCTGGTGAATTTGAAAAGCTTTTGTCCCATAATTTTTAAGATGATTCAAATCCAGAAATTTTCTTGTGTTTTTATTAAGCCCATTTCTGCCTTTTAATGTCCCTTAAGTTTTTTTTAAGTCTGCCTTTTCTGTAATACCTCTGAAAGAGTTTTTGGCTTTTTGGTTGCGTTCATTAGCTTGAGTGCAGCTAGTTTTTAATAGATGTTTGATTTATGCACAGTTCTCTCTTGCTACGATGACTTTGGCCTGTATTTTGAAATATATCGCTGTTTTCCAAAGGACTTCTTGTTGCCAAATTCTGCTTTGCATTTCCTGTCATCTGGGCTTTTACATACCTTCCAGTGCTTTCAGTCGAGTTTCGTCGAGGAAGGAGAAAGATGCAAATGAATTGCTGCCAGTAAGCTCCTCTGGAGACAGACGGGGTTTTGACGCTTTCTGGTGAAGGTCTCCAAGCCAGAAGGAGGTCTGTAGGTCTCCTGGTGCTTCTCCAGGTGGGTATGGGCTGCTGAATCCAGCGTGTCCCAGAGAAATGTCTGTCAGAAATGTCTGTCAGAAATGTCTGTCGGGCCTGGAGCTGGGGCTGTGTGGTCCCTGGAGGAGCAGCGTTGCCCTGTGAGACAGGGGCAGGTTTTCAGTGGCCCAGTGGGTGATTGCCATCCTCTTGTGTTACTGTGCGGTGCCGGGAGTTAATTTGGACCAGCACCGTGTCGTGTGAGGGGTGTGTGACCGCAGAACTCGCAGGGACCAAATGCTTTGGGGACGGCTGGGTGCCAGGCCCTGCCTGAGCTCGCCTTAGCACCCTTCATGTCGGTTCCTCCTGTGCTGGCTGGGCCTGGCGCTGCCTCCAGAGCCCTGGGAGGACGTGGCGAGGCCGCTTCCTCACCATGGATGGCACGAGGTGCTGGAGGCCAGCCGGCTGCGCTGCTCCCAGAGCGGTGGCGTTCTCTGTTCCCCTTCCAGCGCCTCAGCTCCTTCCTCTAAGTGAGAAATGGTTCTGAGGAGAGGCTGCAGCAGGTGGGCCGTGCGGTGCCTTCCAGCGCCGGGATCTCTGCTGGTTGGGGCGTGCCCCTGTCATCTGAAGGGGGCCCCACTGCCAAAAAACAAAGCAGAGGTCTCGTGAGATGGGCTCTGCTCCTGTGCTCAGCTGCAGAGCCGAGGTGAGCTGGCACCTGATCGCCACGGTGGGAGGCTTCTTGTCATGGTCCCTGTGCGTATGTGTAGCTGTACTGGAATAAAAATGCTCCTTTATGTGTGTGTTACAGTAGGCTTGGCAAGCATTGAAAGAAGGTGTTCCTGCAGAGCTACAGGTGCCGATTTTTCCTTCCTCCTCTAGACAAGGTCGCGGGGGCAGAAAGAGGTGTCTGTGCCGGTTTGTCCACTGCGAGCTCTTCCTTCTCTTCTGAAGCAGTTCCACCATTTGTCTTCTGGTGACCGAAGGTGTTTTGACCTGACCCAGGTCCCAGACCTTGCTCTTCTGCAATGATCAGCTCCTTTGGTGACTGACAGGTCGCCCTCCCTGTATTTTCATAGGGGTTTATCCTTTGCTGTGTGCACACTTCAGAGTAAGCGTATGCTCCTAGTGACAGCTTGGACAAATTCAGGCTTCTGTTCTGGAACAAACCGGCCCAATGTGACTCGGAGCCTGAAACTTCTGCTGTAATTTTGGTTTAATGCAAGAGGCGACCGCTGTAGAGACGTGCTGTACAAGTGGAAAGTAACGCGCACGGTGGTTTCATGCTTGGAGGCTGTGCGCTCTCCTCTTGCTACATCTGGAGCAGAATGTCTGCAAGATCACATGTTTGTGAGTAACGTCAGGAAAAATGCAGAGCTCAGTCGCGCTAGCACATCCAGGGTGGCTGCGGTGGACTTCCAGAATCAGCTGAGAGCACAGCTCGTCTCCGAGCACTTGACAAAAGTCTGAGCGCGTGGTGTGCATAGAAAACCTTATTCTGTATAGTATTTGCTGGAGGGGGGGAAAAAAAGTTATGCCCATTAAAAACAGGAAGTAATTTTAGTCGTTTGTAAATGACTTGCTAATGCACCAGCTGCTCCACCTTGTACCGAGTAGTAACAGAATTCACAAAGGGGAAATACTCTGGAGGAACTTGCACAAAATGTACGCGATGTTGCTGTGCTTAAGGAATTTCTCCATAAAGATCCCATTCAAGAGGGGCAGTCCTTTCTGCAGGGTTACTCGCTTATTTCTAAAAATATATGCTCAACTGTGTTCTGCTCTGGTAGAAGTGTGAACAGTTACTATGTAGTCTTTGTATCAAAAATGATTTATTTATTTTTGCAACAATGCATTGTGCTGTTGCTTGGTGCTCTACCAAAGCTTTTAATTGAGGTAATTCTGCACGTTTACGTAAGAAGTTCAACCTTTTCCTCTTCTGAAACTGATAGCTTCTGTAGATATTATTATTCAGAATACAATGCACTACAGAGAAACTTGTTCAAACATGTGAATTATACAAAACGCTACACAAACTGCATATAGAATATTAACAGTGTGTGTGTGCAGCACGTGGCCACAAGTACAGCGGAATTTTTACTTTGGAATTTTTCTGTCTTTTCTGAAAGAAGTAATTTTGTAGCCGATATCAAATGGTTAAGCTTTGGACTTAAGTAGCCAGACTACACCAAAAGCTCTTTATTTTAAACAGCCTTGCCTGATGTCTTTGGGGTGATAGCCTGGGTAACCTCAGCCTTTTGTGCATCCTCTCTCTTTGAAACTATGGCCTTGGAAGAAACCCTCGTTTTGTACATGCGAGGGGCTCTTTGCAGTGCTGTCTGTGTCTGTTAGTAGCAACCAGCTGTGCTGCAGACACCTCCTGTCCACTCCAGCCTGAGCAGGTGAGTGAACCAGCAGCAGCCCTGCATCGGTAGCTTGAGCACTGGGCTTTGCTGAAAGCAGCTGTCTCGACGAATGGAAATGATCCTCACACCCCGCTGATCGGCTCTGTTTCTCCAGGATACTTCCACAACTTCGTCACTGGGGATTTTGACCTGAAATGAGTAAAATCCATCAGAGAAACGGTCTTATTTCTTGTAATACAGGTACTGTTTGTGCTCTGCCCCTTCATGGTATTTGACGCAAATCCAGATGTGTGCTTCGTTAGCAGTGTCTTTCCCTCAGCCCAGCTAAAATGTCAACAAAACTTAACACTTTTTATTATATCACAAACCCTCTACCCTTTCAGTTTGTGTGATATATAACTGGAAAGAAACAGGAGCCAAGTTGCAGTTCTCTGCCATCTGTTTTAGTAGATAAATGAAGAAACTTCGAGCTCGGTTCAGCCCTGACTTAAGATCCTGGCATTGCGCCTGTTCAAGCCAGAGCAGTATCTTTGCCCAAATTCCTGTGTCATTTTCCGTTTTAACAGAGAAAGTGTCTTGTCTGAGCATCGCCCCCAGGAGCTGTCGCCTTGCTGTACGCTTTTGTTGTTTTTGTTTTTAGCCTTGGTACTTATGGAAGCGGTGGCTTATGCAGTGCTGCTGCTGCTGCCCTCTTAGCAATTTCTGAACCTTTTGGTCGTTTTCGGTCATGTGTGATGGAGGTTGTGAGAACAGAAGTGCGAGCCAGCTCCATTTCTGTACCTTTACTGAAAATCGTGCGTGTGCCGTTGGGTATCCCCTCGGGCACCTGGTGGCCGCGGTGCTCCGGTGGGCGATGTGCTGCGGCGGGCACGTCGGGAGGGACGTGGGGACAGCTGGAGTCTGGGCGGCTTGGGAGGTGACACCCGCTGTGTGGCTTTGTGGACAGCCACCAGAAAGGCCACTCCCGGGTTACTGTGAACACTGGAATATCAAGATCTCCATTTGCTGGGTGGTTCTGCTTTCTGGCTAGAACTAAAATACACACCGTCTACCCAGATTTCTCTCGCCTGCTGCACCTTCCTTGCACAGCTTTATCCCAAGGCAAAAACAGGCCTCCAGAGGCTGTGGGCTCAGCACAGTGTGCTGTGATTTGGGCAGCTGTGAGAGAGGATGGTAAGTCATAAGAAAGCATTTGAGCTGTCAGCAAACGAATTATCCAGTAGAAATGAGATTATTTTTAAAAATTTTATTGGCTGTGATGCCCCCCAAGAAGACCTACCTAGAAGATGTTCTTTCAATTTGGAGAGTTCAGCTGAATGGTTTATTTACTCCTTGTCTACTAGGAATTGGTAGGAAAGTGGTATTACTTCAGGTGTTAATGAAAAGTAGGTACAGACGATGAACTGTGGGTGGTTGTGTGCACAGGGAACATAAGTTGCAAAACACAGGGTGGGCGCTGTCTCCTCAGAAGCTTGTTCTGGTTGAATGACGTTATCTGAACATCAGAATCCGTAAGGCAGTTTTTCTGCCAGAATTTTCCTGTTGCTACAGGAAAAAGAGCAGCATTACCCCCTTAAAGACAGACTGAAAGAAACGTGTCAAGTCTTCGGACAGTGAATGGGCTTGCAGTGCTGCCTGCCTACTATTTCAAGGCAGTCCCAGCTCTGACATAAAACTGAAGTAGTCAGAGAAAGGTGCTGTGTTGGCTTGTGTGTGTGTTTTTTTTTCCTTCAGTACCTAAACATATTTCAGTTGCTATGAGTTACTGGAAATTACTTTCTTGGTAGAAAAGGAAATTGTTCTACTGACAGCGTGGAGGGTTAAGAAGCTGTGAAAACAAGCACGTTGGTTTCTTAACTGCGTGCATCTCCCAGGCATGCAGGAGGCACCAGTCATGAACTGATGGCCTCTTTTTCTTTTCTTTTCTCCAAAACAGACATAGTGGCAAAGTATGGGCTTGATAGAGCAAAAAATTAAAACAGCTTAAAGTAAATTCTTATGAGGTTATAACAAAATTATACTTTTTATGTGAACAAAATTTTCAGTAAGCTTTCTTTTTCAGATAAGCAAAAATACCGATTTGGTATAAGGCTAACTTTAATTTACCTGCTTCAAATTCTAGTGTTTTTTTCATAGTATCTTATTTACAGTTGTCTCCAAATTGGTTATTTTGGTTAGTCTGAAAGCATATCTATTTAAAACGTGTCATCACATTACCTTTTCGATGAAAGCAGTCACAGAGCTGCTTGGTGGCTTCTGGTTGTGTGTTGCGTAAGCCTTTTTTCCACGCTGGGGTCAGACGGTAAGGTTTCCGGAGCTAAGCATGTGCTAAATGCTGTTTTCCCTTTAACACCACGTCTTAAGTCATTTTTATTTAGTTACTCACTTGGATTTGGTATACGCTTGTTTAAAGACTGGTCTTTTCGATATGTAGCCACCAGAGAAATCAGCTAAACTGCACCTAGGAGGTGACATCGGTGACGCCTGCGCTGGAGGAAAAGCTGTGCCAGAGGAGGGGACTTCGTGAGTGGAGTTGTTCTCAGCCATGTGCACGGAGAGGGAACAGGCAGTTTGACAAGAGGTTGCTTCTATTTAACATATTTTAAAAGAGAAGCAAATAGAAATTAACACAAATACAAAAAGGCCCAGGCCTCTAAGGGGCTGAGCGTCCTCAGTTTCGGCATAACTCGGTGAGGTTTGAAGGCTTTCGGTGTCACAGCCTTGAGCTTAGCAAGAGGAGATGTAGGCTGGAAGGAAAGAGATCCCAGAGAGCAAGAAAGACCCTGTCCTCAGACCTCTGTCTCGTGTGTGTGTACATATATGTGTGTGCTTCAGAACATTCCCCGGTATCTTTGCTTTCTGCCCGCGGCCAGAGCATGCGTGCGCCCGCAGCGACACGACGCAGAGGGCTGAGCAGTGAGAGCCTTGGCCAGCAGAGCGCCCGCTGGTTTGTAGTAAGGCCTTGTGTGTTCCCCCAGGCGGTGAGAGAGCTAAATTGGGTGTATGTGTACACTGCAGATAGGCCTAAATTGTCTAATATCATGCTGGACGGACTCGTTCGCTCCTTAGATCAGAAGAGTATTGTTGTGAGACTTCAGTGTGAGGATTTATGGCGATAATAGGTGCTGAATAAACATGAGCTAAGATGTTGGCAGCGGAAGAGATGGGAAGACTTTTTGAAAACTAATCTTTATTTTCGATCGCTTTCTCTTGTCCACCAGCCAAGAAGCGACGGTGCCCTGCCTGCTCGGTGCAGTGCTCGATGCCCGGGAGCAGCTGGAGCCCACCGCGGGGGTCTGCTGATGGAGAGGGTCCGGCGGGTGCTGGCCCTGGCCTGGGCTCCTTCCACGTCTGGGCAGCAGCACCGAGAGGTGCAGGGGGCACAGGGAAAGGTACGACACGAGCAGTGGCAGCTGCTGAGCATAACAGAGAAAAGTCAGGCTGGAAATGCTGAGGTGGGTGTAATGAGTATAAAGCGGTGGCATTTTGGAGTTGCCCTGCGCTCAGAAGGATCCGTGTGTGTGAGCGTAGCTGGAAGCAGCTGGAGGGCGCTGCCATGACTTGGTGCACACGTTTGATGGGCTTGGTATTCCCTGATCCTTGTGGTGCTCTTCCTGATCGTGTCACTGACCCTCTTGGGTCCTCTGCTTTGGAAACTGGTATTCACACGCAGAGGAATAAAAGGGTTAAAGGCCAGATCACTTTCTCTTCCATTTTTCTGTTCTTTTCTTAGTTTTGTTCTGTCTGAGACCTGCAGTGCTGCCTCTCCTCTCCGAAGGTTTCCCCTGGGCGCTGTAGCGTCCCCTCCTCCTCCTGCCACAAGCAGTTGGGTGCATCCTGTTTGGGGTCACTGCTGTGTCACTTTAAATGACACGCACTGGAATGCGAAGGGAAAAGAGAAAGGAAGAGCCAAGTGAGCGATTACTTTGCCAACAGCTCCTTTCCAAAACAAAAAAACAACCCGGGCTGAAATATCCTGGTGGCACTGACAGCTATTGCTGTCCAGCACGTGATATTTCTTTCCTGTTGATGCAGCAGAATAAATAGCTTCATGCGGTGCTGTTACTGCTTCGCAGCAGGGTACCCGCAGCGCCAGGTTTTTTCAAGTTCCCACATCTTACAGATGCTCGTGTGGATGGGCCGAGTCAGGAGAGCAGAGATGAGGCAAGAAAACGCTTTTGGGTGAGAGAGCAGAGTGGACGTGCCGCTCCGTAGGGATGAGAGGAGAGAATAGCTGGTCTTGCTCGTGTCAGGCTGAGGTATGTGAACCACAGAAGATGCACGCGCTGATGCTGAGCTGATCGCAGCTCGCCTGGGAATGGCTCGGTGTGCTGCAGCCCCAGGGGAGCCCCTCCAGGAGGCTGGAGCTGCTCCCCCTGCGCCTGCTGGCTGGATGTGCTGCCTCAGGGTGCCTTGCACCCCGTTCTCCCCAACGCTGTCAAAAAGAGGGTTCCTGAACTCGGTGGACGTGTTGATGAAGTGCAGCCTCTCCCGGTGGCACAATGTTGGCTTTATCAGGCGTTCCTGTTGACTCTGTGAGGCAGAGCTGGCTCGGAGCACGTGCACAGCAGGATCCCGTGACGAGGAAGGGGTGCGCTTGGCCTCAGTGCTGATACCCAGGGAGGGCACGTGGATCTGAACCTGCCATTTCTTTATCGCAGACCAAGACTTTAGGAGTAAGAAAAGCCATGTGGGCATGCGGGGACTGTTTCCAGAAGATGCTCAGAGCTTGCACGGATCTGTCAAGTGGAATTTTCAGTAAGACTTGGCCAGTTGAGCTGTTCTGCACCGGAAAGTCCCCCTAGATGGACAGGTGTGTGTTTGAAGGCTTCAAACACCTAGAATTTCCTGCCCATTGGAGTCTATTAAAATGTCACTGGAGGCCCTTCCTCATGAAGAAATACAGAACGGGCATCCAACCGATGAAAGTGCTTTTGATACATGCATAAGTGCTAAACACCAGCCTAGTTTATAAAATCGTGCGGTGCATTCGATTCAAGACACCTGTAAAGGAGGTTAATTTTTTTCGGGGGCTGGATGCTCAGCTGGCTGACACTGGATATCAGCCCTTACTCAGGTGTCTCAGGTTTACTAAGTTTTTGAAAATCTTATTACACGGTATTTTTTTCAAGTCCATTTTTTCTGGTTTTGATCTTTTAAACTATTTTAAAGCATAATACGTGTTCTTTGCGTAGTCTTCCTTTTACTGTGGTGGTGTGCAGAGCATAATTAGAAGTTCAAGGCAGAAAGCACCCATCCAACCCTGCTGTTTTCCAGGTCTGGCGGTAGTGCATAGCGCTCCCCTGTTGGACTTTTCATTGACCCCAGCCAAGTGCACGGATCACATGCAAGGGACAAAAGAGCCGTTGAATACCTCTCAGAGTGGATTGGGACCGCAGTGTGATTCCTTAAAACACGTTGCGTAAAGCCCATTCTGGCCTTGCTCCGCTCTTGCTCAGCATGTTTGACATTCAAGTCTATTTTTGTATAGTACTGACCTGAAGAGCCTGGATCTGGATTAGATTTGGATTAGGGTTTGGGATAAATAGCACTGGAATCTCACGTGAGTTCTTTTGCAATTTTTGCCCCAAAGGAACCTCCAGAGTTAAAAACTCGCTGTCTGTTTCATCATGAAAATTAGGCCCTTTATCTGTTTTGAATAAATGCTGTCTAAAAAAGAGTGACAATGTATTTTGTGTGTAATATATCTGCTCTAAATACTTCAGTCCCTTAACTTGAAGGGCTCATCTTAGGGCTGGTAGAACAGCGGATCCCGTATGGGTAGCTAATTTGGTAGTTGCTGTGTCCCTCCTAAACTGTGCGTAATTACAAAAAGGCAGATGTAGGGCTGAGAAGCCCTGAGCTGGTCCCACCTCCCGATGTGCTAGAGGCTGCAATTCTTCCTTTCTTTTTTCTTTAAAAAATCACAAGACAGTGGGCAGTCCTATACTGTCCTACCGTTCTTAGAAACCCAAGGCTGCGAGCACGGAGCAAGACCTAGAAAACCGAAGGGGACACCAGGAAGGTAGGGTACAGGACTGCGAGCGGCGGTGAGCACTGGCCTGCAGACCCAGCAGAGGACTTTGTTCGGCTCGGTTTGGTGATGGAGCAGCTCCTGTAAAACCAGCGGGACCCCCACCAGTGGGACCCCCAGCTGGAAGCATGCTCAAAAGCTCTTCTGCTTCAGGGCACCAAAACCTCCCGGTCCTAGCGCGTGTGCGCTGGCTGCCAGGCTGCGCCGTTTGTCTGACAGGCTGTTTTTTTTGCTAACGTTAAATGAAGTTGTGTGGCTGGGTGGCTTGTTTGAGCATCTGCTTTATATTTGTCCTCATGTCCTTACGAGTTACATAAAAGTGAAGTCGAGCAGCGCCTTCAGTGTCTGTCTGCTCTATATAGATCTACCTGAAATAGTTTCAGGTCACCTTTGCCTGCTTAATTTGGAAAACAACCGAGCAGCATGACTCTCGCCTTGGAGAGCTGAGCAGTCTCGGCTCCTCGCAGCTGTCTCAGGGCTCTTGCAATAGCCACGCAAACCAAGATCTCAGCCCTTCCACAGGTGCAGCAGGCGCCCGCTCGACTCGTAGAGCCAGTAGGGGAGCGGTGCTCCGGCCACGAGCGGGAGCCGAGCCAGAGCAGGCTCCTCTCCCGGAGAGCAGCACGTCCCCTGCAGGACGATGCCCTCCGTGTGGCTGCTCCCTGCTCCTCCTGGGTGTGAAGGTGTTCCCGCTGTCCTGCTTGGTTGTCTCTGGGTCGGCCTGGCACTCGCCTTGAAGTGCAGCGGGGTTAGCAGAGGAGGCTGGCTAAGGGCTCCCCGGCGCGGAGCTGTCCCTGGAGCAAGAAACTGGAGCTGCAGGCCCGGGCCAGGCATCGCGATGGGCTTTCTGTAGGTGTTAGAGGATGCCTGGGTCACAAGCGGCACGGCTGTCCTGGTGGTGTCCCGGGGCCTGGCTCCCGGGAGTGTCACACGCTAGCACTGGTGGCTTTACCCAGCTCTAGGTAACGGTGCACCACGTCCACACACTGGGATTTCCTTCCACAAGCACTGCTTTGTTACGCTGCTTCGTACAGTTACCCTCTGCCTGCTTTTTGCAGTTGTTCCTGTGTAACCGAGATGGGGTTTTGGTGAAATCCGAGGGGGGAATAGGACTGAGTCAGCACTCTGCTCCAGCCATGTGCTTTGCTTTAAGTACGTGAGGAGTTTGATTGCTCCCAACGCAGCCGCTCATGTGCTTAGCATTAGGCATGTGTTTTAAATAAGTTGCTGATCCAGGGCCTATTTTTTTTTTTTTTTTTTTGAGAAAGATCTACCCAAGTGAGGGTAAGACGGCGAACACAACATCGAAAATGTTCCAGACTGAAGGGTTAATGTCACGTTCTTTGGGAGAAAAGCTTCTGGCATTTAATGCGTTTTGGTGACACACCGAGTTGAAAGGTAGCCTTTGTTGGAAAAATGATCATCTTTGATGATTTTATGTGACTCTCTTAGTGACCTGGTAACATAGCAAGCCGAAGTCCAACGTGCAAACCCAGGTTTTAGGCTGAAAGCAGTAGTTGGGGATTATCCGTACATCAAGCTTCAGTTGGACTGAGTTCATATAAATAATTGTCCTCCAGCTTTTCCTATTACAAATACACGGAGTTTGAGAAATTGGTTTACCATGTGCTGAAAATTTCTTTGATATTTTTAAAAGCCTGTTGCTGTGGCAACGGGACCCCATAACAGAAAAGCTCTTTGGTAATAAGAAATGGTGTTACAGCTGGGAAGGAAGGCACAGCAAAATGGCTAATATTCCTTTAAAAAAAAAAAAAAAAGGCAGGCATGGTGTCCCGAAGCTTGGACCTGGATCACCAGACAAGGGCGCACCCTGCTTGCAGGGCTTGCTCAGCTCCAAGCTTGTAGTGCAGGCGTTCAGCCTGGTCTTGGCTCTCCTGGGGGGGGAAAATGGGGGCTCTGCAAGCAGCTTCCTCCAGCGTAGCTCAGTGTATTTTCTTTTTCATGCGGAAGGGTTGAAGTGATTCGATGGTTTGGCTTATGGGCAAGGAAACATGAGTTTTGCTTTTCAGAACTGGATGTCCCCTTTGTGCTTTGCTAATACAGAAACTGGCAGAACAGGCATTACTTTTCCTTTGACGTTAGGGCTTGCAGCCCTGTTTCCTTGTGTCTCATGACTGAGTGAATCAACACCTAATTAAACAGTCACATGAGGGACAGAGTAAAATGCTGCTCATGCACTGATCATTGTGAATCCGTGGAGAATAACTACTTACATCTGTCTGCCTTCTTCTCTGAGGAACCCTGAACAGCTGCGGCTTTTTTCTTTTTCTTCTTTTTTAAAGAAAAAAGCTCACATAAACCTTAGAGAAAGCAGTGCTGTCTGCGCAGATAAATGAGAGCTGGCGTAGGGGAAAGAGAACACTTGGAAGCACTGGACAAAATTTCTGAGAAATGCGAATGATTCGAGTTTGGGCTGGGGATGACTGAGCTGAAGGCTTAAAATTGAGGTCCTTGCACGTTTCACACTCCTGCTGCTGTATCTGAAAATGCGATTGCTGCGCGAGGGAGTACAGTAAGCTGTCCTGAGTGGTCGGGGAGGTTTCTGGATGTTTTCAACATCAGTTGTAATTCCTCTGTTTGCAGCAAGTTACAAAGGGTCCTTAAGAGTCGCTTTCCACATCTGAGCAGCAAATACTTATCTGGAGATTTATTGGGCTCTCAATTCTCACTCAGTCACAAGTGCAGCCACCTTAATCAATTACGCGGAGGTGGACTACCGCCAAGGAGCGCTCCAAGCCCCGCGCTGCCTGTTCAGGCTCTATTACTTTCACCACCGAGGCAACGCTTTCCCGTAAAAGCTCACGCAACAAGTACAGCAGGGTGCCCTAAGCACCACGAGCAGAGGGCCACCGCCACCCCGACACCGTGGTGGGCTTCTGGCAGTGTATGGGGCTGGCTGGGCCGTGCCACCCACCCCCTGGTCCACAGTGGAGTTACTGCCGTTGCGCCCTGGCACCGAGGCAGCGGTGGCTGCCTGGGTGTTTGCGGGGTGCCGTATTCCCAGCTGAAGCTATCCGCCAGGGGTCATCCTGGCCTGCGAGGCCGGGGGGCTCGGGGCTGTCCTGGGGCCAGCGGGAGCCGGGAGCTGCCCTGGGGACCGTTGGCACAGCAGCACCCGGCCCCGCTCGCCCACCTGGGCACAGCTGCCCAGCCCCTGGCTTGAAAAGCATCAAGAAAATAAAATAAAAAGCGGCCGTTTGAAGGCTAAAAAGCCAGAATGCAGAAGTTCCTTATTTCTTGAGACGTCTATCTGATTTTAAAAACGGCCATTTAAACGTGTTAAATTAAACTCAGTGTTGGAGCAGAAACCGCATGGTGTGTCAGGCGTAGCTGGAGCACGTCAGTAATTTGTGTGTGCACCTTAGAGCTTTGTGTTGTGTCTCATTCTGAAATAACGCAGTGAGAACCTCGAGTTTTCATTTGTGTAAAAAGAAACAAAAACTGCCATAGTCCTTACAGTTGCTAGGAAGAAAATACAAGCCTTAAAGACTTCAGGCTGAAGATAAGTACAGAGAATTCAACGTTTGTGTATTAAAAATGAGAATATTAGGATTGTTAACCAAGGTGCTCTTGTTGCATCAGGTGTCTCGTGCGGCACAGAGGCGGGTTTTCTTGCGTGAAGCGCGCCTCGTTGTCTGCTGGAAACTCCCACGTGTCAGGCAAAGCTAGGTGCTGCGTGTCACCCGGTGTCGTGTTGTCATCTGTGTTTTGAAGAGGGGGTAGAAAACAAAAGTTAGTTTTATGTCTGGATTTAAAGGCTGAAAAACCTATTTTGACATCTCCAGAATCCCACAGCACAGCTAGGGGAGGAAGGGGGGACTTCCCCCAGAGCCCTCCTCTGCTAGCCCGGGCAATGCTGGGAGATTTCAGAAAATTATTTATTTCCAACAGCTACTTGTGTGCATCAGGAGAAATGTGTATTGCGTCTATTTTCTCCCCAGCTTTTCATTAGACACACACAATGCTGAGCTATTTATTTTTAATAGCTGCAGTGAAAGATTATTCTGCTCTGCGCACCCGAGGGTGCACAATACCAGAACTGTTCGGCGGAGGGAAAATGCCCTGTTGTCTTGCAGTACCAGTTGGTATTATGGAGGTTTGTTTGGTCTCTTATTTATAGGAGATGGCAATTGGAAATGTGATACAAAACAAACACCAACGTTCCAGTAGCTTAACCATGCATCAAGTTTTTACTCTGCTAGTTATTTTTATTTTAAGCATCTTTTATCATGACTTGAAAAATTACAACAGTAAAGGGATGGTCGAGCTGCTGAGGTCTCAGTATCCACATTCTTAAAAGAAAGAACTGTTCCATATCACACCCTCCAGGAATGCTCCGAGACAGATCTGTATTTATGCTGATGCTCCTTTATGCCTCCCGTAAAGACAGTTTATCCCAGTCATGAGACCTGATGCTAGTGAGAATCCTGCGGGTAGAGAGTTTATAAGCTTTGCTCCGGTGTTAAGTGTGTGCTTGTTTGCTTGGTTTTAAATCACATATCAAAAGCACTTCGTTTCTTTAAAATCTGATTTGCTTTAAAGAAAATCACGCCTAGATTTTGAAAAACCTATGGACTACTTGCAGTGCTCTTTGTTGTCGTATTGGCTCTTACTGACCTTTGCCTGGGCTTGTGTTTGTGTGTGCCTATCTGTGGTATGTGCAGGTATGTATACAGAGGAGTTGTGCTTTAATGCTGGCCACTCTTCCTCTCCAGCACTGAGGAATTCAGTGGAATTTTATTTTTTTTTGCAGGGATACAAAAATGCACAGAAAGCACATTTTTTTAAAGTCTAGCTCAGTGGTAATTCTACTAAGGCAAATATTTGTAGAGAAATGGTATCCAAGTATTTCTAGTCAGATTTCAAATAAACTCCTAATTGGTTTTCTCTCTTTTTGTCTGGTGTGGCTTCCAGCCCCTATCTTCATGCATTACTAAGCAATAAACATTTCTTGGCTTAGTTACTGGTTCTTTGTTGTGTGCTTTTACAACATGTGTGAGGGAAGCCTTCTTTCAGGAGAAAGACTAAGAAAACTTGTTAAGGCAGCAGAGAACAAAAATGAATCATTTCATTACTTTTTTAGCCTGTGGTTGGAGCAAACTGTTGCCTGCTGACTTTAAAAACAGTTGATTTATACCCAAAAGTTGCATATGAGCCTTTGCTGTAGTTTTAAATTAAGTTTTCAGAAATGCCTGTGGATAAAATGAAGAAAGTAACTTTTTTTTTCTTCCGTGCAGTTTTGAGGATTTTGGCTTATGTTTAATAAGGAGCCACCACCTCAGATCCTAGTCTAGGATCTGAGTGCAGGCTTGGACCCGGCTTTGAAATACTTTACGTACCTCCAGGTGTGCCCAGAAAATCTCCCTGTCCTCAGAGACTTAGCATCAGGTGTTTCTGAGCAGGTCTCTCCCCTGGTCCAGCTCGGTGACCAGGAGGTTTGCTCTGCCTGGGTGCTCACCTGGAGGAGCGCGTGGTGCACATCTGGTCTTAAAAAGGGCTGCCTATTTTTTGGGTCCGGAGGTGGGGCAGCTCTGAGCAGCACCAGTCCTTCCCCCAGCGATAAATGTTCGCTGATGTGGCTGAGGCTGAAGCCCTGCTCGCTGCCCGTCGGCTTTGTGGCTGGGTTGGAGCAGGAATTCCTTCCAACAATTTTTCTTGGTCAGTTGTTGGATGGAGGCTGGGTCTGCTTTCAAAGCACTTGTCTTCAGTGCGCATCGGGTTACCCTGAGGTAAAATGGAAACTTTAGATGTTACTCCTGTAAATAAATGTTTACATAATACATCACACTGAACTTCTCACTATTGCATCTCTAAGAAAAAGGTCACTTTTGACATCAGTAACCTTTAGAGAGCAGTGCGCTTGCCACACAGGTAAAGGAGGGTTCTGTGTACAGCGCATTCCTTTCGCTGCACCAAGGAGGTAGCAGACAGAGGTCAAACGCTATTGCTTCTAGGTCCCAAGGCTTGGCATTTTAAGCTTTAAAGGCAAGGCTTGGCTTTAAGGCATGGGTCCTGCAGTCACGCACATGCTTAGCCCTACTCATGTGAGTAATCCCATTGAATTCCCTGGCACTACTCACACATGAAAAGCCAAATCTGTGGTGTCCGTCCTTGTGGGATCAAGGTCTCCACACTTTGTTTCTAAACGAGGAATTTCCCCTGAAACACCTGTGCTCGCAGCAGATCATAGTTCTGGCTTTGGAACCAAGTCTCCATGTCGTAGTTTCACTGCTTTTGTGTCAAAACCCTCGCACAGCACCAAAGACAAAAATATTACCGCCGCAGAAAAGGCAATGGCAAGACTCCCATGGTGCCGGTAGGTTAGGGACCTCTCACAGACTGAGTCCAGGGGATGTGCAGCAGGAGAGGAGCTCGGTGGCCGGGGGGACAGCACCTGGGGTGCTGGCATTGCTGGGTTTTGGGGCCGGAGTGTATGGCCCAGGGCATCGGCTCAGCCGCTGCGTGCCGTCCATAGCCCCACACTTAGTGTTGGGAACAGGAGAGCCGTGGGTCTCTCGCTGCCTCTGTGTCTGCAGCGCTGGCGAAGCCGGTGGGGTCTCAGATGCTGAGAAAGAAGGGAAGCGGGAGCTGTGGTGCTGGTCGCCTGCCTGTATCCATTTGTCGATCGTTGTCTGAAGAGGACACAGAACGCGTAAGGCGGGCGGTTAGCCCCACGTACGCCCGAGATGGGCGCTGACCACTTTGACGCGCGTCGCTTTTCACACGCCCTGCTCCTTCCCCGCTGCCCACACCGTGAGGAGAAAGGCCCCGGGCTGGCAGCGGGCCCAGGGGAGGCCTCGCGTGCGGCCCTGGAGGGCCGGCAGCCCCCTCTGGGCGCTATCGCCCCGCTCCCTCAGCTCGCCGAGCCCCCCCCTTGTCCCGCAGCAGCCGCGGGGCCCCTGAGGGGCCGGGCCGGGCGGGGCGGGGCGGGGCGGCTGCCGGGAGGCTGCCTGCGGGCCGCCGGCCCCGCGGCGCCGGGAGCCCGGCCGGGGCTGGCGGCCGCTGCTGGCCGGGCTCGGCACGGCTCGGCTCGGCACGGCACGGCACGGCACGGCAAGGCACGGCTCGGCAGGACGCGGCACGGCACTGCCCCGAGCGGCGGGGACCCAGGGGGTACAGCGATGCTTCCCAGGTACGGTCGCCGCGCGGCTCTTCCGACCGTTCGGAGGGTTCGTGGCTTCGTGGGGAGGAAAGCGGGGCTTTTCCCGAGATGTGAGGCTGCTGGAGCCTCGGGGATTAATGCTGCTGCCCACGGCTGCGTGCCCGGTGCCCCGAGGGGGGGTTATTGCCCCCAGTGGGTTCTTGCCTTGTAGTTCTGCAAAAGGGAGCGCAATGAATAATGTAAAACCCGGTGTGTAACGCTAGTGCATTTAACCGAAAGGAAGTGTTTCTCGTTTGTCTTTTACTAAAATAATTTTACTGAAATTTATACTGAATTTCAGAAGAGCAAGAGCCTGTGTTTGCGTACGTGCATGTGTTTGCACACGTGTACGTGCCTAAATCATCTAGAAACCGAACAGGTGCTTTTTGAACGACACGCATGAAATAGTCCCCGAAATCTTTTATCGAGTTACTAAGACTGACTGTCAGTTCTGAAGCCGTGTAAGTTGCAGAGTTCCTGAACGTGTTACACGCCTTTAACAAAACTTCCAGCCTACTTATTTTCGATATCACGCTGCAGGTTATGATTAATGTGTTGGCTAGACTGCACCTAACCTGTATAGTAATATATACGCCTTTTTGCTTGTGGAAAGACATCTGGCTCATGTATTAGACTTTAGAGTATAAATTAAGTATCTTAATGAGAGCCGAGTGACTTAGTAGAGGGGGAGAAAAAATGAAAACAAACTGAAGTCAGCTTCATATACAGCTACAGGACTGGACAGAGCCAGGGACCGTGGAAGCCAGTTGATGTTTAGGTCCAAGTTTCTTACACCGAGTGTGAAATATCTGGCTGACTGTGCCTAGTGTACAAAGGGTGCTTAGCACAAGCAGCAGAAGTTCCCTGGATCTCAAGTAGTGCAGCTACTCAAGGTGAGGATTGCTAAGCTGGTAACTGAATGAGACAGATTTATAGATGTTAGCATAGAGTTGACCTCTGCAGCGCGATGATGCCTGTGGACGCCTCACCCTTCCTTCAAGAAATGGCAAGGAGGTGGCTTGGATTCTTTTTTCTTTTTTTTTAAATTTTTCATAGAAACATTATTTCCTTGTGCTAAACCTTAAAAACACCCTCAATGAAAGCAGGCACTAGTGGTGAGCGGTTGTCCCTGAGGCGATCCGCTGTCTGTCAGCTCTTCCAGGCTACCCAGAGACAAATCCTTTGACTTTTGCGAAACCCCGGCTGAGGTCAGAGTGATAGAGGGCAGCGTCACCCGAAGTGCTCGGTAAGCTCCTTCGCAATCAGTTGTCACAGGCTCCCGCAGTGGCCTTGGTCAAGTCACAAACACCAGCTTTCCCTGCAGAATCAGCAGGCATTCACCACAACACCCTGGAGTGACCTCAGCTCTTATAAAGACAATTATCTTGCAAAATTTTTTTCTAAGTATACGCCCGCGGTTTCTCTAGTGTAGGGATCTCCTTCCTCCTCCCAGCCTTATGGCCATGTTATGTCACTAGCAATTACATGGAATCTCTCACTGAAAATGCCAGCTTTGCAAATTAGTGATGCAGTCTGGATCGTCCTTATCACGTGAATCCAGATAATGTTCTTCTGCATTTCAGGTGTTCCTATTAAAAAATAAATAACTTGCCCATGCCTCTAAAAAAGACACTCAGTTAATGAATGGTCTTCCAAAGCTGGAAGCATCGTTAATTTGCCATACATTGCTGTTCTCTTTGGTTTCAATTTAATTGCGCTCTTTCAGAAAGATCTACACTGTTGTCTTTGTTTAATCATGGTCAAATAATAAGGGAATTATTGAAATGCATAAGAAGGTATTAAATTGTACAGAATACCCTCCCTGCGTGTCCTATTTACTCAACTTTCATTGCGTCTTCTCAAAGAAAAAATTCCAGTAGCAGATACTAGAAATGTGCGGAGGAATTTGGGCAGAAGAAGGGAATCCCTTGCAGAAGGCATCTCAGAGGTGAGAGTTGAATGGTACGGTGGTTGGGCTAGACAAGGGCCGTTTGCCTCATGCTTCCATTCACCTTCCCTTTAACAAAGTAGCCGCAGGATCCTATACACTACCAGGCCGTATATGTGCGAGTGAGCATGCTTCTGTGTGTGTAGGCATCTGTGGAACTCACGGATAGTCTGCATCTGAAGTGTCCCAGTGCACGTCTTGGAGCAGGCTCCTGTTTCCAGTGGAAGCTCTTCAACACAAGGATGCGTGTGTGGAAGTTGCCTGGGTCTAAGCACCACTGTAACAGCAGAGGTGAAGACCATCATGTGCAGGTGTTCCAGATAAGCTCTCAGATCCCTGGACCTCTCTTCGGCTGCTCATCAGAGAGGAGTGAAGGAAAGCATTTCCTTCCACATAGTGTTTTACTATTGCTGGTTTGCTGGGCCCAGCCCACGAGGGGGGCGCAGACAAGGTAGACCTGCTGTCCGCTCTGCCATGGCTGTCCCTGTCAGCCTTTTAAAAAGGTGCTAACATGAAAAACATGCAGAACAGATAAGCTAGCATAAACTATAAATATCATTTGCGTAGATGCATTTAAAAATAGTTTGAAGTGATTCATCACCAGGCAATTTTTATAACTATGGGTAACATGATGTAGGAAAACAATAGTTAGATAGTTGCAGCTTACTTTTTCGATGATTAGTCGGGGTCTTGTTTTGAGCAATTTTACTTTTTAGAAAACTCTTCTACAATTGCTGTCTGATTAATATTTTGATCAGGTTGCTTCAGTTGTTCTTTTAGCATTCTTTTCTTTTAGCATTCTAAAATATCTGTGTTAATTGTTTAAGAAGTAATCAGATACTACCTAAGTTGTGTTAATATGAAATAGCTTCAAAAGTTAAGTCTTGAGCAGAAGGAGAAATAGTATTAAACTACACCCTTATTTTAATGAAAAAGCACTGTTCATGTTGTAGTGGAAGCAAGGAGGAAGGAATGTACTTGTTTTCCATTACAGGCAAAAACCTCGTATTTTAATTGGTGGCGTGGTAACGAGGGATTTCTGTGTCTGCTTTTTCATCTATTAAAACTTGCCCGGAGTGTAGTAGTATCAGTTTAAAGCCATTCAGTTACCTCTTGCTGACAAATGTCTATGGCAGTAATAAATTCCAGGAACTGGATGCATCAGAAAATCCATCCTTGGGGAGAACTGGCAGTTGGATTGCCGTGCGATTCGTGGAGATGTCGCGGAACATGTAAAGGATCTGCTCATGTAATCTGCAGATACTCCTGGAGGTTAGGTGCAGAAAGACAGGAGAACAAAGTGGGGCGAAAGAGAGATAAGAGCTGACCAATAGTAGGGCATAAGTGTGAGCGTGCATTAAAATAGCATTTTTCAGGCCTTGGTTTCATTATTGTTAGTTTCTAATAATTTCCTTGCTAGTCCCATGGAAGTTTGCTCTCCTGTCCCCAGTTATTCCTTTCCCTCCGTGCTTTGTGCCTGCGTTAGTGTCTGTGCAGCCGTGACATGGGAGGGAAGGGGCCCTGGCCTTCCAGTTTTTTTGTGATCCATTTTAGCTACATACATGACTTGATTACAGCAGTTTCCAGCCGAACTCACTCTGTTGGTGTGACATCTCTCAGCAGAGCCAAGTATCCAACCCAGAATCCAACCAGCCTTTGGTAATTCTCTGAATTTAGTCTCCTTTGCATTTTTTTTCAGACGTTAAGAGGTTCTATGGATCCATACAAATACATGAGGAGAGGGGATGCAGAAGACAAAGCCGGGCCCGTCTCAGTGGTGCCCAGGGCCAGGACAAGAGGGCACAGACCGGAGCACAGGGGGTTCCCCGAACACCAGGCAGCGCTTCTGTGCCCTGTGCGTGCCGGAGCCCCGGTGCAGTACCCAGAGAGGTGCCGGGGTCTCCTCCTCAGGGTCTCCAGCAACCGCGTGGACGCGGGCTGGGCAAACGGGGCTGGGCAAAGGGCACCCAGAGGTGCCTCCAACCTCCACCGCGCCTGGGGCTGGGACATCTGGTTTCTACATGATCAGCTTCTGAAACATCCCACCCACCATTTATATGTTATTGATTCGTACCCCATTCTATTCATATAGATATTTCTGAATATCTATATGGACCTGCTCAGAAATGATTTATTGCTATTTCTGCCCTCACAGTGCTAACTTTGTGGCAAAGGCACGGGTGAAATTTATTTTTTTGGATGTAGTCAGTTCCAAGGAAAGACCACGCAACAACAGACAGGTGATGCAGGAAAAGCTCCTCGTTAAGACAGCTGTTATATCCAGAACAGCACGGGAGGTGGAGGCTCACCTTTCCTTAGCGTTACTGGAACATTTGATTCTCCAGCTCCTAGATTTCTGCAAGAATCTCGAGAAAACATCAGCTAAATGTCAAAGTTAGTTTCCATTTATAAACACAACTAATTATATTCAGAAGATGTAGGTCAGTTTCCATCCGGCTGAAGAGCAGCGCTGGAGTTTTGCCCTGTTCTATTTGTTTTGAGAACGTGCCCTGCGTATTGCACGCAGGAATCTGTGCGTTTCTGGGGATAATCTGTCCAGATAGCAAGCTTAACGGTGCTTTCAAGCTGCTGACGGCCAAAGCAAAGCAGCTCCGTGTTCCGTTTCCTCCCAAAATGTGCCTCGCCGCGAGGTGGTCGGGGCAAGTCGGAGGTGCCAGGCTGCGCGTGTTTACTGTCTGTCTGAATGAACTTTCCCCCAGCTCTCTCAAAGTTTCTGCTGCTTTGGGAAGTGGCCCACTATTGCCAGGGAATGTTTTTGCAAGGCTGCAATGTGCTTGAGGACCGTGTTATGTAACAGAGATAGCGGCGATTTGGAATTATCACAAATTGTGATTTAAAATATCTGCTAAATACTTGTCTAGAGAAAGTTGAAATGTCATGTGAAGAAGCTGAGAAGTAAACAAGCTCTTGTTACCTTGATCAAATATGTTTCCGAATACAGCAAGGGTTTTATATTTAGCTTTCTCTCCTCTTGGTGTGTAATCTGCTCTTGGAGCTTTTTATAAGTAGACTTCCCTAAGATCTGGAACAGCTACTGCCCTTCTTTGCCAGTAATTTCAAAGTCAAATATCAGAAGTACGAGGTAATGGAAGACAGGCCTTTGTCTGAGGGTGAAGGAAACTCAAATGTTCTGCAAGGGTGGAGCAAGTGGCAGTACCTTTTTGGCAAGCAGTTTGTTATTACTGTCCTGTACCGCTTCTTTATAGGACCCCCAGTGGCTTATCTCGAGCGATGACTTTCCAGGCCTCTGTTAATTTCAGCCGAATAGGAGGAGATGGCTCCCCCGGGAAGCCAGGTTAGCCGGCAGCCTCATGCAGCTCCGCCTCAGGCTCTCCAAGGAGCCCTCCCCAGCTCTGCTGCCATCCAGCCGCTCAAGTACGCCTCACGCAGCGTGGGGTTGGTTTTCTTACGTTTTCTGAAATGCGAGGTGGGGCTCGTTAGCAGGGGTCCCTGCTAAATGTAAACTCTGCTCTGAGCATGCCATCGTGCTTGGGTTTTGGTTCAGTTTGCTCGGATCGTGGCGGTCAGCAATTCGTGTGGCCATGTCCCTCTGCAGACAGTGCTTTCGGTGCCCAGGCAGAGGGTGCAGGGCTCTTTGCCCCCAAAGCTAAACCGAGTTATTTCAGTTTCAAGTTGCTCAAGCATTTTTCTTGTAATAAGTTGCTTTGGACATTTGTTGCACACTATCTTCTCTGCAGCTTCTGTTTTTTCTCTTCTGTTGCTAAATGGTGGGGCTGAGAGGATTAGGAAATGGATTTCCTCTCTTGGGGCTGAGTAACTGTATGTAGTGGTGCTTAGTTTCACCTAGCCGGGACTACTCTAGTTGTAAGGCCTGTGAATTTATCTTGGGCAGTCTTAAAAACTTCTGATGGGCATCCGTGGCTTTGGCAATCAAATTGATTCTCTGCTGTGACCTATTGTAGAAGTTGTTGGCTATAAATCATCATTAGCGTAGTGATGATGTGAGGCATGGGCGCAGAGAACAAAACTTTGCTTGGTGAATTAGAAGGACAGAGGAGAGTAAAATTTACCGTGGTCTTGGAGTCTAGCATGCCAAGATTACTTTACTCCGTACTCTCATTAACGGGAGTCTTTTTGCTGAAAGTCTTTTGCTCCTTCTCGTAAACTTGGAGGCGGTATCCTTCGTTAGTGGCTGGAAAGTTCCAGGTTCTCGTTTCTCACTTCTTGGTGTTTCGTGCTAGTGCTGCTTGCCTAAAAGCCAAGGATAAGGAAGATAGAATTTCACTTGATCTAGGAAATGGCTCGTAAGTAGCTGAAAGGTGATTCCGCCTGGTTTCGTGGATAGAGCAGGCATCTTGTTTCCTGTCTGCCAAGCACCGAGCAGGTAGGAGTGAAAATGAATTCCCAGGCCCAAGCGTAATAACACTTGCTGGGCTGGTTGGCAGTATTTGGGGGATGATTTTTTTTTTTTTAACTATTACTGTTTTTCTTGTTTGTTTGTAAACATACCCTCTGGTGTCACAATGCGTGTCCTTTTCCGTTCTGCTTAGAATAGAAAGCCATTTGTTCTGGGCCTTAGAAATCGAAGATGATGGCTGCGGTGCAACTATAAAAGTGAGCATATGCCGTGCTAGCTATGCCTGAGCCCTGCCAGTTCTCCCTTTGCAGAGCTCCTCCAAAGTCAGCGGCATGAGGCAAGGCAGAGGCTTGGGAGAGCCCCGCTCCACATTACTGGCTGCGGAGCAGTTTGGGAATAGGTGTGTTAGAAGAGGGCTGCTGAGGGTGTTCTGCTGACCCAGGCAGTAACACGGCCTTGAATCACAGTGGCTTAAGTGGAGATTATTTCTGACTCTGAATATAGCAAGGACCTGAGTGTAGTCAGGTCCAAGCTATGCGTGGTTGTCTGTTCATGCATCGTGACAGATATATCCTGGTCTCAGTGTCGTTTATAACTCTTCAGTTAGTTCTATACGTGTGTGTTACTGCAGTTCTCCTATGGCTTTGACTTCAGGAACCTGGAACTTGAGGAAAACGTTAAGTACCACAAGACAGAGCACGAGAGCTATAACGCTACATGCATCGTCGTGCAATGGCTGTAGCAGAGTGGTGCCCTTTATGCCACTGTAATTTGGCTACTTGCGAGTGTAGGGGAAAAAAATTCAAAAAGGCACAATTCTGGCTACAGGATCAAAGCGTTTGATGAAATGACATTGCACTTGCTGGATATTGTGTTTTAATAAAGTGGGATATAGAAATAATGTAGGAAGAACAGTGTATTGAAGAGTTGTAGTAATTTGATCTCTCTGGTGTTCTGATTTTTAATTAAAGCTGGCCTTTGCCGGAGTTCGACCCAAGTCAGATCCGACTGATTGTGTATCAGGACTGCGAGAGAAGAGGACGGAATGTCTTGTTTGACTCGAGTGCTAAAAGAAAAATCGAGGACGTTTCGGTGTCGGTGAGTATTGCGATTTACGTGGCTGTATTCTGTATTTTTTAATATAAGACTGATAAAGTACAAATGTTCTGGTTTAGCCATATTAACATCGGTTTTATGCAGGGCTATATTTAAATGCCTGTGAAGTTGCAAATTATTCAGGCTTCACTGATTTCACTCTTAACAGCTTTAGATACTGAAGTGATCTTCTTCTTCCTGTGCTCTCTACTTTCTGCTCTTTCCAAGGGAAGGATTCCTCCGCGGGGCTGCAGCAGGCAATGCTAGGAGGCAGAGGCAGGGCATAATCCGATGTTTATTGACGAGCTTTTATGACATGGACACTTTCCGCTGCGGGATCTGTGTTCTGAGTCAGAAAGTCCTCCCAGTCCCGTGTCCTCTCATGTCCTGTTTGGTCAGCTTTTGCCAACTGTTGTTCCCATGCTTTGCTGACAGCTCTCACACAAAGTTACTTGAAAACTTTTTTTTTTTTTTTTGGCATGGTTTGCATGGTAATCTATTAATTGAAACTGTAATGGATGCAGTCAGAGGAGGATACTTCCTTCTAAGGGCTCTGGCCAGAAGATTAATTTCTAGCCACAGTGCTATTGTAAGTGGTTGTGTGAGGTTGGACAACTTATTTCACTGCTTTGAACTTCCCTTTCACCATCTCTACAAACATTTGCAAAGCGTTTTAAGTTCTGCAAGCAGAGAGCACTGTGTGAAATGGAATTTATGATCACAGCTGCTTTTAACCCTAGGACCTACTGGGTTCCACAAGCAGGAGAACATAAAATAACGCGTTACCTGCAAGCCCTGGTTTTCGTGTTGGGTATTGGATTACAGCCAGAAGAAGGTTCTTCATCCTGCTTTGTAAACTCCCCCAGCCCATTGCTGGATGCTGCCAGCCTTATGCTTCCCATCGTGATTCTGAGCTCTTTCTCCTTCCACATATCCTAACCTCAGGGAGCCGATTTGTGTGTCATAAGACACCAGCTTCCAGGCTTCCACTGTGCCTGTGCTAGCACAGTTATACATGAATTGAGGTCCTGATTTCCTAGTTCTGTTTAAGAATGTGTGACGTAAGGCAAGTTGAACAAACGTTCAAGAAGATCTTTAAAGAGGTTTATTGCGATGAATTGCTGGCTTTGCTTATTACCATTTCGTCATTAATAAAAGTGGCATTGTGCAGTATGAA
Source organism: Cygnus olor (assembly GCF_009769625.2). Lineage (NCBI taxonomy): Eukaryota > Metazoa > Chordata > Aves > Anseriformes > Anatidae > Cygnus > Cygnus olor. Next base: position 2,119,708 of record NC_049182.1, read on the forward strand.
CCCTCTTGCTATATTTCAGTTGATTTCTTGAAAGCCCAAAGCCTCTGTAAGATAGATCTGTACTTGCACGGTTAACTTGCAAACTTCATTGTTTCGGGTTATTTCACAGTTAGTTGTCTGTGGCAGCTCAGTAGCAACAGAACAAACAGCGGATAATGAAGCTAATATCCGTATTATCTCCTCTTTATTTTCTTCATTAAGGGGAAGGCGGGGAGGGGGAATAAATTATGTTCACGTTCCCTTTGATATGAGTATGTGAGGCTGGTGGAGGAAGACTGTTCCCAGAGTATTTGAAGTGTCCTTAATTGTATCTGGTAAGTTGGTACGTTTTCATTCTTTTTTGTGCTACTAAGAGACTTGGAAAGAGAGTATATTGAAAACCTTTACTTGCTATGGTGTGTGCCTTCTGCAGCATTCCGATAATGTAATGTTAGGCAAAACTTTCCTCAAGAAACAAAACTTTCAATAGTGGAAATGTTATACAGGTGAAAACGTGCATGAGTCCTGGGCTCAGCTCACTGCAAGCTGAGTACAGCCTTGCACAGCTAGCAGTACACACTGGCCATTTTCAAGGAATCGCATTGTTTATTTTCCTCGTTCTTTATCATGATTTTCATTAGCAAAGACACACCCTGCCTATACAAAGCCAGATCTTGGCTCTAAGCACATTCCAAGGCACTCTTGCCCTTTTGCAGCAAGACGTGTGTGGGCCGGGCGCTCTCCCTTGTGAAAGGCTATCTGTTAGCGGCTCACAAAGGGCAGCGCTTTCTGCATCTTCTCCCCCCGCCCCCCATTTCCTACCGTGATTTATACCTCTGGATTTACAAACACACCAAGGGGGAGGTTGTGAGAGTGCCCAGCGGTGGCCAGGCTGTTCTGTTTAAAGTCTGACCAGTTCGTCTAGAGCACAGAGCTGAGCGGGTGCCATTTTGCTCCGTGCTGGCAGATGGGCTCTTCAGTTCCTATCCTCTGTTGTTTCTGAGATCTGTAACAAGTGTCTGATTGAAAGCGATTATATGCCTGCAGCAACATCCGATACACTTTTCTCTATTGTATATTTTACATATCAAAACTCAGTGTATGTCAGGAGGTGTGTGCAGTGCACCAAGGCTCGGTCATTTGAATTCCATAAGGGGAGGACTGGTTTTAAAGCTCAAGGAGCATTAGAGCAAACTTGTCCAGAGGCAGATGTTTAAAGAAATAAAACTAGGCTTCAACTTCTTGAGGAGTAAAAACCACAGAGTTTGTGCTCACGCCAAGCTAGGCTTTAATTAATAAAGCATTACTGAGTCTATATTTTCTGTGAGGGACATGTGATTATAAAACAAATAAGGATTTTGTGTTTTCATTGGACATTAAATCAGCCTCTTCTTGTCTTCAATAAAGCTAAATATTAGGTAAACAAGAATTTGGCGAGAGCTTACTGTGCAGAGACAGACAGAAGGCAGCTGAGAGGTTCCTGGTATTGCTGTTACAATATTTTAATAGTTCCAAAAGATTGTAAATTTGCTGGAGTTTTAATTTTAGAATCTCTGTAGCAACAGTAAAGTACATCTCTTTCCAGGACTTCAGGACTGGAGAGAGAATGACAAGTAAATAACCCTGCTTCCCAGTGGGCTCGTTAAGCACACTTCTCATTTCGGGGACGCTGATACAACAGGTGCCCGTGCTCTGCCACACGCTACAGAGACGTGATGTTTTCCCTGGGTCCCGATAGAGTTAAGCTTCACGAGCAAAGCTGCGAAGCCGCCTGGTGACTCGGCACCGGGAATGTTGGCCCAGGGCTGTGCCAGGCATTTCCACCCAGACGGAGCCGCGCTAGGCAGCTGTGGGCACTTGGCATGTGGAGGGAGGCAGATTCCCCTCTGAGAGCCCCACACCTTTTTTGGTACGAAGCACAAGAGGTTCTTCCCCCACTTTTCAGGGGATGGCCAATGATGAGCCGGGCTCTGCAAGCAGATACCTGGTGCAGCGCCTGGACAGCTGCATCTTTCCTCACAAACAACCGAAAATTAGCTCTCTCTCCTCTTTTAGCTTTGTCAGGGGATCCCGTAAGAGATCGACTGCCTTTTTCAGCCCTGTGACACTAGATCATGAGCAGATGTCTCAGCACAGGCGTTTGCATACTGAGTGTACGAGGGCAGCATGTGACAGGAGAAGTGGGCACTGCTGCCGCCCTTGCTCACAGCCGTGGTCCCCACCCAGGCATCCACGTCCCCGGGGCTGCCTCGCTGGATGGGGATGCACCTCTGCTGCAAGCCGGTGGGTTTGTTCCAAATCCTCCGCTAGGGAACTGCGGCCCGGTCTGTTCCTCGTGCTGCTAAGTGTCTGGTTCCTAAGGAGACTGCATTACTTGATTCGCAGGTGACAGTACTGCGGCCTGTGACTGATCTCTGCTGGGAGACTCACTTCTGTTTGTCTGTTCTTTTTTCCTGTGACGTCTCCCCACCTGCCTCCTGCTCACACGTACCCCCTCGCCCGTCTCGCCTCCCTGCTCGCTTCCCCGTGTCCGTGCAAGGTCCGGCCCAGACCTCCCTGCACACGTGCATCCCTCTTGGGCCGTGCTCAGCTTTCAGGCCCATAGCAGGCGTGAACACAGGTACTCTGAGGGCTGAATTTCAGGCCAAGCGTGACAGACAACTCCTTTGGGGTGCAGGCACCAGGTGGCCCAGCAAGTGCTGAGCTTTCAGCCCTCACCCTGCGTTTCCTGGCCCTTGCCTGAGTGCTTGGCTTCTCAACCAAGAAGCCAACCACTGCTCGTGTGAACCCTTGCGAAGACTGTTAGAGTACTTCGCTGCGCTGCTGCTGCTGCGTGCCCAGGTTATGTCATAGAAATGGTGCAAAGATCAGCTGAAACAGAAAGGGCTGCCACTCAGACGGGATAAGGATGCCCCAGGAATGGTCCACAAGGGAGAGGGGCAGAGTAAATAACGAAGCTGGGAGGGGAGCCTTGCCTTGGTGTTTTCCTTAAACTGAATGAGTTTGAGGATGGGGTTGGTTTCTAGCTGTCTGGTTTAACTGTTTGTTTTCCTTTTGTGTTGTCCACAACGAGGTGGCTTTACTGCCAGGGATTTGACTGAAGAGAGGTGCCGGTTGACATGTAAGGAGCTAAAAGATTTCCTATGTCTAAAGATCAGCCTAGAGGAAAGTGTGGAAGAAGGGGTTCAGAGGGACCATGAGGAAGGGGAAGAGGAGGGAGAAAAGAAAACAAGAGGCAAGCTGTGCACTGTGCTGAGTTCACATCCAGAGCTGGAGTGGTTTGGCTGGGAAGGGGGAAAGACAATGAATCGGAAAAGGGCCGTGGCTTGTTTCCAGGATGCAGCAACAGAAGACAATTTTCAGAAGCTGTTTGTTTGGAAGAAGTGAAAGCGAGAGAGCGAGAGAGAGGGCCAGGGGTGCACGCTTTGAGATCTGGAGGTACAACCATAAAAAAAAAAGAGTGGGTTTGGATTTGGAGAGCAAAAAGTTCGTTTTGCCATGTAACCTAGTTGTCTCTACCTTCGGGATAATATAACTGAAAGGTCATATGATATTTGATCTCCTACTGCGGCAATTTCTTTCACTCCAAATGTCACATTTATCCCAAAGCAGAAAAATGGCATGCTGTTTTAAACAAGCGGGGATTAGCCACGTGTTCTAATACACTCCAGTGCTGGATAAATGGTGAGCAGTAAATTGCTTTGAGGGATTAGTAATCGGATAGCGAGCCCTTTGCTTTTAGGTGAGTTGTGTGAAATCAAGACTCTGGTCTCTGTCTCGCTCCCAGTGGACAGGTTTCCAGCGAGTCAGGGCCAGCAGACAAAGCCCCCAGCTGTAAGCAGCAGAGACAGAGCCCTGCCACCTTAGCTCTGCACAGAAACAGAACACCAGTGGGCGAGCAGCAGCTTGTCCTTTTACTTCTTTCACTCACCGGTGACAACTAGAGGAACTTGGCAACTCTGGAAATAGTGAGAAAGCAGTGCTTGAGAGCTGCCTTTAAGAAAGATACCTGGATTTTTACAGCAGGACTCAAAGGGAAAGAATGAGCGCCTGTTCAGGCTACTCTCTTGTCCTAGACAGAAGCACACATTTAACTACACATTTAGACCAAAAAATAAGGCAAAGGAGTTAACTTATCAATTTTGGAGTAATTTTTCAGCCTTGTGAAGTTCCCTTTGCTGAATGATGTGCTCTAGAAATGGGGTACAGAGTTCCCGAAGAATGGCGGCTTTATTTGAATACATGGATTTCTCTATCGCCACCACCACAGTGGTATTTGAGCACTGGCTGTTGCAGAGAGGTAGAGGAGTGTAAAACATACAATGATGTTTCTGTTTCCTTCTGTCACTCACAGCCCCTAACACACACACACACAGAGCCTGGTTTTAGTTCAGTGCACCAGGCTCCTCTTCACTGTCTTATTATCCCCAAACCAGAACTTGCTCAGTGGAAATTCCTCTGCCTCCTCCTCCTGTGCACAGCACCATGCATGTTCTTTCCACTCACTGGGGAATTTATAGGCACGGTGGCAAGGAGTTAAAGGTCTTTGCTGATAGAGGTGCAGAAAAGAGATTCCAGAAGCAGAACCGTGGAAGAAACCTATTTTGTACCCTGCCTTACTATAAAGGCAATTTGCTGTACGTTACCTTCAGTACTACCTGGTAGGTCTCCAAGACTCTCAGCAAATTATGACCTCTAATGTAAGAACTGTGCCTGTCGGGAAGTCTTTGGAGCTGTCGGTATCTGCAGAGAGTTGGCAGAGAAGGAACAAAGAGCACGGCCGCAGCGGGGAAGGCAGCGTGGCAGCTGGGAGCAGCAGCTGCCCGCAGCATCCTTCCAGCAGATGTGCTGCTCTCCAGCAAAATGTGCATTTCGGAGCACTCCAGCAGCACTGTGCCTAGAGAGCTGCTTTACTGCAACTATATATTTGGAAAGAAAATCCAGAGTTTTGAAATTTTTTCCTTATACAGTTCTTAAATAATTTGGTTACCGTTTTATTTTTGGAAACCTGGCTTGAATATGTTTCAGATATTATACTGGAATGCAAGTAACCCCACTCCTTTGTTGCGTACTAGCTTGAGATTGGTTGCACCTAAAGTTGCATTGACCTTTGGAGTCAGTGACAGTGGAGGAGAGGGGCAGTGCAGGTACTTGATCTCACTGTCCAACAGGTTATTCTTGAGCACATGGTAAGTTTTTAACAGCACAACAACCAAAGTTTGCCAGTGGTTTGCATTTTAGGAGGGATTTACTGTTTGAGAGGTTCCATAAAGTTAAGTATCTGATAGATCCTGACCTTTACAGACTCCTCACAGGAGTCTCGGTTCAATAAATACCACTGCAGATACCAAGTGACTATTTTCCTGGTTCCTATTTAGATTAGGCAGCTGTTACCTCAAGGTACCAGACTCCCCAGTGGATCTGGGGAAAGCTGCTGTGCGGAAAAATGCAGTGGAAAGGAAAAGAAATTAGTTAAATGTCAGTAATTTGCAAACTAAGCCTGTTCTTCTAGTGCACAGAACATTTGTCACTTGTAGAAATGCACTTACTGGCTTCACAGTCTCAAGGAAGCTCACTCACAATAGGAGCTTTTTAGAGGGAACTTTCAACATCTGATGGAAAATGCAAGCTGAAATGTGGTTTGCCTGCAAAAGCTTCTGTAACCCTGTGGATCTTATGTGGTTTTATCACATGATGCTTGCCTAGCCTAGGACATTGTTGTTTGTGTCAGAGATAAAATGCAATTCTAGTTCACGAGTTCCTACTGCAGTCATATGATTATCATTCACATGTTCCAGCCATTGTGCACTGTGCTCGAGCCACAGATACTTGCCATTAGCAAATCCACATATTACAGGAATTCAACGTACTCGCAGCGTGTCGTAATGGGAGGATACTACTGTGGGGGGTGTATGTGGCAGTAAAACACAGAACTCGGTGGCTGGTGGACGCTTCCTTCCCCTCTGCCACCGATCTGCTGATCTGTCTGCACATTTCTCCTCCAGGCTCTCTGTGGCAGCAGCTCTATAATTGGAGCAGCAGTGCAGTGGGGAGCTCGATAATCCCGGACATTTTCCGCTGCTTTGCCTAAATCTTCCCATGGTTAGGGCCAAGTAAAAGCCACCTGGTGTCTAAGGTGTTCCACGCAGAAGGGGAAAAGACAAACGGACAGACCAGTAACCTGCACAGCCTGGGCTGGACTTGTGGGATCCCCATCCTGTCCCTGATCAAAATCTGCCAGCCCTCCCCAGCAGTCAGGGCGGTCTTCTTCTTGTACACGTGTGGCTGATTGTGGAGCAGAGACACGAAGTTAACACCCTTATGAGCTGGGTGTTTCACACTTTCCCTATTCTGCCCTTATTTTCTAGCTGTTAAAGATTGAGACATGCTTATATTTTTGCCTGAAGTGGGAGCTCGTGATGAAAACTTGTGAGCCTGGAGACGAAGCTATGCCCCGTAATGGCACTTCAGTGTTTCCGTCAATCCTTTGAACCTTGCTTGCGGTGTTTTTTGCTTCCAGCGTGCTCTTACTGGTTGGGAGATTGTATCGGGAATGTTAATTGAGAAAGTCTCAGGGCAGAGTTACTATGTAATTTTAAGCGGTGTAGACTATTTCTGTCTCTCAGTGCTGCACACTAGCAAATGTAAATAATGTCAACCTTGCGTGGGTGTTTCCAAGTTTAATGAGTATACGAACAGTCCTTTGAGATCTCTAGGTGCAGAGGGCTGCCTAATACTGCTGTAAATGGCATTAACGTGGGCTGATTCTGCTCGGGCTGCTGGGATTCGCAGGTGAAGTCATAAAGGTTTTTGAATCTCGAACAAAACATTGGTGGAGCATCTCCAGTGCCAGTATTGATAAAGTTTTGTGCGTAGGGTCGCACTCCTACACCCAGATGATCCCACGTTTCAGTTCCAGCTCCATCCGAGCCCTTCTAGCTCCCTTTTTTGCTGTGCTTTCTGTCTGAGTCACGCATCAGAAATCACCCCTTGGACCATTTCTCCATCATTTTGTGGAACTCCTCTGGCGTCTCTGTAACACCAGCTGTGGTTTCCAGCTCTGTCGTGTTCAGCCTCACAGAGCACTCATACTGAAAACAAAAGGAAGGGAACGGGTCTCCTCCGTGCCACTGCTCTGAAAGACATGGGGACGTGGACACAGCTAGGAAGAGATCCGTAAAGTAACGCGTTTTCTTCCCACTTAGCCCTGTCACACGAATCTCTCCCGAATTCTGTGTTGCTCTGGCTCGACCGTTCCCAGTCCGGGCGTTTTTCTGTACATCGGGAGCTGCGTCGTGGCGTGGTCTGGCTGGCATCGTCGCGGTGCGGGCCGTGCACGGCACACCGCTGCCACCTCTGCCCCAGTGGGCACAGGCAGTGGGGTGCAACAGGTGGAGCCTATTGTTGCCGTCCTCTGAGCACTTTGGTGCCCTCCTTTCCCCTAATCCTGGGCCTAAAAAAGAGATGGGCAAAGCTTCAGAGAGGGATGTCTGCTTAGGAAAATGGGGTTGGAGTGATGTGCTGGCTCCTGGCTAACTGGAAGTAAACCAGCTCAGCTCTCTTTCCTACAGCCAGGCTGCAAGAGATGCTAATAAATACTCTGTTAACTGTTTTCTTGGTGCATAAACCATTCTGCTGTTAAATGTCTTACCCAGACAGGTAAGTGCAATAAACATTGCACTAATCAGTGATTTTGTGGCTGGGGGTCTCAGTGTGGCACATATGTTGTGTGTTTCAGAAACTCTGCAGCGATGCTCAGGTGCGAGTTTTTGGGAAATGTTGCCAACTGAAGCCCGGAGGAGATAGCTCTTCTTCCTTGGATAGTTCAATCAATTCGTCCTCCTCATTCTCTGATGCAAAAGAACAATGCCCAAAATACCAGGTGAGTTCCCTTCCTTTTTTTTTTTTTTTTGTATAACTATGTCAAATACATACAACAGGTGAGGTACCGAATGTTTTTAAATGCTTGAAATTAAATGCTGGCTGGGGAGAGCAATTTCTAGTCAAACTTGGACTTGGTTCTGGCTGATTCTTATTTAATTCTATAGCCTTGGGTTTGAATAAGTTTAAAACCAATCAGCTGGGTCTCTGAGGACTGTTCTTCAATAGCAGAAGCTTCTCCGTGACGTTTGTTCTTTGTTATGACCTAGGTGATAACACTCAGTCAGTGTGATCAGACTTGGCACAAATATCCCATCTGGGTATCAGTGGGGTAGTTTATTTTACTCGATAGCTAAATGCCAGGCAAGCAACACAGAAATATGCTGTGTGAAGGGATTGTCTGTGTAACAGCTTTATAACGAGGGTTTCAGCACACTTGAGTTACATTTTACATAAGAGATTTTGGCTCTGGGAATAGCTAGAGTCATCTGACACGGATATATTTCTGTCATCTCCCCTTCTCCGTGGATCACAAGTGTTTTATATTAAGCCATCCTAAAATAGAACTGAGCCCTTCCACTCTTTGTAATGAAGTAATTGTGTGTTTGAGGGAAGCTGCTATCTCCACGACGTATTCTGAAGTACAGTACTACTGATGTCTTCATCTACTGTAGATAGAAATGAAGAAGCTTTCGGTGCTGACTTTCCCACTGTCGTGCTAGCTCTCGCTATGTTTGGCGAGCTGCAGATTTTTCTTGTTTTCTCTTTCACATCACATTCTTTTCTACAGTTTCAAAAGGTGACTGAAGGTCTGTTTTCCATTCCTCCCTTCCTGGAAGGGCATTTAGCCGCGGTCATGGAAGGAAGAGACGTTTCTGTCTGCAGCTTCCTTCCAGCACGGGGTGACCTCCTCCGTGCATTGTGCGACCAAGAAAAGTGACGTCCCCCCACTAGCCAGAAATCCTCTCTCCTGCTGGGCAGCCTCTCTACAAACAACGTTCAACGTTATTAAAGGAAATTAATTTTAGTGGTTTGCACGGCAGCATATTTTAAAGTTGTGGAAAGTTTTCCCTTTTAAGTCCTCACTTCCTCATGCATATCTCCCAGTCAAAATCTTACCGAAGTGAACTGATGTGTGGCCATGTGTCTGGCTCGGAAAGTGTGCGAGAATCTTCCAGCTTAAATTGGTCTTCCACAGGGTATTTGCTGTAAATTATTTACTGCGTTGCCAGTACTCCTTCCAGGCCTCCTCAGCAAGCGAGCAGAGGTCCATAAATACAAGAGTTCTTTACTGCATGATAAAATCTGTATCGTAATTTATCATGTATATGAAAGGGCCCTAGTAAGTTTGTCCAGGCGTCCGTCAGCCTGGTATTTCCTGTCTTCTAACTACTCTATTTTGTACCCTCGGAAGCTGCTTAATGGGTTTGCAGTATTTATAAGTTCTTCTGTTGCTTTTTTTAGTGGTATAAAATGGAAGTCCAAGTAATACAGTGTTAATAGGACGTTTACGTAGTTCTTTGTTTCCTTGTTTTGGTACACTTTGACAAGGGATGGGCAATTCTGATAGTTCTTCGGAAGGTGAAATCTAAGGTTTTGGACATTATTACGCTAGCATTACTTCTGGACTGAAAGTCTTCCAGAATTGTTGATCACAGCATTTGAGATTTACCTCTGTATTGCATATTTAATTTATGTATGTACTTAGCTATTAATAGGACAATATGCACAGCAAATGGAATAGTAAATGCTTGAGGTGTTATATTAAGAAAAGTAATTTCCAAATAATGCAAATGTTACTACCTCCAATATGCTAATGTGCAGTAACAAACACTTACTGGTGTTTTATGATCTTTTTTAATGTGAGCTTGTAAATACGACCTAGGGAATTGGTTTGTGTCCAAGCTGTCAATGCTGGAGGTTCTGCCCTTTTTTACCAGATGCTCCTTGGCTATTTTTCATTTGAGTTTTTAATATTTAACATCTTTCCTCAGCTGATTGCACTCTACTTTGGTCTCAAGTGACCTTTATTTTGCAGATTTAAAGGCAAGGAGTTGAGCTGGAGCAGTGTTTCCATACTGAGTGCATTAAAGACGTGCATCTTCTGTTATGCATAGCTTAATAGTTGCCATGAAGTGTAGATGAAATGCCAGACTGAAAGAGACCATGGGTGCATCTTACCACGCTCTTTGCCTTCAGCATTGCTTGCCTCTGTCTTTCAGAGGGAAGGGAAACCCCTATAATTAAATTTGAAAGCAGCAGATTTTCACTTGCTTTTTTTAATTTGGTTTCTTGACAAGGAAAATCAATAATTTACTTTCAAGCATTTCTTTCCTCAGCTGTAGAAATAGATTTTTCACACTAGCAGAAAGTAGAAACCAAAACTGACCCATCAAGGGCTTGACATTTATTCAGAACAAGCCCTTCAATTGGAGATCTGCAGCAGATTTAAAAAATAGCAATCAGAATATCTGGCTGTAATAATTGGTAGTTTCCTCGCGTCGAGGTTTCGTGATGCTGATAGACCCATCATTTCCCAGAGCCATTAACATTCATTCTTGTACTTCCTCGGAGCTTCTGGGTTGGGGTAGACTTATTCAAGTCTAGTTTTTCCAGTACTGCCTACAGTGCACCTAGACAGTTAGGCAGTAAGGCATCTTGGAAAGTAAGGGTGGAAATTTCTGTGTGACTCAGCTAACGATCAGATTTTGCCTTGTCATATGAACACGAGCAAACCTTGTAATTACATCCTCATTTTTATAACTCTGATTGCTCCTTTCAGGTCTCCCCTATCTTTCTTGCAGTGATAGCAGACTTCAGAGGTTAATAGTATGTCTGTTAAAGGACTGTCATCTTAATTGAGAGTGCTTGAGAAGAGCTGGAAATTAGGGAGTGTTACAAGTGTGCTGCCTTTTGGTCGATTAGCATTTCCTTGTTCTTGCCCTTGTTCTGCGGGCTAGCATTGAGTGGTCATCTCCATATCACTCCTTATTCCTGGTAGGAATCCGTGGTGTGGACACCCTGTCCTTGATTGTGCTATGAGCTCACTGTCTGACGCTGGGCAAACATCGAGATATATTCCAAGCCTATTTAGGAATCCAAGTGAGGATCCTGCGCGTTCAGAGCTTTGATAAGGGGTACGGAGATACGTCACCTAGCATTTTCCAAGAACAAAGTTATTTCCATGGCTGGTTTTAAGAACATTTTTTGGAAAGATTGCTCTGAGGAAGTGTTCTGAGTTATCACACACCTCAGAGCTCTCTTGCGTAGTACCAAAGTATCTCATCTATGAGCTGCCTGAGCTCTGTGAGTGTGTGACCACAACATTTTGAATTAATCAGGGTAAGGCACAAATGGAGAGCCAGTGCTAGCATGCTGCTAGCCTAGAGAAGAAACAGCCCTGGATAAAGAGACGGTAATCTCAGGCATTGACAGCATACAAATAAGATGACTGTCATCTGAGCAGTCATCTGCAGTTGATTGCCCTGAGTAACATTGTAATTTTAGGGTTTTGTTTGCGGCGTTTGATCTAGCCTGTGATCCTGTGCGGTGGCGTTCCTCCTTTGTAGTTGGCCAGCGTGCCTTACAGCAGGCTCTGGCCAGCCAGCTAGCAGGAAATGCTCATCTCGAGCATGGCATGTAGCTCAGAGAGCTGCAGCTCTTCCCTGGTACCATCGCAGGAGAAGGTACCAGGAACCATGAGAGAAAGATGTTTCAAGCACAGAACACCATCCATGGCTAAGTTACAAATCAATATTTGTTGAGAAACCGCTGGCCCAGCTTGGCTCCAGTGGGCAATCTGCGTAAGAGCACCAGTGAACTTGTGCTGCCTCTTGTCCCCCAGTTACGAGGTTTAGGCTTACTGGTTCTGTGTCATCCAAGTGTGTAATCACACCCTTTAAGCTTCTTAGTCCCCTGACTCAATGCAGCTTGAATCTGTCCCGCTGCCCTAGATGGGGTAGGTGTGTTGGATGATTTTAGTGGTTTACTGCACAGCCCATTTGAAGATCACTTTCTGTTCTAGCCTTATCTTTACTGAACTGTTCACCTTAGTGTGTTTGACAGTGTTAGAGAGAGAGAGATTTTGCATGTTCATCTTTTACGTAAGGCCTGTTTTACTTCAGTTTATGGTGCCTTAAATGGAAGTGTGCTTCTAAAATGCCTAAAAAAAAAGTGGATTTTTTTTTCAGGGTTCTCGGTGCTCTTCAGATGCTAACATGCTTGGAGAGATGATGTTTGGCTCTGTGGCCATGAGCTATAAGGGCTCCACATTGAAAATTCACCAGATCCGGTAAGTTTCATTTTTTTCCTGCTGGTCATTTCAGAAGATTTAATCCTCAGTGCTAATTTAGAATGAATTGAATGCTGCAAGTGTAGAGCAAAAGGAATTTCTGGTTTGCCTTAAAGCTATTCTGATGTCACTTTGGACACAAAAGGTTGTTAAGTTGTGTTTAGGTTTATAAAATCTGGAGGGTTGTGAAATGGAAATGAAAAGCCTGTCTTGGCACTGCTTCTGACTGACATCTTCCGTTTTGACCTCTAGCTCACCTCCTCAGCTCATGCTCAGCAAAGTTTTCACAGCTCGCACTGGAAGCAGCATCTATGGAAGTCTGAATACGTGAGTCCGTTAGAAATCCTATCTATTGCTTATGACCAGATGAATGTAAAAAACATGGAAGACCTTTTTTGGAAAAACAGCCATCTGTTATATCCTGCCACTGGTCTCCTCACCTTTCCCTTGTGGTTGTCTTCACCTCAGTTTGCTTTAAGCGAATGAATGAGCCATTCCTTTGGAGCTTGCTATTGTGAGGCACAGAGGAGACGGGATGAGAACAGAACAGTGGAGTTGGGGAATTCAGTCCAAGATGAAGAAAAAGATGTTACAAAAACATCAGGCTTTGGACTGTTTGATATTTTGCTTTCTGTGTGTTAATTGACCCACCCCAGAATGTGGCTTGTTCTAGTGTAAGTCTGCATTCTTACCTTGTCTGTTCCATTTGAGGCATAATGAAGTGACGCTGTATTAAACTGAAACACAGATCACAGGTTTTGCTGTATGTTTTATTTTCTGGATTTTTTAGGTTGCAGGACAGTCTTGAGTTCATTAATCAAGACAGCAATACATTAAAGCCTGACCACAGTACGATTATGAATGGACTTCTTGGGAATATAGGTAATTACAAAATGATTTTATTTCCTATTATCTTTGAGTAATCACATGTTCTAGAATATGAAAGTCTTCTAAGTAGAATCAAATAAAAAAATCAGGGAAGCTAAGAACTTTACAGAAAAATAATGTTGATGAGGTTAGGAGGAGAATAAATTCAAGGAATTGACAGTGGATTAATATATGCAGCTATGCATGTGTATGTGAAAATACATAGAGAAATATGTTGGAAAATAACAGTCTGTAGAACTTCTAAGCAGCACATCTTAGATGAGGCAGGATTGATTCTTCCTGGCGTAGTTCCCCAATTTTGTTTTTGTTAATAATTTCCATTCTGTTCTGTACTCTGGCCACCTTAGCACATGTGGCTGCATATTCCGTACAAAGTTAACCTTGCACAGTTGCACTTTAGTTTTTGATCAGATTAGATGGATGGTGGTTTTTTTTTTTTTTTTTGGTCTGATCTTTGAAGCTAAGCAGTCTTGAAAACTGATTTGGAATCTTTGATTCTCAGCCGTCATGGAAGTGCTGTGGGTGAAGGCTTCACAAGCTTTAGATAACAGAGTGGAATTTCCCCATTTCCCCATGGAGGCAGTAGAGCTGATAGTAAAGATACTGTACTTGAATGCTCAGGTGGAAGCACGTCTTCCCTTTCCCTTGGTTTAGATGATCTGCTTTCCAAACAAAATGTCTTTTATGGTAGGTGGAATAAGGGACTTCTTTTTACAACTTATAGAATATTGCTGTCTGTAAAATATACTGTTCTAGGGTTGGAGGTATGGAGTGAATTTGTTGATTTTGTTACCCTAACTGGGTCTCTGGCTCTTCCATGGTCCTAATTCTTGTTGGATGCAAGTGTCTACTGTTCTCCTTCCCATTGACTTCAATGCACGGTGTAGAATTATTGAAGCTAAGCCTGAGCTTAAATGCTCTTCAAACTGAAGAGCTTGTATGCCTCATTAAAATCACTCCCACTTGTCCGTTTATGAAGGAAGCCAGTGTAAGAAGCTGTTAGGTGCTTCCTGAATTTACTAAGTCGGAAAAGTGTAAAATATATATATATGCATTCTTCTTCTTTTAATATTCAGCATTCCTTTCGGACTTCAGTTGTGATTTTCCACTAGTGCAGGTGTGGGTGAGGTGCCCCATCTATGACAGAAGGGAACCCGTCCATTTCTAAGGTTTTGTTTGTGGTTTGTGCTGGCAGAAGTGTTCGTTGTATGACCAGAGTGCCATAAACTGCAAACTCAAACTGGGGCCCTGCGGCTCAGGCGCGGACCGAAGCTGGTTTCGGTGCCGGCTGTGCGCTCCCAGGAGGAGCACCGCGGGGCTCAGCCGCTGGGCACCCCGCGAGAAGCGACGAGGGGGCTGCTGGAGGAGGATGCTGAAATGTCTGTAATGGAGCCGCACGGTTCTCAGGCTGTCGGAGAGCGTTTGTTTACAGTTCCCATTTCGGCGCGGAGGGAACCTTGGGTAAGGCAGGCACAGAGGTTAATCTGTAACTGCAGCGTTTCTGACAACTCTGCTAAATACCAGAGGCTGCTCCTGACTCGCCGACTCTTGCCAGGCTGTGATAGGAGAAGGCTCTATGTGTTTTGGTTGGGAACTATTTACAAGCTGCTTTTTTTAGATATGCTAGTTTTAAAAAAAAAAAAAAAAAAAAAAGGGGGGGGGGCTAGTCATGGCCTTTCCTCTAATGAGGAGTGAAGACCCAGGAGGACGGAAGGGAGCTTTGTGGGAGTGCAGCCTTCACGTTTTCTGTAGTCAGTAAACTTTGAGCAGGAGCTTCGAATCTGGGAGAGGGACTGGCAATTAACTCATTAAAACTACCCGTTTATTTCTTCCAGCTCTGTGTACAGTAAATACACTCTGCCCCTTGTATGTATATGGTCCGGTGTTACTTTTAATCCAAACCGCTAGGACTGCTAACATTTTATTTTGTATACAATCGTTTCACTACCCCGATGTACTGTCTCTGTTCTCAGAACAGCTACTTCGGCCTGTAATTTTCTCTTGGTTCCACCAAGATGAATTTATGCCTGCCTTCCCTCCCTTCCTCCCCCATTGCCTTCAGCCACGGCGTTCCTCAGACACCCCCCCAGTGTGGATGTTAAAACAAACATTGTGCTCTGAGATGAATCTCCTGTTTGTGATCAAGTTCGGCTTCGAGCCTGCATAAATTAATCATTTTCAACACAGAAAAATAAAATAAATAAAAGCCCATGGACAGAAGCCCATCCTTATATGGGAGACAGTGTAAAGCTGGCTCTATTATTTTTATTCTATACGTACTGTGCATTTCAACTATAAGCCATACTCCTTGACTCAACGTTCTTGTTAAGCGTAAGACCTATTTTCCTGCGTATGTTAGTCTGCATTTATGTTGGCTTATATCTTCTCCCTGCCCTGGCCCCCTCCCTACAGACTGTTCTGCTTTACTAACCTCATTCTTTCATGTGTATTTTACGTTTTGCCATGTAGGTCTTTCACAGCTTTGCAGCCCTAGGCGGGCATTCTCTGAACAAGGTCCGCTCCGCCTGATCCGGAGCGCCTCTTTCTTTGCAGGTTTGCAGTGTGCTGTGTGCTGTGCTGTGTGGCTAGTCTAGCTGGGGTGACAAAACATGGATTTGTAGTGCAGCCCTGGAAATAAGATTTTTTTTTTTTTTTATACAAAATGGACAGTGATTTCTGCTCTCTTATCTGTTTGGATACATGCTTTAAATCCTGAGGACAGCAGGTATTTAAATAGTCCTCTTTAGGGCTGCTTGGTTGCTTTTTTGCTTTGTTTTGTTTGGAAAACTTACATAGATTTAATACAGGATTTCATCTTTCTAGAAATAATATTTCACAATAGTGTCAAGCTATTTTGATCTGGACTGGTTTCAAATAAACTGTAAAAGCTAAAAGTAACCTAGGTTGATACAAAGTGGATTTTTCCTGCTTTTAGTGTCTGGGTCTTATTTCCATGGCTGAGTAGCTTCTATTTCACAGGCATATTTGTAAAATACATCACGTTTAAGTCTGTTAAGCCTGATACACTTTTGATCTTCTCTATATGCAGATTGTGAATCTGGATAGCTTATGGCTTAGATGAACAGCCAATACACTGCTCACAATTTCAAAGTATTTATTTTCTTCAGGACATCATTGTAAAATCCTTTTAAAATTATATACATAGTAGCTGAGAAGGCCGGTATATGAATGAAATCTTGTTGATACTGGTTTGTGGTTTTTTTTTTTGGTATATACACTGAATGCTACCTATGTGGCTAACATCTTTTTGGTAGACTAAAATTTTATCGAAAAATACCCATGTAAAGAAATAGTGAAAGTGAGCCTGGTTCAGTTTGTACTGAAGTAGGTGTATGGACTGCAGAAAATTACATATGAGCTTTTCAAATAAGTGCTTTGGCTTGTTCAGCTAAGCAGCCTTTCTTGGTGATGGCCTTGTGCAGTGCTGTTGATCTGAATTAATGAGCATGTTTTTGTTTCAATAATTACACGGAGATCTGCAAACAAGAAAGGAACTGTATATTCCCCTGCTAATTGGTGTTCCTTCTTTTACAGTTCACAGCAACCCTATGGATATGCCTGGGAGGGAGCAGAATGAGGACAGAGACAGTGGTATAGCGAGATCTGGTAATGTCAGTTCTGTGTATTAACCCTGTAGACTCTGAAAATATTAAGTACTATTGACTAGGTAGTCATCTGTCTTGTTACTGAGACATCTAGACATCATCAAATAGCTTTCCTGAAATGTGACCGTTGTTTTTTGTTATATGTAAGCATTAATGTGTACAGAATATGTATGGACAAATACCTTAGGCATCCAGGGTATTCCATTAGGAACGTCACAGGGCTAATCTGAACAGCAGTGCAGTTTATTAAAGCATACTGCAAATAAACAAGCCAAATTAAATGTTGAAATGAGTTGCAGTATTTCTATACAACACTTGTTATGTCTTTACCAAATTGAGGAGGATAGTAATGCTAAAACATGCGTTTGCCTTCACAGTACCTCTCCCTGCCCTCATTCAGGATATTGGGCACTGAGGGTGGAAAGGCCTTTAAAAGATGTGATTAATGTTACTCTTGTTTACAAAGAATTTATTTCCCGATGCTTGGGGTTGATGAGCAAGGCGCAGCCTGTATGTTGCTTATCATATAAAACTGCAGGACTGTCCCACCCTTGTAGTGCTTGTATAGCTTGTTAATGTTGTTATAAACTGGTTATTTTTAGATAAGAAGCATTGATAAGCAAAAGAGAAGGCTCTTGATGAGCAACACCAGTTTATATTCAGGGTCATAGTTAAGTTGCTGGTATTATTTTCCAAATATTCTTTCTCCTGGAGAGATTTTTATTTACTGCTCTTATTCTTGCAGCGTCTCTTAGCAGTCTGCTCATCACTCCGTTTCCATCTCCGGGCTCTTCATTTAACAAAAGCTGTGCTAGCAGCTACCAGCGGCGGTGGCGTCGCAGTCAGACTACCAGCTTGGAGAATGGGGTCTTCCCTCGATGGTGAGCTGGGCGTGATACTGCTGGTTGCTTCCCATAATTTTCTACCATTGTCAGCTTGATTCTGCTCTTGCATATATACACCTGTTCTTGCTGTTGCTTTCTGTGGGGCATTTACAAAGGTGTAAGTCAGGCTGCAGTTCAGTACCTGACCTTTTCAGTATCCATTTTCTTCATGCCAGTCATTGTTTTGCACTAATGGGAAAACCTTTAGCAAAACATAAACCTGTAGGCTGTACTTTTGAGGATGAGAAGCCCTAAAATCCTACTCAAATTCTTGGCAGAGGTAAGAGAGAACTAGGATGCCATATTCTAATCCCACAAATGCTTTGAACCTGGTTCCAAATTTTGTGATTGCAGGATTAATTAATGATTGCTTTTAAAGAATTGCAAAATGGGTGTTATTGAAGGGTGTTATTGCTTTGACAACACGTGCAAACAAATGGTGTTTGTTGAAGTTAAATGTTCTAGAATTTAATTGCACAGGAAACCAAGGTACAACTTTAAACGGTGGATTACATTAACTTTCTATTTTTTCCATGCTTCAAGGTCCATGGATGAAAGCTTTAACTTGTCAGATGACAGCTCTGGTCCTAGCCCAGGAATTGTTAGGAAGAAAAAGATAGCAATTGGAGTTATTTTTTCACTCTCAAGAGATGAAGATGAGAACAACAAATTTAATGAATTCTTCTTCTCACATTTTCCACTTTTTGAGAGTCACATGAACAAACTGAAGAGTGCAATAGAACAGGTAAATGCAGTCTCTCTTGATTCTTGCACTTGTGTTGCTATACGTTCCCCCTCAGCCCTTTCAGATTTAATTTCTGACTCTTGTTACTGGTTTACAAAAGAGGGATCAATTTGCTGCCTGCTATTGGAACTGCACCAGAAAGGAACTTTGCTCCACAACATCTTTGATGTTTCTTATTGCTAGCAAAAGCAAAGCACAGGGTGAGGACAGGACATGTTGCGTTGTGCTACAGGGATTGCTGAAAGCTACAACAGTCATTAGGCTGTGTTGGCTCCCAGCAAGCCCAGGATCAGCCATGGGGGAAAGGTGCTTTTGAGGCCACCTTTACCTCCCTGCTTCAGCTGTATCTGAGCATTGTGGATTACAGGATAAGAGCCTATCTCTAGGATATTCCAGAGTAAATAAATATCAGCTTCTCACTTTCCCTATGCTTTTTTTTTCCTTTTTGTTTTAAGCCCCTGATTCTGATGTGTAGGAAACTTTCAACCGTGTGGTTAGATTTGCTTCAAATCTTTCTTCTAGGAAATACTTAGTGGTTACTTCGCCACTGCAATAAAAACTTTGACCTCTTTTATGCCTCGAATGATTAAAAGCACTGAAGAATTAGAGGCTGCAAATGCATGTGCCTCACCTATCTTCCCTCAGATATGAAAGTTGGCACTTGTACCATCATTTTATCACTTAAGAAAAAATTATTTGCATGACTGGTTCCATGGAAGATAAAGTCAAACACATGACTTTGTTTTCCATTTTCTGTGCTTCTATAACTATGTCTGGTGTTACTTATCTGTTTAATGATTGTTTTCAAGGCTATGAAAATGAGTCGTAGATCAGCTGATGCCAGTCAGCGGAGTTTGGCATATAACAGAATTGTTGATGCCCTTAATGAATTCAGGTGAGCAGTTTGTCTTGTATCTTTTGCATCTGTTTCTTCAAAAGCACTGAAGTGGTTTAGAAGGACCTCCTCCTTAGTGCAGGATTTTTTAGCCCTTAGAGTTCTTATCTGAAAGGGAAAATGTTCTTGACACCTTCTAGAAAAGTACGATGTCCAATGTCTTCTGTTAAAGTTAAGTGCCATAAATGTATTGGTGATAGCAAGCCATTCTATTCTGTTTGTGGTTTTAGATTTTGTCAAGTGCTTGTGTCCGTAAGGGTTGAGCATGAGCAGGGCACAAGTGACCAAGGTTTTGTGTGCATTAGGTGGTAATGAAGCTCCCAGCAACCTCTTAAACTGAGACCCAGCGAGAGGGCTATAACTGCAAGCCCACGTTAGGGAAATCCTCCTCTAGTTGATATTTTCTTGATGTATGAACAAAACAAGACGTTTACCCCGCTCTAAGTTTTGCTCTAAGTGAGTTTCAGATAACCAGCTACTAAGAAGGAGGACTATCATCTTCACACAGAAAAATGCACTACTGCTTGCTATCAGTACCTGCAGAGAGTCTCTGTTCAGCAGTTAATATACAAAGTAATGCAGATAAGCACATCCCTGGCATTTATCTCTGTGTTCTTTCCATAGTTTAAGTAATGGGGAGGGAAATAAAATGAAATCCGTCTGTTTCAAGTGATTCATCTCCTCTCAGATGGGAGTGGCAGCGTGCCTCCTTTTACAACCAGCATTGAGCTACTTCTTAAAGACGTTACACAAGACAGGGCTCTGATGCTTTACAAAGAAAATTGTCATCAGGATGCATTTTACTTAACATTCTCACTGATTTTTCTGTAGTGCTGCATGCTACCTGGATGCCATGAAATAGGTGGTGTTGCAGGAGGAAGGCACAGTATTTTTTTTTCTTATTTTTAGAACCTCCCGCCAGGGAAGTGTCGAGGGAGGGCACAGGATGTGTTCGGCAGGGACAGGAGGCAAGGCAGAGAGCACGTGGGCCCACAGCAAGAACGGGATGGGATGAGCTGTGCCAAGAACCGGAGCAGAGGGAGCTCGAAACTTTTTGAGAGCCGCAGACTCTGCCCAGGGGGCCTGGGACGGGTTAAGCAACTCTGAGCAGCCACGGGCTTCTCTGCTCCCCCTCCCGGTTCTCTTCTTCCTCTCCTCCCCCTTCTCACCCCGAGCAATTTCTTTGCATTCCCATCCCCTGATAACACCATCTGCCCAGCTGTTTTCCCAAAACTTCCCCCAGATCATCCCGCCCCCCCAGATACATTCGGTGGACTTTGTCCCTTCTTTTCCTTCCCAGCTAAGCGCTCTCAGGGTGGTGGAGAGGGCATTGTGTCCAGAGTCAAAAGCAGGAAAAATGAGTCTGAAAACACCGTGCTGGCTTTTTCCTCCTCGAAGGGAGGTTCACGGGGCTGTGCCCTGCAGGGCAGGGAGGTAACGTCCCGTGTCCTGTGCCATCCATCCCCTCCAGGGCCCAGGGTCGGCTGTCTCGTCTCGCCGAGCGTTGTAGGATGCGGTCCCGCGCATGACCCGGCCGTTGCGTAACCCGCGCTGGGAGCACGTGTGTAACTGCCACTTGGTGCAGAGGTTTCCATGGCTATACAAATATTACTCCTTAATAGCGTAGCGAGGTAAATTAAACCCGGTTTAATTTTGTGTAAATGGATTTCCCGGGGCGGCAGACTTGGGCGATTCTGTTTTTTGACGGAGCGCGCTGGGAGGCGGGCAGGCAGCCGGTGCCCCCGGCTGGTCCCTCAGGCTGGCACGGCCCCGAGCCCTGCACCACAGCCTGCTCACCGAGAGGAAAGCCTTCTCGTACCGATAGGAAGCCTTCCTGTACCGTGCAGGAGCCTTTCAAAGCAAAGCAATATGCCTATAGTAAGAAAAAAAGGCATATTTAAATACCAGAGGCTGGATGCGAAGTTGTTTTGGCACGGGTTCAGCAAACCCATTTAGGCCACTATTATCTCTTTAGGCGTCTGCGTTCCCACTGAAGTCACGGGGAAGTCAGGAGCCCGAGTCCTTTGGTGAACCTGAGACTTGTGTTGATTTCTACCCTCTTAAGCAAATTCCGCTGGAGGGAAGAAGGGTGCTGACTGCAGTGGGTTGGTGTTTCTAAAACATAATCCTGTGCTGCTTTAACTCCTTGCAGGTGTTCTTTTTTTTTTTTTTTTCCCTTTGGAAGGAGAACTTTTTTTTTTTTTGAAAATGGAATTTCAAAGGAAAAAGGAAAACACAGCTGCTTTCCCTGAAAGGCCTTGGCTGCTTCCACAAATCGATGCTATCGCCACGTTTGCCATCAGCGCGGTGCCCAGCCCCAGGCCCACCCTTGCGCCACGAGTCATTTTGCGACACTTTTCACTTTGTAAAGCAACGATGGATTTAGCTATTAACACTTGACTTAAAGGCTTAAAACTCTCTGGATGTCAGATGTGCAGACACATGACTTATGAAATAAACATTGCGACTCCCCCAGTCCCCGAGCCCAGTGCCACACTCCGATAACACTGCGCGTGCAGCTGGCTCATACCTGCGTGGCAGAGACGCAGACTGGCAAGGAAGCCCTGGATGCAGGCCTAGGGAAACACCTTTCTCCACTTTCTGGCAGCCACGTTTGATCTTATTTTATGCCAGTAATTTTTAAGCAGCTTATGGTGCTGTGAACAGTGGTGGGTTTTGCTGGGCAGCGCTGGCAGCAGAGCCCTTAGGGGTAGCCCCGTTCCTGTGCTCCATGTTGGCTTCATTTTTAAGAGGGGAAAAGAAAAGGGGGGGGAAAATTGAGGGCAGGAGGGTAGCGAGCAAATTCACAGCCTCTCTATGTCGTGTTTTCACTTTGGAAGCAATACCCAAAGCGATGCTTGGCTTTGTCACGACGTCGCAACCGGTAGGTAGCAGAGCAGCTCTCAGCACCGTGCCGGGGGCAGCAGCGCTGTGCTGGTGGGGACGGGGAGCTGCAGAGAGCCACCGGCCACCGCATCCACCAGCTCCTGCCTCGTGGGTCCTACAGCACCGGCAGAGCCGTCCCGCACCACCGGCGCAGCAGGAAGCCGAGCGGCAGCAGCTGACCCGCGCCTGGCAGCAGGGCTGGGCTGGGCTGGGCTGTGCCGTGCCGCTCGCCTCCCAGCCATCTGCACCCGCAGGGCATGTGAAACCCCAGGGGGCTGCCGGGAGGAGGTTGTTTAGGTCTTGTTTTCATTCGGCTGGTTGGTGCTGAGCTGCGAGGTGTGCTGGGTGTAGCGGTGGTTCCTGAGGAGCCCCCCCAGCCCCTGCGCGCCACCAGCCCTCGCTCCTGCCTGTGCTGGGTTCAGCCTCCCTGAAGCATTTCCAAATTTCAACCATTTGTAATGCACTGCAGCCCCCACCAGAGCAGGGTCTCCTGTGTGCACGGGGACGGGGGTGCTGGAGCACGGCTGGGGGAGGGGGCTGCTGCTGCAGATGGTCAGGAGGGGTCGACTTCAGTTTTAATTGCTAGCGGGTTTTAATGTGGTTAGCTTCCCTGCAGTGTGTTTTTTTATTTTATTGGTTTGTTTTTTGGTATTTTTCTGGTTTTTTTTTGTTTGTTTGTTTGTTTTTGTTTTTTTTTTAACAGCCGAAGGAGAGCGTTTCCCTGCGTGCTCGCGGAGCTGGAAGGCATTAATCCTTGCCCTTGGTGTGTGCCGAGGCTGCTCGGCAGCGAGGGTTCCCTGCGCTGCAGTCACATGCCTGCTGGCCGCCCGCCAGTGCAATCTGATCTCGCGCTGAGGAAACACTATCAGCTGCAGATGCAGCCAGGGTTACCAGAATAGTAAATAACGAATCACAAGACCCGGTCTATCTTTTCAACGAAAACAAATATTTTAATATGTTGGGTTTAGTTTAGAAGTAGTTTCTTTTTTTCCAAACAGCGGAGCTGCCTGCTGCAAGAGGCTCGGCGCGGTTAGTTTGCATAGGAAGCAGAAACGAGCTTTATTTTAGGTTGAGTTGTTTCATTTATCTTCAGCTTCTCTGGTCAGCTGTGTCTGCGGTGTACATTTTGATACTTGTCTGGGGCTTTGAAACTCGTCCAGCTCCGAAATTCCCAGTCTTGGGGTTTCTCCCTTTATTAGGGCCCCCTTACCCTCCGCTCCAGTTAATGGGCTGTGAACAGAAAGCTTTCTCTCGGTAATCCCATCTCCAGCCCTAGCTCTCTGCTACCAAGGCGCTGCGTTCCCAGCCCGTGCCCGGTGCTGAGCCGGGTGCTGGGGGGCTGCTGGATGCGACCCTGGCCTCGGCTTCCCCCTCCCCAGCCAGCCCAGGGGGTTCCCTGCCTCTCCTCCTGCTCCGGTGGGAAGCTGTCAGAAAATCCGGCGTGTAAGGAAGACTGGGCTGATTTTGACTGTTGTCAGCACGTAGTGTGGATGATGTTTTTAACTGAAAATGCTAAAAAAAAGAAGGCAGAGAAGGGCCCAGCCTCTCTCTCCCCGAGCAGCCAGGGGCCGCCTGCCCTCCTCGCCCTGTCCCGTCCTGCCGCAGCCTCGGTGCGCGGGGCTCTGCTTCCTGCAGGCTTTCACTTTAAACGCTCAGCCACCGGAGGTTTGGCAGCTGCTGCTCGAGAGTGTTTGCCTGCCTGCCGTGCACAGCCATTGCTTCAGTTCTGGAAGTGTCTGTGAATTTTAGGCCAGCATGTCCAGAGAGGAGCTGTATAAATCAGGGGTGTTCCTAGACATAAACCCATGTCCTGTAAAACGAAAGTCTCTCCTCTAGAAAAAGCAGTACATGAGGTGGGCAGAAACCTGAATCGATCAGCCATTTCCTTTGTTGGATTTTCTTTTTTTTTTTTTTTTGAGGCTTATATTTTTAGTGTGATGAAAACATAGCTCCGCGTAGTGTCGTAATGCAGGCGTTGTGCTTACAGCAAAATCATAATTTGGTTTAGATCAGGAGTTTAGCAGTAATCTGAGGGGGTTTAACCTGGTATTTCGCTGCAAAACCAGAGTTTTAATCATATATTTACTGTTTTCTCTGAAGTCAAAAAGGATGTGGGTAGGTGCATAATCCCTGAAGCTGTGGGGTAACTGATTCTGATGCATTTGAAGTTAACGCAGAGACCTGGGCCCCTTCCCTGCAAAGCCACGTGTTGGTAGGTTTGGCGAGGAGAGGCACCGGTTGTTAAAGCAGGGGGGAAGTTTTTATAAAGGCATTTATAAGGCATTTTTATAAAGCAGATGCACATAAATTCGCACTAGTCACCAATCAGCTATGGAGGAGTTCTGTGTTTTGAATGAGATGTAGTGAAAGCAGGGAAGCAACCACAACAAGCAATCATTCATCTCCGTCCATTCAGAGCAGGGCAGCCGCTGACTTTTGTCAATGCCCACCGCTGTGCTCGAGGTGGGCCCGGTCAGATGCACCACGTACCTGGGAGGTGTCGCTCTCCCAAGGGGAAGGAGCGTGGATTTGTTGAGTATGAATTATCTGAGTAGGGATCTCTGCCTGTCACTGTCTGGTTTAATTCCAGATTTATTTATTTTTTCCTAGAACGACCATTTGCAACCTCTACACTATGCCGCGGATCGGGGAGCCCGTCTGGCTTACTATGATGTCGGGGACACCGGAGAAGAACCAGCTGTGCCATCGCTTCATGAAGGAATTCACTTTCTTGATGGAAAACGCTGCTAAAAACCAGTATGGTGGATTTTAGTTTTCACATGTATATGTGTTTATGCCTTTTTTTTTTCAAACGATTTTTAGATCAATTTTTAAATCTTGGTAGTAAGTGAGAAAGAATCAAAAGGCCATCCATAAATGCATTAGTTTTTAAACAGAAATATAGTAAGCAAGTACCTCCATTAAATGCCTCCTTCCATAATCCTCTAAATCCTGGTAAAGGCTAAACATTTGAAACGCGTCCATAGGAAGCGCGTGATGGGTGTGTATGTCTGGAAGGGGATGAACATACCTTTTGAAATGCATTCATCTACCTTTCAAAATCGGTTATCATATGATGAGCAAGGTTAGACATTCAGTAAGAGAGAGCCACGTGTGTAATGCTGTCTGACCGCAAATTGCTATTAAACCCGACTTCTGTAAAATGTCCCTAAAGAAATAGTTTGCTTCGTTAGCATTCACCTTTCTGCCCTCTGGACAAAGCCCTGAGCAGTTGTTAAAAACTGAGAAGGAGAACGCTCTTGATAAACTCAGCAGGATCTGATAAATTTACTCTTTTGTCAACAGTTCATCCCCTTTCCCCAGGGCATGAATAGGGGAAGTTTTTTAAGTGTTTGTCTGTACTGAAAATCCTAAAACGAGCACAAACATGTGGAGCTCAGTGGGGATGAACAGAGAGCCCAGCTGTTAGCTCAGGGGAACGTGCTGTGGTGCGGTGGGGAAGGCGCAGCTGCAGGGGAGGTGGCACCCGCTGCTCCTCACAGAGCCTTCAGTTTTGCCACCCGGGGTAATTCTGTCATCTTTTCCCTCCCCCAGACAGGGAGGTCACAGTTAGTGGGCAGTGTGTGCACTTTCTCCTGCCTCAGTGCGAGGGAGAAACCGTAGGGATTCGTGAGGGGCTCAAATGTGCCTTCCTAAAACAAGTTCCCGCTGCACTGGAAGCTTTTCCCCGGGATTAGCCTCTTTCAGTCCCTGTCACTCTGAGCCCTGTGCTTCTTATTTACATTTAAATAGTCATTTGTTTGGGTTTGTTTGGTTTATTTTCAATATAGCAAGATTTACACTGATGGAAGCCAGAGGAAAATCAAGCCCTGTACCCTTTGCAATCTGGTTTTAAGTCTGCTTTCCTCTTGTGGCTGTCTCTGCTCAGGAAACAGGGCTAAATTTAAGCCGTAGGGATTGTGATAGTTGTCAAATATTCAAACAGCATTATTTTGAGGCTTAGTGTCTGTTTTCCTCCCTGGGCACTGGAGCTGCTGCAGCGGCCGCCAGCACCATCTGTCGGTGCGCGGGAGGATCTTGGGCTGAGCTGCCACACGCTCGTCCTGCAGGGAAGGGGGACTGGGAGGGAAAGGCTGTCCTGTCCTCCTTGGCAGCAGAAACTGTGCTCTGTTGCTACAGTAAATCACATAATCAACACTTTTCAGAAAGCTTTTTTGCCTAGCTGGTGAAAACTGATTTGCCTGTGTAAGGACAGAGCCTTTCAGGCTGAGCTCTTTCTTTTACTGATGGTATTAGGGAACCTGGGGGGTGGTAGTTCTGAAAAGGAGCAGCCATACGTGCTTAAATTGCATCACAGTTTTATAGAACAATACAGTACCTAGCTACTTTACAGATACGACAGCAAATATCATAGCCTTCCTCCTCATTTAATAGTCCCAGACCTTAAGGATGTGGGATCTGCACCTTGGAGCGGTCGTGTCACAGCGGCCACAGAGTGCCACCGTCTTCCTACAGTGAACAACAGAAGTCGGTTTTGAGGTGTTTTACAACACAGAGCTTTCAAAATAGGAAGTCTCATAATTATTGCCAAAGAGAGGAACTGGGTTGCCACAAGTTTAAAATATTTCATTGTACTTTAGATGTCTGTTCTAAAAAAGAGCTCTGCAGGTGTGGGAGAGGACCAAAAGTAAGTCCTCTGCCTTTGTTAGGCTGTTTCTGCCATCCATGACCCATGCAGACCATGGAGGTGCTGTCAGTTTAACATGTTTAACCTGGAAAACATGCTGTTCAACATCTTACTTTCAGGTTTTTACCAGCCTTACTGACTGCAGTCCTGACTAACCACCTGGCCTGGGTCCCTACGGTCATGCCGAACGGCCAGCCACCTATACGAATCTTCCTGGAAAAGCATTCTTCCCAGAGCGTGGACATGCTGGCCAAAACTCACCCATACAACCCGCTGTGGGCACAGCTCGGTACGTGGCAAACATCTCTAAACCATGTAAAAGCGCTGTGTAAATGGGTACGAGCGGGGTGATTTTTATGGATGCTTGTTTCTTTTCCCCCCACAGGTTAAAAATTTTGTTTCCTACTCAAAACAAAAGTATGTATTTCAGGCTCAGAGGTATTCACTGTATTTTTTTATACATGGTGTATTTTTTTGCAATATCAATTGTAAAATGGCACCCAAAAAATAAAGCCCTCTTTAGTCATCTATGACAGGTCTCTTAAGGTCACCTGCCCTGCTGATGATGGAGGATTCTGGTCCTTCCCTTGTCCTCTCTGTATAAAGAAACCACGTTTTGGTATTTTGGGATGCTGCTATTAATAAGCCTGATTCTAGAAAGAATAAATCGAAGAAATTCATCTTTTGAGGAGAAGTGGCCATACTGTCAGTACAACAGGCAGAGGTGAACCTGGAGCCCAGTCTTCCAAGCTGTCAAAAAACCCGTATGACCCATCGGAGGGCTCAAGGGGAAGGAAAGGAAGAAGGCTTCAGCTATGCAGCTGCCACTGACACTTTTTGCCTTCGTTCTGGGCATAGGTTTGTGTCTACTGACAGCCTTCTTTCGGTAGGGAAAAGTTCAGCCCAGTTTCCAGACTATCCAGGGTAATTCAGAGCAGATGCCTCCTCTCTTCCCTAGCTATATAAGGAACCTGGGAGACCAGCCTCCAGAGCCAGGCACTGAAGTTAGGTGGTGCAAATACTCCCCAATAGATGAGATCAGATGTCTCCCTACCAGCGTGTCATCTTACATACGATACCAGCAGCTTCATTAGAATTCTCCATATTAAAACCAAAATACTGGCGTAGCTGTCCTCTTCTGATTCAGTATTTTTCTGCTGTGGGCTTGGCCTTTGAAAGATGGACGACAGTTGTCCATTAGAGGAATCATTTGTTTTAAAGATGCAAAACATTTGTCTGTTTTATTTCCTGTTCTAGGTGACTTGTATGGGGCTATTGGATCACCTGTGAGATTAGCAAAAACAGTTGTGGTTGGCAAAAGGCATGACCTGGTACAGAGATTGCTTTATTTCCTCACTTACTTCATCAGATGCTCAGAACTTCAAGAGACACATCTTCTAGAAAATGGGGAAGATGAAGCCATAGTCATGCCTGGAACTGTTATAACTACCACGCTGGAGAAAGGGGAAGTAGAAGAATCTGAGTATGTGCTTGTCACCATGCACAAGAACAGGGGCAACTTGCTACCGAGGGAGTCTGAAGAAATTAGAACTCCCAACTGTAGCTGTAAATATTGCAAATGTCCGATTTCCCTTGCACAAAACATAGAAGGTGTTTCACAGCAAGAGAGAGAAGACACGCAAAACACTCCTAAGGTAGAGCTGGAAACGTCTTCAGACGAGAGCAGAACTATTGTTCCTGATGATTGCCAGGAAGATGCTGTTGATGTTAAGCCATCAAGAACCTGCCTGGACACTAACCTGGAGAGCGTGGTGTGCGCAGGGGCGGCTTCACCAGAAAAACGTGTATCGACAGAATCTGGTTTAGAGCCAACAGCAAATGTGTGGAGGGATGAAGACCCGCTGGAATCGGGCAACCAGGCAGTCAGCGCAACAAGGTCACCCGGTATAGCTGTGGAAAAGAAGCCTCCAGATAAGCTCTTCTGCGATACGTTTCCTTGCAGTGCTGCTGAAGCTCAGACAAAGGTGACTTTCCTCATCGGAGACTCCATGTCACCTGATTCAGACATCGAGCTCAGAAGTCAGGCAGTAGTGGAACAAATTGCGAGGCATCACAGCCCGCCAGCAGCGGAGGAAGGAGTGTCTGCTGATCAGAACTGTGAAGCTAAACAAACTGGTGAGGACCAAAATAGAGACTGTGGGACAACTGAACCCTTTCCTCAAGTTGCTAGCGAGCATCAGAGCTGGAATCCAAACCCATACAACGCTGAGAGCATGAGTCTGTTTGATGAATATTTTACTGATGACAGTTCAATTGAAACCCGGACTATTGATGATATTCCAGGGCAAGCAGCTACGGACCTTCTTGCTCACAGCAGTAGTTTAGAGTTTTCTAAAAACCTGTGTACAAAGACTAGCAAACCACCTAGCGAATTTTGTAAATTTATGGACTCCGTTCAACAGGAGACATACAAAATCTGCTTTGCTGAGCAGGACCAAAGAGAGAAAATCTCTATTCGTGTCCCCCATGGGGACAGAGAAAACACAGAGAAAAAGGTCGCCCCGGGAATTGATTGGGACATTCCAAGAAATGAGAGTTCAGATAGTGCCCTGGGTGACAGTGAGAGCGAGGATGCTGGTCATGATCTAACCAGACCAAGCAGTAACTATTACGGAGGAGAGCAAGAAGATTGGGCAGAAGAATATGAGATTCCTTTTCCCGGGTAAGTACTATTCAGCAGAAATAGAGACCAAAAAAGATGCAGCCTCTTATGTCACATGTTGGGAGGAATGCAGGCTAACTTGGCATCAGTGGTTGGAAAAGTGTCTCTTGAGCTTGCTGGTTGTAAAAGAATATGGAGAGATCAGTGGTCTGGAAAAAAATATTAATTGTGCATTGTGATCTTGGCTCCTATCCTTTTCTTCCACAATGGCTGACTGCAAAAGCCGACTTTAAAATGTTTCTTTTTAAAAATTGCTTGAATGGAAGTTAAAATAGATATGATAAATGTGTGAATGCAACCTCTTTGAAAGCTGAATTTGATATATATGATTGTACATCTCCTTGATATGCCTTTCTTACAGGTCAAAATTAGTTGAAGTGAACTCTGTCCAGCCCAGTATTGCCAATTTTGGAAGATCCTTACTGGGTGGCTACTGTTCATCGTATGTCCCTGACTTCGTTTTGCAAGGAATAGGAAGTGATGAAAAGCTGAGACACTGTTTGGTGTCAGATTTGTCTCATGCTGTGCAGGTAATTAAGCTATATTTGGTAAATGTGTTTGTCGCAGTAGGAAAGGTAAATATTTTCAAACCCACAGATCTGCAGGAAGGGGAAACGCTTACTGTCACAGCTCTCTTCAGCTGTCTCCACTCCCAGATCACCATTTTTTTTCTCGTTTCTCAATTAATGTACTTGAAAAACATTGTTATTTCCCTGCAAATCTGGAGCACAAAAACTTAAATTCATGCTGAAGAAGCCACCCGAGAGGCCTGTGGCCTTGGGAAGATGGATCTCTGTGCTGAGCCTTAGAGAAATTGGAGTCTTGCAGACATTGCAGCCCGCTGACAGCCGAGTGCCCACAGGATGCAATGCTGCTGAGCAAGATTAAACACGGAGGCTGCTGTGCGTCCCTTCCCAGGCACGGAGTCGTGCTGCAGTGGTTGTGCTGAACTCCCTGTGCTCCCCCAGGACATCCCCCTTCTGTGCACGTCTGGCCACCGTGCTGCTGCTCGTGGGGCACGACGCGTTCCTGCGGTGAGGCCACCAGCAGCGCTCAGTCCTGCAGGGACACCAGCTCCTTTCGGGCTTGTCACAGCTTCTGAGGGTGCTGGCTTTGTGGGGAGAGGGGAGACCGATATCAAACGAGAGTCCTGGGGGGGCTTAATGAGCCAACAAGATGCACTGGGGCTCCTTGTGCCGTTCTTAAAACCTCCCTGGCTCCTCCTCTGAAGAGGAGGCGAAACGTGCTGGAAGGAGGCGAGCTGAGCGCAGGCTTAGCTGGGTGCTCCCTCTGCTGGCCCTCCTGTGACAGCGAACCAGTGCCAAGAGGGAAGAAAGCTGGCCTCTTGAACACAGCTGTGTTCAAAAGCAAGTTGGGTTTCTGGTGCTTTCAGTTTTAGCGGTTTAAAATACAAACAATATATTAAAATATGCTTTAAATAAGTGCTCATTTTTACCTATATTCAGTCAGAATTCTATATCAAATACCAAAAGATAAAATTATCAGCCAGTGCCACACTCACAAGTCTGGAATAAAATGTTTGATAAGGACTATCCTTCCAAGACCATGCCTTGCTTACAATAAAGCTCTGTTTTTAATGGATGGAGCACAATTCTTAGCACGTTACCGTGCCTTAGATGAGGCGGTGTCTGGGATGCTGCCCCTGCAGTCCAGGGTAGCGATGCTTTGTGAAGAAGCCAGTGTCATTTGTTGTTCTCAGAGTTCTGCTATTCTTTTTTTTGTTTCTAGCATCCTGTTCTGGATGAGCCGATTGCAGAAGCCGTCTGCATTATTGCAGACACGGACAAATGGACGGTGCAAGTGGCCAGTAGCCAGAGACGGATGATCGATAACAAGCTGGGAAAAGAAGTGTTAGTCTCCAGTCTCGTCTCTAACCTGCTTCATTCCACTCTTCAGCTTTACAAGCATAATTTGTCTCCAAACTTTGTAAGTATGAATGAAAATCGAGGGGGTGATGTTCTTAAAGCATCCTTTCACTTCAGAGGTTAAAGATGTTGTAAGGTTCTGCTCAGTTTAGTTGTGCATAGCCACAATTTCAGTAGCCAGCACATCCCCTGATGTAGCTGCCTGAGCTGTCTATTTAAACCCTGCTCTGTATTCAAGACAGCTGTCTCATTAATTCTGATTTAGAAAGCAATCAAAAAACTTCTGCTCAAAAGTGGGAGTCTTGCCAGTAAAGAAAGATCTGCTAATGTGTTACTAATTATTCACCTAGACACGGGCAAAGAAAAGGCAGTAGATGTGTGGAGTCTGGGGTGTTCTGCTTGGAGGCTGTGTGCAGTTTGGCCACGGCGCTGTGCTGTCCCTGACACAACGTCTTTCTTTGCTTTCTAGTGTGTTATGCACCTGGAAGATCGGCTGCAGGAGCTCTATTTCAAGAGCAAGATGCTGTCTGAATATCTCAAGGGCCAGATGAGAGTTCACGTCAAAGAGCTGGGTGTTGTGCTGGGGTACGATCACTAACTTCCTGGTGCCAAATCCTCCGCCTGGGTTTGTTCTAAGCACAGAAAATGGATTCCTAAATGGGACTGGAACCGTGGTGTGGCATAAATCACCCATGGCTGCAGGCTTCTCCTTAGCCATTGCTTGATCCCGAGGACCCCCCAGCCTCTCTCTCTTCCCTCCGGGCAGGAAGCTGGGCTCAGCACTCCAGAGCTTATCGGACTCGTTCCTTAGTTGGTCAGTGAGCACTGAGCAACGTGGGGCACCCGAGTCCTCCAGGTTGACTTTCCCTGCATGGCAGAAAACACCCTCCGTGTCATGTAAGGCACATAATATGTCTCCGTGGGCGTGGGGCGCAGGCAGAGGAGCTATTTACAGGGTGTTTATAGGAAGGCTCTGAATATCTCTGTGCAGGAGAACAGGGTGAGCAGCAAGGCACACGGAGCTGGAGACGGGGAGCAGCTGCAGCGCTGTGCCAGGGCTCCCTGGTAGCGGCAGGAGTTGAGCCTGGCTCTCTGCTCCCATGATTTGTTCCCCAGCTGCTGCCCTTACTTGGAGGGCAGGAGGGGATGTGCTGGTTCTCCTCCCTCCATCTGCCGTCTCACCTCTTTGTTGCCCCTGTGAGAAACGAGGCAGGTAGGAGCGCAGCGCAGCGGTGCCGGTGCAGGCCTGTCACCTGTCAGTCTGAGCAGGCACGTCTGGAGTGGATGCTAAAACCACCCGGTGGCTGGAGTTTATAACCCAGCTGGCAGTACCGCATTAGGAGAGAAGCACGATTGGCTTTAATTCTACTCGGGGAATGTCCTGCCACTCAGAGCTGTGCACACTCACAGCCCAAGTACAAGCACTCGGGCTCGAGCAGGCAACAGAGTTACTAATGCACTTGTTCAGCCCAGCTGTGTATTGGGTCAGATTAAATGTGACTCTTTTGCTTCCTTTCAGGATTGAATCCAGCGACCTCCCTTTACTGGCAGCTGTAGCAAGCACTCACTCTCCGTATGTTGCGCAGATACTACTCTGAAATGCCAGAGGGCACAGACGTTTACCTTTTCCCCCTGGAAACAAAGTGGAAGACAACTTGTTCTGGATCCTTTCTCTTTGCAGCAGCTGAAACAGCCTGCTCGCTGAGCTGCGCCATCTCCATATATGACTGCACATCGTGCAAACACTTGGAGACTTTTCCTCTCCCACTTGGTCTTTTGTAAAAAAAAAAAAAAAAAAAAGAAAGGAAAATGAGTAAGCCCAAGAGTTCAACCACGGAAAAGTGAAGATCTTAGCAAAAGCTGAAGATCTGCATTTTTTTTATCAGTTTCTGCCACAATGGCTAACTGTAATTTATACTGGGGAACGCAAGGAAGAACTGCTTTGAGAAATATTTGATGCTATTGCCAATTATAAACTTAACAAGAGAAGGCAGCAGCTGTCTTCAGACTGGCTTATATCGATTAGGATCGTGTTCAGATCTGTAATTCTCAAGCTACAATGATTTGTAAACAACTTCTACTTTTTCACCTAGTAGTCAAGTTCTGGATACTTCCCAGAGGAAGAACAAGGGTTGGAGGGGGACTGTTTTGTTTTGTAAAAAGCTTATTAATGAATGACACTCAGCTCCAAAATTTATTTATGATCTTTCTCCTGAGGAGAGGGAATAGTAGGGGGGACAGGGGGACAGGGAGGAGGCAGGGAGAGGCCAACGGGCAAGCTAAAGGTGGAGATTCTCTTTCTTGGCTGGATGTCGTAACCAGTATTAAATGTTTATAATGTTTAAATGTTGCTTTATATTAAGTGATGCTTTTTTTGACAACATAATCAAAATGTTAGGGAAAAAAAAAAAAAACATTGGCTGAAGTTTCCCCATGGGGCCCCCAGGATGACATGACTATTACCTCTAACTTTTTTATGGTCTGTAATGTTCTTGCAACATCATATTTTTACAGCAGTCAGCCAGCTATTGAAATAACGAGCTAGAAGTAATTGTACCAAAGCATTGGGGAAAAAATGAACAGACTCTTACCCTTAATTGCTCAGGTAACTAATTGATATATTTTTTAAAACCATTCTACAAAAAATGAACATTGATTACACCATAGAGTAGTAATATCAAAATTATTTTTGAACAAAGTATACCCTCGATGCAGATGGCTCTAATCCCTTTTCTACTCGCTCGTGTAATTACCAGCAGGAAATGTTGTTTATTTTATTCTCAGCATTTCTCCTTTACTCAGCCATCACCGTTTTGTCATTGTATATACAATAGTTGTAAGAATAGCTGATGGAACCAATCTGGTGTAAGTAATGTAAATATCCAGTGGTAGGTGGATTATGTTTTCAAAGGCTCTACTACCTCAGTTTAACTGGACACTTCATTATGGGCTTTTCTTTGCTTATTTGTCCTAGCAGCCAATTCATGTTGCTGATGTTTGGTTCTGTTTCCATTGATTACATTCAGTGTATTGGGCTTCATGGATTATCCACAGAAGTAGGAGATACGTGTTCACTTGGTCACTAAGCTGCATAAATGATTCTACAAATATGTCATTCTGTAATCATATTTTCAATAGCATAGCACGCCTTCTATTGTTGTTTGCAGAGTTATTTTAAATACAATCTATTTTAACCATTTTATAAACTTGAAAACAATGGGAGAGATCCCTGCCCCACTGCTCTCAATGACAAAACTCTCCTTCCTTCCTTTGCTGGGGCCAGATTGCACCCAGGGTGGTTTTTCAGTGATATTTCAAATCTGTAACTTAAGACTCTGTTCCAGGAAACACCTACATGGGCAAACCTGCACCAATTTCCATGCAGGACAGAGTCGATGTTAGCGAGCAAACCCAACTTTAATACAGGCAGTGTCATCTGAAACTCTTTTGTATATAAAATCTGATGCTGACTGCTGCAGGGAAGAAACTTGTGTTTATTGTGTGATCTAAGGAAATGTTTCTCCCCTATTCTTTAAGCGTCCTCTCTTCGCCACACAATTGTATTACATCTGGCTTTTGGAATGAGCACAAAATGCAGGGGCCCGGTTGTGTAAACACATTTTTAAGGAAATATAGGATTGAGCTCAGAATCCGAATTTTTAACTCTTTGCTCTGACACATGGCGTAGCCGATAGTTCCGATTCTGAACGTTGTGCATAGGCCTGCAGCCGTAACCTGATCGTGTCGGAGCCGCCAGGCTCGGTGCTGCCGGGTGCTGGCGCCGTGGTCCCGATGCCGGAGCCACCGGCGGATGCGCTGCTGCTGCTGCTGCCGCCTGCGGTGTGTTCTCGGACGTGTTCAACCTGAGCGCGTGGTTTGGGAGCTCCACGCCATCATCGTGGCGCCTCGCAGTTGTGCTTACAGTGCGTTGGGACAGGACATATCATGCTCTCCATTTAACCTTCAGTAGGCAAATTGTGGGTAGCGCTTTGAAGCGGATTTGACTCTGGAGCACGAGAAGCCCTTGCACAGCTTGAGATTAGCGTTAACTTGAGAAGGAGAAGAGAGTTGGTGTTCAGTGGCATCCTTCTCTGCTGCCTTCTGCCTGACACAAGCCATTAACATCGGCGTAATGATTTGTTTGGTCACTCCAAGGCGAAGAGGCCACGGATGCGGCTTCCTCGCCGTGTGCCCAGGGGTGCCGGCTCCCCACGGCCCCGCGCGGCGCTCCCGGCAGTGTTTATTTATTGCCGTTGTGGTGAAAACACGAACGAAGCTGTCGTGTGCCGGGGAGGTTTTCTGGAAGTGAACTTCTAGGGTACGTGAACAACGTGGTACGTGTGTCGATTTGGTAAATAATACAAAAAGGGATCTTTTACAGGACTGTAGCGTTGGCTTTTAAAAAGTATATCACGGTTGTTTATGTGAATAGACGACTAATGCGTTTGGTTTCTTTTGTTCCACTATTATCAATCTCCATTAACGTCTTAATTTTCTGGCTGAAAACTAAGTGTACTAGGCACGCAAATTGGCAAGCGTTTTTTGTTTCAATTGGCAAACACTGGGCTGCTAAGAACAAAAAATATTTCAAAGAAAGGATTTTACACCTTGCCTCTGTTTTCCCTATGAGATATTATAGATGTTTTATGACAATTTTTTTGCTTTCTCTAAATTATTTAGATGGTGGTACTTGTAAAATGCTGGGTAAAATGTACATACTTGTTCTCTCTTCTGTTTTTGTATATATTTCCCAAGATGTGCACTTGTATTATAATAACCATTCCCAATTTTAGGGGAAATTTGTGCAATAAATACAGTATGTCAATTTATTTCTGGAATGTTCTGTGTATTTTTTTATACTTGCAGTAAGAGCGTGCTGGTGACACTAAAAGCTCTAACCATCTCAGGCTTGACATCTGTGCGCCCCTTACCACACGTCCCTTTCTGGGTCTGCTTCGTGGTGCTGCAGCCATTTTCTTCGGGGTCTCTCAAGGAACTGGTCATTTTGGATGGAGGTTTGTGCTCGCTGTCCCTTCAGTTGTGAATGGCAATGGTGCAAAAAGGGGCAGCAAAAATGGTGCAAAGGGGCTGTTCCGTCTTCGCTGGTGCTGGAAGAGATGTGTGCATAAAGCAGCGCTCTTCTCTCTGGGCTGTACATCGTTCCGAAATTTGCCTGCGAAGCGGATTGTCCCCCTAGCAGGGTGTTTGTAATTACTTCCCTACAAGAGAAGAGAATTTTGCACGGAGAATTTTGTGTTAGAGCAGATGATCATGAGGTGTCCTCCTGACGTGGGATGCGCGAGGTTAGTGGGGATCATGTGTCTCCGCGTGGGTGTTTGGCCAGAGATTATGTTAGCAGTAAATTCAGCAATAGAATCACTGCAGCGTCCAGAAAATGCTGATGGTAATGCCCAGAACTGATTTCCCTCTTAGATCTCCAGCCAGGCAGGGATACAGCACTCGCCAGCCACTGGTTTTTCATGCATTACTCCTTTTCTGGAATTCCCTTGATTTTCCTGATACAAAGGAGAAGTTAACTAACTGCTGCCTAGCCAAAAGCAGGTGTGCAAGCGCCGCAGCACCTTTCACCCCCTGTGCGATTCCCCGCGGCTCCGCAGAGCAGCAGGTGGCTTTGTCCTGTGCGGCGTAGGGCAGTGTAACAGCGGCACTGCTCCGGGGGCGCAGGGTGGGAGGCAGCTCTGCATGAGCTGCGGTCTGCACGAGCACAGTGCTCGTCCTGAACCCCTCTTGTGTTCTCTCTGCAAATGTGGTGCTCAAATTTGAGCGTTTACCATTACAAACAGTGGCCTTGTAACTGGAGTTAAATGCAAACGCACACCCTGGGGATGCGCCTGTCTTTCCGAGGCTGTGTGCTGAAAGTAACGCCTCTGTTTATGCTCTGCAGTGTGCACATTCTGTTCCAGCCATCCCCTGACTTTTTTCATGTGCTACAATAACAGCTACAGGCTTCGTACACCAACTGCATATTCTTCTTGTCTTGCCTGTGTACAACAAAATCATCTTTGCTATTGCTACAGGCAATTCGAACTGCATCAGTGCTTGGATTTGGGAAGTGTCGCTAGCTCGCTGGAGATGCTGTTTTCCCGGAATCGCTGCTTTTCAGCTTTGACAAAGAACCACGAGTTCAAATCCTGGTAGGATCTCTGCAGGCTTTTAGAACAGCATCTGATTCCCCAGCAACGTGGGCTCTGCCCTGAGACCTCTGCTGGCACAGAAGGTGCTGGGCGAACGCCCCGACCCTGTTGATGCCCCTTGAGGTCGGCGCTCGGTGCCGAAGCTGGCGGTGCGAGCCCCTGCCCCTGGCACGCAGGCGGTGCCACCACGGAGCCTCCTGTGGGGCTGCGGATGCCCCTGGGCCGTGGGCTGGGAGCAGTAGTGAGGGACGGCGTGTTGGGGAGGTGCTGCGGCCCTCCTTGCCCCGGCAGGACTCAAGGCACCACGGCTGGGCAGCATTTTCTGCCATGGCACCATCTGCTGACCATCCCGCATGGCCGGGTGCATCCCACGGGCTGCGTTAATGCCCCTGGAAAGGAGCAGCTCCCGGGGAGCCTTCGGCCTCGTGCCACCCCCTTGGGTCTGGCACGGGTCCTCTGCTCTCTTGCAGCCCATCGCCGCCTTGGAAGCATAGCAGCACAAGGAACCATGTCACGCCCCTTTCTTTGTTTATTTTCATTACCAAAAATATTTGTACAGCAGCAGAGTTGTACTTTAAACCTCCGTCCGTTCCAGCTGTTTGTTCCCAGCTGGAGCTGAAGACATCTGCTCGGCGGGGCGGGCATCACCGCGCACGTTTCGGCTCCAGCTGCGCTCCGGGGCAGCCGGCCTCGGCAGGGCACGGGGCGCTCCCAGCACCCGTAACTACTGCGCACCAGAAAAATGCCCAGAAACAATGTCAGCACGTAGCTCTTCCTGTGCTTGGAGACGTTACCGGTGAGGTGCACGTGGCCTGAAGAGCTCCACAAACCCTTTGCAGGCCAGCTCCTGGCTCGCCTTGGCCCGTTACCAGCCGAGCGCCCACGGGATCGGGGGCAGCCACCACCACAGCCCTCCCACTCTGGCCCCACCAGCAGGGCCCTGCTCGGTGCTGGGGGCTTTGTTTCCAGGCTTCCCCCATCCTGCACTTTCCAAAGCGCTGAGAGAGGGGAACTTTCCCCAGCTGCCCGCCTTTGGCTGCTCTTGTTTGGTTTCCAACCGCCGTAACCAGAAGCTTGCTTCAGCTGGGGCTCGTTTCGCTCCTCAACTCCCCAGCGCGAGCTTTGGTGCTGAGCAGCCCCCGCGCGGGCAGCACCGTGCTGCAGAGGTGCTTGTGAAGGGTGACCTGGGGAAGAGGGTGCAAAGAGGGCTGTGAGCTTGATTTTTTTCCTGCCAGAGCCACTTCTCACTTCGGAGAGTTTAGATTCATTCGAAAAGAATAGACGCGGTAATTCTTCTATAATTATTTCAAAATCACAGCCATGGGCAATTACGTTTTTCAATAGCTTATTGAGTGCGCTGAATCCTAAGAAATTAAGCACCAAATTTTCAAGGAGTAGATTTATTAATAGCAGCTGTAACTAGAAATCCTGCCTAATTTTGATCACTACCAAAAGAGCAGAAAGAATAAGGGCTCCTGTTTGCATGCATTACCAGGAAGCCTGATAAAACTGGAGGGAGATATTCTCGGCGAACAAGATAATTACAGCTGTGCTGCTTGTGCTGCAATAATTAATGATCTGCGCTTTATTCCACAGGCTTGTTTTTCTTGTGCAGCTCAAACAGTTTAATAAAGGTCTTGATCTCTGTCGTTTCACATGACATTGTTCTGATGCTGGTGAGGCTGCAAAAGCCATCAGCCTGCAGGCAAATTTATTTTTCAAAATAGGGTTTAAATCTGCAAACCATTTCTTAAATTATAGGTTAGCATAAACCAGGCTCTTCCCATGGAAACAGAGTTTTTTAAGAACTAAGGCTTGAAGTGATTCGGTATTAAAATCTGAGACCCCATCCTCAGCTCGAGAGATCTGCCCTGCATCTGGCCGACTGCATCCCTTCGCAGCCGTGAATTCCCATTCCCGTTTTGGGGGGGGGGGGGAGGAGGAGGAAACAATCCTTAACCTAAACACAGCTTTTCAAAGACGTCGTAGCGGGCTGTCACATCCTCGCCTGTGTTTTCCCAGGCTTGCTTGCTGGGAAACTGCTGACCCCGCTGCGCGCAGCTTCCTGGGGCAGGTTGCCCCCCGCCCCGCCGAGGAGCCGCGGCTTTTGGCAGCGCTCCTGGGAGCCCGCACATACACAGGAGAAGGCCCTGGGTTTGTAACCACGCTCAGCTGGGGCAGTCGGAGGGGAAACGTCCTCCATCAGCGGTGTCTGCCCTCCGCCTTCACCGCTGGCAGTCAGAGCACGGGAGCTCGTTAGGCATCTCTAATTAATTCGTGACTCGGCTGTTTCCTGTTCGGACCATCCAGTGGGGAGGCAGCTGAGCATCATTACTGGAGCATGTGGCGGTCTTGGTGTCACAGGGAGGAAATTACTTTCTCCAACAGGATTGCATCCCCTCCTTGCCGAAGCGTGCCCGTGCTGTCACCAAGGATTTCTGGACCGCTTTTCCCGGAGGGATGTGGAGCTGTCACCTCCCCTCTCGTGCTGCCGCTGGCACCCATCACCGCTCACCGTCGGCGGTGCCAGGCCCCAGGAGCTGCCCCGGCCCCGCTGGTGGTTCCCATCCGTCCCTCCTCTGCCTCCTGGGCGCAGGCTCCTGTAGAGCTTTGCTTTCTTCAGTTTCCTATTGAATTACTCTCGCTGCTGTTCTCGGTTGCAGATCCTTTACCATTTGTGTGCATCCCACTTTTAGACCGCAACTGGAAAAATCTCCGGGGTGGTTCCTGCTACCTCAAGGTCTCCTTAACTACAAGCCCACAAATTGTTTCCATTTCTCTCGGTCTCTTCTTAAAAAGTGCAGCTCGTTTGTAATTCTCTCCTGGAGACAGAGTCAATTAGTAGTTCACAAAATAGCAACTGCTACTGCGAGTGTTTATGTAAAAGAAAACACTTCTGCTGCAGAGGCAGCTCTGCCCTGGACAAAGCCAGCAGTGAAACCCAACTGTTTAAACGCAACGCAGACATCTGTGGAAAGAATCTGCCCACTGGCCAAGACTCCGAGAAGAATATCAGTCACTAGAACAGTTTGAAGAATTCAGCTGCTGAGATGTGTGCTGGTAACACCCCCGGCTTTCAGCTCGCTGGGATGCCACTGAGAGCGTTCCTGGGGGCCGGGGGGAGCTGGGGCGCTCGCAGGGCGGCTCCTCTGCGCGGCGTCAAAGCACAGGGAGCCCAACTCCATGGCCCAGGAGAGTCAGAGTTTGCTGGTTCAGTTGCAGTCGTTGCACACGCGATTATTAAAATCATCTCTTTCCTTGACAATACTGCTCTTGGTGCCGCAGTGCTTCTCGAAGTGAGTGTCCACAGGCCAGGCAGATCTCTGCATGAATTTCATCGCGTTCCCCTTTTGATGGAAACAGCAAAGACCTCTCCAGCCGTAGCTCTGCCGACACCCGGGTAGCAGCCTCCATCACTGCTTCAATATTTCAGGCCAGGGAACAGCTGCATCTCAGCTTTCACCTAGGTGGAGTGCTTAAAAATCGAAATAAATTCCTTCTGCCTCGGTGTCATCACTGTTG
Organism: Cygnus olor; assembly: GCF_009769625.2. Classification (NCBI taxonomy): domain Eukaryota; kingdom Metazoa; phylum Chordata; class Aves; order Anseriformes; family Anatidae; genus Cygnus; species Cygnus olor. Next base: position 2,160,677 of record NC_049182.1, read on the forward strand.
TCCCACCCGATAGATCCACCCGGTGCACGCCGCGGGTGCTGCCTCTTGTCGCTCACGGCTCTGCTCCCAGGTGAAGCCTCCTAGCGAGGCAGGTCCCTCTGCGGCACTGGGGTGGGATGTCCGGGTCTGCGGTGAGCATTGCGCCCGCGCTGTGTGCTGGAAGGAGCAGCGAGCGGGTCCTCCGGGAGCTGGTGCTGTGCCCCTGACCCTCCTGCATCCCCCCCTGCAGCTGGGAAAGGACAGACGTTGTCTGGGCTCTTCGGTGCTGAAGGTGGAAGGGAGCCCGCGGTGCCTGCTGCAGGGGACGGGGACAGAGGCCACCGCTGGCCGCCGCCGCCAGTCACCGTCCTGCCACCGCATCTGCTGCGAGGCAGAACTGCCGTGAGACTTAGCAAGGGGAGGAAGGGAGGAAAAACCACACCGAGTGGAAGGAGAGTCATCTGCACATCTTCTCGGAGTTAAAAATAAACAGGGTTTTGCTCGCAGAAGACAGTTTGTTCTGCTGTGAGAACGTGAGCACGCTGTACGCTTCTGCAATTGAAGGCTACAACCGCCATGCAGAAAACAGGAACTTTCTGGATATTCCGCATGCCTGAGATTTAATGGTTTCACCGGGCCGCCTGATATCATCGCACCCGTGTGGTTGTGCTTGCGTGGGGGGAACCAAACGTCTCATTAGCTCTACGGGGTCATTAAATACCAGAGAACAGATCAGAGGGGATGACCAGGAGGTCTGTCATTGTGCGGAGAGGTGATAAAAGCAGCTGCCGCTGACGAGGGCTGCCTCAGTGTTGGGGACCCAATTTAGCAGCGTGCAGGAGCCGAGCACTTGTGAGCTCACTCATGTCAGTGGGAGCTGTTTTTAAGACTCCGCTCATCAGAAAAATCAGGCCAGCAGCATCGAGATGTGACTAAAACCAGAGGACAATAGAGGGAATTTTGGCCTACATAGCTTCGCAATGAGTTCACAGCGCATTCCTGGCTCCCAGGCCTGCTCTGAGTCTCCTAAACTATGCAACGTTTCTTCGTAATCAAATTATAGTTTGTACACACGGGCAGGGACACGAACACCCGGACACGTCTCTTCCTACGGATGTACAGGACCCGGGCCGGCCACGAGAGCATGCATCGCGGCTGCGAGGGGCTCGTGGCTGCTGGCACCAGCAGCGAGGAAACGCCGAGAGTCTTCCCCGGCCCTGGGCTCTGTTCAGGCAGTGTAATGGCTCTCGTAGCGTTTCGCCAACAAGGAGCACGTTTTCTGTTGCACAAAGCGGAGAAATCGCTTGTCAGGCAGTCATTAGCAATTTCTTAATCGGGTTGATTGCAAGCTGAGAAAAAGTCTAGACTGCTGGCCTGTTATTTGGCAGCGCAGAGGTTGTTTATTATCGTTCCACATGCTCGGAGAATTACTCCGTTTGCTTAAAAGGGGGGGAGGACTGAAATCCTATTTACTCTACTCTTTATCATATTTAAACTGGCTGCCCTCCGTAGGCAAACCATGTTTTCTGCGGGCTCAGTGTTGTCAGCCAAAGCGTCGTCCACTTGCAAATGTCAGAGATACATGGAAGGATAATATTGAGTTATGCAAGTGTTTGGCTTTTTGCCTCTGAAAATAGCTACTCAGGAGAAAAATACAAATAACATTACATGTTCTCTCCGGGTTACAACAGGTCACAGTCGCAAAATGGCCAGTGTTTGTGAAATCATCTTGCAACCTTTAAATGTACAACTCTAAGCAGAACCCAGAAATTAATTAAGGTTATTTTTCGTTAATTAAGGAAGTAATGAAAGATTTTGGAATCAGATGTGTTGAACTGGCCACTGATTGCTGGCGCAGGGTTATCCCTGGAAAGAATCCGTTCTTCTTTCGATTTTTGGTATTCAGCTTTATCGATGCCCGGCCTGTTCTCTCGCCCACCCTTCCTTTTCTGGTGGCTCTTGGCACGAGGCTTCCTATAAATGAGGAATATCTTTCAGCTAAGGTTTTAACTTGATTATAACAACAAAGGAAATGCAAATGTGGAGTCACTGGCTCCAGATTGCTTCCTGTCAGGGCAGGTTTTCCCCCTCCTCCCTCGTCTTTGCTTTTTTCAGCCTAGAGCTTGGACATCTGTATGCTGTTGCTGGATGCCTCGAATATCCAGACAGGTCCATATGCTCTTTTAGCTTTTGCCAACAAAGTGCTGAGGCTGGAATCAAATACGTCCAGGTTTTGTGCAGAAAGAGTGAAACGGCAGGAGAAAGACAGGCCGTTCGATAAAAGCGCCTGTTTCAGACAGAAGGAAACGGAGCTGTTCCACTACGGTGTGTGTGTCTCTGCTGGGGTAAAAACTTCTGGCTCGGAGCAAATCAGCTGGTTTTATTTCAGACGGTATTTTATAGCAACTTTGAATGGTTTTGTCAGTTCTTACGCTGCTTTACGGGGCAGATGGGAGGGCCTGGTGCCCTGGCTGCTGCCCTTGGCACGCGGCCCTTTGGCAGCACGGCGGGCACCCAGCCGTCCCCCTCTGACTTGCAACCCAACCTTTCGAGGGACTCGCCAGAGGGCAACGCACCTCTCGACGGTGGCTTTTCACATTTGGACGTGGAAATGTCAGAGGCAGGTGAGGAGCTGCATGCTAGCAAGCGCTGCTGGCCATGGGATAGCCGGTACGGCTTTGAGATAAGCAGCGCTCCCTGTCCTCGCTGGCAGATTTCAGGCTCCGTGTCAACAGGCATCTTTGTTTTCACAGAAACGTTAGCAAGCCAACAGCAAATAACCTCAGTCGCTGTTTGCTTTAGCAGCCTGTGCCTAGCACGGGACTGCAGTCCCAAAGGCATGACCGAGTAGGCGCTGCCCGAAACAACACCCAGAGCGAGGGGCTCTGGAGCGCGGCCACTCGCTGGCTCCCATCCCCACCGCAAAGCCCAGCCCACGGAGATGCCCCCGGCTGCCCTCAGCCAGAAGAAATGCCCGAAGCTGGCCAGAACCGAGGCACAGCGACCGGCCACCGTCTCCACAGGACGCGTTCACCCACAGCAGCTCCGGCTCCAGCTCCTCATCCCCGTCCCCGTGCCCGCCGCCAGCGCTCAGCTCCTGGGGAACAGCACGGACCGGGGAGCGTGAAAAGCGAGGGAAATTGTCACCAGAGGCAAAGCATAAGTAGAGAAACATCGTGTGCCCTGTATTTAAAAATTGTTAGGTTTCCCATTTGTTCCTGTCTCGATGATCAGGGCTGAAAAGCAAAGGTTTGGCTGTAACAACAACCTCTGTAGCTGCTGGCATGTAAGTGGCCTTCTAGTTTCAGCCTTTGGGGAAAATGTGTGTGGGAAAGGAAACCTGTGCTAGCGTTGAGTTGAAGAGAAGAGGAAAGATGGGTTTTTAGGTTTAAAATTTTTGTTATCATACAGCAGAAAGATGAAGTTAAAGATCTCATAATTCTAATGCATTTTGACATTTTACCTTTACCCTTTGCACTGAAAGTGGGGAGCTGTGCCTCGGAAGGGGCAAAGTAAGTGGTAGAATACGAAATGACCGCTTCATACTCACACCTCATTTTGCAAAAATGATGTGTAAGCTTGCAATTTCTGGGACATAATTTCAGAAATTGAAATTTTGAGTGGCAAAAGGCTGTTTTAGAAAGGAGCTCAGTATTCTTATCTGGGCAGGCAGGTGGTCAGTGTCGCAACATTGCAAAAATGTAACTGCCCTGCAAAAAGTGCCCTCACACGAAATTCCCAACTGTCTCTGTGCATTCACCATTTCAGGCACTTTTACTGAGCCATAACAAACACAGAAAATTAATCATCAGAATAAGCAAATATGGTTAAAACAGTCTGAATAGTGTCTTCCCATTGGGGGATCCCAGAACATTTTGTTTTTCCTCTGGTCAGGCAGAGAATTAGTTTGTATTTTCCATGCAGCGTGGTGAACACATACTTAACCAGCCTTTTGTCAACGATGTGAATGAATCTCTGAAGGGGATTTTTTTTTTTTTTTTTAAAGCTGAGAAATCAAAACTGATAGCCTAAAAGCCATATTGGAGAGCAAAGAAGGAAATTGGCAGACTATAATAGATCTCATGGGAACGAGAATTGTATAGAATACTTGAAAATACAAGAAAAAATATCTTGGTGTATGATGATTGTGTATTTTTCCCACTGGGAGAGGTGAGGAAATTAAATTTTACCCTGAAGAATCTGGGACGTGTGCATGACGGTGAAAGGTGTGAGATGAAAAGACAACTTTGCAAGTGGCGGTGAAACCGAACGACTGAAGGCACACACCGGCACGAGGCCACGCACTACGTAATTTAGCTGATCTTTTCAAAGTCACTGACATTTGAAGTAGAAACATTTAATCTCCTTAGATTGCAATTTATCTGTATAAATAGCAGCACACCTTTGCTTCTTATATGTAAGGCTACACATATTATTATTTTTTGATAAATAAAATATGATGTGGTGATGCTTAATTAGGGTAGTGATACAATCCAGACAAAAGGGAAGCAGATTTTCCCTTCCACACAGACAACAGGCATCCTGCTTGACCACATCCTTTAATCCCAGCCCTGAAATTACTCACTCGTGAAAGCTTCTTAATTGTATTTAAATACATAGGCTTTACCATGTGGAGACATTAGCTGTAACACCAGTAAGCAGTTAGGATCATGACACTCATTTCCATTGTTCTCGAGATATTTGGGAAAATAAACCTGACAGCTGAAATAGCCCCTGGAATAACTGCAGCTATTACAGCCATTACATATCCAAATTCAGGTATTTTTGGAGTGAGGAAAGTCTTGTTTCACGAGCCAGTTGAGCCGAGCAATTAAATGGGAATAGACGCTTTTGATCCTATTTGGTACCTCTACATACACTGCTCGATACGTGTCCATTGGCTAGTGTACAAAACGTAAGAGAATTTGTGGGAAAAAGAGAAAGGGATTCTTAGGCCGTTAATTCTATTCCCAGGTCGAGTGCCCATTTCTGCATTATTTTGGTTGCAGAAATGCCAAACAGCTAGAATAGCTGGTAGAATGAGTTAATTTCTAACAACCAGGATTAGGATTTAAATTATTACAGATCCAGAGAACCTCCATGGCATAGATTTCAGTTACACATTTCGTTCTGTCTTCCATTAAGCTTTTTTCTTAGTCAATTGCACTTGGGGAATATTAACTAATCTTTTACATGATACCTAACTATAAACTGAGCTGACAAAGAAAAATTACTCGATTCGCTCTTAGATCTCTGGTTGAAGAAAGAGAAAGCATGAAGGAAAAAAAAAAAAAGAAAGAAAAATAATTGTTTAATAAAGAAGGCTTCATGATCCAATTCTTTTCCACTTGCTTCTCCTCGATTTGGATTTCTGGCAGGGGATCTCAGAAGATTCCCACACTACCGGAAATAACATTTTATGTATTAAAGTTGAAAAAGGATAACATGTTCTGCCAAAGAACTTGTACAAACTTCTGACCTTTGGAACAATAATAGGCATGGTATTTGGGAATGTTAATTTTATTACTGCAGTTCAAAATTAACTAAAAAAAAATACAGTCTCGGTAGACTTTATGAGAGTGAGACCCTGTCCTTACCTGATGGTCAATCTAGAGAGCATCTTACGTTGTCTGTCCCTAGCAGAAACAGTGTAATGACTTTGTGATCTTATGAATACTTGCTTTTAAGACCAGGGCCATCCATTCAACTGTCATTGTGCCTGCAGTGGTACTAGGCACAACACCAAAAAGGTCTACAGTTAAGGAAATGTCAAATTTCCTCAGATTTGTCTTTGAAGGAAACACTAGAAATATTATAAATCAGCTTGGAACGGCCATTAAAGACCTTCAGTACAACAAAGACAATTGTGCCATAAAGGGCAAGCGGTAAAGAGAACTGGAAGAAATACTGGAGAAAGGGAAGAAACAAGAACACTCTTGTTTATTCGGAAGGAAAGAGGGGAAAAAAAAAAAAAAAAAAAAAAGGGCATTGAAGTACAAACACAAGCTGTGTGCCTGCATGGCTTTCATCTCATGGCTTTACAAAACTTGGCGTGAGGAAGGAAGTCTTCCAGGGCTGTGGTCCCCAGGGGCAGCCCTCTCTGGAGATGCAGGCCTTCGGGGGATGTAGAAATGGGCCTGTATCCACTGCTGCCAACCCAAAGGCCTTTTGAGCAATTTAAGTGCCTTTTTTAGGGCTGAAACACAGATCCCGGAAGCGCCTTTTGTGGCACTGCTCAACCTGTGCCACGCAGGGGTTGAGGCTCTGGTGTCACGCAAGGCCTGCCCTGAGGTCTCAGCGCCTGAACCCACAGCCATAAAGGTCAAAATAAAGATTTTATTAAACGCATAACTACTTTATTAAATATGGTTGTGGAACACGCTGCGGGCAGGAGCACGGGAGCGAAGACACTGTGCTAGTAAGGAGAACGGGACCCCTGCCCAGAAATACTGTGTGACTGGGAGAAGTGTGTTTTATTTGACGCCCAAACGGGACTAACGCAGAAAAGGGGCCGTTCCAGGCGACCAGGTACGGCTGCAGCGATCCCAGCCCCGAGGCCCCCGGGCGCGTCCCACAGCCCGGCCCCGGAGCCCCTCAGCCCTCGCTGGGCGGGAACCCCCCGGCACCGCCCCGCGCATGCGCCGCGCCCCTCCCAATCCTCGCGAGCCTTCCCTCCGCGCCTCTCCCCGCCCCGCCCCGCGGCAGGCGAGGGGAGGGGCCCGCCTGAGCCCCGCCCCTCCCTCTCGCCCCGCCCCTCGGCCTTCCTGCTGATTGCTGTGGTTAAAGGGCCCGCTCTCGCGCTTTTTCCCCCCTGGGCGGTGGGGCGGGGGGGGGGTGTGCGGCGCCGGGAACCGGGGCGGCGGCAGCGGCCCGCGGGGGCGGCGGGGCTGAACCGAGCCGAGGCGGGCTCCGCACACGGGCCGGGAGCCGGAGGAAGGTCGGAGCTCGGCGGCGCCGCCAACTTCCCCGCCCGCCCGCGTGGCTTTGTGCGCGGCCGGCGGGCGGAGCCGCGGGGCTCGGGCGGGGCGCGGGGAGTCCCGCTCGGGCCGGTAACTTCCCGCGGCTCGGCTCGGCTCGGCTCGGCACGGCCCGGCCGCCGCTGGGGCCGCGCGATGGGCAGCGGCGGCGGCGGCCGGCGGAGGGCGGCGGGAGCCGGGGCCACCTGCCCCGAGCCCCGCTGCTGAGCCGGGAGCCGGGAGCCGGGCACCGCGGCCTCCGCCCTCTGGTCCCGCCGCCGCGATGAGCGCGGCCGTGGAGCCCCGGGCCAAGCAGGCGCTGCGGAAGAAGCCGGCGGAGAGGACGGCGGAGGTGAGCGAGCCGCGGAGCCGCCCCCCGGGCCGGTGCTCACCTGCGGGGCACGGAGCGGGGCCGTGTCCCCCCTATCCCCCCCCACCCCGCGTTGCTTTCCCCGGGCACCGTCAGCGCCCCGGGGGGTGAGCCCGGGGGGGGGGGGGGGGGGCTCCGGGGTCCGGGGGGGGTTGGCGGGTCTGGGGGCGGTGTGAGAAATCGCCTTCCTCGGCGTGGTTTTGCGATGTGTGCAGGAATTGGGGGTGTGAAGTGCTCCGCGGGATGGCCCTTTGGGGCGGGGAGGCGTCTGTTGCCCCGTGGTGCTGGTGGGAGAGCAGGGCACCCGGCCCTACAGACCCGGGGCAGAGCCCCTTGGGCACCCCCTTGTGGGATGGGGACCCCCCCAGCACCCCTTTCCTTGGGACACCTGATAGTTCTTGCTCGGGTGTCTGCTCCCTACATTAATGATGAGAGCGCTCTTCCGCGCCTGCCTCTCTTCTTTCGGTCTTATTCCTATCAGCCCGCTCTTGCCCCAGACCTCTTCTCCCCGTTGCTCGGCTCTGTGCCTCGCCCAGCAGCGTTCCCCTCACTGCATGGCTTGTGCCTGTTCCCCCTCCGTCCGTCGTGACCCGGCACCGGGTGGCTCGGCCGGCGTGGCCGCAGGTTGCTGCTGCTGCTCCCCGTGTCCAGGCCTCCTGGCTGGGAAGGATTTTTTTGTGATAGGCATCCCTGATTTTCCCCTCGAACAATTGTTGTGGTATTCTGTAGAAATGCCGCCTTCTTTGGGTTAAAACTGCCTTAAAATACAAGTTTTGCGTAGCCGTGTAACTTTGAGCTGCCGGATACCGCGGTGTCCAGCGCCTTGGTGCTGTGCTCGGGGCTCGCGTGGCTTTGTGCGGGTTCCCCTGGGCTCTGACACCAGAGGTGTGTGCAGGTCTGAATTTGCTGAGGTATCTCAATTGGGGAAATCCTAGAAAAATAAAAGCCCTTTGCTAATCTGACTAATAGCACCTCTAAAAATGATTTAAAAAATCTTAATTCCCTCGCTAATCTGGCCCCTTTTTTTGGCAGGCACTTAGAGACACTAACCAGCGAGCCTACTCGTGATTAAAGTTAAACACGTACTTAAAACTTGGCAGGGCTGGGGCCTCTGCTCTCGCTGCCTGTTGCTGAGCGGGTAATTACAGTCCCATCGCTTCTGTTTTCTTGGGGTACTTTCTGTTTACATGGGTTTAGAAACTCCCCTGGTCCCAAGGAAAGCTTTTCCCTTTGGGTCTGGGAGTCCCTCTGCGGGCACAGGGCGCTGCCCGACCCCGCTGCCGCCTTGCTGGGTGCGATGGCAGATGGGTACGGGGCGATAAGGGAACCAGAGGAAGCTATTGCAACAGTATTTTATTATTTTTTTTAAATTTTACTTCGCAAGTTGTGCCGCGCACCCTGACCTGTCGCTTCCTCCTGGAGGCACGCAGAGCCGGTGCGGGCCTGGCAGGGGTGCGCCAGGCGGTGACTCCTGCCTGCAAGCATCCCGTGGTGCGCGGGCAAAGAGCCTGACTTCGCCTCTCCCTCCTCCTCCTCCCGGGGAGAGGTATCATCAGCGCCTCCCACGTGAATTCAGCTGCGTGGGGCTGCTCCTGTCCTTCCACCGCCTTGTTGTACAGGGGGAAAAAATAATTCCCAAACCGTAGCTGAGATGTTAAGGTGAACCAAAGCTCCTGGTCTGGATGAGTTCCAGTCACTTGTAGTCCCTCTCTGCTCCCCCCCTCTGTCTCTGCCCCTGCCGTTTATAGGAGCAGCTCACCTGGGTGTTACAAATTACAGGGTTGGGGCGGCACTGATTAGTAGCGTGGTCTGGTGCTTCCTAACTATCAGCTCTGTGGCAGTCTCTGGAGAAATACAGGTAAATAATACCCTTGTCAATTTTCGCTTGTGAGTGGTGTGATTATGGATGTGACTGTGATTTTTAGGACTCTTTCTTGACAAAGTGTTTTAATTTGTAAGCACTAAGGAGCTAAGCAGGGAGGTATTAAAATATTTTAATAACTTGCTTATTTTGGAGCATTATCTAGATGGCTTGCTTAAGTACAAAATTTTAATTCTTGCTGCTATAAATATTTTTGTTTGGAAAATCTCTGTTAGGGCAAGTTTTCAGTGTTGTGGTAACATTCCGATGTTTGTTAATTGTTAAAGTGGGTAACTTATGCATATTAGACATGTACACACTTGACTTTTTTCTTTGGTAGCTGTTGCTCAGATACTTGGTGTGCTCTAATTGTTAATTTCTTGGGGAGGGATTTTGAACTCCTGGAGGTTAGCTAGCATTGAATAATACAATACATCTGTATGTAATGGCTATTCTGTTACTCTATTTAGTAACTTTTTTTGGTATTGCCTAAATCTGGGAAATCTATGAGCAGCTTCCCCCTCCCCTGGCTCACTGTAAACTCATATAGGTGCGTGGTGCGAGCTGGCTGTGCTCGTGGAAAGTCTTTTAAAGTGTTTGCTTGTAGGCTGATAGCTGTGTGCATGTGAGATTGGCTGCCCAGGATTCCAGTCCCACGTTTCTAAAACGTGTCATTCAGAGGTTACAAAGAACCGACTGTGACAGCGTGCTGAGGCTGCCTACCAGCCTGTCTGTCTCGAGGGTTCAGCCTCAAAGCGCAGAACATGCGGGGATTGTGCCAGATGTTGGTTTTGATACCAGATTATCCCAACAAATAATCCTTCAGCACGCACTGTCCTGTCAGATAGAGGAAACTTTTTTGCTAGTTGAACACTTGTTCACTTAAAAAAAAAAAAAAAAAAAAAAAAAAATTCAGCAACAACAAAAAACTTGTTTAATGTTTGAATACCTGCATTTGTCTTCCAGGGTTATGCTGATGTCTGTGTGGTGTTAAATGTGGGAGTACTTACACATGTAGATCCTCTCGATCTTGCAGGCTGGGAATTTGGGATTTGTGTACTTCCATGCGCGGCTTTAGCTTTGTCTTGTACATCTTTGTGCCTGTTCCTTATGTCACAAGTGGGGATATTAAATTAGTAATTCGGGAGTATTTTAATAGAAGGAAATTGTTTGTTCAAAGCGGTAGGAGGGAAAGACAAATGTTTATGCCACCATGTGTGCTCTCTCATTAAAGGTTTAATTTTTCGAGGCCCAGAATTGCTTATCTGATCCCTGCAAAGGCTGTGATGTTAGTCTGCTGGGGAGTGGTTTAATGCCTACAGCAGATAAGGTCTCCAAGGCTGATAGGGCAAAATAGCAAATACTTATGCTCCTTTTTTTTTCCTTTAACTCCTGTGAGCGTGCTGTCTTCATCTTTATTGGAACCCTTTCCCAATGTCATCTCCTCTCAGTTCTTCATGACTTTGTTCTAGGCAATATTACCTATCCGTGGTGAAAAAGCTTTGCTTTTACTGGGCTTCAAAGAGTTAGCTTATTTTTATACTGTAAGCTCTCGTATTTTCCTAACTTTGTACTATGTCTTGTTTCAGCAATTCTCGATTAATGTTAATTCAACTTTATTTGGCAATACTAACTCCTCCTCCTCTTCCTGTTCCCTCTTTATTAATACAGTGGAAAGGGAAAGAAACTAATTTGCACAATTGTGTCATAACAGAGTCTGCTATTTGGAGTGTGTATGCGATGCTTCTTGATCTCTTATAAATAGAGAAATATATCCGCATGAATCTAAATCATGCGCAAATAGTACATTGATGGGCATTATAAAATGGTTGTAATAAATAAAATAAATTATTGCTGACAGCGTAACAAAGGCACTCTTGTACTGTAGCACAGCTGAGCCAAACAGAGGAGAACATCTGCTTCTTGTTTCCAGAAATAACTGGTATTTTGAAGTGTTTTTTCATCCTTTTTAATAATTTTCTGTAAACTCAGTAGGTGAAATGGGATTAGCCTTTGTTAAAATTCATTGTTTCTGCAGTTCACACTGAGCTTTTAGCATTGTAATGTAACAACAGTGTTGTTTTTGAATAGCCATTTAACGTAATCAGAATTGTAGACTCTCTGCAAAATCTAGATGCTTGCAATTATCTTAAACCCAAAAAGAGATTTGAATTAAATGAAGTTACAGATGCTGCTTTGTATTTAATAAAAATTCCTTACTGTTAGGATGTGGGCCTCCAAAACTGGGAAAGAGTAATGATGGAAACCTGACTCCTGCTGTAATTTTCTACTACCTAACCTCTGTCTTACATTTTCTTTCTCATTTTTTGTTAGTGATATGTTCTTTTATAGCTGGTGCTTTCTAAAACTTTGTCATGCAAGTAGCAATTTCAGAGCTCAAACTGAAGACGCCCAATAGTTACCCAGTGTAAAATATTGGAGTTTTTTCTGTGGCTCTGTTTTTGGTGCATTTTTAAGAGGGACTCCCAGCCTGTGCATCAAGAATTGACCTGTGCTATGTTACCTCTGTCACTTACCTTGCAGAGACCTGGTGTACTCTTGGCATGTGACTGTGTGTGGAAGTTGGAAGAAACCTCTAAAATGAACACGGTTATCTCTGGGTCAGGAAGGAGATTGCGAACGCATACGGATATGCCTGTAGTTAACTACTAATAAATTCCTGGCTGGCGAGTTCTGTACCACATGCAGATTGCCTTTCTGTACTCATACGACAGCAATTATTATTTACAGTTACAAGAACATAAAGCCTTGTAATATAATTATGAGTACTTTACAGGCAGCCTTGTGAAGGTGACAGATACAGTTTTGATTTTCTAGTCACACAGAGTGAAAATAAACACATAAAAACAACTTATTTCATCAGCCAAACTGTTGAGTAGCTGCAGCTTAAGAGAGACTTGAGAGTGCTTCACCCCGGCCCTGGGCTCTGCCTAGGTGACACCAGATTTTTATTTGGGTTTATGTCACTTATTTAAAGTTCAGAGCAGTCATACCTGAGAAGTGACACTGTGGATATCATGTTGGCGACAGATGGATCTTAAGACTGAGGTTTTCCTCACAAGAAGAGTGCAGTTTCCTAGTTCATGAAGCAGGTCCTGACGTTCTTTATTACTTTAATGAAATGGCAATAAACCTCTCTTCCTCCTTAACTTCCTTGCTGTGTAGTTTTCGGCTGAAAGTAAAATAAAAATGCAGTTTTTTTTCCAGGCTGCTCATTAAATGAACACGGTTAAGCTCATAATAAATGCAGCACTGACAGTCCTGCAGACTGTGCATAGCCCGGTAACACCGCCCCGGAGCTTTGGGAGACCTGGGTCTTAGCCACCAGCTCCGTGTGTTAGGAAGTTGCACCTTGACATCCGAGTTGATCAAGAATGATGCTCTTTGATGGACCCTGCTCAGGCCTTTATTCCAAAAATTCACACAGACCAGCTGATGCAGGTATGCCAGTAGTCAGACGTGCAGGTGATGTGTGGTGTCCCCCCTTCCAGGGACTGGCAAGGAACAATCTCTCTTGTGGATAATTAAAATTAACCCTGCATTGTTAATCTGTAGTGGCTGAGCATAGGACTGACTTGGAATTCACCAGAATGGAAAGCAAAGTCTTACTTAAATTTAGGGGAATTCTTCTGTGTTTCTTCAGTTGTTTTCCTCACTTGGGACGTACAGTTGGTTTGTCTGCTTCTTGGCCAGAACTGCTTCTAAATCTGACATATGTTTCAATACCCAAATAATTCAGATTATCACTAGTTGGAACTTCAAGTATGACACACTTTCTGAAGCTGAAATCAGCCCTAAATTAGTTGCACTTAAATAAAATCCATCTGTTGTTTCAAGTGAACCGAAGTACAATATTGGAGCATCTACCAGTTTTTAACCAAATGTCAATATGTGTAAATACTCAGCTGTAAGAGGTTGAATGTCTCTTAGGGTTTTTGTTTATTTTTGACAATTTTTTGAGCTTATTTTTGTTGCTCGTTCAGCAGCAAGACTGAAGCATTGCTCATATTAGTCTTTTGATTGTTTGTCTCAGACACAAATAACACCACACTGAGCTTTGGACAAAGCGCCGTCGGTGTTCGCAGAGGAGGGCTTCTTGTTTGGGAGCTGTGCAGATGTCTGTTGGCAGTACCTGCGCAGGAACTGCACTTCTGCTTTGCAGAAATAAATATTTTTTCCAGCTTTCTTAACAGTTAAGGCCAGTTGAGTTGGGTCAAATTTAGGTTCGAGGTTCCAGCCAAATAGATCATTTTTCAGGGTTCTGTTTTAGGGCTGAGTACATACAGTGGCTTTACTGAAGTGTCATTATAGCATTAATGAATAGATGCTGCTTAAATTTAGACTTTGTCCAACAAAGTTCCCGTGTTCAAAGAACTTAATATTAAACAAGTAAGTAATGTGAAGGTTTGTTGGGTGGTGAATTTCTTGTGTTTAGCGTCAGTTTCCGTATTAACCCATCTTGTGGGTGAGGGTGTAGAAAACTGTCCTGGAGAAGAATACTAGGGCAGGAGTGAAAGGAATAAACAAACTCGGATGGAAACTTTGATTTGTAAACTGCCCTGAAGCAGGTGTGTGAGTTCTTGATTAGTTATTTTCACAACAATTTTACAATTTTATGAACCAAAATTGCTTTAAAAGGTGTGCATGGGGGGAAGCGTGTTATCCAGAATAGAACTGCCTGTTTTTATTTTCATCTCTCAGGCTGGGTGAAATGCTAGAGAAGGTAAACCTGTAATAAAAACTTGGAAAAGCAGATCCACCTGAACGTTTGTTATCAGCACCACCTTGGGTGATGAATAACCTGGGAACGCTCTTGTGTCCTCCCGTCGGAGGCTGGGACCTGGCAGGAGGCCCTGTCAGGGCGTTCTCAGCTCTCGGGTGCTTACGTGGGGTTTGTGGCCGTCGGTGTGCTCCTGGAAGTGTCGTGGCTGTCGGCGTGGTGTGACGCATCGGCCCTGACTGCGGTCACGCCGATTTCCAAAGAGTTTCCTGTACGTTGAAGGGCTGTGTGGTGCCACCTTCCCTGCTGTGCAGAGTCTTTGGCTGCTCGGACCTGACTTGCTGAGCCCAGCCCTTGTGCATGGATCTTGCTGATTTGTAACTGCTGCTTTTCCCAATCCAGAGCATCTCCGCCTCTGGCCTGGTAAGCGTGGAAGGGCACAGATGTTGCTTCTGTGTTGGGTGATGCTTTTGGGTTTTGCGTGCAGAATTTGAAGGGTTATTTAGCTTAAGTCAGCTCCTTGGCGCTTCCTTCCAACCCGTTTCAGCCTGCTCAGTGGTCAGCCAGAACCAGTTGGGTTTGCTGCTTAGCACTGGGTTCCTGACTGCTGCCCGTGTGCCGTGACTCATGTGAATTCCTGCATGGAATGGGAAGGCTGCTGCAGGGAGCATGTATGTGTTCAAGGGGAGATCAAATTACAGCGCCCTAATAACTCTGCGGACAATGGCTCGTGGGTGTCAGCATTGTTTGCAGACTGCTCAGGGTTTGTGCTCGGTGAGTCAGGGAGTTACACATGACAAGGTGAAAAGCCTCTTCTCTGTCCTTGTTTGTCTCCTGGACATAATTTCCAGCTCTGATTTGTGGAAATGAGCTGCTGAGTAAGAGTGTGGTCCTGGTACCAGCGAAAGGGTGTCTTCGAGCGTTGGCTTGTGTCTCGGCTCAGCTCTCTGCCTGAGGTGGAGCCATGAGGCTGAGCAGTGGTGTTGGTAAGGCCAGAGAGCGTAGACTGCTTGTTGCCAGTTGGGCTTGTGGCTTCCAGCATCCCTCGTGTCCAAAACTTGATGGAATTGTGGAGTCTGAACATCCTGGTCAAGTGTAACGAGAACACAATTATTTGTCTTGCGTGTAGTTATACAAAAACATGACTGGCTACGGCCTCACCTTCCTGTGCTCCTGCTTGTTGGGATTCATTTGGAGGACGCAAGGCCACAACAAAAGCAGTAAGGAAAACGTTCCGGCTTTGTAATCAGTGACTTTGTGCAACTGTGCCATGTACGTACAGGCAGGTACCTATCACATGCCATGTGTATGGCTTTTAGGTATCTTTTCAGGAATATGGATGTAAAACAAGGATTTTAAAGGAAATTATGTTTTAGCGTGCTCTTGCAGCAGGTGTGACTGTGTGGCAGGAGGAAGGATGGTGGCTGTGGGCATGGGCTGTGCTCCAGCCCTCAGGGGCATTGCTGAGCCCCGCAGGGCCGGCTGTGGAAACCTCCCTCGGCCTAGCAGCAATGCTCCTGAGTGCTTTGTGTCAAGCCTTAACGTGCCCGTGTCTGGCACCTGTAGGGACAGATTTGTCTGAAAGTCCTATACCACATGTGATTTGATCTCTTTTTGTTGTTGCCATATTTTTTAAGCCCTACATTCTGTTACCATCCGAATACAGGGAGATACTTTAGCTCCACTTCATTAGCATTGTGCCTGTTGATTCAGTGCTGGTTGTTGGTTAAAGGAATTTGAGAAACTGGTGTGGGTGTTGGTAAGAATACTTAATTAAATATCTCCAGAATACATCAAGCTCTCACTCTTCCTGTGAAACGACTTGCGGAGCACTAAGTCTTCCCTCTTGTCCTTCACTCCTCTTCCCTTCACCCTCTTATGTTCTGATGCACATCCATCCGATTCTTTTTGTTTATTTTTTGTTCCAAGAAGCTGGCTTTTGAAGGCCCTCTCAGTGGTTCTGGGGTTTTCTGGCCTCACGGTATAGTTGTCAGCACGGCTTTTGTGTCTGGGAGATTACTGTAAAACAGAACCTCACTGTTTTCACTGCGTGATTGTCGGAGCGTGCTGGAAGCTCACGCAGAGAATATTTGTGGATCTTTTTCAAGCTGTTGGCCAAAGTGACAATTTGGATCCCAAAACTCCTGACTGCGAAGAACAGAGATGACAGCAGCTTGCTTTGTGATCGTCTTCACAGCAAACAGGGATTTGGGGGCTCAACAGATGTGATTTTGCAGACTAGGTCAGAAGTCATTATTGATTAAAAATATCGCAAGGCCCATTTCTCTAAGCTATGATGATAGGATGGCTGTAAACTTAGCTTGTAGGAGGTTGAAAATGACTCCCTGTTTCTGAATATTGCTGTCTGAAGGCTTGTGATGATGGGGCTCTCTTGCTGGTGAGTGGGCAGCAGTACGGCTTTGGCTGCCGATCTGAGGCCAGGCCAGTGACCAGGTAACCTGGTGCCTGTAAATTCCCAGCAGGAAGCTCCTCTTGGTTCTTTTCGGAAGGTAATATGACTTCTACATCATCCAAACCTTAAGCATTGCTAAAGGAGCAAACGAAGCTAGAGTGCATCAGGGCGGCTCAGTTTCCCAGTGATTTCCCAGGGAGCACTGGAAGTGGTGTTGCCCTAAGATTACTTTTCCTATCCTTGCTTCCAGTCACTGTTCCTGAAAAACTGGTTTTTCATTTCTGATGGCAGCTATGACAGCTCTGGGAGTGAAACCAGAAATTATCACGCAGTCCTGGAATTCTTTCTTGAACTTGCTTCCTTTAATGCCTATCTTTCCCCATGCTGTGGGGTTATGTACTTGGTTACAGCTGCAGAGTAATAATTCAACAAAAAGCTGGCAGTGATGGATTTAAATTTGAATGTGTAATGTAACGTTTTTCTAAAAAGAAAAATAAAAATAATTTCTATTGTATTATCTGAATTCAAACAATGAATTTTAGGGACTTTGGAGTAGGGCGTGTTTTACAAAATTGTTCATCTGAGCTAAAAGACAAGCCCAGTGCCTCATGATTAACCTTGCAATAGGAACTCCTTGGAGATGCTGGAATAGTAAGGAAGGGCGAGAAAAGGGTGTGGAAGGAGGTGGGAAAGAACTGCAAGTACTGTTGGCATTCAGAGAAGTTGCCAAATGGAAGAAAAATACATTTCTGTTCTGCTTTTGTTCTCTAAAAATGCAAAGGGTGGAGGGCAAGCAGTCAAGATGTGTAGGTGTTTAATTCCTTGTAGAGACGGTATTAAAGCCCTAAAATACCATACTAAATACAAGTCATCATAAAAAAATATATAATTATCTTTTTAAAAACAATCTCTTCAAGTAGTATACCAAAACTTACTTTGTGTAGCCTTTACAGAGGAGCCTTTCCATAATACTTGTAGGAGAATTAGTTTTGCCAAAATCACTTTATATAAGGACATCTGGGTGTCTGTAGCACAAATAAAGAATGAGATGATAATACTCGGTCCTAAAGAACTTGGATGTGTGCTGTTGGCGGATGCTGGGGTGAAAGTGGCCAGGCGTAGTCCACTTGTGCCCAGGCACTTTTTTTGAGGAGGGGAAGGAGAGAAGCCAAATATCTTCAGGCAGTCGTCCAAGCAGCCATGGGTGCTGCTGTTTCAAGCACAGATAATGCTCATAGTGCCAGCTAATAACGCTGCATGCAAATGTGCTTGTACTCACATAGTAAGAGTGCAAAGAGCTGGTAATGGCCAGGTGGAAACGAGTCTCTTGGCATTAAGAGGTGGCTCGTGGTGGTCTTGTCAATGGCGAAGAAGCTGAATGCTCTCGGGGGCCGTACGTTCCGAGTAAGCTTCTAGTTTAAAGAGTTTCTCTTCCCACCCTCTAAAGCACGTGCAAAAATTTGTTTTCATTGGGAAGTATATTAAAGAACTGATCTATAAAGGATGTCAGGAATGCTGATGTCCTTTCTTGTAAGAGGCTGGTCGTTGCCATAACAGTGTTTTGCTAATGCTAGCGTTGCCAGACAAGCTATTTCTAAAACTAGGAGGTCTTCTTGTTCCAATGACCTCAGGCTTAAAATATAGAGGGTTTTCCTTTTGTTTGATGAAACTGATACACCCTTCTTCCCCTTTTGATGATTTCAATGCAGTATTTTGGAAATACCCTTAATTCAAGGAAGCATGCAGAAATTATTTAGCGTTCTGCATCTGGTTTCTCTAGGTTCCTTAGCTCTGCTAATTAGTTATCTTTTAGCTTGTCAAGAGTGTCTAGAAAATTCTCGCAGAATAGGGGGAAAAAACACCATAACGAAGGGATTCTCTTTGTTTATAATCTTTTTGTGCCCGATTAAAGCGTTGACATTTAAACAATCCAGTTCTCCAAAGACTGATGAGTACTGAGCCTCAAACGTTGGTCCTTTTGGTCTGAAGGGAAAGAGTTCTTACGTTGTGTTGCGTTGCAGGTCTGCAGAAATTGGCTTTTTGGTCAGATATGAATTTCTACAAAGAAAGAGTTCCAGAGCTGTCATAATCTTTTTCACCTAGACAATTTGCGTTTACGAGAGCTGGGGAGTGAGGTCTGCCCATGTAACGTGTTGTGTGTTTAGAGTTAAAAGGTCTTGGGATTGCATCGGCTGCTGAACGTTGCCTCTGGGAGGATTTTTATGCCCTTGTCACAAAGGGCTGTGCTTGTCCATGGCTGCTCGATATTGTGGGTTATCTGGGGATGATATTTACTGGGTTATTTTCAGGGTTCTGTGTGTCATTATCTAGCCTAGCGGTAGACTGCCGTGATTTGGCGAAGTAGAAGTGGTTTTTCCAACTCGTTGCAGAAGGAGTTTCTGTTCCTGTTTCCCATTTGAAGTAGGAAGGAAGCTGGCAGCCTTAGGTTAGACTACTGACCTCCTGTCCAGTAAACTCTGCTTCCATTTGTGTTGGGCAGTAATGCTTCCTTCAGCAAACTCTTCTGTAGATAACATAACGCTACATGTGACTCACAAGGTGGCTGGTGGAGGCTTCAGACTGTGCTGAACTGATGCATGCCATGGTCTGTTGGTGCTGAAAGAGATGGTCCTTCTCTGCCCCGCACGCTGCTGCTCCTTCGGCAGCCCAGGTTTGCTGGCTAACACAACTGAAAGCTGCTCGCCGGCCTGGTGGGTGAGTTTTCTGCCCACTTACCAAAGTAAACGGGGTCACTGACAGTGCTGCTCTAGAGGAGGAAATGGGAAAATACGACGAGAGTGAGCTGAGGTGGGATTAGTAGGCTTGCCCTTTAGCATGACAGTGACCCGTAAACACCATTTCAACCATACTCTGAGTTCCTTAGTTATTCCTGGGTCCATCTCACATGAGAGATCTCTGCCATAGCCAAGGCTTTGTTATGAGCTTAGAGTCTGAATTTTCAGGTGCTGTAAGGTGTAGGGGGCTTATTAACAAAGTAAGAGCTGCATGGAAGCATTTTTTTGAGATAGGAACATTCAGACAGCTAAATTATCACACTTACTTTCTCAGTAGTATGTGTCACTGTGATATCAAGTACTTGGCCAGTAATTATTTTGTCTCTGAGACTTAGGTCAGTAATTATTATTTTTAAATCTCTATTCGTCATCCAGCTATATCAGGATTTTGGAAGAACACACTCTTACGTCTATCTGCTACCTGAACCTTTTTCTATGTGAGATTGGTGTCCTGGGAATTAATTGCATTGTGCCTTGCCTCCCTAAAACAGGATTTTTAATTGCATTTTTTTTAGCTTTAATAACAAAACAAACAAACAAAACTTAAAAAAAAAAAAAAAAACACATAGACGTACAAGCTAAAGCTTTAAGCTGTAGGAGAAGATATGTTTTTGGATCACTGCTCTACCTATAAAATTGAGGCTTCTGAGACAGAAGCAACAGTGTAAGTACATAACACCATCTGCCCAGAAAACCTCACTTGTGGAACTTGGCCGTCTGTCTGTAACTTCTTTTTCCTTTATACAAGACAGCATTATGTCAGCGAGCACTGCCCAAGGAAAGGGAGGCTGCTCAAATTTCTGGGTCCTTGTGCTGTGAATTTTTAGAAGCCTCATTTAGTCCTCGGTTCAGGAACGTGTACACCTGAATTAAAGGCACAATAGTCCTTGCTAAGCGATGGGCGATCTCTGTACGGATGTTCAGGGGCACGGTCCAGCTGGTGTGACTGCTGGGGAGCATTTCTTAGCTGGCGTGTCTGTGCTAGCCTCCCGGCAGGCTGTCTCCTGTGCCATGGGGCTGCTCTCATGGGTGGAGCTCACAGCTCAGCAGGGCTGTGTTGTTTTTTTTTTTTTTTTTTTTCCCCCTGTATGCATTGGCTAGAGGGGGATTTACGGAGTGCAGCAGACCTACAGCAAACAGCTCGGGCTCTGTGGTGCTGCACAACCACAGCTGGTCACAACCGTGTCCTTAACAACAGCTGAAAGCTTCCCCTCTGCCTCGCTTGGGTCTCGCACATGCTGCAACTGTGGCTACGTGGGATGCGGAGGTGACAGAGTTCAGCGTTCAGTGTTGTGACCAGTAATGCTGCTTTGATTTCTTTTCCCAAGCTCTAGCCAAGCATTTTGCAGCTATGAGTGCTTGTGTGACCAAGAGGAGCGCTGCAGGTGACAGGTTTGTTGGTCATCCTGGCAGGCACGGGGTGCCCTAGGAAGCACTGCTGTGGGCCAGCTGCTCGAGCACGGTAACGAAATGCTCCCCAAGAAAACTCGTGCCTGACTTTCAGTAGTATTGAATATATAAAATGTCTGATCTACAATAAGGGTCCTTCTGTTTCTTTTGGAGGTGAGAGGGAAAGCAGGATGTGTTCTCCTCTTCTGCTGTCACGAGCATGACTGTTCAATTATCATCGTGTTGTAATCTCTTAGCTGCTGCTTCCAGCTTTGCTTTTCATCGCCCCGCACCTAACTTCTCCAGGGTGCGCCGATGAGTCAAAGGTCTGGGTCCTAAATTAATGCACTGCGCTGCTGCTTAGAAACCTGCTTGGTGCTCACGTTAAGCTAGTGCTGGGTATTTTTTAATCTTTAGCGAATAATGGCAGTTTTGCAAACAGAAGGCATCTTTTTAGCACTGTGTTGAGATACTGAGGTGTTTAAAGGTGGGTTTTGAGGTGATACTAAAGGTGGGTTTATTACACCTCCATAGGTATTCACTTTGTATGCATAAATGATCAATTGTAATTACCAGGGAAGATACCTCTACCTCTGATAATTGTATTCATTTGGTTTCAAACTTAAAACTTGATGTAGATACGTGAGTATCACCTCAGTTTGGATCCTTAAGCTCCTTTGTGGTTTCTGACCCGGGTATTGCTGAGAAACCACAAAAGCAGATCCTATAGCAGTGTCTCAGAGTCAGTTTTGAGAGTTTTGCTGTGGTGGCTTGCGTTGAGGTGTAGCAGCTGGGGAAGTCTGGTGGATTTTTTTTTTTGCTACAGACAAAAGTGCCAAGAGCTACTGACTGCACTCTTCGGTTTGGTGAAGGGCGTGTGTGTGTGTATCTGCCGATACATGCATACACATACACAGGTGTTAGCACTTCTGTGTAAGTGAGAGGAAGCTGTAGTTGTAGCAGTACTAGAATTTAGTTGTAGGGGTCTGCATTCAGGTAACTTACAGCTTCTCGAAGGGACGGATTGCTGAGAATTGCAGCAGCTTTCCTGGACTGCTGCGTTGGGCACTGCCTGGTGTGCCCTTGTACCGGGACCGAGGAGGAGTTGCTGCTAAACATCTTAAAAACATCTTAATGTTGTCCTCTTCAGGAGTTCTTTCATTGTTCCTGATGGGAATAAAGGAGCTGGAGTTTGATCATTCTTTTTATTCCTCCAGTGGTTTTGTTGAAAGAAGGTTGTAGGAGAGTTTCAGTTTTCATGTGATATTTTATTCTGCAATTATATTCTTCTCAGTCTCATGTTTGTTTTTTTTTTTTTACAACTTGCTGGTGTGTTATATTTGATGCTGAATGAAAGCAAAGTATTTTAGTCAGAACCAGCATGGTGAATTTAATATTTTACTGTTGCACACAACTGTTTTGAGACAGTTCCTAGGGCTGTATTCATCTCCATTACCTACATCTGCGAGGGTGACTCAAGCTGCTATTGGTAAGAGATCTTATTTTGACTTCAGTGTTATTTATTAAGCAAGACTTAATTTCCTGACAGACGTGATCTTTGCTTGCTTTTGCAAAGAAATATGAAATGATATATTGCAAAATGATAAAGGTGCCATTGTAAAAACTGTGGAGTGTTCTTATCCATTCGTATAAAAATCCTAGGATTAATACAGTGGAGACAAACAGCAGTAAAATATTGTTCTGTCTGTTAGTCTTCCTATGTGCTTGAGATACCTGTTGAATGGAGCTTAGCTATGGAAATTTGCTGGTGATGTTTGCTGCCGAGGTCCCGTCCAACAGGGAGGAAGGGAACCAAGAGCAGCGCTGTGCTGCACGAGCACGGCCGCGTGCATGCCCCCAGCCCAGATTCTCACGGGAGCGAGCTGCACGCAGATGTATTCCCGAGTCGTCGGGACCGTCAGCATGGAATCGACCTTTGGATTTCATCCTCCACCTCCTTTCTCATCTTCCCCAGGCTGCCGTGCCAAACTTCCTGTGAGAATCAACTTTCTCCTTTCCCTACCCGATTCTTTCCTTTTTCTTAAAAGGAAAAAGGAGATTTTTAGGTGCTGGAACTTTTTTTTTTTTTTTACCTCCTCTTAAAGGAGTAGGGAATGTCTGTGTGAACCAGGTGAGCTGATGTCCTTGGAATTAAGACAAAAAAGGTTTAACCCAAGCACTGTTACTTGGGGGATGCTTGCCCTCTGGCAGGGAGGCTGTGGATCCCGACACGTAGTTAGCTGCTCACCTAGTGGGGCGTTGATTGAAGCCTGAAATTGCTTGTTTTGCTTTGCTGATTTTGTGCTGCTCTTAGGGTCTTTGAGCTCTTAGTCAAAAACACTTGATAGAAAAATCTGCTGTTTGATATATGTGAGCATCGCGACTACTTCTGGATCTCCCGAGCTTCCCATCTTATTGAACTGTGAGCTTTGTTCTCAAGGCAGCTTGCTCTTGGTTTTCTAGTATCAACACACAAATCTGCAAGATGTATTAAAACTGAAGTAATGAGCGTCTGGGAACTTTATGGTAATGCTTTTCTTAAAGGTAGTTTTTCATAACTGTACTTTTGTTCTGAGCCACGATAAGGGCTGAATGCGCTTCAGATATTCAAAGCGCTCCGCAAGCTGCTGGCTTTGAAGCGCTGGCGTTTGATGTTCCCGTCTCTCTAGTTTGGGGCCTTTGGTATTTGCTCTGAAAAATCCAAAGGAATTTTTTTTTTCTCGGGCAAAGTCAGGGCTCCAGAAATGCTGACTCAGTGTGATGAAACAGCAGTAAAAATACTAATAAAAGAGAAATTCCCTCCCTCGTTCCTTCGAGTGTTTGTCTTTCTACCAGAGTCTTATATCAACACAGTCCAGGGTCCTTAGGTGGAGGGTGTTTATCTGCGTTGGGTGTGGGAGCTATTGGGAGCAGAGAAACTTTTTGTTTTATTTTCATGTAGGAGTACTTTGCTTTTTTTTTTCTCTCCTGGAAATATGTTGTTGAATGGAGGTACTTCGAGTCTATAAATAAACTGTAATAGTGGGTTTAGGGCCTCTGTTCTCAAACCAGATCTGGCCTTTTCAACTTTTATTGAGGATACTTCTATTCCTGGGGGTGAAATGTAGTTCTGAAGTCTGTGCCTGTAGCCTTGTGTGCATGCTGTAAGGAAATGCATTTAAGACAAACTGTTTTGGCCCCTTGGAGAAACTTGCTACATTTGCAGGAAAAAAAAAATCCAAGCCTGAAAATGTTATTTCTGACAGTCTGAGAAACAAAAGCCAGATTTTTAGTTTCCTGCTTGTGGCTATGTTGGTAACGGATGCTGTCAATTGTAAGTGCGTCCTGGATTTACAACAGAGAAATGAGGTCCCTTTTTATTTTTCTGCTGTATAAAGATAGCAGGCTGACATCTCCTCAGCTGGGCACTGAGGATGCCTCTAAAATCCCTATAGTGGGTAGCCTGGTAATCGAGGCCAGAAAAGCATCACCTGTTACATTCCATACAGGAGTTTCTTTACAGAATATATGCTATTTTTTTTGCTGATTAATAGCGTATGGCTCTGAAGTGGCTGGGCCAGTTTACTTTATACAAATGATACTTGAGTGCAGTCTGAGGGTGACCCAAGACCATGCAGGAGTCTGCTGTTAGTGAGTTTTGGCTTGTTGAATTTTTGGTATTTCTTACATTAAGCTGTGTGGCGTGATTACACTCTGTTCCTTAGTAGTGCTACTTAAACGGTGTTATTCTCTGCAAAACGCTATGGTAAAAACACTAAGTTAAAGTCTCCTGGTAACACTTTCATTCGTGTTATTGATTAAACGATCTATTCTCCCTTATAATTCCTCAATGTTTGTGTTTAAATTTTTTAAAAGGCCTCCAGCCAAATAGAGTTACGGCTCCCTTCAAAGTATCCTAAGTATGCTGTGCAGCTCTCAACAAGGGCCCCTGGAGCTGGTGTTTTTAGCACTTCTCTTGACTTCTAATACAAGTTCGTTTGTGCCACTGAGCAGGCAGAGTCTTCCCAGGTCATCTCATCTCCTTCCATCCAGCCCACAGATGGGGACGGGGAGGGATTGTGCCCGACACAGGGCTCCGGAGCCGCGTCGCTGCAGTCGGTGCGTTCGCGACAGCCATCTCTGAATATATGGAACATGGGCTGGACAACTCCGGCGTGTTTCTGTATTTTTGTTTCGAGTATTACATTATCAGGAAAGAATTTGGGAGGACTATTTTTACAATTGGCCTTAAACAGAGGATAAAGGAAACAGCGCAGATTTCAGCCTTCGGTGAAGTAACAGGAAGGGAAGCAATGAAAACCATAAACCGTGCTGAGTAACATTTCCTCTCTTCTGCTACGCCCCCCTACGGGTGACAGAGTCTTTATTGAGGCTGACAGGATTCCCAATAAAAGCTGCATTCCCTCTATGTAAGGAGCCTGCTGAATCACTAACGCCAGTAAAGGCGGCAGGCTGGAGGGGAGCCGGCTGTTTGCAGCTTGCTGTCCCTTTTCCAAGAACTACTTCAGTTTGCTTTACTGAAATGTAGGCATTTTAAATAATGATTTTAATATAGAGACTTTCAGCCGCTGTTCCAGAGGGTGTTAAAATCCTTATCCTGATACTGAATGTACGTCGGATCCTGCTGAAGTTTCTTTCCAGCCTCCTTTCCCGTGGCACTTGGTGCTCAGCGCGGAGGCTGGGGCAGCTTGCAGCCATGCAGCCTCCTGCCCCCCGAACTGTCGTACCTGGGGCTTCTCTTCAACATCAGTGGAATGCGTCTTACAGCTGCTACCAGATGGTTTATCTGTCCTTTCAAAGGCAGAATTTTTTTTAATATGTTGTCTGTGATACAGATGAATCTGTAACCCCTTCAGAAAACACTAATGCTTTTGTTTGCTCCGAAGCATATAAAATAAGCATCCTGGCAGCTGTCTTTTCTTGCCCCAGCAGAAATACGGATGCAGCACCCCGTCAGCCATGGCGTGTGCTTCAAGAAGCAGGTTGTTGTGCGGGCGGGGAGCCCTGGTGGCTCGTCAGCACAGCCAGACCGGGCATCAGGAGCCACAAGTGAGCCAAGCGTGCGTTCCTGCAGCAGGAACTGAACGTGCTGCGGTGGGACGGAGGGATGGGTTTTGCGCCATGCTGAGGGACAGGTCTGCGTGTGAGAGCCGGCAGCCTGGGACTTGCTGATCGAAGCATCGCATGTGGGAGCTGGAGGAAATCCACTGGATCACTGAGCCCTGGCTCTGTGGCAGTGCTGCGTGGTCCCGGTGTCACCTTGCAAGTGACACGAAGCATGTAATGTGCGGGAGGGGTTGTGGAGGGATTTATGGCTTCCTTGGCTCCTTGATAGCTCGGTGCAACTGCTGAGGATGGCTCTTCGTGAGATTTATCAGAACTTGCAACAGTGAGGTCATTTTGGAACAACTTACTCCGTTTTCATTAGAAATAGAACAGATTTCCTGCTTAGTGTTTTAATGTAATCATGTGTTACTAGAACACCTGGCTGGGGTCACATCATTTAAAGCATCAGGTTTTCATTTTTATGTTTACTTTTGATGCAATAATTTCATTCTCATTCCAAAGTGCCCACTCTTAACGCTGCAGGAGAGTTTGTCTTGGAAGCCTTACTTCTGCCTGACAGCGAATAAATGGGGTTCATGCAAATTGCAGTTGCTCTGGCTGGATTTTTTTTTTATTGTTCAGAAAACTTTGTGTTCAGAACGCTGTAGTTGAGACCACCCTCATTCCTCTGGATCTTCCATCCCAAGTGCCGTAAAGCTGCTCCCAGGATTTAAGGGAAAAGACTGGGAGAGAAAAGGGTGAAGCAGGGAAGTGACACAGACTGCTCGGGTGGCAGAGAGGCAGGGATACCCTCCTTGCTGGGGGCGGGTTTGGGCTAAGCAGAATTGTAATTGTTATATTTACCTGGTTTGCTCTTATGTGGTGGGTTTTGAATGCATGCTGCTGGTGATTCTTAAATTTTTCCTTGCACTACAGTTGTGGTGTCTTGTAGTAATTACGTGAGCAGGCGTCTGGCAGGGAAAAGGAGAAGTGGGCAAATATTCACTCCCTTCAGAGTGCATTGGGACAAGGACATTGCTGTAAAAGAAGGCTGATCTACACAACATCATGCTGCTGCTGAAATCTCCCCGTTTTTCTCTGGCTTAGCGGCCGGCTCAGCTTTGTGCTGGGAGGATGCGTGTGTCGGGCGATAACAGCTGCCGCCGACGGAAGCCGGGCGATAGCAGTGCCCCCGGCAGAGCCCTCCCTTGATTTCTGCCCTCCTGCCTAGACGCACGCTGTTCCCCACACAGCCCAACACCGCACGTGATGGGTGTGAAGACGTCGTGCCCTCTGCTCTGCAGACGTAGCAGTTGTTTCGCCACTTCCTGGCTCTCCGGGCCTTCTCGTGGCTTTGCCTGGCGTCTGTCCGGCGGGCGGGTGTCTGTCCTGCTCCCAATGAGGGCACTCAGCTGCTGAGCTCTGCACTGAGAGCAGGAGGCGAGGAAGAGGAGTCCTGTGGGGCTGCTGTGCACGCAGCGACCACGTCCCAGCTCCCGTCGGTCTCCAACAGCAGCTGCTTGCTCCCCTCTGCTCTTTGCCCAGCTCCCCACCTTCCCGTGGCTCGCTGGAGCTGTAATTTTAGTTGGGCGGACAGAAAACGTGAGCTGGCTCCTGCAGAAATACACGGGACAAGGTGTAGTTGTCTGCTGAACACTGAGGAGTACGTCTGGCTGTACTATGTCAAGGCAGATACCACGCTTTAGTTTCAGGGTGATAAAGGCTCTGAAAATAAAGATTACAAAATAATAATAAAAAAAAAAAACCACCTTGACCTTGGCCCCTAGTTTTGTGTGTGTGGAGAAAATTTTTTTTTTCTGTCAATAATTGCTTTTCAGATGGGTTTTGGCAGGAAGATGTAAGATTGTACGGAAAGGATCTGTAACTTCTCAGCGAGATCTTTGAGTTCTGCTCCCCTCCCGTTTATTGTTGCACTTTGGTACCGTCCTTTTTATAGCACTTTCTCTCCATAACGGATAGCTACCTGCAGAAATAATCTCTGCCCTTTGTACTGTGGTTGTGTGTTTGTCTGGCGTTTGTAACCGGTGCCGCAGCGTAGATCAGATGTTTAAAATAACCGCTTCTAATCCTATTTTTGGCTTGGTAAGATGGATTTGGTGAAAGGAGCACTGGGGGCTGTGGTTAAGGACTTCTCGTGTGCAGTGCATGCCGTGCAGCTGGGCTGGCAGTGTCCAGGTGGGTGTGCAAGGGTACAAACCCTGCCTGGCACGTGGGCTCACAAATGCTGTGCCAGTGCTGTCAGTGCCATAGAATTTTTCACATTGGAAAAGACCTCCAAGATCATCCACTCCAGCCTTTAACCTAGTGTTAAAGTCCACCACTGAACCATGCTACTAAGTTCTCCATCTACACGTTTCTGGAAGACCTCCAGGGATGGTGACCCAGCTGCTTCCCTGGGCCGCCTGTTCCAATGCCACACACCCCTTTCAGTTAGGAAATATCTCCTACTGCCCAACCTAAACCTCCCATGCTGCAACTTGAGGCCATTTCCCCACATCTTATCATTTGGTGCTCGGGAGAAGGTCCCAATCCCCACCCCACTACAGCTTCCTTTAAGGTAATGGTAGAGCGTGATAAGGTCTGCCCTGAGCCTCCTCTTCTCCAGGCTAAACAACCCCAGCTCCCTCAGCTGCTTCTCATAAGACTTGTTCTCTAGAGCCTTCACCAGCTTCGTTGCCCTTTGTTGGAAATGAAAATAATTAAATGAGATGGGAGCAATGGAGGAAACCACCCCATGTGTGACTGGTGTGAAATTTTTACATTATCTGGAAAAACTGAGCTGCGGGTAAACCTCCCTCATTAGATTTTGCAGGGGTGTGGGAGGAGAAGGAAGAACTCCCCCGGCTGTCTGTGAAGGATCTTTTTTAAAACAAACAGGCGAACAAAGCTTTGTCAGCATGACATTTAAAGCACGTTGCATGGGTGCACGCTGTGCTGGAGCAGAGATGAGACAACCTGGGGGAGATGTGCTCCCATGCAGGTCTGGTGCTGCTGGCACCCAGTGGGGCTGATGGTGGGGACGGCTCTTCCAAAATCCCTTGCTCTGATTTTATTTTTTTCCATCTTTGCCATGGACTGGATGTCCCTGAGATGAGGGATGCTTTCTGGGCAGGAATCCCTTTATGCTGAGGCTGCTTTGTGCCACGGCCAGGGTGTGCTGGACTAACTTGCTCTGTGGAGGTGTGAGGAATAATCCTTGAGGATGCGGTCAGTTTTTGTATGTGCAGCCTGAGCTTTGTTGTGAAGCATGAATACGAGCTTTTATTCCGCTTACAGTGCTGTGTAACTCATGACAATAGGACTGCTAATGTAACACATTTAAAAGACATCATTATAACTGTGTCTCAATTAAATTATTCAGAAGGAAATGTAGGCAAGCATGTGTAGACACAACACGTAGGAATGAGCGAAAAATTCTGGTCATAACCCTGCTGCTGCCTGTGGCCGGGCCCAGACGGAGCTGGAGCATCCCTGGCGGGGCGAGCAGGGCCCAGGTGGAGGAGGAAGAGCCGGCCAGGGGGATTTGTTTTTCTCTTGTTGCATTCAGGTTTTAACTAGCAAGATGCTGCTAACTACGGGGGTGCTCTGTGGTCAGAGGATACCTCTTCCACAGCTCGGTGCTGGGCGTTTTCTGTCGGGGAAGTTGGTGCGGCTCCTGCTCAACAGCTTGTCAGGGGCTCGAGCGGCCCCGGGGCTGCCCACAGGCCCTGGTGGTCGCGTTTGGGGTCTCACCCCAAGAAGTGTTGTGTTTGGGATCTGTTTCGGGGATCTGTTTTGGAGCTGGTGCTCGTGGGTGTTTCACTACAAAAATCAAGTATGTGGTAACTCACAGCTGAGGGTTAATACGAGACTGGGCGGTGTGAAACGGATGCTTTATAGATGCGGCATTAAACATTCAGGCCTTCTGTTTAATTTTCATGGGTTTGGTAATGACATTTAGAAAAAAAAATCAGTTTTATTGGTTTTACATGGCCTGCAATTACATCTGACCTTTCCCTTGGTATAACAGTCTGTATCCGCTATATTTCTAAACATTGACTATTAAGCCAACGAACTTTTCTAAAGTAAATCTATTGTAAACTTTGAGGCTAGCATTCGTATTGATTTATCTTTTGTAAACGCTGTATAAATGCAGTACTTGAAAATTCAGAGCATGTTTTCCGAGGCCAAGCTGGAGAGACTGCTGCGTGGCGTATAATGATTTTGTTGTGCATGTATTTAATGCTAACAGCCCACCTGTTCGGGATAGTAAATTAAGTGATGAATAGCCCTAGTGAGCTTTTTCTTAGCATGTGGCCTGCACCATCAGCACAGATATTTTTGTGACTAAAGAGAATTCTGTGTAGTGAGACGTTTAAACAGCTGCTTCTCCTAATTGCCACTTCTATATAAAGTCCAATCTTTAAAGTGAAATCATCTGCAAGTTTTAATATTGTTGCTTCAGAAAAGTTGCATTTTTCCATGGTTGCTATCGGGTGGCTCTGATGTGATGCTGAGTCTTCATAGTAGGAGGTGGGGGACAAATCGAACTCCACGTTGTCTTCGCCTTTGCCGAAGAGTATTTTGGAGTAACTTCTAACACTGACTTCTAGTTAGAGGCAGTAGGATGGAGCAGAGTTTGTGAGGGGGATACCAGCTGGGTCTCAGATAGGAAAAATATTTCATGTCCACACCTAATGTTCTTATTTTGAGAAGGTACTGTAGTTCTCTGCACTATCAATCGTATCTAGACTACGTGGCTTAGGTTTTCTCCAGTGTTCTTTGCTATTAGCAAGGTAACTTAGCAAGATTGCCATTTTTCCCCTATTTAGAAGAGTCATTAAAATGTTTCAATGATTTTTGATCCTGGAGGAATAGGACTGTGCTGTTGGGTTTACGCTATATGTCGTTTGCTGCAGTATCCATTCATATAAACCATTTTCAGAGAGGTTTCTAATAAGCCTGCTTCAAAATCTATTTCGGGTAACTCTTTATGCATCAACTGAACTTCGCCCTTTTTGCTTCAGCAGCTTAAGTGTGAGCAGGGTTCTCTAAGCCTGTGCACGTCCCAACCTAGCTACTGATCCAGGCTTTGTTCCTCTCTAGAATTGTTTTGTAAGGCTGTGGAACATGTTTTGGAACCTTAGAAAGTAGCGCAGAAGTGATTAGATGCTGTGAATGAAGTTGCTCATGTCTTTTCTTTTTTCTTCCCTTGTTTTCTTTTTAGGACTTAAATACAATCTACTCTTTCCTTCATGGACTGGACATACTCTCACACTTCAGGGAACACCAGCTAAGGTAAAGTACAATGGAGCTAGCTAGCATCGCATAACACAGCTGGCATGCAGACAGTTTTTGTGGAGATGAGCAAGGTTTTTCCTCGGCCTGCACTTCGGGGTGGCAGGACATTATCCGAGTCCATTGCTGAGCTAAGTCACTGCAGCGATGTGGCATTGAATCCAAACTAACTAGCTTTGATAACAATGAAGGCAGGGCTTACTGCCA
The DNA here is from genome assembly GCF_009769625.2 of Cygnus olor. Lineage (NCBI taxonomy): Eukaryota > Metazoa > Chordata > Aves > Anseriformes > Anatidae > Cygnus > Cygnus olor. The sequence goes on from NC_049182.1 coordinate 2,191,732, forward strand.
TATGTCTGCAAAGGACTTTGTAGAAAGTACCCTGTGTTAACTGGATTGCAAATGCTTTTTAATGCCGCAGACACTCAGATGATCTCAGAACAAAAAATGGAAGGCCAACAAAGCACAAAAAGTGCGTTGGAAGTATTTTAGTTCCTTCAGTTCTGTTGCTATGGGTAATTCCAATGCGTAGGAGTGATTTAAACACTTAGAGAACAAGTTGTATGTTATCTATTTGGGTAATGAAGAACACCGTAATAATTTGAATTTTATGGTTAAGCACATCCTTTGTTTAGAACAAAAAAGAGTTGAATTTGAGGTCTCAAAGCCTTAAAGTGATTCTGTTGAAATGTGATCGTTAATGGCTTATGATCTTTGGGGATTAAAACTGAAATTAAATTTCTTCTTCCTCAGAATAATGTCATCAAGTGCCCGCTACGAGAGGTACAAGGGCAACCAAGTTCTCTTTTGGTAAGTACATATCACTGATGGGAGTTCTCCAGCAGAAGTGTAAGCAAAACCACTGTTTTACATGTTTTAATATCACTTAGTAATTGTAAATGCAAGACTTTACAATGCTTAAGCTTGGCCAGGCCAGTTAAAAACTTTGACAAGAGGTGATTGTCATGGCAGTAGGACGCTGATGATTGAGAGGTGCCCACGAATTAACAGCACAGCTCCATGGGCAGCAGAGGGGTGTCTGTGCCCACACCAGATCAATTAAAAAAGCAATCAGTGCTGCTTCGGGTGGCTGGTGGGAGTGGTGGCGATAGCTCAGTAGGTGGCACTCTTCCCCTGGCGCTGGCTGCCGAGTGGGAACCTGGTGGCTTGCTAGCATTGTCCTGTAGCAGAGAATGGAGCTCAAACACTTTTTTTAAAAAAAATAAACTATTTTTTTAAGCTTAAATTACTAGAACTAGTATTTTAACTTCTTTTTAGGTTCCTGGTGGGAGTCAAATACGCTTGTTCCTCACATGTTAGCATTGGCTGTGGTGTATTTAACAACTCACAGCTAATCCTAGTTCCAGTGTGAAGCACGCCCTCCAGCACACCTGATCTAAGTTAAAGAGATGCCACGTACTGGTTCTCATGATGGGTGTGTGTGCCACAAAACCCTTCCCAGCACCAGGTCGTGGTGTAGGTGCAGAGTTGCATGCTGTAAATAAAGGTGGCATGAGGCTGTAGCTGGGAAGCGTCGGTGCAGCGCCCCACGAAGAGACAAAATCCCCTGCAGTAAAGCACAGCAGCATCTGTGTGGGTCTGCAGCTCGCGGCTGTGGGGTGCGAGGGTTGGTAAGTCCCCTGTCCCCCATCTAGGACCGAGGGATGCAGCGGGAGGCCACGCTGTGTGGGCACACAATGCAAGTGTGGAGGTGGAGGAGAGCAAAGCAGGAGCCAAATGTATGAGTCTTGTGCTTTATCCACACGGCCTGACAGGTTGATTTAAAGTAACTGTCCGTGGTGACATGCTAATCAACTTTCCCATGGAATGAAAATATTCCTGTGTTTGTACTTCTATGTACACCTTCAGTGTAACTAAGTGTTCTCACTAAAATTTAACAGTTTTGTTTTGCTAAAAATTGACAGTTATATCACTTAGAAATCTAACTGTAAGGCATAAGAAATATTCTGGATGTAGATCTGTTTAGAAAATAAAAATTAATTCCTGGTAGTGTTCCGTCAAATTTCTTAAGTTTCTGGTCCACGTACCTAAATTTGCAAGGTGGCCGATACTTACTTTACTACAGTAACATTTTTGGTAATCTATTGTTGAGTTGCTTTAAAGAGAAAGTAGATGTCACTGAGTTTTGGTACCTTTTCTTACAGCTCAGAAACTATTGCAAGATGCTGGTATATACTGCTTTCCGGTTCTGTGCTCATGAAGGACTCCATGTTTTTACCACCTTGCAGGTATATAACGTTGTTTATTATTATTGTTTAAAGTAATCCAAGATCTTATTTTAATTGAATGTTCATGTTACTGTAACATTTTCCATTTAAATTTTTTTTCAATTTTTTTTTCTAAAGTTGAATAGTGGAAAAAAGCGTTCTGCTAATTTCATTTAAATTCCCTTCCACTTTTCCTGCATGCAGTGCTGCACTTGATGACTTTTAAGTCTTGCTAGGCTGGATTTTTTGGTTTGAGAGAATTTGTATTAGGGTTTTTAACTTGGGGGCCCTTTATACAAAACAGGCACACAGCAGGAGTTACTCAGAGTTCCTTGTCTGAAAAACACCACTGCAGATCACACAGCTTCTGCCCCTGCTTTGAGATTGTTTTTAATGACATATGTGATTTTTTTGTATGAAGCAAGAAAATAGAGGCCAGTGGTGTTGGCTCCAGAGAGCATATGACAGAAATCTGACTGCATCTTACAGCTGAAGCACAACGAGAGTTGTGGCGTGCTTTAACTGAAGCGTGGTTTTTGTCTTGAGCTGGACTTTGCTGCACTGTGATGCTCTGCTTAACCTTGTACCTCACTCAGAATTTTTACTTCGCTGTATCTCAAAGCTGCATGTTGCTTATTTGCATTCAAGCTGCACTTCTAGGCAAGGCAGGAGTGTGTTGTTTTTTTTAAGTTGACTTATCTTGGTACCCAATTTGGGCACTTTTTCATGAGATTAATAAAAAGTGTTGCTACCTCCATCAGACAAGAGAGAGGCTTTCCCTCCGGGGCGGTGGTTCTGTGGTGGGCTCCATCTCCTGCGGGCACTGGGCAGCTCCATCTGCAGCCATGTCCGCTGGTGTGTTCGCTGGCGTGCTCTCATCTCCTGCTCCAGCCCCGCAGAAACAGAGCGCAGCGGGGGGAAAAATGGAGCTTTGGTATGCTAAAGGTTTGGAGTAGAAATGCAGACGTGTACAATTAGATAAGCTAAAATTATAGTTAACTAGTGAAGAGTCAAGGTGGGCAAAAGGATGCTGAAACCAAACCTTTTTGTTTCCCCCAATGTTTTTGGCTCTGGTCTTGCCACCAGCAAACCAGTCCCAGTCCCCCTTGTCCCTCCCTGGGGCCCGGAACACAGATGGGGAAGGGGAAGTGCTGCTTGGACACGAAAATAGGGGAAGGAAGAGCACAACTTGCTTTCTGCTTTGCTAAATTACGTACTTGCACTGTCCAACTTCAACTTATAACTTAATGATTCTTTATTTAATTTTTATTTATGGTGCCATGTAACAATGTGATAAAGTTTGGTTACTTTTCCTGGTCTAAATACCTCAAATTACTCTTTTGTAGTTGAGGGAGCTGCAGTCACCAATCCTTTATGGGTTATTTTCATATGAAACAGTGCCTTGGATAATTTGAGTGTTCTTTTCATAACTGTAATTAGCACTGTGTAATTACATTTAAAGTAACACTTATGCATTATTCCTTGTCCCCAACCAAATCATTCTGAAAGGAAGCTTAAATATGCGTCTGTAAGAAAACACAGCATTGCCTTCATTCTCATCCCCTTGGGTATTATAGGAAACAAAAGTAACTTTTTTTGCTTGTTTGTTTCTATTATTTTTAACTTTTGCTTAGCAGTGAGAGCAGAAAGGTGAGTGGAAATGACCTGCAGCGTATCATTAGGTGTAAAGCATCTTTGAAATAGTTTTTTTTTTTATTATTATTGATTTTTTTTTAAATTCAAATTTGATAACATAGTAAGAATAATTAAATTACCTGAATTGATTGTAGTGGAGCTGATTTGTGGTCTTCCCCCCTCTTGCCCCAGATCTCTTTCTGTATTTTAGTATTGCTCTGTGCATTGATTTCTAGAAAATAATGTTTAACCACCTCTGGCAATGTTATTTACCCTAATGGAAAAGGGAAAAATATGGCTTTAAAAAATAATATGAAGAACATTTGTCTATTCAAACAATCTTTGGATAAAGAACTCGATGCTGTGCTCTTCATGCCTAAGGAGCATGTCATGCTACATACCTGTCTGATCTTAGTGACATAAACTGTATGGAAGAGAAATTTGTTTAGGATACTGATTTATCTGTGTTTTTTTTATTCTTCCTACAACAGTAAAGTGATCGCAAGCGTAGGGAGTCAAAAACAAAATCACGCTTGAAGTGTTCTGAGGCTGCTGAGGGGGGCGGAGGCATCCTTCCAGCCAGGGCATTTTTGGTAGGCTTCCTGCGTGGCTTCCAGCTCAGACACAGGCATCAGCTAAAGCCCGGCTATTGGATTTGTTGAGTGTGGTATAAATGTGTCAACACGTGAGCAAAGGCGAGAGAGGTTAGAGACGGGTGTCATCTGCACTGAAGTGATGCAGGAGACTGATGATGGCTTTGAGACATCCCTGGGGAAAATGGGTGAGGACCGAAATAGAGCTCTTAACGTGAGGCAGGTTATAAATACCAGCGATGAGAATTTAGGCTTTATGGAGACTGCCTAGGGCTTTGAAAAGGTCACGAGCCTGGTTTGAATAATTCTCAGTCTGGAGGAACTGGGTAGGCAGAGGCACTTTCTGTAACAGATAATAGTTAGCAAGTGGATTCTAGTTTGAAACTCAATCCTTGTCTGTAGTTCGTAACTTCCTTCCCTTCCAATTATGTTTGTAACATTGGCACGGCAATTTCAATTTTATTTTTCCTCTGGAGCATTTGACAAACTTCATGTTTAAGGAACTCCTGTACGTTTCAGGGTTCTTTTGCTCGGAATGTTGGAGCAATTTTTCATAAGCCTTAAGAAACAAGATACTGGTGTGTGTCAGTTAAAGGCATCGAATTTCCTGGGAACAGGGGGTTTAAAGGCCCCTTTTTCTAACAGTTATTGTTTTCGTCTGTTTTATTGGGTTATCGTTCTTCAAAATCAGGGTTGTACTGTCGATTAACTGCTTGGTAACTTTTATTTAATAATTATTTGAGAAACTGCTGGTAGAGTTGGTTATCAGTGAGACACTTGTGGTCTCCAGCAGTAGGACTGGAAGGGGGTGACTGATCATTTCCTGGTACCTTCCTACTACACTTGTCCCTGTTCTGCCATCTGCCCAGCAGTTTCCTTGGCGGATGGGAGGAGATTTCAGTAGACCACTGTTAGCTTAACCTAGCTAACACACTGGTTAAGCTCCCCTGTTTTTCCATGCCTGGCTTCATCCATTTTTTTAACATTCGGTTATTTCTGAGTCAACAGAGCTCAGAAAAACCTTCCTGTTCTTCTACAGATCTTTAAAAGGTAAGATATGTAGATTCAAACCTGCACGAGGCACAGCCCAGGTGAGGCATAAGAAGGTGGGCAGCCACTGCTTTATCGACTCGCTGTAGGCTCTTGAATGAGGAGGGACATGCACTTGAGAAAGGCTTTCTGTTCAACTTGGAAGAATTATTGTGCAAGTCGTAATTCAGAAATTGGCTTGAAAATTGGAGGACTAAGACCTGCATGCGGGTAGGATAAAATCTGGTAATTATTTTGACACTGATAATGATGATAAGAGAAGCTCTGTAAGTTATTTATTTTTAGATAAGAAGCAGATCAATCATTAATACCAGGTAAAAAGATGACACAGCCTTGATTACCCTAGTGCCTGGAGAACGGGTTTGTCAATAGGTGTGGTACAGCAGGAAAAGAATATGCTTCTAACGTGAGAACGATGGCCAGAACAAAAGAACGGGAGTGGGGGGTTCTGTGCAAGGAAAATCATGTCAGCAAGCTAGAGTTTTTGTGTTAACCTTGCTTGTTAATCAAGATAATTCATTTGAGCAGGATATTTGAAGGAGATTACTCACAGCAAGATTAGCCATAGGAAATGTATCAAGGACCTGGAGGAACTTTTGAAGCCAATTATGTGGATGACAGCCTCCTACAGCTGTGAGAATTGAACCTTGAAGAGAAAAAGACAAAGTCTTGAAACATTCAAGATGTTACTGAAAACAAACACTTCTCTTTTCCCAGCCTTTCCAAGAAATTTGTGAACAGCCTTTCTGAAACCTCACAAGTGGAGTAAATCAGTGTTATTGTCCTAAATTCAGGTAGTGCGTTTGTTGGTTAAAAAAAAGTGTTGTTTTTTTTTTTTCTTCCCAAATCTAATTAATTATAAAAGGGATTGTTTTGGAAAGATGATTGTTCAAGGATGCCTAGCAGGGGAAAAGGAGGTTGAAGCAGACTGATTTTTAAGGAGATGAGGTAGCTGGCGTTTGGAGCAAGCGGGCCACAGGCAGAGAATAAAGGGCTCAGGAGAGGGCTGGCTGGCTGCGCTGGGCTCCCTGCAGCCAGCAGGGAGGTGTCAGCAGCATCTGAGAAACTCGGAGCTGCCTGGAAGTCACCCAGCGGAGCTGAGACCAGGGCTGGGGCACGCTCGTGCTCTGCTCGTGGCATGGCGTCTTCCCGGGAGCTGTGGATGTGCCAGGGACTCGACAAGCCATTGCTTTTTTTCTTCTGGGGTAAAATTAGAAGGCACAAATGCTTGAATCAAGAGAAAATGTCATAATGAAAGAGGAACTCGGGTTTTGCCTTATGAATAGTGGCTTGGGTTGAAATTATTTTAGCTTATTTTTTTATGAAGTTAATATTTGCGGATAACAATCTCATAATAAACAGTCACTGCGAGTTGCAGAATAAAGTTTTTCAGACTCTTTATGTGACAGTACCAGCAGCACAGAAAATTCTGTGCTTTTACAGGACCATCAGTGCTGGTGAATAGGAATAGAGGATTAAGGACTTGCAACTTGCACATCTTACGTTTCTTGCTTTTTAGAAATCTTAACTTTTGAGGATTGTAACTTTGCTTTCAAATGTATTATACCTCAAATGTATCATCTAACGCCCATCAGTTTTACTTGTAAAACCTGTGTTACTAGTATTTGTGCCTTTCAGTGAAAAAGTGAGAAGCTCAGAGCTCCTGTGTTGCCAGCTTCTGACAAGGAAACATATTTTGGCATTTTTCTGCCACCGGTCCTTCCTTCTAGGCTTCCTGCTCAGGGTGTGCCTGCTGTGTCCATGCTCTGTCTGTGGCTGTAGGTGAGGGGCTGGGGACGCGTGTCCTGCTCTCTGAAGCACGTGCCTCTTACTGGAGGCGCTGCTCTCGTTACAAAGCAAGGAGAGTACATGGTGCATTTCTTCTGGCATTGAATAATCTTCTGTGAAAGTCACAAAAGTATGTAGTGAAGATGGACTGCGTTCAGACTTGTCAACGACTAAATGATCCCATTGTCTTGTCCCCCACTCCAGTTGCTTCCTTTTGTTTTATTTGTAGTTTCTTCCAGCCGGTGCTCTATGGAGGTTTCACAGTGCTGGAGATGATAATTGCACCACAGAAATGTTTTTATTTTATTTTATTTTATTTAATACCCAAACTTTTAAATACCAAGAGATGTGAAAGTGGAAGCAAAGGGCAATGTGCAACATTTTAATATCCAAAACATATTTTTATCAAGGCTATCTAGTCACATGGCCTGGGATAGTTGCACAGCTTCACAGAAAGTGGTAGGTAAGATACTGGCTGCCTCAAAGCATCATCATGTTCAGAGTACAAGGTAATTAGGACAGACATCTTGAGCTCGCAGCCTGCATATCGCGTAGTGTGTTCTACAGCCTCCAAAATCATTCCCAATTAAAACTTCCATCAAGCTTAAGAGAGAAACCTGCTAAATGTTGCTATTGTTGACAGCTAATGCAGAAATGCTTTTTGATGACTGAGCATTAATTGAAATCGGTATTTTGCATTCAGCCACACATCTTGTGGTTTCAGGTTTCCTTTAGACCATTTTCTGATGAAGTTAAGTATTGTAATATTTTTATAATTAAGTTACTTTGAAATGCTCAGGACTTGCACAGCATATGGTATCTCTGAAAACCCTGCACCTACATTTGCCAATTTAAAAAGCAGTAACACAAATGAGGAAAACACACTTGTGTTAACCCTTTATTGACTTTAGCTCATCTATTACCCATTCTGAATTGTCCATTAAAAGTGAAGGATTTCAATCCCTATATGTTGCTTCATTTTTCTTTTTCCCCCTTTGGAAAGAGTGCAGACAATAAGAAGTCTGTTTCTTTAATGTAACTTCTGAGCCATGCTACTCTAACTTCTTTCCCCATCTACTTAATTTTGCAAACCGAGGGCATTTGGGGCTGTTCCTTGGTTGGAAACCAAGGGGCAGTGCTGACAGCTCGCTGCTGCAGAGCGCTGATGGGATCCCTGCCCAGTACTGCCCTGCCTGCAGTGAGCCTCAGCTGTAGCACAGCCTCGCGGGTGGCAGTCGACCTGAGAACCACCGAGGGAGAGTAAGCCTTCCCTGCAGATGCCCCGAAAGAACAGTAATTCCCGTGAGGGCTGGTGTCTGACACCACGACCGCAGGATGAGACGGGAGGATTCTGCCTCCCCCGTGCAAACACTCCAGCTCTGCTATTGCGTACCTTGAGGCTAGGCAGGCTCTCCCCTCTTTTATTATTTCCTGGCCAATGACAAGGAAATTAAGCTTAAAATTACTGCGTGAGAGTATTTAAATTGGGGTTCAATGATACAAATGGTTGGTCCACGCCATTTGCAGTGCATTGTGTAGGACACGCAGCTGTAGCTGAGGAAGGTGATGGGGGATTTGCCTTGGGGCTGAGCAGCAGCTACCTTGCAGGAGCTGCCCTGGATGTCGGCTGGAACAGCTGCTTTGCATAGAGGCACTCTGAGGAGAGGAAAAATGAAATGCTTTTCAAATCAAGAATGAGCTCTGACTTGTGAAAAAGCACTTCTATTTCTACATATTAAAAAACAAACAAAAAAACCAACCCAGACAACGCTTCCTTTTCTTATGCGACTCGTCTCTTCCGGGCCAAAGCATGTACTCGGTGAGAAATGTTTGTGCATTGCAGAAACCCAGCCAGGTTGCAGAGCGAGATGACTTGATGCGTGAGGTCGCTGGGTTCTCTTCGCAGTGGCAAAAAGTACAATTTGTCTTCTCGCTATGTTCCCAAAAGCTGTTTGACAGGCAGTTTGAGAGGAGAATATTCATAAAAACAAAATATCTGCAGACACTTACAAACACGGTTCTTGGCATAGCTCTGCACTAGTGTATCAGTGTCCTAGCCCAGTCCTACACCTAGTACAGCACAGAGTGTTTGTTGCTGCAGGTAACTTTATTGACAATCACCAATAATTACATGCAGTATTAATATCAACTCAAACAGCCAGGATAATTTAGGATTTTCTAGTTCCTGGACGATACAGAACAAATTCTCAAGTGCCTGACATCTCTATATTGAAGGCTTTGATATGGGAAAGATCTGAAAACATTGTTTCAGGATGCAGCCGAATACTTTAAATCTGGAGATGCCTGCTAATTAGTGTTCAAACAAATAATACGGCATTCAGTCTCAATCTCCATCTGTGTTTGTAGGCTGAAAACCCGTCAGGACAGGCTGTGTTTTTACCTTTAAAGTGTCTGCTGTATTTTGAGCATTGCATAATGAAAAACCATCAGTAATGAATAACTCCAGTGTACTGAAGTGGAGCAATTTTCAAGTTAAATGTGGTTACTGCTCCTAAAACTTGTAAGTCTTGAAATTCCAGATGTTTCAGCACCAAATACTCAGGTCACTTAACAGCTGGATATTAAACGTTTTTCGACATTTGTGCTTAGAAAACTTAAGTATTTTTGTACAACCTATTTAAAGAAATACTTTGTTATATTCAAAATACGTCATTTTGTAGGGTTTTTGAGTAGGTTGCAGTGTTAAAGCAAGGCACGTTATAACAGCTCTTGTGCCTTAAGGAAGCTTTGAAGTGTCCTTGTTGTGAATTGTTAGGTTGTGTTAAAATGCCAGTGCTCCTGGGAGTGGGCACGAGACTGAAAATCAGCGTTCTGCAGTAGCAAAGGCTCTGTCCAGTGAGCAGTTCTGGTCAGTCCCCTTACCGCAGTAAAGCTGAGCAGATGCTCAAGTGCTTGCAGGTTTAGGATTGTAGAGTTGAGCTTTAGTCACGGGTGGCTTTATCTGTATTATTATCTGTATTAGCAAGTCATGCAGTGGAGAAGGGACAGCTGAACGGGGTGAAACAGCTGATGCTAAGAGCCGTGTTATGTGGTGTGCTGGGCTCGTATGTTTTGGTAGCTCCGGTCTGATCCCATGGCCTGAACGCCCATTAGTGGTTGATGCACGATACCCTGCCAGTTTAACTTGCATTCCTTTCTCCTGTGATGCCATTGCTTAAGCATTTTTAATTATGAATAGCAGTGAATCAGGAGGAAAACAAGGTTTCTTGTTAATGAGGCGCACACAAATCAGGCATAAACAAAGCTGCCTTTGATATGTGGAAGACGTTTTTCCTATGACCGTGTTGCAAGCCAGTGAGTGAGTGTCTGAGAATTAACGATGCAGATGTAATAGATGAATATTAAGTGACGGGAGCATACAGTAAGATTATAAATAAAAACTGTGATGTAACTTATACGACCAACTTTTTGGGCTTCTGACAGTGGGAAGCTATAGAATAATGTTTAAATTTAAGAATCCATAAAAATACGTTTGGTTAAATATTTTTAAAATATATTTTTTAATAATTTATTATTTTATTAAAAATTTTAATAATCAGGCCATTAAAAGTTTTAATAGTTTTACCTTTGGTGTATGTGCTTTGACATAGGTATTTACTGTATTGTAAGGAAAGCTTGATTTCCATTGGTTTCATGTTTTCTTCCACTTGGAGTGTTTGTGTTAGTCAGGGCTTAGTTTCTGTTTATTCTACGCATTTTGCTGTGTAATTACATAAGACAAGTAGGAATGAACATTATTCTTGAGCGTTGTTTAAAATTGGCAGATTAGTGAAATAGCTTCTCTATCAATTAAGAGGCTTGCTGACATCGCTTTCATACTAGTCAAGATATGGAATAAGTAATTTAGAAAGTTAAAATCCATGTTTCCAAAACACGTTGGTTATGTTCATTACAGAGAGTGTTAAAAATTGGTATTTTTAAAACATGGTGATTATGGCTGAGGAAAAACCATCGCCATGCCTCCTCTTGCTGAGAGCTGCATTGTGGTGCAATCAATAAAACGTCACATGATGCGCACTTGGAAGTAATTAAACTTGACCTATTGACTTGTAAATATGAGTAGTTTGTTCTTTAGGATTAGAAGGGTGGGTTTTGTCTTTGGAACATAATCCTTTTCTGAGTGTCCAGTTGTTGTAAAGTGCTTGATGGACCAGAAATGATAGTGCCAAGAGCTTGACCTTTGATCTGAGCAGTGTTCTTTTTCCTATATCGTTTCTGTGTACCCTCATTACTTAGTTAACAAATGATGCAACAGAAACAGAGGGGAATTTGACAGTACCTGAATTTCATGGATGTGTTTATGTAAAATAAACTGCAACCCTTCCCAAACCTCTAGTATTCTGATGAAGTGTTTTGTATACAACAAAAATGCTTTGCTTGAAGAATATTCAGTGGAAAACAGCCCTAACTACTGGGAATGTGAAAAAAGTAGCAATCAGTTTTGTGATAAAACTGATAATTATTAAAAATACAGAAATCAAATCTTCTGGTTGCATGCAATCCTTCTCAGATTTTTGTTTGGAGGACTGCTGTCTCAAATTTTCTATTGTATGAAGTAGAACTAGAGCTGTAACTTTTTTTAATGCAAATGATACTCGCGGAAGGTTGTTTTCACTTTTTTTTTTGTGGATAAATAATATGAGTTTTGATCTACTGCAACTATTCAGAAACTGTCATGCTTGTATCATGTCTGTGTAGGAAAAGCAAGAATGAAGTCATGAAAAATTCCCCTCCCAGCTGCTTGCTATAGACACGCAGCACATACCAAGTTTCAATGTGGAACTTGTGTTCCTCTGGCCTTCTGCAGCAAGGGGCAAGAAAATTCCAGTTGTCATTTATGACTTCATAGCAGTCATTTCATTTAGGGATTTTTTTTTTCAGTAGACCATTAATAAAATCAAAACTTGACAGCTTAAACTGCTGTGCTCCTGCTAATTGCAGCGCTCTGTCCTGACAGCTGTTAGGATTATACTGATAATTTATTTGCTGGAATAACGTGAAGCTTCGCTTGAACGACTTCGCAGTTTAGTTCCACGGCTTAACTTCCTTTCCTGAAAATGCATGCAACCTAGAAAAGTTTTTGTATGATCCCGTAATGTAAAGCTTAGAAGTGTAAGTCTTTTAAGTTTTCTGCTCAGTGATAGTGTTTCAGGGGATATTTTCTGTACCGATGGCTGTGTAACTCGAATGCTTTATGTGGCTGAAGTTTCAGATGAACTTTCCAAATGTAACCTTAGTAAAAACTGATGGAGCTGATCCGCTTGTTAGGATTTGTCTCCGGATTTGTTTTAGCCTTGTTTTAATTCAAACATTAATCTTTACTTCAAGTTAACTTATTCTTCAGTCATTTCTTCTGATAAGTGTTAAATGTTGATTGCTGTTGACAGCCTGAGTTCCTAACACAGCAGCTCTAACTAGAGAACTGCTAATCCGATTGGGATGATGTTAATCAAGTATTTTTTTCTAACTTGAAGTCTGTATGGGATAGCTTTCATTTTTGCAAGGCTGTGTGGGGTAGGTCAAGCATACCTAGCTCGAGCTGATAGCTCTGTAATGAAGACAAACTGGCTGAGTACGTGACGCCAGATGCTATTACAGCCACAAATTATGTGAGTTAAGAGGCTTTTGGTCAGTGCCCCCAGTACCAGCCCAGCAGCATCCAGCTGGTATCAGCTCCTTTTGCTGCTGGTTCCAGCACCCCCGTGTCTGCCGGCATCGTGCCTTCTCCAGAGCTGATTCTCCTGAAGCCACCTCTGGTAGCCAAAGCAGTTTCTTGGCTTCTGTTTTCAATCAAATGTCTCTTTTACAGGCAAGATTGAGGGACACCCGCTGTGTGGTTGTAGTCTTGTGGCAGGGGCACTGCGTGACGGTCTTCAGGTGTCCTGATGGTAGCAACTTTTTGGAGTGATCAGCTGAAGCACATTGCATTGCTTTTAGCCTCTCTCCTGAGTTGCTGTATTACATTGTCCATCACATTGTGGCATTTATGCTTTTCTGTATTTCTCAAATAGCACCCATCACGGTGGTTCAAGAAGCAACATGAGTGCGGAGGTCACAGGTTGAGGCTCGGATTTGGGCAGAGGCTCTGGCCTGTTGTTTGCTGCGAGGATGAAGAGGGGGATGTGCAATTGAGGGAACTCTGATTAAAGATGCTATGTACTTCTGAGTTCTTCAGTTTTATATATATTTGTTTTTACAAGGCCTGTTTAATGCTTAATTAACATTTACTAATGTGTTCCTGTCAACACTGAAATGCATGGTGAGTGGTTTCGTGTATCTCCAGTAATAATGATCTTATGAAAGAATGTTCTTTATATTTAGGCTTACATAACAGGCTGCGATGAGAGGTACTGAGTAAATTAAAAAATATGTAATGGTACTATATTGTTAGAATTTTTCATACAATAATTTCATCATTTTTTCAAATTTTGAAGGGTAGCATAAGGTGCACCATTGCCAATTCATTTTATAATGAAAAGGTAAAATAGGCTGTTTGTCTCATTTTGTCTCATTCCTTTTCTTTTTTTCCATCCCTCTGTAGTTTTGGCAAGCAGTCTGGAGGAAAACGAGGATGCGAATGTATCATACTGGAGCCTTCAGAAATGATTGTGGTAAGGCAAATTTTTCAAATGTATTTAAATCTATTGCTGGTTTCAGCAAATTCTTTCTGTGTCTTATAGCAGGAAGCTTATTGTAAAGTATTCTAAAAAATTGCAGTAAAATTGCCTTGATTTCAATTATACCTAGGGCTGCTATCGTAACAGCAATAGCTATGTACATTTAATCTAGATGGCTAAATGATGGTGATGATTGTGTCATTCTTCCTAAGATTATGTTTAATTGAGTTCCAAAAGCTTACCAGTTATGTCTGACTTGAGCATTCCTGAATCAGGCAACAATACTCTATCCTGAATATTTTATTTCTATCCCCACTCCGCCCCCGTTTCATTGCTTTTTACTGGCCAGGCCAGCAGTACAGTGTCTGGTAGGAAAAGCACTCTTAGTCCCAGCTTTGCAGTTCCACGCAGTGTGAAGTCTTTTGGGTAAGAGGAGAAGGAATGTAGGAGTGCTTAGCCAAGCTTGGAGGAGAAGGCTTTCAGCTTAGTTGTCATCAACCTTTTCTGCATCCAGCTTGCTTTTTGCTACTCCAGAATCCTTACACACACTGCCAAGTTCATACGTACTTACAGATTCAGCTCTCGGGTCGATGTATGCACACTGTTGGCAGAGGGAATGTTAGGATTGCTTTTCCGTGGTTCAGACCCACGTTGTACCCTAGCAGTGTGGCTGGGACACAGGAAGGTCTCCTTCAGCTTTGAGTTTGAGATGCTGCTACCAGAGCTGGAACAAAAATGCCTGTTGTACCGAGGGGCTGCGTGTCTGTAAGCAGGCTGAGATCTTCAGGCTGCTACTGATTTAGCTCCCTTATGTCTGGGTATGATGACATTAAAACTAATATTTGTTGATGTGTTACTCACTGAGTATGTCAATATTCAGCTTCTATGAGAAATTCAGTTCTCACAGTATACTTAAAGCCGTGGACGTCACAGACGTCCTGTACGGAGAGCTCTTGGTGCCCTCTGTGCCTTTCTCTCTGCACAGTGTCAGTCTGATTCTGCTCAAAGGCTTTGATAGCATCAGTAATGTTCTTTGCTGCAGACAGTTGTAAGCTGCAGCCTGCCACCTCGCGAAGTAAGCACAGGTGAGAGTGCAAGTAGCCTCTTTCAGTCTTCTGAAGTGAAATTGTCACTTGCTTATTGAAATTACCCAGTCCGGTCTGGGACCAACTTATGCCTTGAGGGGTGCCACAGAACCGCGTGGATGCGGTCTGTGCAGCCGTGCTACATGAACGCCCTGGGAATTTGGGTTCCTTGCTGCCTCTTTGCTTTCTTGCCTGATAAGAGCAGCTGCTGAGGACTTGGTGTGCTGAGCACACGGATGTCCACTGCCGCTGGTGAGCATAGCCCCATGCCTTGGTGCTGCTCGCCTGTCCCCTGGGAACCCTGCGTGTCTGTGGCCCTTCAGGCTGGGGCAGCCAACCGAGGAATTTGGCCTGTTTCTAAACAAATCAACAGCTCAGACTAATTTCACTAACAAATGAGTTGCACAACTCTTTGCTTACAGAACTGGCGCTCCAGACGTTAATCGAGCTGGTGTGCTGCTTCCTGCGAAAATCCCGTAGACTGTGGTGCAGGCGCTGTTTGAAGTGGGGAGTCTGCAGCATGGAAAGTATGTCGCTGCTCCCAGGGCTGCCCGGTGACTCACCCACCCGCTGCAAGTGGAGCTGCCGGTTTACATGAAATATTTTCCATGGGCAAAATGTATGTTATTGCTATTGTTGTATTTAAAGAGAAAAAACACAACAAAAAATACGAGCAAAAACCCAACCAACAGAGGAAAAAACAAAATACAAACAAACATGAAGATGTACATGAAAGAGTAGCTTCTGCGTAGAGCATACTACTGGAAAGAAAATGAACTTATTAAAGTATTTTAATGAAGAAATTGGAGAGTTTTATGTGTGTAGCTCGGGGATCTAAAACTGCGATGAGGTTTTTCACAGGAGTGCCCTGTCACGGTCATGGAGAAGCTGGCGTTGTCCATGTCAGCATTGCCAAACCCTGCCAGTTGTTCCTGGAGAGAAATGCACAACCTGGACAACTGTCCTCTCTCAAAACTCTTTCTTGAATTTTCTGTAACTGTAGCTAAATTCCAGTGAGAGCATAGAGACGCTTGAAAGTACCTTAAATTCTTTTCTGGAACCCGGCACATTTTTCTGTAGGAAAATCAGTGAACTGGAAGTCTCTAGTCATTCATATTTTATAGGTAAATCTAGCTAAAGGTACTAATAACTTTCATTTTTCTATGTAGGCCTTCCAGTGGGGTGAGAAAAGAGCATCAGCGTGGTGGCACGCACCTTGCTAATGGTCTGCACCGACAGAAAGTGCACTTGAGTTTCATTTCCCTGATTAATTCTTACTACTTTCTCTTAATTCTTTATATTTTGCCAGGAGTTTTTCCTTTTTAATATGCATTGCACCTCAAATTGTATGTTGCATAACAAATATTTATCTTCAAGCAAAAGCATCAGTGGTTTAACCTACCTAAAGAACACCCTTCTCAGCTTTTGCTGCTGACTGATTTTTCCTTTTCTTTCTTTCTAGAATGTAAATCAGTTGAAATGGGAATCCTTTGGGAACTGACCCATTTTAAAGGCCATAAAATGTGGTCATCTTAAGTTAATGAGGATAACAGATAGTGTGTGAATAGGCATTGTAGCTCATATTTTGGAGGCTGAACAATCTATTGAATTAATAATAGGGCCATTTATCACTTAAGAAAATGGCCCAGAATTGCAGCATATTTCCATGTACTGAAGTCACTGAAGTCTTCCTTCTGTGGAACAACAGTTCCTTGGTGTCTTCATTTCCTTCTTTAGATTCAAATGTAAGATTTCAGAAGAGCAGCGTGATATTTGGAGGTGAAATTATTTCAGTGCTAGCACCAACTGCGGAGTGAAGTTGAGGATAGTCACGCGATCCTCCTCAATTTGTTTTTCTATTTTTTTTTTCATGGCAGCATGCATTGTGGGTGAAGCTGTTTGCGTGGAAGCATCCTGCAGCTGCCAGAATTCAAGGATAATGAAACAACACCACTGATTAGAAACTAGCCAGTTAGCAAGCTGTTCCAGATTCTTTATTACGTGTTGGAAATGAAATAATACCCAGAAGTGTGCTAGGGCAGCAGCCACCAGCAGCATTGGTGCCCTGGTCCTTCATGCTCCCGTGTCCCTCAGCTCCAGTGCTGGGGCCCCAGCGTGCAGCATCCGCAGAGATGCAGAACTCTTCCGTAGGAGTCGTCACCCTTCTCAGGGCAGTGTGAGGAAGTTGAATGTGAACTCTACCAGCAGAATTTTTTGGTTTTAAGCAGGTGAAGGCAGGGCCGAGTGACGCACAGCAAACGGGAACCCTGCCCTGCACTGCCTGCTGCCAGTGCTGCTAATGTGCAGCAGACCAGCACCAGCTGTGTGCATGCCTATGGATCACGAGCATAAACAGTCTGGTGGCTGGCTGGGCTCAAAATGCTGATTTTGCTGGTGGTACTAAATTGGAAGCTATGTGGTGTAAAGGTCTTTCCTGGTGCTCTGATTTTTGTTTTGCTTTTGTCGGTTACAGCCGTGGTATTAACCGAAGGAAGCAGGTGGTCTCAGTTCTGAGTTTCCACTGGCAGTTGGTTGTTTTGCCCTTATGCTAACAAATCACGCATTTATGTTCGCTTCTTAGCTTTCAGTTATAACTATGGAAGAAAAATAGCTTCATCTTGCAGTAAGTGTTCACTTTAGTCTTAAAAATACTTAGTTTGGGGCTTTAATATAATCAAGGTCCGCAGTGTTGGGCTGGTCGTTGTCCTGCAGCTTCGGGAAGCCTCCGCTGCCCAGGTCAGTGTGCTGTGCTGGAGGAGGACTTGCTGTAGTCTGCATGATCCTGGAAGACTGAACCCAGAAGAAAAGGGAAGTAATGTGTTTATTGAAGGAGTTCCTGTAGCACATAAAAAATTCAGAACAAAATCAACATGATTTTGGTTACTTAATAGAGTAACTGTAGGAAACCAAACTTCATTACTTTGGGAAGCCTTCTGCGTAATTTGAGCAATGGTATTGCTGACTAGAAATCAGTGTTTTCTGCTGCATGAGGAAGGGCTGCAGTACCCACAGTCATAACACTTTTTTTGAAGATGCTAGAAGGCCTGTGTAAAGTTGTGTTGTCTGCCTGTATGCCTTGCTTTTTTTCACTTTTTTTGCTTTTTGATAAAATGTGGTGTGAGGCTAGGTGTTTTGTTTTTTTAAAAACAGTGTATCTTTATATTATGTTGTTAGTGTATATTTTTCTCTGGAATTAAAAATAACCCACAAAGTAAGCCCTGTCAGTTGCACCTTCCTTTGACCTTACGTAGACCTGGCTGTTTGGAAAAAGCAACCTGGAAAGTAGATGTGATGTTGCTTTGGTGAATGGTTCAGATATTTTCAGTTTCTTACTACCTGTTAGTTATTTCTAATTTTCGTTCCTTTATACCTTTTGAATTTTAATTGAGCTGACTTACACAAGTGTGCAAAGGGAGGGCTGCATAAGCCAACATGAAGGTTCTTCTGCTTTTCCAATGCTAAGTCTTAGGCTCAGGAAAGCACGTTTAAAAAAGAAAAAAAAGAAAAAATCATTTAAGCCAGTAGAAACGTCTACAGAGTGACTGTATTGTAGAGGAGCTTCTTGCCTCGCTGCAGCCTATTTGCATGCATGTCTGTTCTGTTTCCTGCTAGGATGTATTTTTCCAAAACATCAGAAGGAAATGAGGAGGGATGGAACTGCTTTTTATAGAAAAAAGGAATCGTAACTAGTAAGATAAAAAGCTGGCTTTTTATCTTAAAGATAAAAAGTTGGCTTTTACTAAGAAGATAAATTTAGCTTATTCTTAATGTTGAGTCGCAAATAAAATTTATCATCAAGATATAAATGAAGATCCAGTTAATTCTTCATAATCTGTTGGAAATGATTAGAAATGAGAATGGCATAGGGAAACTAGGACCGAGGGCTATTTCCAAAACAACGACAACAAAACCACACAAAAAACAACAAACACTTCGAATGTTTTAAGTTTTTTATCTGTGATTGGTACTAAAAATAAGTTACGTTTGGAAAAAATACCAATAAAAATAGAATGGCAGTCAGTGGCTTTAAGCAGATTGTAAATATGCAAACGATTTAACTTCTGTGTTGAAGACATCCTTGAAATAAGCAATGTGTATAACTCAGGTTGTATAATATGTGTGGGTGCACACGAGTTTCTGCTGGTGAGTGACATTGTTCAGAGGATACGTGTACTTTTTTTTTTTTAAACTGTTTCCTGGAAGGAAACTGTGGCCTCCGGCTCATTGTAATAACGTCGCTCTGAGACATGCAGCGCTGGTTCTTCAAAGTGTCTGCAGTCGTTTTCTTGAGAAAAGTTTAACTGTTCCGAACTTATGTTAGTTCCTTCCTCATGAGCTTGCTACGACTCCATCGGCTCTCAGTGCTATGGAAGAACTGGATGTTTAACCAGGAGCCTGAACGTGTGTTTCAGGTGGAGAACTCCAAAGACAATGAGGAAAACATCCTGCAAAGAGAAGTCCCGCTCAGGCAGTCCCGTCGAAGGTTTAGGAAGATCAACCAGAGGGGCGAGCGCCAGACCATCACGGACAACGTGGATGCCAGCAGTTACATCTCGGTGAGTCTGGTCTCCGTCTGCTTGGCGTTGTGCTGTTGGGTTTCCGTGTGCTGAGGAAAGCTGGTGAGATGAGACGAGATGAGATGGTTTGCGTTTGTCGTATTTGTTAACACATTTCTCTTGTTGGGGAACAGTTGAGTACTTTGGATTTGAGCATGCCAGGTGGTAGCTGAAGATTCAGGCACTAGTTTGAAAAGAGTTTATTTGCTTTATGGGTCTTCTGTTGAGCGTTGCAAATAAATCTTAATGTTTCTGCCGGACGGAGAAACGATCGTTCTTGCTTTTTGTTGGCTGTAACTGGAGTTCTTTTGGTAAGATGTAGCAGCTGGTGGTTTTCTTTTTGTCCCTAATAAATTTAGGCTATGTTTTGGAATTGAGTCAATCACAAATGCAGTTCAATAAAGTAATAACACTATCATGATACTCTGTCACATTTACGTGATCAAAAATAGCATAATGGTAATTCAGGCATCAGAGTAATGGCAACTCGTTTGCTACTCTTTTAAAAAAAAAAAAAAAAAACCATCACAGACTACATAATCTGTTCTGTGTGAAGGCACGTACAGCTGTGGTTTCGAGGTCACAATGCTTTTATGAAGGTTTCTCTTTACCATTATTTTTCACGTACAAACTTCCTGCTACTAGCAGGATTTATATGTGATCTAGACAAATTATTTCATTGGTAATAATTGTTCTGGATAGTTTGATTTTCTTTGAACATCAAAAGTTGAAAAACAATACTAAAATTGACTAACTTCAAATTACTAAAAAAAAAAAAACTAACTAAAAAACTAACTAAAATTCACTAACTTTGATTAGTCTTCAAGCACAAAAGAAAAAAAAATTCAGTTCCTCCCCCTTTCTCCTGTCTTCCTTTTCATCTCCCTATGTGGTGCAAAACCTTTCTTAGTCGTTAAAATTCAAAATATCTGAAGTGTGCAGTTAGCGAGAAACTTGAGACATCTTTTCTGTTTCAGAGTAAACTGCTGGTTTTTTTGCATGTTGCTAGCTGTTGTAATGCAGGTGGGTGATTTTTAGACTTTCCACAGCTTTAGCTTTTCTGTGGGTAAAGGTTACTTTGGCATTTGTCAGCTAAGCAGAAAAGCTCTCATTGCTGTGACAGGAAAAGAACATGCTACTTGAAGTTTAACATCCTCTGCCATCTCATTTCAAGAACTGTTGCATGTTTTTTATCACTGCTAATTAATCTGAATTAGTTATTGATGAAATGAGATGTTGAATCCTCAGGTTCTGGGCTGAATGACTTACATAAGGCTTTATGAGGAATTGAGTCTGATCTGTATATGAAAATCTCCCTCTTTCGCTGCTTGGTGTTTCTGTAACATTGAATAAGCACACAAAAAATAGTTGTTAGGCTTAAGTGCCAGGAGGAAGAGAACCTCAGGAGTAGCTGACGCTGATGCTTGCTATGCTGCTTGCCTGGAAGGGTGCATGAGAAGGGACTCGTCTGAGAACTACGAAATTACACGCCTCCTTAAATGATTTCAGAGACTGTCAGTTATTGATGCAAGGAGTCAGTGTGCTGCTCTTGCAGGATTGTGATTAGTCAACAAATGATGACCTTGTTAGGGTTCTTCTTTGTGTTGATTTATTTCTTACGTTAACAACCACGTGGAGTATGTGTCTGTCTTTGCACATACAGGTTCTTGCTGCAAATCTGGTGGCTTCCTCAGATTTATGAAAATATATATTTTGATCACTGTTTGATGGGAAACATTATAAACTTCATAAATCAGCAGCATACTCCTAAATCTGATTTTGTCACTTAATTAGGAATATTATAAAAGAGTCCTGTTAACACTGCTAGGTGTTTTCCTGGATGACTGAGTGCTAAGTGGCAGGAGACCACCTTTCTGAAACAAAATCTGCTAGCTGTTGGGTTTCAGCAGCCTGCATTGAAATACCAAGCCTTGCTTCCTAGCCTATAAACTCCTAATTGGAAAGTGTCATAGTCACAGTACTTGGTGTAGCGAAAAGTAATTTGTAACTCAACAGATGACTAAGAAATCAAACCCAGCTGCCTGTTTGACAAGTAAACAAAACAAAGAATGCCTATATTTTTTTCATATTCCGTTTTAATCTGGTAAAATGTTTTTTTCCTGAGGTATATGGTTTGTTCTGTGCCTGGGTTTAACTCTTACCTATAGGAGTCTGCTAATACTAGTCCATTGGTTCCCACTGGTTTTGAAAAACAGGGTTTATAAGGTAACTGTGTGTTTCAAACTGTTGGAGTATGGGCAGGATGAGGAGGAGGGTTTTTGAATGAAACTCCTATTTGACAAGAACTTACAATAACATTTCTGCCAGAGTGGGGAAACCGTTTACAGACTTGCCAGCACATTTCCTCTCTGGCATAATACTAATGAATAAATGCAGCATTTTATTTCACTCTCCAGCATGTTGCTAAATGCTCTTTGACAGATGCTGAATGTGGCTTGATGGACCTTTTGTGAACCCTGCTTGATCAGAGGGCTTGGTACTTTATGCACAGTCCTCAAGGAGTTTGTGTGGGCTCCAGTGGTACAATGCTACAGAGTACACAACATGCTGCTGGTTAAGTTTTGGAGCTCCTACTTGCTCAAGCACAGGTGGTTTTCTGCTTTCTAAAGAAAACACACATCCTATAGGTATTGACGTTTGGTGTTGCTTTATCCCAGCTCAGAATTTTTCCTTTGACAATTAAAAGCAAATACAAGGTATCTTCTGTTTAGGGGCAATTATCTATGCAATCTCCATTAACTCCTTTAAATGTAAATCTCTGCTCATTAAATATAGTACGGTTAATATTTATAAAAACAAGGATTCACCTTAATCATGAAACGTTACCCATTAGTTTGTGACATGAGCTTGCATTGACTTCTCACATGGAGCTCCCTGCTACTTCTTGTTGGAATGAGTTCTGTAGAAATCCCTGTGGTTGGCCATGAGATAAAAATTTGTGTGCAGATTCTTTAATATTTTCAATTATTATTACCATATTTGAAGCTTTTCCTCCTATGTGTCTTACTTAAGTGAAAGAGCCCAGATACTCAGTTTAACTGTATAACTTCAGGGTAGTTGACATTCAAATTATTACTGATATCTTCATTTTTTTTTCTTTTGCTTGAATGACAGCTGACTCAATGTTAAAAGTTGATCATCTAGTTGGTTTCTTTGATGAAGGAGTTACTCTTTAGACTCCTTTACTATGTTTTTATGGTTCATACAACAATGGTGCTTCACAAGAACACTGGTTGCCTCCTGAGTAAGTTTTTTTTAAAGTTTTTTTTTCTTGGAGGAAAATACAGCAAATGTACACTAACAATGTTCTCTTTCTTCTCACTCATACTGAACAGGTTTATATTTCTGCTTCTATCTTTAAAGTGCAAAATGGCATGAATTTCTTCTTACAGTACGCATGCAAATGATGCTCAACCTGCTCTCATTAAGCAGGTGAACTGGCCAAGGGCTGGTTTCTGCTCTCAGGGGTTCCCAGTAGCTGTGGCAGGGTTTTTCCTGCTACTGCGTTGCCAGCAGTACCCTGGGGATAAATGTGAGTTTGGTGAAAGGCTTCCCAAGTGCCTTTCCCAGGACGTGAAATAGCACTGCTGCCTGGGGTGATGGCAGCAGTGGCTGTCTACCCGAGGCTGGCTGAGCATCCGCTGCGGTGACGTGGGATCTCTTTGCCCCTGTCTTTTTTGCTTTCATCACTTGATGAGCATCCGCATGTTGTATGTCACTGTGGGTGACGTCCTGGCTGTGGGGTAAAGTGAGGTTGGGGTCATAGAATCACAGAATGGTTCGGGTTGGAAGGGACCTTAAAGATCACCTCATTCCAACCCCCCTGCTATGGGCAGGGCCACCTCCTACTAGAAGGTGTCCAGTAGTTGGAGTCATCTGGAGAAAAGTCATGTCAGACTTAGTGAATTACATATAAATGTGCCATTGGTCTTAATTATGCCTGCTCTTGCTTATTTGTTAGTGTGGTTGCGTATCTTCTTGGAGATAGGCACTCTTTGTGCATATGACTGTCTGCAACATAGATAAGAATCCAGACAGTAACCAGGGTCATGCAGCAGGGCATTATCACAGCCACAATGAATATTTAGTCATTCCTACTTCTGAGTCTAGCTATCAAGCCAATGAATAATGCAACTACGTTTTTTCATTACAAAAGAAAAAGAAGTAATTCTGATCATCTTCGTTCAGCTCTGTTACAAACTTTAGTGAACGTACAGAAGGTACACAAAAACCCACAGCCAGACTAAAAACAGACGACTTTTTACATTAACAGTTCTAGGAAGAAATGTTTAATGTTAGCTCTGGTGCTGTTTAGAAGTTAAATTGCTTTTTTCATCTTGGATCAAATATTGAGAATGTAAAGATAAATATTTGAAACATTTACTATTACAAAATAAAACCTGAGTTACGGTAAATTCTGTGTTTATATTTCTTGCAGTGAGCAGAACCAAATGGGGTTTAACAATTTGATACAAATTTCTCCATGACCATCAAACCTGTAAACTTGTATCTTTTAAGAGTTTAAAATCTTTGCACGCATTTTTGACGGTTTCTCTTCTCTGTGGTTTTTGAGAAGAATATTTGTATTTCTAAAAATAGTGCATAAAAGATGCAATACACATTTCCATTGAGTTGTGATCACAATATGATTTATTTTTTTCATCCTAGAACAAAATAAATTACTAGCAAACTTTTATTAGTAATTCCCTTTCTCAGACATGCAAATTTACATTTTTTTTTTAACTCTTGTAAGAGGACGATGAGGTTTAAGAGATTTATTATAATACTAAGTTTTGAGGACAGTATCTTAATACCACATCATGTAAAATTTTTCCAGGAACCTTGTAGAAGCATTTATCTTCAGAGCAGTCTGTCACCGGAGGACTGCTTGAGTGGCAAGTTTCTTGTTCTGTGATCATTACTTAATGTAATCCTGTCAGAGGCTGCGGTTAGTATAGGGTATCTCACAATTGTAGGGGGTTAATCACATTTTTATATATTGCAGCAAACCCATTAGGTTCTTTCCCATCACTGATCCTTTCCCTTTTAAATGTTATGGGTGTTTTATAATCTATTTTTAACTGCCAGGTAGATTTGCTGAAATAGTACCTTTTATTGATCTAAACCAACTAATACTGGCTTACAGCACGCCTCCAGATGCCTTTTGTTAAACCTTGATGCAGCATCAGCTAACATCCGTTTGCTTGGAACATCAGTAGTTAATTTCTGTGAGGCTGTGGCTAATCTGCAAGTGGCTGAAATCACTTCTGGAGCTGTTTTATAGCTGGATGATTCCAGCTCATTGTTTTTTTAATGTGTTTTTATCCCCTCCCACTTCCTCTTTTTGTCACTTTTTTTGTTGTTGTTTGACAATTTTGGCTTTATTATCTAACGAGTCAGAAAGAAACTTCAATCCTGCTGAAATCCACGAGTCTTGCTGTGTACTTGGTGGGTACCGAAACCCCTGCAGTTGGCAACTTCTCTGGAAGTGTTGTGCAATGCACAGTGATCGTGCAGGTTCCTTCTTCCTGCCCTGTTCCTATGATGGAGGTTTTTCTCTCTTCCAGTTTGTCTTAGGTTTTCGGTGGCGTATGTCGTGTCCCAGCTCACAGGCCTCAGCGTCTGCCGGTGCTCCCTGAGCCAGGCCGGCCACAGCCTCTGCGAGAACCTCGCCCCCGTAACTGCTGCCAGCAGCCCTGCTGTGCTCTTGCCATTTTGTGTTCCTCTTCCTCCTGCGATAAAAAGAAGCTGCTGCCGCAGCGTGCTCACTTCTGTAGCAGCCTGCTCCAGCTTCGTGGTGGCCCACGTCTAAATAAAGCCATCTGCTCGGCCACGCGTTGCTGCTCGGAGCAGGCCAGTGGGGCTGCGGACACGGCATGGGGGTAGGAGGGGACGAGGCCCAGCTTTCTGGAAAGGGAAATCGGTGTTGCTCTGGGGGCGAGGCCGTAAATGATGTCTGAGAGGAGCAGCTCTGAGGTGCAATGACATCAGGGCAGCTGCTTCCTCGGCCTGCTGGTTACCGGTGCTCAGCAACAGCACTCGCCCCACCGTGGTGCTCATCTGTCCCCTTCTGTAAGCAGGAGGGAGCCACCAAAAGCATGTTGGCTTAGGTTTTGTTTCATGTGTGGATTCTGCCGGCTCGTGGTGTCGGCCCTGTTACTGCCAAGGGCGCCTTGTGTGCCCGTCGCTGGTTGTGGCGGTCATTATAAAAACACCGGCCCTCGTGTGCCCTGTGTTCAAACGTTTCCTGGTAATTTCCATAGGCCCCTGGTGGTTCCCCAGCCAGTTAACAAGTGTCTGAAGGTTTCTGAAGAATGACGACTTTGATGTGCTATGCATGAAATAAGTAAATACATACTAAAAATACTGCCCTTCTGTTAAAATCTGCGTTCTTGAGTTCTTTCTTTAAATAGCATATGCAGTATGTAAACCCCAATTTATCCATAATGAGGTGGATTGTAATTATTCAAAACTTATATTCAGGAGTTTCCCTGAAGATTTTACAGACGTGACAACCAGATTATACATAAACTGTGAATTACAGAAATCACCTCAATTCTGAGGTGACACGTGCAGCTGTGAACAACACGGAAGAGTGCTGCAAAAATGAAACTAGCTCAGACTGAAACGAAGGAGGGTTTATTTTAGGCAAGCACCTGTATTTTCTCAGGTCTGGCTGCGTTGCTGGCGGTGGTGTGCAGCATGTCTTGCTGTGAGCCAGGATGTTTCAGGACAGACAGACAGCTTTGTGGTTTGCCAAGCCGAGAGCCTTGCTTCTTGAACAAGATACTAAAAATTGATAGGGAAACTGATCCTGAGCACAGTCTGTCCTGAGGAAAACCTCCCCATGCCTTTGGGATGGAAGCAGGGAGCTGCTCAGATCTTGCCCTAAGCTGGTGCTGGGATTTGCTGTTGTGCCTGGTTTTGTTCCATGGCAGTTTGTGGCTGAAGAATCTTTAAATATATCAATGAATAAAAATAAAATCTAGATGTCTTGCAAATTAGCATGCATAACAAATAAAAAGTAATGTAATTACTAAAGTGCTCTCCACACAGTAATTGGCTATCTGTTTCTTTCTTATCCTTTCACCACATAGACAAATTTACACCATCATGGAAATTAACTTAGTTCCTTGGAAAATGCCTGAGAAAATATTTTATGTAGCATGTTCAGAGAGTTAATCTCTGTTTTGATGGACCCTAAGGGGTTGGGTGGCAGTTCCAAAGTCATTAATTCTTTATAAGCAGCCTGTTATGCAAAATAGATTGAGAATGATGTGCAAGTGTTGTGGCCACTGCTCATAGCTGTGTAATGTCATTCTGGTGGTTAATGGTAGAAAGCAGTGCTATGTACCTGATAAGGCATTGTCAGGGACTTCAAAACCTTTTGTATATGAGTTGCAGTGCTGTCAGATCCTTCTTTTTAACATTACTTTGTTATTTCAGTGTTTTGAAATGACATGCGAGTGGTGTCTTGTAGAAACTGATGGGGGAGTAGGCAGCAAGCTGGTCGCCTGCGTGCAGATGGATGGGAGCAGGCATGAATCTTTGTTTCCTGCCGTCCACCTGGGCTGTTTCTGTTCAATGTGCTGTAATGAAGTAAGCAGCCTGCTTATGTGCTCATTTATAGACAAGTCAGCCTTTCACTTGTTTGTGGGCTTATGCCTTAGAGAGGAACAGCTTTGTGAAAAGTCATTTTGTATTTTATCCTGAGGAGTTGGGAGTTTGAGTTGTTGGGTTGAATATCACGTACACTAAAGGACTTCATTAAAGCACTGTGATACTGTTGTCTTCCAACTTTAAGTTAAAATGTTCTTCTAATTTAGAATATGGAAATTTACGTCAACTTACAAATGTTCTGCGGAAGCTCTCTGGCCCAAAGCTGGGGACTTGAGAATATTCGGAACGATTTTCAGTTAAAATCATCATCAGAAAATGTTGGTCCATAGTGCAAGCATTTGGATACCATTTTCCTTGAAAAACTTGGCATGAAACCACTGTCTTTGGCTTAGAACTGACTGCTATTTCTAATGACTCTTAACAGCATTTGTAATTTTACATTTGATATGTAGAAACTTTTGTTAATGGGGAAATATTTGACCGATGAAATAATTGAAATAGCTGATTAAATGAAGCCTCTGACTAAATGGGTCAATCAGCGTAGCTTTAATTCCTTCTTGGAACTTTGTTCTTGCAAGTCGGAGTTGCCTTCTGTTGCTGACTGTTAAAGCTTTTTTTGTTGTTTTGTTTGTTTGTTTGAGGTATTGTAGCCACAACAACTAGACACTTGTATTGTTTTTATGATTTTGATTTTGTGCCCTTTAAAATTTGTTTAACAGCTGTGATGAAATGCATGGTGGTTTGTCAACTTGCAGTGTAGGTATGTCCTCTGGCCAAGCCCTTGCTGTTTCTGCTAAGATCAGTTTTGTGGCTCTGGTGAGAATAGCTGGGATTCTTCTGCTCTTTTGTTCTCAGCGGCAGAAGAGAACCTGAATGCTACTAAGGAAAAATTTCCACAAGTGTAGTCAGCTTTCATGGAATCACAGGATGGCTTGTGTTGGGAGGGACCTTACGGATCACCTAGTTCCAACCCACTAGATGAGGTTGCCCAGAGCCCCATCCAGCCTGGCCTTGAACACCTCCAGGAATGGGGCACCCACAGCTTCTCTGAGCAGCCTGGTCAGTGCCTCACCGCCCTCTAAGTGAAGAATTTCCTCCCAAACTCTAATCTAAATCTCCCATCTTTTAGGTTAAAACCATTCCCCCTTGTCCTGTGGTTATCTGACTGAGCTTTCCATTTGTGAAGGCAATA
Source organism: Cygnus olor (assembly GCF_009769625.2). Lineage (NCBI taxonomy): Eukaryota > Metazoa > Chordata > Aves > Anseriformes > Anatidae > Cygnus > Cygnus olor. The sequence goes on from NC_049182.1 coordinate 2,219,787, forward strand.
AATAGGGGCTGAATCATGCCAGGTACTGAGAAAGCTTGGAAATCACCGTGCTGTGAAGCAATTCGTGTGGTAAAGGATCTGGGCTATGCTTCCCCTACACGTTGGGTTTCAGGAGAGCTGGACCGTAATCGGGTCCGCACTTGGTGCTGTGGGCACCCTGTGCGTAAACCTGCTGGTAAGGGCCGGCAGGTTGTGAGGCAGCCCTGCCACGGGCAGCTCTCTTCTCTTCCTCCCAGGCTGGGGAACACCGTGCTGGCCCAGCCCCAGGCCAGGAACCCCGATGTTCCCCCTGCCTGGGGTCAGCTGGAGCCCAGGAGCAGCTTGTGACAGAGGCTGCACGCAGAGAGCACCACGCTGCCTCCAGACATGGCTCTGCCCCTGGCTAGAAGTGCCTGTGAGGTGCCGTGCCTGAGATAAGATTCACGTCACATGCAATCTGCAGGCTGGGTACCCTGTCTGCTAAGAAATGAAAGCTGACTGTTTAAAATCAGCCTCGCATAGAGAGAGATCCCCAAATTTCTCTGATAGTGGTAGGAGGAGTCAAACCCTTCCTGCCCTCTCCTGCTCTCAGGCCTTCAGTTTGGTGTTAATCCTCCAGAAAAATGACAGAAAAAGCATTGGAAGCGGCATTTTAATGATTGTAACCTCATCTGTGGAGTTAATGCATTGTTCTCAAGGTCATTTAATCAGAAGCCTTTTCCTTGCGGGATGGGTGCTGGTACCTTGTGGTCTGAATAGCCTTACCCTGGTCATTTAACTTGAGATGTAGCTTTATAAATGTGGGAAGAAAAAGGGATACTTCATGTTTGATTTCATAACAACTGCAAAACGTAGGTGACTTCCTGGACGAAAACAAGTATATACGTTGGTGGGATTTTCAGTTTCCAAATCTGAAACTCTGTCCGACTTCCCAGTAAGGTGTCAGCTGAACAAACGCGATGTGTTCAGGTCAGTGTTAGGTTTAGGCTCTGATTTCAGTTTTGAGGCTAGATCAGGGGAATGTTTTAATGAGCAAAACTGCAAAAGTGCTTGTGAAAATTTGGTGTAGGTATTAGAGATTTTGTACTCCTGGTATCTCTGGGCGGCTCAGCCCCACAAACCGACCCATCTGCTTTCGGGGTTGGTGTCCACTCATTCTCATCACCAGGGAATTTTGGGCTGTGTACCTTCCCCAACCTCCCCACCCCCTGCCGAAATGAGGTGTCAGGAAGGAAGGGGGGGAGCGTGGTATGAATCACCTCTGTTCAAACTGCATCAAGGAACTTTTTATTTGAGTCTGTGGCGGAGGGGGCTTCCCCCTTCTCTACGTGCCGACATTGTCCTCGCTTGCTATGCTGATCATGCCGCCTGGCTCTGCGGAGACTGCACGAGCAGAGATCTGCAGGGGAGAGCTGTAATTTATAAACATATTTAAGAAAGTATTATAAAACGTATAAATCTGAATTTCTGCAAATAGGAGATGACCTTTCCGTGCTTAACACAACAGCTGAAAAAGGATGGCTGGGGTGGTACGACAGCGATGGAGAAATTGAATCCATGGTGCCTTTTTATTGTTCCTTCTGTATTGCTGGCTCTATATTTAGAAGCTTACATCACTTTAGTTATGATGACAGTCTCTCCTCCCGCTCCGCTCCCTCCCTCTCCCCCTCCCTCCTTCCCCTAGGATGGATCGGATTTTCATACCACTTATGAATCCTACAGATCTTTCAGCAGGATTTTTCTACGGCGTGTTCATAAGTGCTGCTGCGGAAAAGTGATGTACAGAAGGAAGCAGTTGCAGCACGTAATGTCACCCTGAAGGAGGAATGGAGCTCGCAGCACCGCTCTCGCTGCCTCCATTTGTGTAAAAGGGTCAAGAACAGGGTGGAGAGCTGTATTTTTTTTCTTGTTATTTTTTTCCTTTAAACAGGAATTCCTGAGAAGCCCCAACGAGGGGCTAACCTTGCCACAAAGTACGGTGATTCATTTAAGATACCGAAGTTAAATGGTGGGGAAAAATCAGAGAAGCATGCCAGTGACACTAAATCAAGCAAGCTTTGCCAGCATAGCATGGGGACGCATCCAGCTCATGCCGCAGCTGGCGCTGCGCACAGCACTCCCCGCTCGCCATCGCCTGCCTTTTCAAAGAGATTTAAAGTACTCGAATATATTGGAATAACCTCTTGATGCAGGTGCCACTAATGCCTAAAATATTTCTGCATTAGGCTGCTGTGTTTGGCAATTCCCGCTCGCAAAAAACTGTATCAGAATGAATTATTTTAGCCTGAAACATCTTTGCCTGAGCGTGCAGGGTGACAGATTGCTTTCCAAGCAGCTGGGCTCCCTCCCCAGCCCCCTCGGCGGGCCCGCAGTCAGGGCGCTGCACTCGCTGCTGCCCTCGGAAAGGAGGGGAAGAGGTGGGGGAGCAGACAGGGGGCCTGCTGCTGCTGGGGGACACGCAGGGACAGCGTCCCAGCGGGCGGCTCGGTCGGAGGACAAAGGGACAGAAGTCAGCAAGCCGGCTGGCACGCCGGCAGCCTGCGCATCCCCAGCCAGCGCAGCGATGGCTTTCGGCTCGGCGCTCGCCTTCGCCGCGGGCTTGGCGCAACGGGCTCGTGTTTTGTGATTGATCAGGGAGAAGTGCTGTCCGATGGGTGTCCGCTGCTGCCAGCCACGAACGCTTTCTGATTTGTGGAACTTCAGTTTGTGGTCTCCTTTAAATGAGAGGAGACTCTAATCCTGTTTAACCGAACGTGAGTTTAAATTATGGAAGGCCTTCCTGCCCTTCTAAAAACAACCCGTTTTTCAGTGACTTAGCCTTGTTAGACAATTGGAACATGCAGATTTATTTAACAGTCGGGAGGATTCAGATAGTATTATGGGAGGATAAAGGGAATGTGATGCATAGAAACATATGGAGTGATGCTTCAAGCGTGAAAAGAAACCAGTGTTGAGAGACAAAGACCTTTTTTAATTCGGAGACTGCATACCAAAGATTTTTTTCCCTTAAGATTCTCTGAAAACCTGGAATCCTGCTTAAAATGAGGAAGGCGATTTACTGCCTGGGATTCTGCCTGTTCCTCACAAGCATTTTGATTGCGATCGCCATGGAGCAGTCTTTGTATCTGCCTTTTTCCACCTCCAAGTTGCTTTAGGTTTGAGATTTACCATTTAGCAGATCATATATACATAAACACAGAGCGTCGTGCTGCGGGCAGCCGGGGGCTGCAGGGATGCATGCATTAAAACCCAGAAATTAGTGGGGGGATGCCCCAAAAGCTCCAGCCTGGAATTAGGTCAGGTTTTCCCCGGCGCGGGCGGGCTGGGCTGCGCAGGAGCTGGCTGCATCCCCGGGGACGCAGCCGCCGCGCTCATTGGCGGCGCGGGCAGAGGGATGATGTCATCCTCACTTAAAGGCAAAACTAGAAGGAAATAGAATTTTGTTCCCATTATTGAGCTCGTGTTTACAGTAGTTGTAAAATATGGCATCCACGCCAAAACCTTTAGTGGATTGAATTCCATGCACAATGCAGTGGGTTTAAAATGCAGCCGGGAGATGAATATCTGCCTGGGTTAGTTCAGGCGGAGAGTTTGTGTGCTATCGGTGTGCGTGCAGGCAGGGAGAGGTTTCCTTTGGCTGGCTGTTTTTTTTTTTTTTTCCTTGATATAAATTGTGATGGTGGTAACTATAATAGTACAGGTAACACTGTGTGGAAGTATTTGGACGTTCATTGCTGCTGAAAATTTGTCAGTGTGGCTTTATATTTGATGCTTAAGATGCTTTTGATTTAGGAAAAAATACGAATTATTAGGAAAGATGCAATACAGTTGTATGCGAGTTGAAGCTGATAGCTGGGCTATTGTTTAGTATTGAAGGAACAGTAAAGGAAACAGCTATTTATGTAGCTGGTGTAATGCCTTTCAAAAGCTAAAGGAATGATCTGAAAATCTTTCAGCTTTTAAAAACAGACGTTGGCTTTGCAAATTTTGCAAGAGCAGGACTAAGTTTCGATTTTTCCTTTATGTTTTGGTATAAATTAAACCCCGTTACTTTTATGAAGCCTGGCTGCATCCATTACCGTTTCATTGTTGGGCAGTGGTTAGGTGAATTCAGACAGCAGTGCTAATTTTTGTCCTTTAAGGCAGCTCCGGAAGGTGCCAGGGGAGGGGTTTCCCTTGGGCTAAGGCCCAGCTCTGGTCACAGCTTGGGTCGTACGCCTGGAAGAATTCAACTGCTGGCTGCCTGCTGAATGGAGCCTTTGGTTTGGGTCGGGGTGGGGTGTCCTGGTGCTGGAACTTGGCTTCTGAAGTGTGGGGATCTTCCATGTGTCTGTCCGTTGGAATAGCTGTCTGTGGATCGTCTCAAATGGCCCAACTCCGTATTCAAGAGCAAGCAAACAAAACCAAAAGAAGGATTTTTGGCCCTTGCTGCCACCAGGCCACTCTCTGAAGATGCTCTTCTGCGCGGAAGGTATGGCCTTCGAGCTGTCATTCGGTTTTGGAGAATTAACCTCGAGTCTGATGCAAACGGGGAAGACATGGCGGTGAAAATTCTTTCCAAAGAGAAGAAAACGGAAACAGTGAGTGCCCCTTCTTGCAGGTGAAGTAAACGATCCTGAGAACTAAATACCGGCTCTAACAGAGCCAGCACCCTCTGCTCCTGCTCCTGTCCTCTCCCGTCCTCCCCTCCCCTCGCGCAGCAGCAGCAGACGTTTGCCTTCTAGGAATTGAAAGCATCGCGGCAGTCCCAGCTCAAAGGTGTGGTATCTCGTAGGTGCTTCCTCGGAGCAGCTCTCCAGCAGGCTGGGCTGCCATCCAAGGCACTGAGCTGCTGACAAATATTCCAGTTTTTAGTTGCAAAAAGAAATGATAAAACTAAATTGGCTGCTGCAGAATTAAGGCAGTTCTGTTATAAATGGAATTGGTCTTGATTGGAAGGAAGAAAACATAACTTTTAGCATGTTTCAAACCCATTAAAAATTATGAATATTAGAAACATCACCTTTCAGTGAGGAATTTACTTCTCATTCTAGATAAAGATCTGCTGATGGGTGTATAGGATGAGACAGAAATGTTGAGATTCCTGTATGACATGTATATAAAAGCAGAAATCGTTTGATTATGGGTGTATCTGTGCATGCATGCACACATGTGAGTGTCTGCAGATTTTTTTTTCTACCTTTTCTTATTTCTAAATTTGGATGCAGGGATGAGAAATGATTCACCTAAATGCTGTTGAAAGCCTTAACAGATCTATGAGCTTCAGGGTTTTTGAGCTGATTTAGAAAAAGAGGAATATTCAGAGCTACAGCATATGCATTTGTAGATCCTAAAACGATATAAAATGTAATGTAGAGCAGGGGTGTTTTGCTGAGCAGTTGTTGTACCGATATGTGTGTTTATATGAGGTCAATAAAGATGCTCTGCTGGCTGCATCTGCAGATACAGTAGCCAATTGATCTAATGCAGTTTCTAAAGGCTTTCTATACAGGTGATGTCATCCTTTTAGCTCGGTTCCCCTCCCACTCTCTTTCCTCCTTATTAGATATTTCATCTTGCTGCGGAGCATCCAATCGATGGGAGCTTCTCCTGAGGGAGCTGCTGAGAAGCAAGCAAAGATAGTAGGAATTAGGACTCCAGCAGTCAGTCTTGCTGTAGCCATGGACGTACTGTTTTGTCGTGCGTTACAGAAGTGTTTTAATTGGAAAAGCTAGGCGTGGATTAACCGTAGTATCTGGCTGATGCATTAGAATACTAAGCAACACTGCGGAGTTGTAAACTGCATTAAAAAAAAAAGGAGGGGGGGCAAAAGAGAAAAGGGTTTGTATTGCAGAGGCTTTTAATACATTCCACAGTGCAAACCTGTTAGAGCATATATCCTGGAGCTACGGTCTGGACACTAATTCAATTTTGCAGTTATGATGGACAAGAGTATAAAGAAGAAACTTTAATATTCAGGGCGTGGGATTCCTGAATTGCCTAGGATGTTGAAGAACCTTTGCAAAATTTGATCTACAATATGAATGTGAAGTTTCCGAAAAGTGAACCTGAAGATAAGCCACTCGTAAAGGCATTTCAGTGAAGAGAAAAAAGGAATTTGAAGAATTCTTATCTCACCTTTTTATGTATTGTTGCTCTAACCTGCAATTCTAATCCATTTCAGAATTAATTCAATCTCAGCAGCACTTTTTGGGTACGCGCCTCGTGCCTGGGGGAACCTATGGATATTTGTATTTGAAAAGCTAGGAAACACTTTGACTTGAATTTATGTGCTTGTTAAAACTGGAACATTTTTATAGGAATTTCTGCTGCTGCTAACTCACTGCAACACTGAAAACTACTCTGACACTGGAGAAGCTGTAATCGAATTCAGTGTGAAATTCAAGCCTGACAAGTTGCATACATGTATATTTGCTGCTTTGGTTTATGATTTTTAAAGAGAATCCAGAGAGGATTTTACTAAATATTTTTCGTCTGAGACTTTTATTTGAGGAAGGAAACTTTTTTTCTCAGCCTAAGAAATGGCTTTTCTTGTTCGATGTTATGCCAACTGCCTGCAACCGTGGGCCTCCAAAGTAAGTACGATTTTGTCTGTGATGCATTTCTCTGAAATGTATTGACAGCCGTGGTGCTGTCTGTGCAAATGCTCACTTCTCCAAAGCCGAGTGTTGCTCGGATGAAATGCTGGGCTCTGGCTGTGCATGGACTGTTCTGGCAGAATAATTTCTGAACGGGAAGGGGGGACCTTGAAATCTTGAAATTGTTTTATACGCTAAGAGCTTACAGATTAACAGGAAGTATAAAAATGCCATTTTGTTACGAAACGTGTAAAGCTTGCTTTTTAGCCTATTAATATATAAACAAGTATAATGGAAGTATAACATTTTTATGACTGTTTGTCTTTATTGATAACTTGAAAATATTGATATACAAACCTGATTTTTCAAGCTGTATGAAACTGTACTGCTTGCTTCCTTTGTGCATCATTATGGAATCAATTATTTAGCCAAACTATGTAATTACAATTAGCTTTAGAGGACATGAATTATTTTGTCTGTTTGAAGATGCAGGATTTTTGTGAAGCTGGGGGGGGAATAGTGTTTCTTTTAAAGAAGGTAATGAAGTCTAGAACGTTCGAGCAAACCAACCCACTGAGATAAAAGCCTTTAAATTAAGAATATATATATATATATACACACTGTCAGACTCTTGCAGTTTGGTATGCTTTCTCAGAAAATTACTGGAGACTGGTGTTTTATTAAGACTGCTACTAGTACAGTAACCCAAGACACAAGAATTGACTTATAGTGCTGAGGCCAGTCAAATATACCTTTTCTCTTACAGTTTTTGTATTTACGTTGCAGAAGCTCCTGCAGGCTAGAATAAGGATTGTGCAACTTTCTTGTGTGTTAAAGCCAGCAGTGCTCGGAGGCAGTGGGTTGAGATCATGAGATGCGGCAGTGACTTTGGAGCAAGAAATTTGCTCTTGACTTCGGTCCCAAAAGTTTGAGGCCCCTTCAGCTTTAGCGACCAAGCGATGCAGCAGCCTGGAGAGGCACAAGACAAGTCCAGCTGGGTGCATGAAGTTCACGGGCATAATGGTTTTTCCCTGCTTATTTTTTTTTTTACATCTGACGATGTAAATGGAAGCTCACTGTTTACAGGGAGGAAGGGTGGGAAATGCTGGGATTTGGGGTTTCCAAGTGCAGTTGCCACCATTAATACCTGAATACGGGTCCATGTTTGTGGCCCATCTTGGCTGTTGTGCGTGTTTCAGCAGCGAAAGCCGAGGGGAGCAGCTGGGACTGGGAGGGCAGAGGGACTTGGTGTGCTTATGACGGCTCCTAGCCTCAGTGGTCACGTTGGCAAATTTTGGCCTGTTTGTGTCATCGTTTGAGTCTCCAGTATACGTGTAGATTCCTTCACTTCCTTCCCAGTCTGTAGACATTAAATACGAAAGGATTGGTTTCCTGAAGCTCGTCTAGCCCGCACCGCCCTTGTTGAGAAGGTCTGGACGTGTAATATTGCTTAAAAACTGGGAATGCTTAGTCACGTTTGTGCTTCAGCTGAGGCTGCTCTTTCAGGAGAGTTTGGGCCTAAGTGAGAAACCACGAGAAAAGAAACCCTGTGGTCAAAGAAGGGTTTGTGGAGGGTGGGAAATAACAATAATTGGAAGGGCTTTTGACCCCTGTGTCAGCACAATACCCGGTGGATTGCTGCCATTTATTCACTCATTTGCTATTCAGAAATGAAATGCTATAAAACGCTGGGGAGAAAGATGTATCCTTTTCTTTTCTTTTCTTTTCTTTTCTTTTCTTTTCTTTTCTTTTCTTTTCTTTTCTTTTCTTTTCTTTTCTTTTCTTTTCGCTGATGCAAACTTATTAACTGGTTTAGCATCCCAGTCCACAGATAAAAGTTGTTCATCTTTGAAACCAACACAGGAGAACCCCTTGTAGCCCTGTTCCAAAGCCTGTGTAGCCAAAACCATACAAAGCTCCCCAAAATTCCTGCAACCCCTCCCAAGACTTTTAGAACTCATCAATTCTTGACGCTTTGCAACTCTGAAAAGTATGCATAGGATTAAACACACTGATTATCTGAGTTATATCTGAGTTTATTCTGTTTAGTTTTTGATCTAAGCTTAGTTCCATAAATCTGTTTGTGTGATGGGTGCTTTATAATAATACATATTTTAGTAAAATAACTGACTTCAGAATTTCTAAAATACGCAAGCTTGTAACTTTTAACTTGTGAATGTCAAGTAGTTTATAATCTCATTCTGTAGTTGGAACTGTTTCCTGCTGTAGAGCAGTGACCATCTGATCTTCCATTTGTTTTCTCAGTGATTACATTCAGAATTCTGTAGACTTGCATAGGTATCTGTCCCAGATTTTTTAACTGAGTTGCCTTTAAAGTGAGGTATAAGACGGCAGTTTGAGAACGGACTGTTGACTCAGTTGTAATTATAGCTGTTCTGAATGTGCCAGGAGCATTACCTCTGTTTAATCAGAGCAAAGTGAAGTCACACTCCTTGTGACTAATCAGAAAGGTAAGCTTTTGTGAAGGTGCATAAAGGAGAACATGGGGATCATTTTTTATGGCTACCCATAGGTGCAGGGGAAGCTGCCTTTTGGAGATGGCACCCCTGGGAAGGGAGCTCTGGGGACAAGGGGTGTCCATGCCCGCTAGTGTTGTGTGCACCCCTGGGAGCGGGGTCTGTGCCTTTTGGCTTCCAAAAGTGAAAGGGATGCAGTAGACATCTGTAAAATAACCAATGCAGTCTATTTTCCTGCATAAAATGCTGCTAAGAGGAGGATAAACCAAGAAAAAAAAGACGTTGAGGAGGATGAATTTCTGCAGTGCACCTGAAGGTTGGTTGCTGAGCCATCCAGCCCTGTTGTGCAGAGCCTGGTGGAGGTGAATGGTATTTCTCAGGGCTGCACTGATATTTGGAAAGGTGTCCAACAATGATCACTGTCTGCTGCAGGAAGATGTTGGCTGTTCCTTCTGTCGGTTGTCCGGAGGTACCAGCGCAGGAGCAGAGCCCCACGTCGGAAGCGCATCGTGAGAAATGGTCTCTGCCCTAGGTCTCTGCCCTAGGGACCGTGTGCTCCCTGGGGTGATAGGCTGTAGAAGACAAAACGCAGAGAGATGCAGGCATCCTTTGGCAAATGTGGTGAATATGATGAGCAGTGAGGAGTGTGGCAAAGCTGTCCCAGCTGTCAAGCCACTGTGACTTTGGAGGGACATAAAGGAAAGTAGAGGACTGCTTCCGCAGACAGGGTATATTTGCAAATGAGGCACTCAGCTTATGCTAAGCAGGATTCCTATGATACAAACACATTATTTTAATGCAAACAAATTACTTATTTCAAATGCATCTCCACAAGATTTTGATTGTCTTTATAATTCTGATTGTAACTTTCTCAGTGTTTGCTAAATTGACTGTAATGCACTCTCTGATATTAGACTCTTAAACACAGGCACGTGATGAAGTTGGCATTAAAGAGTTCTAAGCCTAAGGATTTAGATGTGTAGGGTTCTCCAGTGACAGAAATTTCATGCACAGCCTAAAATTCCCAAGACTAGAACGCATACATAGCTACCCTATTTGTGTGTCAGGAGGGTCTGATAGGGGAAATAGGAAGTGATCGGATAACGTGTCTATGCAGGATATTTTAAAAGGGATGCTTTTTGAGATAATGTACTTGTTACAGAAAATGATTTTTGACTTAATTTCTCAGCTTCTAAAGTGTTCGGTTCTGAAGGGAAACAGTTTCATTTAAGATCCCAGGTGCACATTAAAATTGTCTAACAACAGTAGACAGCAGCTTATTTTCTCCTTTATCTAGGTTATCTAGGCTTCTGAGTTCTCTTTCCGCTGTTCAGATAAAATCTGTTAATGCTAAACATAATAACAAAAGGTAAGTTTGCTCCCTAGAAGTTTGTGTTGGGGTTAGAGCAGAAAACTGGAAGTCATTTTGCAGTCCTATTCCCATTTCTGCTGCTGTCTTGCAGGGATGTGATGCAAGCTTTAGTTAACCATAAATAAAAGCAGTCTAACAACATCTTCCGACTTCAAAGGGCATCCGTTTGATCTCTGAGATCCTGAGCTGAAAACTTCACGCAATTAAAGATTATTTTCAGCTCATCGGAAGAAAAACAGAGCTTGGATAGCGGCTCCTTGATTTGATTCGATGTCATCCTCGTCTTTGCTAATGCACTCATGTGAAACGTAGCCCCGGCAGCATGAATTTTAAATGTTTTAGGTGCAAACAGAGTAACTGACCCTTTGCTTTGTTTTTTCAGTTGATTTTGACAGCATCTTTCTCTTCCTCTTGACCTCACCTCTCCCCTGCACCTCCTCTGTGCCCGCAGCTCCCAGCTCAGCTTTCAGCGGTGCTGAGCCCCCACTGTCACTTGGGGTGGGTGCCACCCATGGGTGCTTGTCACCCCTCTGCCTGAGCTCCTGGGCACAGGCACACAGCCTCTGACAGCCCTGTGAGCTCAGCTCTTCAATCACTGATGGTTCTTTCACCTCCTAGCCGCTTGGTTTGTATGGTTTGGTCCTGTTTTGAGGTTTTTGGAGTTCCGGCCAGCTCCTCAAAACATTTAAGGCCTCTCCTTTTCCATACTTCCAGATCTTTTCCCTCTCCACCCCCTGCAATGGCAGGATTGCCTCGTTTCTGTGCTGTAACTGATCTGCAGGAGCACAGCCTCTGGGTTACTCGTGGTGCAATCTGAGAGCTGAGGGCTCGCAGAGACCTTCGAGGGCCTGGGCTGACGCGTGGCAATCCGTTACACTTAGATTTTTAGCCATGTTTTCATAAACAACTTGCATGATATTTTAAGTAAAACTTTTTTCGTGTGCTTTTTGCTTGACAATTTATGAAGACTAAAAAAAAGGTTTAATACGAGCAGTGAGGCCACTTACTCTAAAAACTTGAATTTTCCCATACTCCAGTGTACGATGAGTTTGATGTTAAATGCAAGCACACATCTTAGTACTTTCAACAGAAACAGCCTTTTCCTGAAGGATTGTTTTTATCGGAAATTGGCTCTTAATATGCAAACAAACATCTGTCTTTTCATTTATTTCCTCCTGGGCTTTGTTTTAAACCGGCTTTGTTGCGGTGCTGCGTACAGCCAGAAGCTCACTCGGGACCACCCCGTTGTGCTCCTCTCGCTTCCACGAATGCCTTTCTGTACGAATGCAGAGACGATGGGGACGGAAGGTTGGTGCTTCTTTGTTCTCCGGAGGGGCTGGGGGCCTGGATAGCGAGGCATGCAGCCCCCAGCCGGAGCTGAATTGGCACGTCCATGGCGTGCTGCGTGCTGGTTGCATGGGCCATGCCTCCCATGGCTGGTGCTCGCCTGGCCCTACAGCGAGGAGACCACGGATCAGCCCCGGGGTGCGCGAGGAGGGACCGTCCTCACAGTGGTATTTTACCAATCAGTGTATATAGGAGTTCATAAATTATTAGGCAAAGACAAAGCTCAATGTAGGTGTGGAGCTCCGCGTGCCCTGCAGCGCCGTCTCAGGAGGCGAGCTCCCCAGGCGTTGGGGCTGCGGGGGCTCTGAACCTCAGGTTCCGCGCACGGCTCATCGCCGTGCTGGCTGCTGCTGCAGCTTCTCTGCGGTAGTTATCCAGCCAACGCTGCTCTTCGTCCTGTAATGAGTTTTCAGTGGCAAGAACAAACAGCAAAATTTGAACTCGAGCAGTGAAAACGTCTTTTTGAGTTCTTATTGTAACATTTTCATAATAACAGAACATAATTCTTGGCGTTTTACAAATGTTACATTGTGATTAGGCCAGAAAATAGTTGCTCTGTATTAATTGGTGGTTGTAAAAACTGCAGCTTGTGTTTACATGTTGGGTATTCCCGGTATTATGGGGTTTCATCGGCGCTTTTTCATACCAAGGAGCATCTTCACAGCCAAAGCCCCTCCTTCTCCGAAGCCAAGATATTTGTGTGTCAGATGCCGAGCATTATCGTGAGTTAAAGCGGAGCAGTGATCTATAATTCAAACATATGAAAACCAAATTAAAATTGCATTACGTATGTAGTTTAAGGCAACACCAGAATTTACTTTGAAATTCTGTCCTCATGTCACCTTGTTGTTACTAAGGAAACGTAACACTTTTGAGGATTTTGTTTTCTTTGCATGGTATGAGCCATAAAGACCAAGAAGTTCTTGGCTGCTGGGGGCATAGAGCAGCCTCTAGGGGGTTGTATTTTTTTGTGTGTATTTTTTTGGTTTTTCTATTTTCTTTTGTAAGCCTGGGGTTATTTTAGGAAGACTACAAGGAATGCTTCTCAAGGCACTGCGAGGCTGTTGTGAACGGTGTTGGCTTGGTCACTATTTCTTTGAGATGCTTGTGGGTAGTGCTTGGAGTGAGTACACACCGCAGCTAATGAGCTGCAACAAGGTCTGAAAAAAATCTGTCCGTAAGTGCATCCTGTGTGCGTTTTACAAAGGGGAACTCGGGAGCTGGGAGAGGCACCATTTTTCTTTGCGTGATGTTATTGAAGGTTACGGGCTTTCAGCTGAACCTGTTGGGCAAATATTTGATCCATCAGTTGGCGACTGCCACCCCCTGAGCTGAGCTCTCGGCAGGGCGGCTGTCACTCAAGGAGAAGGCTGGATGCTTTGGGAGTTTAACTTCAGGACTGATCATTGCCTTCGTGGAGCCAATAAATAAATAAAAATCAGTGCTGCTCTTTAGAAAATCATTGCTGCTCTTTAGAAATCTAAAGAAATCTTCTTTTGCGCCATTGGCGGAACATCTGTGGTCTTTGAGGAGATGCTTTTGTTTGCATTAAGTAAGTCGGTGGGTGATGTCAGCATCCGTAATTCAGCCGGGCTCGCCTTGCCCTCAGAGGAGCAACTTTCTCCTCTCCCATTAGCACAGCTCTGCATGTGTTTTATGCTTACACATGTCTAAACTGGAGTGGAACTGTGGCTTCTACGCAAAAAGTGAGCACGTAAACCAGAGTTAATTTTACATAAAATTACCTAGAAAAAAGGGCTAATGAAAATATTGAAAAATAACTTCACTCTAGTGATCAGTGGTTTCTCATGATTTTACTCGCGGGATATATGAGATATTTGTCTTACTGATGCTAAGGAAAAAAATACTGAGTGTTCGTTTTTCCCTTCAGATGGAATAAATGGGATGGATGAGAACAAAAGTGGTGTATGGAGAGGTTTGCTTGGCAAGAGGCTGACTGCATGTGTGTGTGAGTGAACATCGGTGTTTTTTGGGTTAGTCTGTTGTAGAAAGAAAAAACAGAACTAACTAAAGAAATACGTTAACTGGTGAAAATGAGCTAACTGGTTATTGAATTGCAGGCACTAAGTGAGACCATCAAAATACCTGGCGAATAAAATGCTAGAAAACGGTGTTTTACTGATGGTACAGCTAGCAAGGCATCTGAACAGAGAGATTACAGAAGTACCTGTGCCTACCAGAAATCCGGAGCGGTGCTCTGGTGCTGGCCAGAGCCAGTCAGCTGCTGCTTCAAAGCAGGTATGGACCAAGGGAAGCTGATTGCCAGTTCCAGGGAGTTTTTTCTACATGGAGCTTATTTAACGTGATCGAGTCTTTGATCACAAGGCATTTAAAATAACCAGATTTGGGTTGTGATGACTGTGATGTGGGAGGAACGCAACTCGTCGCATTGGTGGCTCTTGTCACAGTTTTTCTGCAGTAGTTATTTAGCCAAGGCTGCTCGTAGTCTTATGTCTTAGCTTTCAGCGGTGAGGACAAATGGCAAACTTCGGTGATGGATATCCAAAGACTGAAAGTGCAAATGGGAATGAAAATGAAGAAATGTGGGCAGAACTATTTCGTTCTAATGGTAACTCTAGGAAAGACTTTGAGTCAAGGGCATCAATGAAAAAAAGGCATGAGAAGGGATGGAAGGAGGCTTTTTTTAACTGGCAGGTTGTAACAGCCTGAACTTTCTGCATCAGCCAAGAAAGGGAAATTGCTGCCCTTGAAACACTTGGCTGTGATGGAGCTCAAGTGGGAGCATTTCCTAAATCTCAGGGGTTACCGAGTGCAATCACAGTTAATGCCCTAAGGGTGTGTTAATGGGTTCCAACTTAAAACAGTGAAAACCTTTTAATGGAAAATTACAAACGGTAAGCAAAATAATAAATGTGTGCCTTAAAATTGGGATTGCTAGGCAGCATAGGGGTGCAGGGGAGAGGTGGGTGCAGCACCGCGCGCTGGGTGATGGGTGCGTGCGATGCGGGGCCGCGCAGCTCGTCTGGGGCTGTTCTGTGGGAATCAGTGCCCTGTTTCTGGATATTCCTCGAGCTGGCAATGTTTCAGGGAACTTCAGAAAAAGAAAATAAGGTATAAGGTTACTGACAGCCTGTGAAACCAAGGACAGAAGATTTGCTTACGCAGCCTGTAGAAGGACAGTGTGTTCCCTCTGCGTCTGAGGCTGGTGCTTGTCCTGTGTCCAGCCGGGATCGATCCGTGGTGAGCTCAGAGACAGCAACCTCGGAGAACTGGTGAAACACTTTGCTATCAAGGAGTATCAAATGAAGGGCAAGCTGAAACTTTTACTTCCTTACTGTCAGTTTTTTCTTCCAGCATTTTCCATTTTTAATGGATGCTATACAGCAGGAGAATTTTACAGAGACTGTGCTTCCTGTAGCAGTTCTTTTCTGGTGGTAAGTCCTTTGGTCAGTGCCCTCGCTGCAGGATGTTTCTGAACACGTTTCATAAACGTGCCGCTTAATGCAGCATGAAACACGATGGATGAGGCTTCTTTCACATGTAGCAAAAGATAATTCATAGGTCCTTTGTCCTTCTTTTCAAGGCTATTTTGCCATTTTTTGTATACGCCCTTCCAACCTGTGTTTTAAGGTTACTCAAACTGTTTCAGGAGATGCTGTTACTTATTTTCAAATCTTGCAGAGCAAACTCACAGAAGCAGCTTTTCAGTAGGAAAGGTACCAGCAGACTCTGACGTCAGCCCCCCAGGAACTGCAGCGTGCGGAGCGTGGAGCCCTGCTCTGAAGGAGGCTCTCAGCCCTTTCCCTGTAAAGAATGGGGAACAGAGGGACAAAACTCTCACTTTACCCCCCACGTGTTAACTTCTGCCCAGTAGTAACTTACAAATTATGTCTGCTTTCTCTCTGTATAAGCTCTGCAATGACTTTCTATAGCCTTAATTTTTAGGCAGAGCCTTCCTTGGGAGCACGTAAAGGGAAGTTTATCCTCAGGCTAACATTCATCTTCAGCGTGCTTCTGGAGAGTGGATTGGTGGCCATCTCATAAAAGATCCCGTAATTTGTTCTGTTGTACAGGGCATGTGCGGCCTTAAAATCTGCCGTACCAAAATTAGCTTTTAATTTAATTCCCAAGTATTCTGTGTGACTTCACTGCTGAGAGTAAATGGTGTTTACGTAGGAAGTGAATGTCACTGCAGACGCACTCCACTCGGGGCTGTAGAAGTGGTCTGCTAGCTTGTGAAATACAGCGTACGTCGGAATTTGTTCTCCAATTAATTTAAAAATTACAGACATGAGACTTGGAGAAAGTTGGCAGATCACTTGTATAGCCTGTGTGACCATAGGTATGGATATAAATATTAATGTGAAACTAAATTAATTACAAAGACTCATTTAGAAAATGAATTTTAGTTGGAAATCCTTGTTCAAACACAAACACCCCAGTAGTTTTTGCTGTCTTGCCTGCATCTTTGGCTATCAGACACCTCAGACTGGATGTCTGGAAAACAAAATACTTTCAAATGCGATGAAGGGAGATGCAGCTCAGTACGGCGCTGGATAGCTGGAAAACAAAGTGGAAATTTGTACGTGTAAAAATTCAGTGTCGTCAAATTGCTGCAAAGCATTTGGTGGCAGTGGAGGAAAAGTACTGCGCCTTTGTAAATCTGGGGTGGTATTACTTCTGTCAGAACTAATTCTTTTTGTCTTTTTACAAGATAGAGCTGTAACCTCATAGTTTTGGAAAATCTGGAATTGAATTGGTATGTGGGTTTCGCTTCAATCATATTTTTTTTAATTTGTGGGTCTTTTTAGGGTAGTACTTCTCCATTCCTAGAAGTTGAACTAGAAACAGAGAAGCAACATTTTCCGAGGTATAGCAATTAAAGCACGCTTTTTGCTTTGTAGTTTTTATGTTGAAATTATTGTTTTACTTTGGCAAAGTAAGCTCAAGTAAACTTTTCAGGAAGATGCACAAAGTAAAAACTTGGATGTGACAACTACTTAATCGATTGACAGTGGCCTAATTCTTAATAAAAAATAGTTACTGTGGCTGACAGTATTGTACTGTAATGTGTGAGTAGATATGCCCCAGAACAGCCGAAGACTTGTAACATTTTAGGAGGTGTCTATGTGATTCAGCCTTTCTGTCGAGAAGTTTGTGCAAGAAAGATGCAGAAGAGGATGCGTGCCTTGCGTGTGTGCTACCAAGTGCACAAGGCGTGCTACAGAGCATTGCTGCCATTTAAAATGCAATTGTAGACGTAAGTGATCTGTCACACGAAATAATATAGGGATTTTTGCAATGTCTGTATATATACACGCATGCATATGGTCTTAATGGCTCTTCTCCTTCCACTGCTGACAAATGTTGCCTCTTATGTTAGCACTTTGTCAGAGGAATACATAGGGCTAAATGAATCTTAGAGATGAAGGCCCCAGTTCATACACCAAGCAATCGCATGAAGTATCTCAACTTTGAGATGGGATGGAAATGGGTCGTTTTACTGGTAAGACCAGAAATATCCAAATGTCCACTGTCCCATGATGTACACAACGCTTGGTGTCATTGATTGTGTAAAGAACTGAAACCAAGTCCATTGAACGCACTGCTTCTCCACGTAGGTTATTTTTCTTGCTGCTGTTGTGTCGTCTTCAGTCAGTAGCTGGTAGATTTTGAGAAGTCTAAGGAGTATTTTGGGTGGGGAATGGAATTGCCAACACATTTTTTTTTTCCCTGGGGAGTTCCCAGTTAGTGAATGTAATACTGCAAAAGCCTCTCTGTAAAAACACAGCCGGTGAGGCTTTGCTGGGTGGTGCCTGCTGTACAGGAAGGAATATGCAATTTTCTCTAATGTCTGGTGTCTGGTTGGGGTGTGTAGGCGTGATTCCATGTTGTGTGAGGTAGGTGACTCCATTTCTAGCCGAAGCGCAGCGTCTCTGGGCCTGGCTGGTGCAACAGCGCCGTGGCTCTTGGCTGGGGGCTGTCGGGAACCTCAGCAGTCCTGGGAGAAATCATCACGTATCAAACGAGCCTCTGCCCTCGTCATCAAACGAGGCTGAGGAAGTTGATAATTCTGTATTAGATCAAGATGCCCTGCCTTGCCTGTTTAAACATAAAAAGTATACCTTTGGAAGTAGACCTTGTTGAAAAGCGAGAAGGCAGAGCTGGGCTCTGGGGAGCACCAGCCCACCGAACCTTCGCCCTCGGGCGCAGTGCGGGGTCGCTGCAGTCCGTGGGGTGCTCCTTACCTCTTCTCTCTTTCATACTGCTCACAATAAACAAAGTGGTTGAAATGCAGCACGTGTTTTGAGTGGTTTATTAGGAGATGAATAATTCTGAGGCAGATTACGGGATATATAGGGTTGTTCTTGTGTGGGATTTTTCTTTTTGGACAAAGTTACTGGCTGTTAAAGTTGCTCATGACTGACATTTGTAGCTTTTATGCTGTATTACTAGGTTCTCACCAATTCTTTCATTCTTCTTTAATTTTCAACCATTTTCAGCTTGATTTTAGCAAACCAGCGAGCATCTGTATAGGTCCACATAGCTCTGTTGCCGGTCCCCCAGTGTCACGCATGGCACCGTGGAGCCGTTGCCCCAGGACACCTCACGCAGTGGTGGGTGCTGTCGGGTCCCCGTCCCCTCCTGGTTCCTCCCTTCCCGTTTCAATCCTGTCTCTCCCCACGCAACCTCCCTGGGTTTTGTCCATTGCCCTTGACATCAGTGGGTTTCTCCACACTTTCCCCCAGGACCATCCTTTTTACAAGGATGCCCAAGGACAGGAACCCGCCAGAAGCCTCCTTCACAGATGCTCAGGGAGAAGAAGCCCAGCCTGCTGTCGCCTCCGAGCCCGTGTGGCAAAACACGCTGCCGTTGGCACGGGCTTCTGAAGGACTCAGTGTTTATTTCCTTCTCAGCAGCTCGCATACGCTGCTTGCAATGTCTTAAAAACTGCCCCGTTGGTTCAGTTCTTCTGGAGCGCCGTCACTGGCTGTACTTTCCTGGCCCCGTGGGAGGGCAGAGCTGGAGGTGGCTGTGTGGGCTGTGACTTCTGGTCTCCTCCACTTCTGGTCTCCTCGCTTCCTCTCCCTGCAGCTCGGAGCCGCAGGATGCCGTTTCAGTGGGGGGGGTTGTGCTAAATGTCCCTTGCTGGGAAAGGTCAGGCTCAGAGATGTGCGGGGCGTCTGTGGCAGGACTGGCTGTGCCAGCAGCTCAGATTTGGGTTCCACGCTGTAATTTCTTGGGGTAGAAGGCGGATGGTGATTGTTATTAGCTCAAGTGGTATGTGAATAATCTATTTTCTAAACCATCGTTCTTGAGAGTTTCACGGATATTCAGGGTTTTCCTGCCTGCGGGTACTGTGGCACACGACTAGCCAGAAGGTACCGGGGATATGTACACACTGCTTCTGAAAGTTTCTGATGTGGACATAGGTGAAAGTTGCTGTTTTGACCTTGTTTCCATAACATATAATTTTTCAAGTTACTGATGCATTTGGAATAAACTTCTAAGCTTCTCCCATGTGGAGATCATAGTTGAATAAGTGAATGCTTTTTGCCAGTAGTTCAGACAATTTTAAAGCACTTCGAGCAACTTCGTTACCACATCCACGAGTCCTTCCCGCGCCCGCTGTCATGTTGGTACAAACACATCCGATCCCCGTATTGCTGCTTAGCGAGCTCTGGAGGAAAGAACAATCGGTTCGGGTAATAAAAATGACATACAAAAGACAGAAGCTGTGATTTATTTTGGGAGATTGAGCAGAGTGGCAAGCAGCACTTTAAAGGTCACTCGTCTCAAATAAACCTTATATCTCTCTCCGATTTAAAGAGATATGGCAGCGTTTCCTTACATTAACCTGCACGAAATGTCTTTTACAGTCACATTGCGAAGTCCAGCAGGAGCATCACAGACGCCCGTGTACTGTGTAAGCAATGGGAGCTGATGGCGGTGCTGGCCGGGGGGATGGAGATCAGTTACAAGTGATTAATGCCTTGATCAAAAATACTCCTTGGGGAACGGTGCTGGTGGTTTGAGCTAGTCTTCAGCGTGTATTTATGAAAAGTACAGACAAATTCCATGCACAACTCTCTTCTCACTGTGAGAGCTGCATTTTGGTCCAGCAGTCGCTCTCAGCCTTGCTGTATAAAACGGCCTTTGTCACAAGGATCTTAAATTGTACACAGAGTTAGAGAAGACAGACTGCTGGGGCAGTGCTGCTTGAGCCGTATTGGAAGTTTGTAAATCATTAGGAATCTGGATAGATAGTTTAATTAACTTGACACTGCCTGGTGTCAAGTGGTGCTACCAGAGCCCGTGCGTGGCTGGACAGACCGCTGGCAGAAGCCGCGCTGCGTCCGGCTGTCGGAGCAGGGAGATGGCGAGGACGGGGACCCCTGAGGAGCACACAGCAAAACCGTGGTCACATTGAGGTAGGGGCAGTGAATCCACCCAGGCTGATTCGTTCCGCCACTTCCTAAAACTCCTGGGTTTCTCATTTATGCCAACCTCCAGCAGGTCGGTGCCTGCCAGCAGCCCTGCCTCGTCACGGGCTGGCTTGCTGCTGCCTTTCCTCCTCCCTGGCAGGCGACGCACTGACCTCGCTCCTGGGCACTTTGCATCCTTCCAGGCCAGCAGCGGGGCAGCATCTGCCCGTGGCATGAGTGGAGGCAGTGTCCTGAGGAGGTCCAGGGGAGCAGCCTCTGCCCACACTGTGGCCTCCTCGGTGCCTTAGCTGATGCCCACAGCTCGGGGAGCTTTGGGGAGGCAGCCTAATGCCTGCTGCCGCCCGTCCGTTAGCAAGAGATGGATGGTGCTTTTCCAATTGTGGCACAAAAACGTGCGGTGTAAGAAGTACCCCCTGGATTTCAGGTGAGGCCAGCTGGCACTCCCTGCTAAAATTAATTCTCAGCTTGTCCCGCTTCGCTTCCGTGCCGCTGCCGGTCGCTGGAGAGGTCACATCGCGGCGTACGTCAGCTCCTCCCGCGTGTGCTGGCGTGACGAGTGCTCCTTGCCCCGCCGCACTGGGTTTCGTCAGCTGAGCGCTGTGACCTTTTTTCTGTTCTCGAGTCCTGAAAATAGATTTTTTCAGTCTCTAAAACTTTTTGGTGGCTAAACATAGTCCTCAAAGTGTTGTGTTTCCTTTGTGCTTGCATGAAGTTCGCTGCTTTATATCTACCGCTTGGAGTGGGTTTTTGTTTTGTTTTTAAATGGAGTTTATAAAAGTTTAGCAATGTTTTTCTTTTCAAACCTTTTAAACAAATTTCTCCTTTTCCAAATACATGTGGATGTAAAAGTACTAATTTGAAGGACAAATAGCTTGCACTTTTTGAAATTAAGATGCATTCAAAACAGGACCGTTGTAGATATTAGCATATTGAAAACTAGTTTTGTAGTCTTTTTGTGTTTTCAGGTTTGAGTGACGATTGGCACTGGGAATGTACTTGGGGATGACAGATGTCACAACATCCCCCATGGTCTTCATGACAATTCTGAAAACCAAAATTATGGTGTGTGTGTCAGAGGCCTCTCTCAGCCTTTTGTTTTGGGCTGAGACCTACAGCACCAGTCATGGTTCCAAACAAATCTGTGAACAAGTGTTTAATAAAGTGCTCCTCTTACTTAAAAGTCGCCATTTATAAGGATGATATTGGATCAACAACAATTGTACAATACTGTCCTTTAATTAGTAGAACTGAATATTTTATCTAGTGGCTGACGCTTCCGTGTGGAATTTCGTTTGTTTTACAGAAGCAGCCTTTTCCCTTTGATCGTGATAGTTGATGCTGCCAGAGTAATTCAGATTTTTTTTCTGTATAAGAACGTTTTTTTAAAGGAATACAATATAAACAATTCTTTTCATTCAGTTGAGCACAGACCAAATAATGTATATGTATACAATACAACGTGTTTATGTATTTATATGCATGTTCATTTATGGATAGGTAAAATAGAAGCACTATTGTATTTGCATGTACCAGAAATACATAATATCCCTGCTTTGTACTCATCCTCATGAAAAAAAAGGCAGTTTATAGACCAAAACTTTGTTTTAGATTACTTAACTCTTTGTTGTATATTGATGTTTTCTAAGGCTATTCTTGAATTAAAGGCTTGCATTTTTGAACAGGTATCCTGCTCCATATTGGATGGCAGGATAAGCTAATGGTAAAGTTGTAAGCTATTTGGCTGGCACTGTCTCATGGTTATCTTATGGGCTCCTGATTCTGTTGGTGTGTATCAGTGAGCTGTAAAGAAGCTAGACCTTTGCTTCATAGAAAGATGAATCATTATCAGTTATATAAGATGAGAAGTATGATTGGGCAAGCTTAGTCTAAATTAACATTTTCTCAAAATACATGTCAACGTACAAGTGAATATTCAAATAGGTAACAAAGGTTTTACAGATAACTTTGTCAACAAATCTGATTTATGTCTCTCTTTTTTTTTTCCTGCCTTTCCCCAAATCCATTTTACTTGCAGCTTCCAGCTGATCTTACCAAGATGCATCTTACAGACAATCCTCATCCTCAGGTGACTCACGTCCCTTCAAGCCAGTCTGGATGTAGCATTGCCAGTGATTCTGGGAGCAGCAGCCTGTCTGATATCTATCAGGTAAAATTGCATTTGTTTCTTATTTTTTCTTCTCCTCCCCCAGCTGGAAATTGCATTTTGCCCTTCCTAATTGCTCTGGGTAACATTTTGTGCTGCTGTGGTGTCGGCTGTTTATCAGAAAACACGAGGTCAGGCTTCCACTTCCTAAGTTTGTTTGTTATTTTTGCTGTTGGCTGGCAGGATGTGTCAGAAGCTGTTGCACAGAATTTGTAAAAGTGTATCTGTAATGATACGTGCATATTCTGCTTCTGATGGCAATTCATTCCGTGTTTTCCCTTGCCGTGAGTTTTGTTAGCACTGAGCTAGGTGACGGTGACTAGAAGAGGGTGGCGATTACAGTGTTTGCAGGTGAACATCAGTGTCAGTGTTTAACTTCATTATAGTTTTATTAAATGCTGGTTAATCACAGTTTATACAGATGATAAATTATAATGAAAAATGAGTGGAGTTGCAGTACAGAATGCAATAAAATAAATGTAGTAAATACTTATACCATTTAGCATTGGACTTACACATGGAAAGAATTTGGTTCCAGTTCATTTCTTGCCTTATCACATGTAACAAAGACTTAGGCTTTGGTTTTGACTAGTCTTGTTAATATTGAGAATGTCTTGCTCCTATTAATTTTTTTCTGGAAGGAAGGAAATTGGAGTTAAACATTCCGTAAGCAAAACAGTGGCTGTTTACCTGTGGCTCCCCTTCCTGCTGCTGCTGCTCATGCCTGTGTCGCTGGGGCGAGGTGCCACCTCCCCAGCTGGGAGAGGTGAAGCGCTGCACGGGGAGATACTTTTCACATCTTTATATACCAACAAGTGTGCTGTTGCTTTTAAAAGTCACATTTAATGATATGTGCTGGACTATGGTACAAATTTCATGAAACAGTTTGTGCCTGTCAAATACTTCCTTCCTTGATTATCTGTGTTTGTTGTCAATAAGATGTCCTGTTCTGCAAACAGAAGCATGGCCGTAAACCTGCTCTCTGCACCAACTGATGGTAGAAATTCCAGTGTTGCTTGTTGTGAATAGAAGTTGAGGAAAATCCAGAGATAACTTAGGTGTATTGTCTATAAAAGAACAAGAGCTACTGCCTCGTGTCAAATCGCAGAGCTAGGTTCATGGGTGTCTTTCGTTCTGGTTGATGAGGGTGGTCATCTTGGGTTTGTCTTGGTAACTGCACAACTATTCCACTTTTAAGCTGAAAACTAACTACAATATCAAATCTTTAGCAACTATTTAGCATTATGTAGGTGTAACTGGATCTTTGACACCTGTTCCCTTTCATGGGTACTGTTTGGGTACTGTTTCCACACCAGAAACAGAGATTGGTGTTGTATCTTATTTACCGCAAAGCATTCATAGTTAACTTTAAAGATAAAACATTAGAAGCAAAAATCCTTTTAGAGCATCAAGTAGGACAAAAATATAGAGAGACTAGACTGTTAATCTGTTATCTTTAGATTTGCTCACTGCCAGCTGGGGCAGCAATAGCTTGCATCGTAGATGATGGTTTCAAAATGCACCTTTGATTTCTGAGCAGCAGCGTAGGAAGATTTTATTCTACAGCTTGAATTTTGTTTTCCCTTGGAATCAAGTCTGTTGACTCAAAATAATTAGTCAAAATCAACAGAACTAGTCTGGGTATTGTACCCTAACATCTATATATTGAGGCTGATGGGCGATTTTCCTGACCGTCTTCTGTCTGCCTGTCTACCTGAGTGGTTTGGAAAGATTGTTGTAAGTAAAAAGCACTTGAAATATATTATTAATGAAGAAAATATCATTCCAGTAATGAGTGAATACTCTGTCATGTGTGGTTAAATGCATTTGAAATGTTGCATGCCTATTCTTCAGAAAATGCCAAAAGATCATAATTGTTAAACAAATAAGAATTACATAAATAAAAGAAATAATGGAGTAGCATATTTATCTGCCCTATAACATAAACAGTGGTGAAATGTCTCTGGAGGAGTTAGAAATTAGTTAATGTGAAAATAAGTGCAGATTTTATACTAACTGGAAGGAGTGAGGACCTTTCAGTAGGAATCTCCTTTTCAATGACATTCACCCATCTATTTTTGCAGCTTGTAGGGAACACAGATCTCTGTAAATTCTGGTGAGAATTCTGAGTCAGTCTGAGGCAGGTCACCACTGTCAGACTCACGCGAGATCTTCAAAGACGATCACAGCAATACGTGATCTAGCTGCAGTGTCATTAATTTCTAAAGACAGCACTGGAGAATCAAGCATTTGATAAACACTGTGGATGAAGATAAGACGTGCAACAGACATGTCATGGGGGGGAAAAAGAAAAAGCTATGTTTTCCCCCGTTAAGTTTTTAAAGCATTTTTCATATCTTGTCCTATGTGTAACGTGCAAATAGTAAGCTGTCAAAGAATGCTGGGTATTTCACCGTGATTTATCGCAGTAACGTTAACAGTTAGTTTGGGATTCGTCCCCTATTGTTTGTTACCCACTTTCAACTGCATGTTGTGTGATAAAGTCATGGCACAGCATTTAATTCAGCATTATGTGCAATGACACATCAATATAGGCAGATTTTGAAATCAGAAAGAAGGGTTTAAAAAAAAAGTTCTCTCCAGGATTCATTATGGTATTATGAAGGTGGAGAAGCTCCCTGATATTCACAACAATTTGTAGTGTACTGGCTTAGTAGCTGAAAATATTTTTGGTAGCTTAAAATACAGCTTGTCATAAACTGGAAAATGTTGCTTTGCTTTTGCAGTCGGTTTCGTATCTATTGCATGCCAAACTCTCTAGGACTATCATTACTGTCAGCAAAGGAACAGTATTTGTTGAATAATATTTATTAATGTAGTCTTGATGTGACCTTTTGAATTAATGACATCTTAACATTAATTTTTACAGTAAATAGTGCAAGCATAATTCCAGAATAGGAAACTGATTGGAGCCAAAGAATGAAACATTTTGTATTGAGATTTGGAAAGGTTTTCAGCTCATCTGTGTACACTTTATTCATTGATAGTGTTGAAACGAGGTTTCACTTGTTCCAGCTGCATCTCAGTTCAGGATGTTAAACAGGAAATGAATGTAAAGCTGAAGGTGAGATCGGCAGAAAATGAGTTCTGCCTGTAAGCATTGCTGTGAACATATTGTATTAAACCCTTAGTTGCTTATGAAAATAAATTTATGAAGATATTTTCTCCCTTCTCCTGTACCATTGCTGCTCCCTGTCTGCCTTCAGTCTTTATGTGGTAAAATGTCCAAACGTGTATATTGCAAATTCCAGCTTGCTTGGAATACTG
The DNA here is from genome assembly GCF_009769625.2 of Cygnus olor. Taxonomy (NCBI): domain Eukaryota; kingdom Metazoa; phylum Chordata; class Aves; order Anseriformes; family Anatidae; genus Cygnus; species Cygnus olor. Next base: position 2,245,421 of record NC_049182.1, read on the forward strand.
CGAAGCAGGTCTTTTTGTCAGACTGCAGACCTTTTGTTGGATGTATATATTTGTGTGTATATGTATATTTAAAAGTTTTTTCGTACAATTTTTAGAACAGCTTAAATTTAATTTGCATATACGTTTTTTTCTTTTCCCTCATCCCATTTCTGACAATATGCTCAGCCTCCAAGCTGGGTGCTTAGATAGAATTAGGGGAGGCTGTGTAGTTATGCATGTAACAGTTGAAATGAGGGATTATAACTTCTGCAAACAGCCCCTTTGACTCGTAACAGGTATCCTCAGGGAAAAGTCATCCTGCAGGTACTGCACAGAGTACTTTCCTTTACTCTTTCATGGAGTAGGCTTTAAGGAGACTGGCAATGGTAACGCAGGTTGTCCAGGTTGTATTGCTAGATGTTGGTGGGCATGGTCTGCCTTACAGTGTAACGAGTTCGTTGCCTTTATCGATGGCTTGCAAAGCTGTTCTCCTACTGACTGACAAATTCTCATCTATTTTTCCTTATCTGTTTAGTTCTGCCAGTGGTCTGCGTAGTGGTTCTTTTCTCTCTCTTTTTCTGTCATCTCTCATTTGTCACTTTGGCAATATATATTACTTGTGGGCAGCACCGTTATTGCCCAGCAATAATTCTGGCTGTGGTTAAGGATTTGATATTAAAATGGATTATCTATAAAATATGCATCAGGGAGTGTCCTTTACTAAGGATTTCTCTATCAATTCTGTAAAAAGTCTTGGACACTGTTCCCATGAAAGAATTGACGTGAAGGGAAGGAAAGGGGGAGAAAAAACAAGGAACAAGCTCTTAATAGCAGGCTGTGTCGGGAGTTGCGAGCACTAAAATACTGTATCCTGCGGAGTTATCACAGAACAGGAAATCCTTCATGTGGTGTATTTAATACTTTTGTCTGTCAGTGTATGTTTCTGACACACTGTAGCGGAATATGTGTCATTATCACCAAAACGTTTTGAAGGCTGCTTCTTACATCTTTAGCTCCCAAACCAGTGTATAGGGCATCTGTCTCCTTAAACACGTTAACTGGCAAAATCTGCAGTGGTGTATAAAGTAATAACGGTGTGATTTTTAAAAGAGCAAACAAGTGTTTTGACAGCAAGCCCGTATTAACTCCCCACTGCAGTACGTAACACGTCATTGGAGTCTGTTCCTGCTGACTTGGCAATAGATTTTTTTTTTTTTTTTTTTGCCCTAGAGACCCAGTCCTGAAAATCTGTATTTGTGCAAAATTTGAAGTTTGGAGTTTCTGGTTACACTTTATAAATTAGTTGTTCATAAGTTTTCTGTTAAGAATGATACTGATATTTGATAATGGAAGCAGCGGGAGCATCATGCCTGGGAAGCACAGCTACTGCTGCAGGCACTGCAAAGTTCTCCGCTTCCTTCCAGCGCTGCCTGGCCTGCCCCTGTTCCATGGCCCATCTGTATATCATCTTTAAAACAACGTTTAAGGACCTGCTATTTTGTAGCTTGATCAAATTATAACTTATCTATCAGGAAAACAGAAGATTGGTTTCTTGTCCTATGTAGGATATACAATGCAAATTTTGAAGTGTTGGTTTCCTGTAGAACCTATATCCTCAATTTTCTCACCTTAGTTTACAATAATTAAAATGGGAATCAGTATTGTACTTTCTCTTACTCTGCCTGGAAAAAAATAATATGAATTGTGGCTGTTTAGATGAAGAAATGCTAGAAAAGTCCTTGAATAAAATGCTGTACTGATCATGTGCTGCCAAGGCTCTCCAAGCACAATTTGCACTTCGGCTTAATTCCAAAGCTGTTAATGTGAGCTACATAAGCCAGTGAAGTGATGTAGTGTAAAATAAATAAATAAATAAATAAATAAAAGATTTAACCCTGTTTATTGTTACCCTACTCTAAATGAAATAGTTAAATCGTGTAATCCTTTTTTAGTAGGTTTGATGGATAATTATTGAAATGAGGACACACTCAAAGATCTAATGATATATCTAAAACTCAATATTTTTCTGCCTAGAAAAGAAGGCAGTGCTGTTCCATCTGTCCAAGTACTGGGACTTGCATTAGGAGAGCAGCATGGAGCGTGTAGGAAGATGGAGGCAGTGCTGTCTGCTGGGATTTAATCAGACAGCGTTGGTTTTGATGATGCCACTCAGTCTTCCCAAGCAGTTACCAGTGCTTCAGCACTCCAGCTACTTATGTCATGTCTAGAGCTTCAAGTGGTAGGCACGAGACAGGATTAGTAACTGTCACTGAGTTATTGATGAAATAGTTCTAACTTGAGAAGAGCAAAGAGTGTTTTATCTCCGTTTTAATATTCAGCCATCAAAATGGGCTCGCAGTGGCCTTGGTTGTGCCAAATGGAGCACAGACTTGCAACAGCTCTGGTTTGTGGTGTGATCATTTGCTGATAGCTCTCTCTCCAGCCGTTCTCTTGAAGTGGTTGGAAGTGAAATGTTGTAGGTACGTCAGGGAATTGGTGTTAATGAACAATGCTCTGACTTTTTTGTGGGGGAAGGTTCTAGTGGGACTCTGCCCCTAGTTGCAAAAATGACTGGCAATCAAGTATATGGGCATAGATACTTAGGTTTTTATCTTCTCAAATCTGTGCCTCTGCAAATATACCAAAATTGAATATACGTGTTCAGAATACGTGGTAATACTGACGGCACTTTAAAAAATGAAATTATAGAGCTTAGTGTTTAAAAGATATATGTCCAACTAATGCCAGTGGGAATTTGTTTATAAAAAGTTTTAAAATAGGTGTCCATTGATCAATTTTGTGCAAAGATCTTGTTGCTAGAAATGCTGCTGTGTTAGTATTCTGTCAGTGTCATATTTGCTGTGGACTGTGTGTTGCTTCATTGACCTCTTCCAGGGTTTTGTTGTTCAATAGATGGATATTTTGTATGTTAGTTTGAGGGATTACATTTAGCACTAAAAAAATTCAACGTTTACATCAATAATGACAATAAATAAGAAAAAGTGTAAGGGTGTAGCTCTCATTGCCAAAAGAATATCTGAATTGCCACAGTGACAACAAGCAAGTTATAAAAAAATTCTTGGTGATCTTGTGATGGAAATTTTAGCATTGTCCATGCTAGCATGCCTTCTCAAAACCAACCCTTTTTTAGGAGGTCTTGTGAACATGCAGAATATTTAGCTCGTTAGTTTATCATCAGTGCAAATGTGTTCGCTTAATAATAATAATGAATAAAGCAATTTCTGCAAGTCTGTGTATAATTGCCTTATACTTCCAAGTGACACATCTTGTTCAAATTTCTGAATTTGAACAGAAAAATGAATTTCATGCTGGCTTAAATTAAACAGAAGTGATTGAAGGAGTATTCTGTGGAAATTGAAATTTTGAAACTACTTTTTGTTTTTTTCCTTGCCTTCCATCTGTTTTGGAAGGCTATTTTCATTCCATTACATCATTTAAACTTTACATGAAAAAATACTGCAAACGATTCTTGTGTGATGCTGCTTTTTGGTGCCAGTATTGCTTTATCCTATACTGTTGCTTCATGTGTCTGCTCAGCGTGATGTCTATATTGCCATCTATTGATGACAGCAGAAATGTGTCTACAGACATTGGGTAACCAGCGTTGTTACTGAATTATATGATTATTTGGTCAATATTAACTCCTGAATTTTGAAAAAACACTTGCTCTCATGAATTCACAAGAAAGACCAAATGCTATAAAGTAAGAGTCAGCCAGCAGAGATGGAAGTAGTAATCCTTACTTCCTTTTTTTTTTTTCATATTTATATTCTCCACCTGACATACTGAACTGTATGCCAGGATGAAAGTCCATGTTACAATATGGAAATGAATAATCAATCAAATCCCTTTAATTTTATCCACTCACCCTGGGTTATTTTTCCTCCATGTGACACTGTTGGTGTCAATGGTCTTACATTGCCTGTAGTTCATTGGGAGCGTCATAAGTAAAGAGAGCAAATGCTAATTTTTTCAGAACTTGCGATCATAATTCCTGTAGCATGGTGTTGCTATTTAACTGGAGACATTGAACTCGTTGTCTGATGGATGTCTTCTTTTTAGGCTACAGAAAGTGAGATGGGAGATGTTGATTTAACGGGTCTTCCAGAAGCACCTGTAGACTCTGAAGATGAAGAAGAAGAAGAAGATGAAGATATTGACAGAACTTCAGATCCACTTCTGGGGCGAGATGTTGTACGAGAGTGCCTTGAGAAAGAGCCCGCAGATAAAACTGATGATGATATTGGTGAGGGGAGAAAAAAAAAAAGATCTTTATATAAAACTATATCATATATCATCAGTGAGAGAAGCATGTATGTAAACAGTTTAATGAGTTGATGTTAAATGTATATCTTCATAATTATGGATGATGCTTTCCGGAGACTGCTTTGTTCTAGTGATGCTGTAAATGAAATGATCTTTCTCTTACTATCCTAGAGAGTATTTGTTCTGAGAAGCTAAGTATTTAAAAAACAAAAGAAAACAAAAAACTAGTCTTTGAGACTCGTAAGATGTTAAGTATTACAGTTATTGTGCCAGCTGATATAAGGGTAGCAATGTAATTTTGACTGCCTGTAACTATAGAGTTAATCATTGAATGTCAAAGAGACCGTACTAGTCCTGGAGTATAGATAAGTTACATAAGCCTAATTGTGCAAAACATTTGAAATTAATTTATTGCAGCGTCTAACTAGAAATTGATGTTAGTTTAATGGTAAAATTTGGGTTATGCTATACTTCTGATTATTTCTCTAAACTCTGGAAAAGCATTTCATGCTCTTAACAAGCTTATAGTTAGTGTACTGTAAGGATATTTTTGTTCTCCTAAATGTTTGTAGTTGAAGTGCTTGTACTCTTAGCTAGATTGCTGCCCTAAGAGTCGAGCAGTGCCCGATCAGGACTGCCGAGCCAACAAAACGCATACTGGGCTCGTTCAGCTGCAGGCACTAAAAGGGATTGTAATACCACTGAGCAATTCCTTCCGTGAATTAAACTGAGGTTTAATATACCGGTGGGAGGGTAAGGTATCTAAGGAGCCCCAGGGCCTTGCAGTCTTCATACCAATGTTTCCTTTGTCTAACAGAGCAATTATTGGAATTTATGCATCAACTCCCGGCCTTTGCAAACATGACTATGTCTGTAAGAAGAGAACTTTGCTCAGTGATGATATTTGAAGTAGTAGAGCAAGCAGGAGCCATCATACTTGAAGATGGACAAGAAGTAAGTAACTGCACACAGCATGATTTGAGCACCGAAGGTAGAAGATCAGCGAGGGCATCTGGGCGAGGGGGCTGGGAGCCCCCTCTCTGCATCACTCCCGCACCTGAAGGCTAGGGAGTCTTTCTCTTACCATGACTCACCTCCAAAATCCTCAAACCTTAGTCCATCACTTAGTAACATGCAGGCTGAATCTTACGGACTTCCCTGTTGAGGACTTCAGCATGGTTGAGATGGACAAAACCAGCAGCGTTCTATAGTTCATGCTGTGGATTGTTATCAGTTTAAGTGCTAATATCTAAAAGAGTTTGTTTATAAGGGTTTTACCTGTAGCACAGAAGAATGCGTCATTTCCGTTGGTAAAATAACTCTTTTGTTATAATATAGTTTCTTTTACATACCAACGTGGAGATGTATCCTTGAACAATGTATAAACTTAACATCTAAACAAATCAGATCTAATAAATTATGACCTTTATGTCTAAATTAGAAGCAGTTTCTCTCCACATTCAGATGTTCAAAGGAGTGGTCAGGCTCCCAATGTAGGTACTCTGAATCATTACCTTGAAGTCTTTCCCTGTCCTTTGTTCAAGAAACCTGGAATGTCTGTAGCAGTTCATCACTCCACGAGGACTGTGTGGACTCTAGTCTCTGTTAGTGACCAAGTGGGCATATGGGGGAAGAGTGTTCATGCTCACTAAATAGTATAAATATACTGTAGCAATTAGCACACTAATTAAAAAGCAATCTATTCACCAGCATTGCTCCCTACTGAATTAATACTGAAACGAATAAAGAATGCTGAAAAGCATTCCTGTTTCACTCAGCTTTATTGCTTGCCTTACAGTGCACATTTCTAGTGAATTAAACGTTGCAAAGCTGTGGTGGCAACAAACTGGAGACTGCAAGAATAAGGCTTTCTGAGATAGGAGTGTTGGAACAGCTTATGAAAGCTGTTGAATGAGCTTCACTTTTTAAATTTGCTTTTTTACTCCCTCTAGCTCGATTCTTGGTATGTTATTTTAAACGGCACAGTGGAAATCAGCTATCCTGATGGGAAGAGTGAGAGTCTCTGTATGGGAAATAGCTTTGGGATTACTCCCTCTCTGGAAAAACAGTATATGAATGGAGTGGTCAGAACCAAAGTAGATGATTGTCAGGTACGATCACATTTCTATAAAACTACCTCATATTTTTAAACATCTAACAAAAGAAAGCAGACTAGTTGTATCTCAAGGCATGATCTTTATTCAGGAGCAGAAAAAAGGATGTTGGCATTTGATGGGTCACGAGCTCTGCTGCTGTTAGATTAGTTGTACCCTCTTTCAGTAGCTGAGATTTATTTCACACTGCTATTATGTGAGAAACAGGAACTTCTGCTTTGTGCTGAAATGTAATCTTAGTCCACCCTAGTCATGCTATGTATGTGATTGACGTGCAGTAAGAACAGATAAGCAGAAAATAGACATTTCCACTTCTTGCAGATTTTGTTCTCTATATGTTTAACCTATTGAGAATAACCTTTTGGAAATGTAAAATGGTGACCAGTTCCATTGTCTTCTATTTACAACTTTCTCATGTAATTGAGCAGAACAGACTGGGGCTGGTAACAAATGCTGTGCAATGGTGTTTCCATCAAAGCAAGCCCAGACATGGGGCAGGGGGATACATTCATGTTTTAAACATTTATTAACAATCATGTGTTGCCTGGGGGCAGTTTGTGTGTATAGCCCAGCAAGACTATTGGAGAATTCTGAACCATGTGGAAAAAAACACTCACAAAGTCGAGGAAGAAGGAGAAATTGTTATGGTAAAGGAGCACAGGGAGCTGGACCGCAGTGGAACCAGAAAAGGACACATAGTTATCAAGGTGAATTTCTTCCCACGCTTTCTGTTAATGTTAATCTATTAAACCTTTAAAACCAAAATTGTATTTATTAATAAACTAGAACACATGATCAGTTTTGTCTGTCTTACGTCAAAGATTTAATTCAAAGGAATTTATATTATTCTACAAATCTACTTCCATCTGCCTTTTAATACAGCTAGACCTGTTCGTCAGATATATTGAGTTTTGTTTTGGGAGCACTCCTTGTGCGTCCTTATGTATTGGTCCATTTTTTTGTAGTTTGGAAGAAGAACTGAAATTTTATTATAAACAGAGTTATGGGATGTTACTGATTGTTCTGGCCCATTATTAGCTATGCAAAACATTTGGTCTGGGAGAAGCTTGAAGACTTGATTTAAATATGTTAGGTTTTTTTTCCTTCATTTTTATAAAACTGAAAATTGGAAAAGGCGTATACTGCTCACATGGCTTTATGCTGAGGTACTCTCTAGAGAGAGGTAGTGATGGGAGATATCAGCTTTATTTGCATTTAATTTTTAAGGCAACACCTGAGCGACTCATCATGCACTTAATAGAAGAACATTCTATTGTGGATCCAACTTACATTGAAGACTTCCTTCTAACGTACAGAACATTTCTAACAAGCCCCTTGGAAGTTGGAAATAAACTGTTGGAGTGGTTCACGGTGGACAGCCTCAGGGATAAGGTTGGTTTGAGACTAGAGATTAGTATTTGTAATGAAAATTTCTCCAAATCGATTCCTTTTCGTATCACTAGCGTTATACTGCAGCTATTTTTAAATGAACTAATTTAAAGCCAAGTATTTTTTTAGTAATATCAAGGAATAATCCTGCACTCTCCAAAGTTAGGTTTGTCACCGCTTTTCTTCTGCAGAATGGTAAATACTATTTTCTATTTAATTTTAAGATGTAAATGCAAGTCTCTCTGAAGTCCTTTTCCACTAGCAATTCAGAAATTATGTTCGTGATCTCTTGAACTTACTACTTTTGTTCTTACAGCAGCGTTATGCTTGTCTTCCATAATTTTCTTTTGTAGAGCTTTTCAGTGTATTGAGCCCATTTTATTAGAGCAGCTTATTACAAAGTGTACTTGAAGTAAACTGTGCTCAAGACAGATGAAGCTGATAAAAACACTTCTGTAAATAGAACCAGGTTCAACTCTGTGCAGCTGTACACGCATGAAAAATATACCTAACCTGGAACTTGTATTCATGGCCTATTTGTTGAAAATCACAGCAGTAAAATTCTTAGCCAGCAGTTTTGTATGTTCTAGATTTGAGCTGAAAGAAACTCAAACTATCAAAACAGCACTTTTTTTTTTTATGGTGGAGAAAATTTGCTGGGATCCTTTCCTATGGTTACTGCTTCACCCCTTTTTCCATGCAGCACGTTTTAGCAAGTACTGCTTTTTAAGAGCAGGAATTTAAAGAAGGAAAGTAAAGAAAAACTGTCTTAGCAAATAAAGGAGGAAATCACTTGTTTTTAGAAGAGAAGCTGCTACAGATTAACTTTTTTTTTAAAATAGAATGGATGGATAAAATAGTTGCCAGACTGTCTTTATCATGAATGGTAGTAACTCTGTAGCACATAAAAAAGCAACCCAAACATTTAACTTAAAAAAAAAAAAAATCAGAAGAAAGGTCTTTTGTTTGTTTTACTATTACAGCATACATCCTAGAAAATTCCTAGGAGAGGAGGTAATTAGGATGCTTTAAAAAGATACATTTAATAAATGGCATAAAGAAGAGATAACTGAAGATAGATTTTTGCACCAGTAAGTACTAGGTGATGTAATCAGCTAGATACAAAGATTTGTTTCTTAGTTCTTCATTTGACTTCACAACTAAAGGAAATCAGGAAATGATTTCAAGTGCAAATGGTTTCTGCTTCTGTTAACGGATGCATTAATCTGTCATACGTTATTCTGTCATGTCCTTGTATTCTTCTTTGCTTATAGATTAAACCCTATAGGAGAAAAAAAAAACAAATACCTTTATGCATCATTTTTTTCAGGTTACCAGAGTGGTCTTACTGTGGGTGAACAACCATTTTAATGACTTTGAAGGTGACCCTGCTATGACTCGATTTCTGGAAGAATTCGAGAAGAACTTGGAAAATACGGTAGGAGCAAAAAAGAGTGACTGTCACACTTTCTGATGTTATGCATTTTCATTTTCCGATGTGTTACCAGGGATTAACACATTTTGGTTTATATGAAAGCAGTTAATAGGTTGCTTTTAACATGTGTGTATTTTTTCTTAAATATAAATTTAGGTACAAAGCTCCTATAAGATAGTACATATGGCACTCATTTATGCGTCTTTGTCCTCTTTTGCAGTAATGCAAAGTTTATTTAGTAAGATTTGAATACGTAGGATCATAATTTCTTTTTCTGGCACTTTATTTTTTTAAACAACTGTTTCTCCACTTCTAATAAAAGAAACATTACGCTCCATTTTATGTCTTCTATGTTACAGAAAATGAAAGGACATCTCAGATTGCTGAATATTGCTTGTGCTGCCAAGGCAAAATGGAGACAAATTACCTTGCAAAAGCCTTCTAGAGACTCACCTCTCTTTTTCAGCCTCCTTGGAGGAAGTGACAAGGGTTTTGGTATTTTCGTAGAGACCGTGGAAACGGGCAGTAAAGCAGCAGAAGCTGGACTTAAGCGTGGTGATCAGGTAAAAAGAGCAAAGCTAATTTTAAACATCCACCTTTTGATTTAAAAAGAAAAAATCTGGTTCAAATGACTGTAAAAAGTAAAGAAAAAAAAAAAACAACCAAACAAACAACCCCACCGGCAACAAAAAACCCTCTCTCTATACATCACGCTATTTTGATACCACAGTTCAGCTCTAGGTTTGTCTGTTAAGTATGTGTTTCTGTTAAATAGTTTTTGAAATATTTCAAAAACAGAGTGGAAAAAGAAACCAAGTTGTGGTTGTTTCAGGAAACTTTCTTAAAGGAGTTGTAGTTAGGTCGAAGCCATCAAATCGTTTGGTTGGCTGGTTTCTCATCTAGCATGCAGCATCACAGTTTGAGGCTGGTGGAGCCTCAGGTCACAGCAGCTGCAGGTCTGCCCTTTGGTTATAACATCAGGTCTGCAGCTGGTGATCTGCTGCTTTTGTTAGAGTTGCAGTTCCTAACTGCAGGAATGGTGTGCCTATTGCAGAAGATAAATTTGGTTACAGTAGTTGGCAGGTAGTGATGGAGGTCTTGGCTTGTTTACAGGATGCAGCTTTACTGAAGTGATCCAAATCGTGATTTCACAAGGAATATTTTCATGCTACAACTACTGTAAATATGATATGATAACTTCTGGAAAGTTTTTAATGTGCTTGTGTTATTACATTTATATTTGTAACTGTTGTAACTCCGTTATAGACAGCTGTTGTAACAGTTCATTTTGTATTTCTTCTTAAAGATAATGGAAGTAAATGGACAGAACTTTGAGAATATTACCTTTGTGAAAGCTCTGGAAATCTTGAGGAACAATACTCATCTCTCCATTACTGTAAAAACAAACATTTTTGGTGAGTAGACCTTACATGTTTTCCTGTGTATGTGACTAAAAATTCCAGTCCTTCTGGCTTCAGAAGTGCAATAGGGTTTCAGCTTTCTTCCAACTTGCTCTAGAAGTGAAAGAGTGTGCAGGAGTCCCCTCATTGTGCCTCCGTTTGCTCGGATATGTTTTTGTGTGCCAAAGACTTGCACATGGGGTGGCGCAAGGCCAGCATAGCCAGCTCTCTGCGCCCTGAGAAATCCTCAAATGACTGCTTAAGCGGCTTTAGTGTCCCTTCATGTGATATGGCTGACGCAGAGCCAAGGGATCTGGGCCAAAATATTTTGCCAAGAAACAGCAAAAATGTAAAACTGGATTTTCATAAAACTTTTTATAATGGTTGTAAGAACGGTAGGACAAATTGCCTTTATATCTAAAATCGATAAGGGAATATAAAAAGTGGTGGGGTATATAAATGTTAGCTTTTAATTGTCAGTGTGAGTATAAACATATTAAACCTCTTTTAAAATCTCAGTCAAACCATCTGTTCTTTTTCCATAATCCTGTTCAGGAAACAGAATAACCATAGCTACAGAAAGAACGAGACTATATGTACAAGACAGATTCTTCCTCTGTAGTTGTTGTATCTGAGAGCTAATGATGGTTTCCTTCTCTTATTTTCTTCCTGTGGTCACCTGCCCTTGTTCTGTATGGATTTTCTTTTCTTTTTATGATTTTCTGGTTATTTCTGTGCAGGTTAAAAAGTTTTAAGATCTTAGCAGTTGCTTATTATCATAATTCTAAAAAGGCATAAGACTGCTGTAATCAGTGGTCTAGTCTAATATCAAACAACATAAAATAAAGCATTACTGCAACCAAGGCAGTGATAGTTACGTGCAAGTGGATTTTAACCTCTTCTCCTGCTAGCTGATAAAACTTCCAGATGATTTCTCTGATATGTTTTAATGAATTCACGTCTCGAAGCTTTTTTTTCAACTGCAATACTTATTATTCTGTCCTTTTGAGTGCCTGGTGCTAACAATGAGCAATCACCATTCTTATATGTGAATTTATATAGTGAAGACATATAGCCATAAATTGTGTTATGTAATAGAAATATGCAATTTGACTACGAGTATAGATAAAGACCCGTTTTTTGCCTTGTTCCTAGGGACCATCTTGGAAATCAGCTCTGTACAGCCCTGCGTTTTCCCAGTACCATGATTTCAACAGAAAATAACAAATTTCTGACAAAGATTTTAAAACAAACAAAACATTATGCATTAGTAAACCAATTTGAACAGTTTGTTTTTATCTTTTATTTGTGGGAAGAAGCACAATAACAAAGACTATTTTTTTTCCATAGAATTACATCTTCTAGGAATGTCAGTAATAGACTGGCTTAGCTTGATAAATGCAATAGGAAATTTGATGCACCTTATGTATTACTTAAAACAAAAAGGTGTGTGAGGGGAGGAAACATCAGTCCATCCTGAAGTTGTTCTTGAGGAAGCGTCTGCATTCTGTTACCTAAAAGATGCAGACAAAAAAAATCAATAAATATATAGAGCTGATTGATGTGAACGGAATGGTTCCTTGTTATTGATCTTAGTGAAGGGTAGAATAGCTCTTAAATTTGCTGTGGTATGTGCTAATTTCAAAAGTAGCTGGGAGAATCCTGCTATGCAGAGTGGTTCATGATTTTGATTAAACATTTAGGGTTACACTTTCTGCCAAGGAACTCCAGAGCAAAACTTAAATGGGAGGAGAGCCACACCCTTAGAATCAAAACTAAATGTAATACAGAGCCTGGCTTGGCAATACATTACGTTTTTGGTTTTGGACTCTTTGGTTCACTTTTTCTGTGGGTATGTGGTTTGAGGAAAGAATCATGTAATGTGAAAGTTTAAGTGTGCAAAGGTAAATCACAATGTTTGTATCTCTTCTTACAGTGTTTAAAGAGCTGCTCTGCAGGATAGGGCAAGAGAAGAATGGAATTCCACATATTCCAAAAATTGCAGAAAAGAAAAACAACCGTTATTCCATCCCAGATATGCCTGGAGATGTGGAACAGATGTTTCCCCGTGAAAAAGGAAACAAAAAAATGAAAGCAAACACTGTATCTGGTGGGAGAAACAGAATCAGGAAAATTTTAGACAAGACTCGATTCAGCATCTTGCCTCCAAAACTGTTCAGGTGTGTCAAACTCTTCTGGTCAAATGGTAATTTTTCCTTAATAAAGCTGCTTAGTATCTTCAGTCATGTCTACGCTGCTTTATATTTTAAATGCAGCAAATCTGACCCATAACTGCAGAACAAGGCCAAAATATCTTTTGTCTCCCAGTGAACAGTATCAGATATGCTTTCCTCTCTTTTTCGAAAGCCCGTCTACGATGTGTAATTAAAACATGACTGCCGTTATTTTTTCAAAAATTCATTCATCCCGAGATGAATATAAGGATCTTCACACATCTAATCAAAACAAACCTGTTTTGCAGTGACGGTAGCGTGAGCCAGTCGCAGGATGACAGCATTGTTGGGACTCGGCAATGCCGGCACAGCCTGGCCATCATGCCTATTCCGGGCACGCTCTCTTCCAGTAGCCCCGACCTGTTGCAGCCTACAACTAGCATCCTGGATTTCTCTAATCCGTCAGGTAAAACAGCAGTGTTAGCTTGATTTATAGGATAATTATAAGGCAGCTGGTTTGCGGGGTGGAGTTGCATCTTTTTACCAGCTTCAAACACACTTAGTGCGGTTACCTCTCTATCTTGTGATCCTAACAGGTCCAAACTGGTGATTCACTGAAAATGCAAACTGCCCAAACCCCACTTGCCTGCTTTTTTGTAATGTGAGGCCTAGCTTCTTTTTATAAAGAAATGCGTTTTGCCACCTATAAGTATCTTTGATTTACCAGAGCTCTGGTGGCAGCAGGTTGTCCTCCTCTGCGCCTGTCTGGTTTTATCTTTGCCCAATATCAGCAATCCTGGTGATTTGACTTCTCCATCCACCTTCTTTGAATATTTATTTCAAGCAGTATGGCAGGTAGAATATAACAACTGCAGTACCAACACAGCATTATTAATTTTTAGTGTTTTACAGACATTAAGTTCATTCAGTTGTATGTCTGAAAAACTGGCAAGTGTTTTGAGATCTGTAGTGTGGGCTTCCATTGCTGGTACTTGTAGGAACACAATTTATGGGGTGGCTGCAGGAGGTATTTGTTATATGCAGCTGCCTGTAAACATGTAAAGTCAGAATCATGTTTCCCTATTTCAGATGTAAGTTCTGTGCATAATTATATATTTTGTAAAGTGCCTTCTGGCTACGACTTATGTTTATGTAAACTTGCAGATTTCCCCTTTAAAAGGGACAAATATATCCTATCAAATGCATAAATATCCATAGCAAATAAGTTCCTTTTTTTCCTGCAAATCCAGTTTCTTGCTGTCTGCATGAGTGAGCTACTCATGTGTTCTCTAAGAATATTCATTTAATGCTATATAAGTTACTGCATAATATGAGCTGTGGATAACTGGTCCTTACCTTTACTTCAAATTTCCTAGAACAAGTATACAGTCATTTTTGAACAGCAGAGAAAACCAAATTATTTCTGACCATGTAATACATACTTGATAAGTTTTGTAAACATCTAAGTCTTGATTTGGTGTTGACACAATTTTTTTCTTCTTTTCTGCCTGCAGCTGTTGGGTTTTACTGTAAGTATCCTGATGTATGGCATCCTGAAGACCTTAATATTGCATGGCTTGCCTATTAGACCTAACATGTTGCATTGATGTAGTTATATTGTCAGGACATTAGGTAGTCATGTGCCCTGTAGCCTTCCCTTTAATAAAAGGAGTCTGTAGGTTCACCTTATGGGCACTGTAATCTCACGTCAGGCTGCTGGACTGAGGCTGTGAATACCTGCATTTTATTCCCATTTCTGCCACTGACCCACTGAATGATCTTTGGCAGGTTACCTCGCTGGGACCTTGCTTTACAAGAATGAAATTGCTTACATCCCTTTTATAGAAATTGAAGTTTTGGATGATAATGTAGCTTGAGGTTTAGTTTGTTGTTTTGTTGGACTCTGTATAACTAAAATTTTCTGCATGCAAACTGGAAATGTGTTTTGTATTGTAGCCATGACTTGAATCATGTGTAGAAAAGAAAGTTGTACTAATATTTACCTGCTTAAAAGAAAAGACCCTAAAGATGGGCACGTGATTGTCATACGAGTTTCTATAACCTGGTACTTATAAGATACTCTATGATTTGGTTGCATGGTGATTTCTTTTTTTTTCTTTTTCCAAATTGCGTATTATGTTGCAGTTTTGGTATTAAACTTGAGTGTGTTCTGATTTTTAGGTATGTTAATACCATGATATACATGCTTTGGCTCTCTGTTAATTTTTGATGGTTTTTACGAGTGCAGGCATTTCCCAAATTATTCAGTGTATCACTCACCACTTTCACTCTGAAACGAGCGTGTAACGCTTATTTTCCCCTTTTATTGCCCCCATTCACGTCAGCTAACCCCAAACCCCATTAATGTGACTATTCTGGTATGACCATATGTGGTAGTCATAATAACGAAACAGTAGAATTAGTTTTCAGTCAGATTTTTTTTTTCAGTGCAAAGCTTGACACCAGCACAGGACAGTGTGCCCCAGGGTGCTGGTCCCCTCGGGCAGGGTCTGCCTTCCCACCGCCTTCCCCAAGGCATCTGGTACCCTGCCTGGCTAGCCACAGTCTGTGGGCATGGCACTTACCACTGAGGTTATTAAAGGCTGGTCAAATAACAGGGAGAAGGAACAGGGAGAAGGTTATTACAGCCAAGACCTCTACAATAGCCCTGGGCATCTCTGATACGGGACTTAATGACACGTTCACATCAGACATAGATTTTTGAATAGCTGCAAGCTTGGAGGATGTGGCTGAGGGCTTGGTGAGAGCCTTCCTCCTTTTCAGTTCTGCAGAAAACCCATGAATGTCTAGTTGTCAGATTTTATGGAGGGAAAAAATGGCGTTCCCATGAGCTTTTACTTAGCGTGCACCCTGACTTTTGACAACTTGTTCTCCCCTGGTCAGCTGGATTTTAAGAATCAAATCTTCTGTAATAACTCTAATGGAGATAACTATTTCCAAGCATCAAGTTGTAAACTAAATGTGTGTTTCTTTAGATATTTGTTTCCTGATGTAGGATGCCCCAGATAAAGCTGTTCTCTGAAGCATTTATAATTCATAAAATGTGTTATAAATAAGTGCTCTAGCAAAAGAATTAACTGCTGGCAGCAGCTTAGTTTAGTGTCTTCAGATTGAGAGAGCAAGTTTATAGCTGGATGCAAAAGCAACCAAATCTCCCTTCTCCTCCACGTTCCTTTGCCCACAGCACACGTCTGTGCTCAACGGCTTCCCAATCACAGGAGGAGCACTCGGGGCACTTGTGTCAGTCCTGGATCACACAAAGACAAAAGAGCCAAAAAGGAACAGTGCTTCCAAATCTTTTGACACGCTGGGAAGGACAGTGTACAGGACAGTAATATGACATGTGGATGTCTTGTGCTTTGTGGTAATAAGCTAATATGTAAGTTCACTTGTGGAATTGCAGAGAGAAGTCCTCTTTTTCCATTCAAATTTTGTTGAAAAGAGTGTTTATTTAAATGAATATTTATCAAGCGATAGAGAAAATGACCTTTTGTCTTTTCACGGGAACAGTGGTTCATATGTTAAAGGTGCTTTTCTGTTATTTTAGACATTCCAGACCAAGTAATAAGAGTTTTCAAAGCAGATCAGCAGAGCTGTTACATTATCATCAGCAAAGACACTACAGCGAAGGAGGTTGTGAGTCACGCAGTGCACGAATTCAACTTGACGGGAGCCCCGGAGACTTATTCCCTCTGCGAAGTGTCCGTCAGCCCTGAGGGAGTCATCAAACAGCGGAGACTTCCAGATCAATTCTCAAAATTAGCCGACAGGATTCAACTCAATGGACGGTAAAGGCACCCTTGTTTTGATTTCAGTTTGGATTTATTTGACTTTGCCTTTTAGAATTGAAACATCCAAAAGAAACATTGGGGAATGATGTTTTAATGAACAGTGTTTTAATGAAAATAGGTGTCTATTAAGAACAGACAAGTAAATGTCAGTAACTTACTCTCCCTTCACCTCTTTCATTCCTGTTTCACCTTCCTTCTCCATATGCAAAAACCCCTCCCTGACTTTACAGCAAGTTCTCTTGATGACAACTGAGGTCAACAGGTTAGGATAACAAATATAGTGGCTTACACTTAAAAAGAAAACTTGTATTTCTTCTGACTCTTTCCATGTGTACTTCAGGATTAAAGCATACAATTAATTTCTCAATGATGTCATGTTGCAATGAACTGATACTAACCTGAGATAAATTCTTCCATTTTTATGTAAACTGTTATGAAAGTTTTCAGAAATGTAAAGTGCTTCAGCTTTATCTGATGTCCTGATCCATACCAGAAAAAGGTTTACTACAGTAAAAAAAAAAAAATCTTTAGTTGTCTTTGCTAGGCAACAGAGATTTATGAGGAATAAACTTCTGTGTGTCTGAAAGTGAACTGTTTTGGACCATGCAAATGAATTTTCCAGCTACATTTTCATTTCCTGAATACTGTGAGCTTCATGTAAATATTAATATGTCATACAAATTTATGTGAGAAACCACACTGAATTTGTGTAAGAAATGGAGAAATACATTAATGAGAGATTTCTCAAGACTAACATGCATTTAAAATGTTATTTTACTGCTAAATTTACAAATGGAAAAGTAACTGACCTTTTTCTGAAGGTGAAAACTGCAGCATGTTACTGAGTATGGCATAGAAAACATTAGCAAGGAAGTAGACTAAAACAGCTTTCGAAGTGCTGGGGAGTGAGGTTTTTACTTCAGAAATGGTAGTATTTTATAAAAGCTGAAATACAAGGGTTGTGCTGTCCCTTTCTGCCTCTGTCTTTGCCTCTTATTCTCGAACGTCAGCGAGGTGGAAATGCTCTCACGTGAACACCTCTGTGGTGTCAGTAATATCCAGGCTGATTGCTATAGTTCAATGTCGTTGTGCTCACAAACCCTCTGAAGAGTCTCTCTAACATTTTGTTGCAACTCATTTGTTCATAGGTATTATCTAAAAAACAATATGGAGACCGAGACCTTATGCTCAGATGAGGATGCCCAAGAGCTATTGAGAGAGAGTCAAATTTCCCTCCTCCAGCTCAGCACCATCGAGGTCGCCACTCAGCTTTCCATGAGAGACTTTGAATTATTTCGTAACATCGAGCCTACTGAATACATCGATGACCTCTATAAGCTGGACTCCAAAACAGGAAATGCTCACCTGAAGCAGTTTGAGGATGTCATAAATCAAGAGACATTCTGGGTTGCCATGGAAATTCTAGCAGAGCCCAACCAACTCAAACGAATGAAGATTATTAAGCATTTCATTAAAATCGCCCTCCACTGTCGAGAATGCAAGAACTTCAATTCCATGTTTGCGGTTATAAGGTAAAGTACTTCCCATTTGTCAGATCTGATTTCTGGTGTTAAAAGCAATTTTGTTGATCTAAACTGAAAAAAAAAGTGTATCTTGAACATATTACCGATGGTGCTGGGTAGTTTTGAGAGAATTGCTTTTCAAAATGCTTGGACAAAAAGATGTATTGTCACTGCGTTCTTCTCCTTCCTCAACCTCTGAAGGTCAGGCTCATTGCGGTGGCTCACATGACTGTCTCTTCCTTAACTATCACGTAGCAGGGAAAGAGAAGATTTGGACAAAAGTGCTGTTTGAGGAACTTCAGGGACCTGCTTGAAAATTGCTGCCATTTTCTATGATTCTGGCACCCAATTTCCCTTTTTTCTCTCACTGTTACTTTTCAGTGTGCACTGAGTCATATCTGCAATGATGAGATTTATTTTATTTCTTCCTTTCATTGTAAGGACTTCCTCAAATCAGTCTTGTTTTAGTTTAATTTTCCTTCTCATTCTTTCCAGTCATCTGCTCGCTTCTCTATTTTTTCTCTTCATTTGCACGCTTAGACTTTCTCTTCTGATTTATGCTAGATGCTGCTGCTTTGACTTTAACAGCATGAGTCCAACATTTCCTTTATTTGCGATTATGTGATAGCCAGATTGTATTTAAAAAAAAAAAAAGAAAGAAAAGCACTGTGATTCATCAGACAGAGATTTGGATTCATGCTGTATCCCAGCACCAGTACTATCTTTGCAAATACCATTTTATAATATCTTCTTCCATGTCTAGCCAGTGTAATGAATGATGCTAGTTTAGTTATACAGTAAAGAATTAATAAATTCCCTTAAAAGGTACTGTACAAGCAACCACGAGGGCTGTGGCTACTCATTACCTGGTGAATGCAAACGTGGATACTGAGTGCAATTTCTGTTCCCTGCTTCCTAAGCTGTCGTGGTTTATTGTATGTGGAGAAATGGCCGTTCTTACTCCTGAGTTCAGCCTCGTGATGCTGTGACTGAAGTGGTCTTTGGTCAAAAAACAGCAAATGGATTAGCTTTTTGTTTTGCCCATATTTCCAGAGGAATATGTTTCTGTTAGCGTTTGCCACAGGGATTGTCTTTCCTGCCTGGCATTTCATGTTAATGCGATGCCATGTGTTTTGTGAAATAAGAAGATGCCGTCTTAATAAGTAAGAGGAGCTGTGGGGGGCGTATGGTAGATTTTTCATGTGAGAGAAGGCTTTGTGACTTTACAATAGCACAGGGAGAACTCTATGGAAAAAAACAATTACAAAATAAATTTTTGAAGCTTTCAAAATGAGAAAAAAGAATCTTAAAACAGTAAATTCAATATTTGTATGATTCTAGGTTTGATAATGAATGCTGGAGACTATCACTTTCCAGTGCTGCAGCTACAGGGACTTTGCAATCATTACCAAATTTCTTGGGCAAAGTTGGTAACAAATTATGGTGGGGGTGGATATAGCTTTTTTTTATTGGAGCAAGCGAATTGTGGATGTTATTACTTAATGAGAACTAAAAGTAGCAGATATGCTACAGTTTGTTATAATGCCTTCAATCGGTGCTTATTTATAAATGCTCCAAACATTTTCCTCTTAAATCTTTCAGCTTTTGCTTGGGATAAGCTGTGCCCTGTTTCCACTTGCTACAGCAGCCATGTATTCACCTCATTAATTTTTCACCCTTTTTGTCCTTATTGAGGTATATGTTTTTTACAGGAGAGAAGTGGTTCTTAAATTAACTGGGCATTGGTGCTGTGTTATAGAGGGATTGTTTTGGCAAGCTGACTTGAAAGTCGTACTTTGTGAATAAGGAACAGTCACACTTTTTACAGTTCTCTTTTTTGCTTGCTCACAAGAGTGAGCAGCAGTGTTTTTGTGATGACCTTGCAACCTGGCATCCACCCAGCTTTCAGTTAACCTTGTGAAAACTGTTTTTAATCTCTAAAAAAGCCCCTACAACCCTTCACTTCCTTACCAAAGGGAATGAATGATTCCACTACCAGCTAATAATGAAATGTGTCTGTCTTGCAGCGGGTTAAATCTAGCTCCAGTAGCTCGTCTCAGAGGTACTTGGGAAAAGTTACCGAGCAAGTACGAAAAGCACCTCAGAGACCTTCAAGATCTTTTTGATCCATCTCGAAACATGGCAAAATACCGCAACATCCTTAGCAGTCAGAGCATGCAGCCTCCAATTATTCCACTCTTCCCTGTTGTCAAGAAGGATATCACATTTCTACATGAAGGTAATGTCAAACATGGAGAAATAATAAACCAGGCATTGAATGCATTTAGCCCTTTCTTCACTGCTCCCTGATTCAACAAATGCCTAAAAGAAA
Source organism: Cygnus olor (assembly GCF_009769625.2). Taxonomy (NCBI): domain Eukaryota; kingdom Metazoa; phylum Chordata; class Aves; order Anseriformes; family Anatidae; genus Cygnus; species Cygnus olor. The sequence continues at coordinate 2,265,866 of NC_049182.1, forward strand.
GGTGCGGTTGGTGCGGTGCTTTTGATGCATCCCTTTTAGGAGTAAAATGAAATATAATTGCGTGCATAATAGAAGAGACTGATCCCAGGCAAAAATTAAAATTTTGTGTTTTTAAAATTTTGAAAGCAGTGCTAAATCGCTATGATAAAGTTTAAGATGAAGGAGTTGGTGAGTGTGCTGACTAATAATCACACTACCAAAGAAATGTATTTCTCTTACAAAAACTTGTTGCTGCAGTGTTTCTAGATTTTCATTCTATGTTGTGGCTTTCAGACAGCTACGATGATATAACACCTCCTACTCTTGCTTTCAGCATTTTCAAGGGGTTTTGTTTAAACATTTCGTTTTTTGCTCCTTACAGAGAGTTCTGTTCACAATCGGTTAAGGTGAAGCATTCCCAACTATACCATATTCTTGGTTTTGATCTTTCAGAACTATTTTAACTAATTGCATAAAGTGAATGCTGTTGATGTCAGTTTTATTTATATGATTTTAACATCTCAGTCAATGAATTTGGGCATAGGTCATGTGGTCCTCTTTCCTCCCACTAATACGTGTTATTTCAGAAATAGATTAGCAAAAACAATGCTGGATAGTGTGAGTGGGCCTGACTGTCATTTGTGTTTTGCCAAAGTTTCTTGTTTTCCTGCTCTTTTGACTAAAGCAGTCTCCTTGGCAGGGAGGGAGGAAGGCTAATGTGGGGGACCAGAAACACATTGCCCATAAAAAAAAAAAAAAAAAAAAGAAAGAAAAAAGTGTTCTTACTCTTTGTGTGTGTTTAATTACACAGGAAATGATTCTAAAGTGGATGGCCTGGTAAATTTCGAGAAACTCAGGATGATTGCCAAAGAAATCCGCCAAGTTGTCAGAATGACCTCAGCAAACATGGATCCGGCCGTAATGTTCAGACAAAGGTGTGCAATTTAGAAAGCTAGTAGGACTGAAGGTGTCTCAGAGTGGGTAGGGATCTGGGTTTGCGTGTGCATTGTTCTGTTAGTATTTCATTGTGTAACATACCATTGACACTGACCATCAGAACCAAAATCTATCAAATTATAGCTGATAGATGCTCCGAGGAGTTACTTTTAATGACTACTAAAACAATTTGCCTTCATAAAGCAAAGGAGAAAAGGCTCAATAAAATATTAATCAGTAGAATTTTGGGAGAGGTGTAGTATCAGATGAAAATCATATATAAACAAAACAGAAATCACCCATATCTAAATCTGAAGTGTTGCTTTAAAAAAAAAAAACCAACAAAAAAAAACTTCAATGATAAAGTATTTCTAAAAAAAAAAAAGTAACTTAATTATTTGAAGCACAGCTTGCTCCACCTACATAACGTTTTGTATCTTGAGGCTGTAAGCAGGTGGAGAGTGTTTTCTTGTCTTAATTTTTCCTTTTTTTCCTGATTCGTGATATCATCAGGCTCTGTGTTAACAAACTGCAGAGTAAAAGCACCACGACTTCTAATCTGATGTTGATTAGCTCTAGATTATATTTAGTGGAACTAAGTAATTTCCTGGATCTGTTTTGCTTCCTCCTGGCTGAAGTAAAAGCACCAGCGGCCCCATTGTGTCTGTGTAGGATCCCGATGCCACCTCTGTGGCCTCAGTGTGCAGCCCAAATGGGGAGCTGGGGACCGTGAATCGCTGCAGCTTCTGCGTGGAAAAATGGCAGGATAACCTTTCGAGTTGCCTGTTAGCCTCTTAGCGTGTCTGCACTGGAGACAGAGGCAGTTTCCCTGCGGTCTTCTAATGGTCAGGATTCCCAGATGATAATGAATCTTGCTTGGTTTTTGTTTTCAGGGCTGGCTATCGGCAGACATAAGAATTTTGATTAAGATTGGTCAGATAGATGTATGAGACAAAAATAACAGATCCCTTGTTAACACTGTTTAGAGATGGATTCCCTTCAAAGCAGAGGGTCACCTTCATGCTCTTGTATTTGAACTACCCAAACTTCCCTTTTAACGTAAAATTATAAAGTTCCTTATCAGTAAATTACGATTGCTTTTTAGAAAATGTGATGTTTGCAGATGAAATTGATCTATAAATAGACTTCCCTGATTCTCTTTCCACCTTCTGAGACCTAATGAAATGTAATAATTAGCTGAGTTTAGTAGTAAATAAATAGTTACCCTTTAGTATCTTTTTCAGAATTACAGAAGACATTTTAATGACCATAATTTAAAATGTACATACTGACATAAAATGCATAGGCATCTAATACTAGCGATAGTGCCAAAGATTAAAAGAAAATAATTCCATGTTTTCATCATTTATATTCATTTTCATTGCCTCTGGTGTTTGATCTATCAGTTTGTGTTATGAAGCACCAACAAATGTTTTTGAAGAAGATTAAAAATGAACAAGAAAAGATGTTTGTTAGTGGTAACATCAGACTTGCTAACAAGTTCATTACCAATTAATATAGAGCATCTAGTTTTTCAGCGGGTATTTGGCAAACAGCTTGTTTTCCAGCAAGCAATCAAGAGAAAATAACATCATAAACTCGAATGCTGATGATTTCTCATACATTTACTGTGGTCCTAATGCATATAATAAGTTAATGCAATTGCATTTTCTACAATATGAATAAGTTAAAAAGCCTTTGCTTGCTCCATCAAAATTGAGTTTGACTTACGGGACATACTTAACAAGAATATTTAACGTGAGTTTGGTTTTTAAATTCGGAGCTTAAACTTAAAAATAAACAAAAAACTGATAGATGTTCTTCCATGTTGAAGTGTTTGAACGAGTCCTGTTCTTGCATTCCATAAAAACATTGTGTTGTTGTGTGAGAAGAATTTGCTGTATAGAGATCTTTTCTTTTCTGTTCTTTCCTGTCTACATCTTTCTTCCTGACTCTCAACTGTTTTATTTTTTTCCTGTGCTTTTCTGTTCAAATACATGCTTCAATGTATATGGCTCTTGCTTACAGGAAGAAGAGGTGGAGAAGTTTGGGGTAAGTGTAGAGATGAATGCAACTAAGATAAATAAAGGTTATGCAACTCTTAACATACTGCATCCTCCTCGTTAGTGCATGCACCTGAAATACAGCATGCATTTTATTAACCCTGCAATACATATATTTTGGAAAACAGGAATAAGGGATTTACAGTCAATTTTATACTGCAGCTATAAAGATTCTGAGTTGCTTCTGTGTGCTGGATAAGTTTTTTGCGTTTTGGCTTACTGCATAAAAAAAAAGCTGCTGTGCAGTTATACTGGAAGGCGAACTATTTTTGGAAATAAATAACGTGGTCTTTACATGTAACAAAGTTTTAAGCCATTACGCACTTTAAACTGTAAAGATGAATTGTGATAATAATATATAAATTCCCCTTCTGAAGTTTGAATTTAAGCTTCAAATTATTTGTTTTTAGTATATATTAAAATGTATTTCACATTTCATACACCAGAATCCTCACTGAAGTTTTATATGTGTGAGGATTGACTCTTGAAATGACTACAAATGGGAGTAAAAAGATTGCCTAGTGAAGTAGCTGACACTTCCACATAACAAGTGATTTTAAGATGACATGGTAGCAGTATTTTGTGTGTTCTTATGTGTGTTTTTGCACACGACCTGTTATCTGTGTTCCTCAGCCTATGTGCCTTTGCACTTTGAAACTCTGCTACTTTACTTATTATGGGCATCTGGTTTAAAGCCAGCTCTGCTTTAGTGTGCCAGCATTTTGCAGGGAGGACGGATGCAGGAATGCTCCCGGCGGTTTGCTCTTGCTGCAGTTGCCTTGCAAGCCTCAGAGGAAGCTTAGCGTGGCAGAGCCGTTCAGCAGCAGCGGGCACCCAGGCTCAGACTTACCCTGCCAGCAGTGAGGGTGACAGCAGCAGTGTCTGTGCTAGGCGGACAGGGGAGAGCAGGCTGGGATGCCAGTCCCTGAAGCGAGCTCAGCATCCTGTAGATGCCCCCAAGGGGGAGCTGGGCTAGCAGTGGTCGGTGGTCAGCGATCACCTGCACCCAGTGCCGCTCTCAAAGAGAGTGCCTGGACCCCTCTAAGCACCCCGTCCTGCTGTCACTGCCTTTCCTCCCAGTAGTTTGGTTGGTGATCTCTAGCCTTTGGGATTGCTGTGAGCACAAATCAGTGATAAGAAATTATTTTTAAGGAAAATGGAATTAAAATGATTCAAAAAGTCAAGTCTAGATTTAAAAGAAATGGTGTACTTATGAAATAAAGAAATACATATATCGTTAACAGAAAGATAATTTATCTTCCTATAGAACAGATAATAGTTACCTGTAGGGGAGATCAGTGACTCCTTGGTTCAAATGGGTGTCAACAGTCCATCGTGACATCTCTTGCTCTTTGCCTGCAATAGTCGTAGCTTTCTATTTAATTAAGCTATACATTTCCACTCTGTTTTTAAGCTTATATTTTCTCTTAGTTTAATTTATTAAATGTCTCAGAAAGTATTGCAGGCAGGTGTCTTCCACCATTTCTTTGTTTTTAAACTTAGTGTGTTTGATACTTCAGGCGTATTCAAACAATATGTTTAATTCTAACTCTTAGCTATTACAGTTCTTCTCTGCTGGAGTTTGTTTAGTCTGCCACTTATGGTTCTGTAAATGCACCCAAGATTTTGATAAGTAACCTTACTAAGAATTTAGCCCTTGAAAATAAAGTTAATTCTGTGATCTCCATTTATTAAAATAAAATAAAATTGGTTAGAACAGAGGTGGCCATATGACTTTTAAAGTTGAAGCAGAGTTGATGTGTATATTTAACTATATCAAGGTCAATTGTTTGGTCACTGATTCAGTGTGAACAGGAGTGACAGCCATGAATAGTAATTGATGTGCATTAATGATTTAGTTGACTGATTTAGTTTTGCTTCAGTTGCTGATAGAATTGGCAGCTCAGAATTAGGTGTATTCAGGAGCTTTGTCTTTCATAATTGTGAGTCTATACATGTCCAAGTATATGTGTGTCATCACTGCCTTCCTGACCTCTGTTGGGATACGATTTTTAATGAGCTGCTCTTCTGTGGGGTTTTTACTTAATTGGAGAAAGAAATTAAGTGCGCAACAAAATGTACTTTGCATATTTAACACAGTTTTTCCTTACTTAAGCATAGTCAGAAGCTCAGTTTTCTAAGAGGATTACAGTAGTCACTCGTGTAGTCAGCTGGATTGTAAGAAGTTTCTGGCGTAAGCCTGAAGCATACAGTGGGTACCAGCTTCCTTAAACCAACAAAGTTATCAAGTTTATCCACTATTACCGTCTGCAGAAATAGCGTGGGTTTTGCAGAACAAGCCTGTGATTCATTAGCAGAGCAAAATGGGTACTTTACACAGTGTTGCGCCTCGTCCTTGCTAGTTCCACACTTTCATGTGCAGTCCTTTCCTAGGCTCCAGTTGCTGCTATCAGTTTTACCAGAACATTTTAAGACAACTGTTGTTTTAATGCTGTTCATCTTTTTAACTCATTTGCATCAGCATGCACTAGCCCTAACTGAAGATTATTAATCTGCTTTGGGGTGTGCTACTTAAGCTCCTCGTTGCTGTCGAGAGCCAAAAATTGACCGCTTTGCTCTTTTCTTTTCTAGGTCTCTGAGCCAGGGCAGCACGAACTCGAACATGCTGGATGTGCAGGGAGGCGCTCACAAGAAGCGAGCCCGGCGCAGCTCGCTGCTCAACGCCAAGAAGCTGTACGAGGACGCCCAGATGGCGAGGAAGGTGAAGCAGTACTTGTCCAACCTGAACGTGGAGACAGATGAAGAAAAGATCCAGATTCTGTCACTGCAGTGTGAGCCCGCGTATAGCACTCGTAAGTATAGTGATGTGTAAGGGCGGCATTACCACCAAATTGGTGAAAATGTTGTTCCTTCCCTAGAAACGCTCATTTAAGATCTTTCTCTTCTCCCTTCAAGAAAAATTGCTCTAGGAAATAGCTTGTTTGTCAATTCATATCTTAACTAATATGGTTTCAGCAAGCCAGCATTTATATTCTGGTCTTGGTTGAGTTCAGAAAACTTCAATGATATTTTTTTAATTTTGACCTTTAGTTCTTAAACTCCATGTCTTTTTAGCAGCCTGGAAGGGAATTCAATAGTACGTTAGCTATATTCTTGCCCTGCTGTCCTTGTACAGAATTAGGAAGGATAAAAGTAACGTTTACCATATGAACAGCAAGAAAATGAAAAGAGACAAAATCAATATAAACTGCAATGACTTACAGCTTAGAATAAACAAAGATTGCTGAGAAGCAGAAGTCAAGTCAGTATTGACTGATGGGATTGACATGGCTTGACAGTCAAAAATAGAGGACTACAGCAGGAAAGTTTTCATAATTTGAAGTCCTGTGCAACTGTCCAACTAAAACTATTATCTGCTCTCTTACACAGTGCAGTAAATTCTTATTTCAAATTGAGAAGAGGTAATTTCATTTTATTTTGGTTCTTAGAGATTTTCAAATGCCCCAACCATGGAGTTGTCTCAAAATAGAACAGTAATAACCTTACTAATCAAAATAATGTTTCATGCTTGTCCGATGTACAAATGCAGCATTTTAAGTCCTTTTTGTCCTCAAATACCATTTTATCTGTGATGAGATAAGTTAAGATCATGAATAGATGACATCTTGAAGATAAGGTTTTAGGTCCTTTCCATTATTCAGTATTAGGAGTGCATTCCTGTTATTTCCCAAAGTGCCTCCCTATGCATTTCTTCTTAAATAGCAGTGATATAGGAAAAGGCCATACTTAGTTCCCTTTTTGAAAATGTTAAATCGTGTTTTCACACGGATCTTATGCCTGAGGTCGCAGGACATCACAGGCAGATGCAAGGCATCTATATGCTGATAGAGGTATGCTTCTCGTGCTCTGTTCAGCTACGTAGGTAATGGAAGATATGTAATGGTGTTTTTATGCACTCTTTTTTTTCCCGCTGTAGAAAAAACAAAGCATGCCAGGATGAATTCTTAATAGATGATATATGTGAATACATAACAGGTGGTTGTATTGCGCCCAGGAGACGAATATAAATGTTATGAGGTTATTTTTCAATTCTTTTGTATTAGGCAAATATGATTTAAATAAATATTGTTTGTACAGTGCTAGCCATAGATATTTGGAAGTTAAAATCTGAGAATATATATTGACTGTTTTACTCCCAGCAGTTAAGCAAATCAAGTCCTTTTTTTTTTTTTCTTAAGCTTCAAAAAAGGAAAATGAAGGCTAAATGTACTTGCAAGTAAATATAGAAGAATGTCATATTATCAAAGTACCTATTTAAAAAAAGGTGGGTGGGGGGGAAGGTTGATAAGTACGTAATTTGCAGAGCTAGCAGAAAGAATGGGGAATGGATGTGCAGCATGGGGGAGCATCTCCTTGTGATTTTTTTTTTGCATTGGAGCTGGAGAAATATAATGTTCCAGGGGGAGGTGCTCTGCACGTGGTGTATTTGCCCACATTATATATATAAATTCTGATGGGGTAGATTTGAGTCAGGGATCCTGGTATGTAGTTTTGGAGATGGTTTTTGTGCAGATAACTTTTTCTACTCACGTTCAGAAAAGTAGGAGGTGTACAACTGCCCACTCTTATCTCAGAAGTGAAATTCTGCTACCTTTGCTAGCAGAAACAATGAGCAGAGGTTAATCTGCAATCCACGCATTTCCAAGATAATTTAAGGGGAAGTCAGATGGCCTAAACTTCAGAGTTTATTAATTGCTGTGTAATTAAAGTAGAAACTGAATCAGTTTCCTGCGTTGTAAATCAATTGTGCCACCTAGTGAAAGGTTTGATGCTGGATGCAAAGCAACCATTCCTTCTCCCTTCTGTGGCATTACGTAATTTTGAAGGAGATGTTGCTATTAAGCTTTTGTGCCCTATGTACAAGCATTTAAAATATGGAATTTAATTGTAGTAGAAATAAATCATATTTTTGTCTTTGGATGAAGTACTTCTATGACACTTCAGAGAGTTCAGTTTTTTTAATGTCATTTCATGCACCTGTCTCTTCAGTGCAACAAGCTAGGAATGTTTGGAATACAAAACATTTTGAACGTTCTATCTGCTTCATACAATGGTTGCTTTTGACTGTTGGTGCTTAGAGTGACTGTAATAATCCTGCCGTTCAAAGTGCAAGATATTTATGTCCAGTTTTTCCATAACAGTGACAAAGAATTTAAGTGAGAGAAGAGGGGCGAAATCCTCCGAAATGTCTCCAGTACCCATGAGATCAATCGGCCAAACCACTAAAGCACATCAGCATCAGCAAAACAGAATGAGTCAAGTTCTTCAGGTTCCAACTGTGAACTTATATCCCAGTAGAAAGAAGGGACTGACAAAGGATCATGTCACATTCAGTGAGTATCTTCAGCTATCTGGAACTGTTTGTAGCTGGGTGGATTATTTGAGACCTCTTTATGCATGTATCTCAGTTAATTGTTTAAGAAAATGACTTAGACTTCTAACTAAAGCGATCTTTCTATCTCTCTTGAACAGGCCAGATATACAGCATTAAGTCTGTTACTCTATTTTCCTACATTCTAAAGAGATCATGCTTCATCTGAATAGAATAGCATAGTTAGTTTATTTTCATGACAAAACGAAGTATGATACTTCTCGATGAAATTATTGGAACAAGTCAAATGCATTTAATATTTTAAGCTCTGGAACACAGTTATAACAACCTTATTGTCAAAAGGAGAAGCACTTGTTATTAGTTGTTCCTAGTGAGCTCTTTTGTTTCTACGTTTGCCAGTTGCAAAGCAGTATTATGAATTAAAATGCTTTTGGTGTATTTGCATAACTGTTGGGTCATTTAAAAGGTAAGGTTATTTTAAATGGTGGGTTATTAAATAAAGTTAGTTGCAGTTAGTAAATGATAGGAAATGATTCTATGATACACTGAGCATCAATGTTCATTAAAATAGTTTTAGAAAAAAGTCTATTGCAGCATATGTGTTACAACAGTGGTTGTAGTTACTGTTTATTCTCAAGTCTCGTCTTGAAAGCCTGTGCATTTTGATATATTCCAGAAGCTTTGTTGAGAGGTATTTCTTCATTCTCTTATGTTAAGTGTTCAGTGTTAATACAGCAAACTGAGAACTTTAATGAACTCTTTACCACCGTCCTCTGCAAGATTGCAAAAGATACCGAATTATCAGTTTGCTAATTACTGTGGTAAACTGATTTTGCTAATTGTGCTGTGTTTTGTATAGTGCCTGCAAGTACTGATTTAAGAACTCCTGATTTAGAAGATCTTGAATGCACTTGTTGGCTATGACGAAAATTGTTTTTAGTGCTGTCCCAACAGTGTCATGGGCAAGGTTTTCCTCCAAGCTTTGTGCTTTACACAGTTCTTAGTCCTTTGTCAAAACTACAGCCAGAGTATCTGTTGGGATGGTTCCAGTTGTGGATGTTTCAACACATTTCAGTTGAGCAGCTGGCAGTAGCAGCATCGGTGATCATGGCATGCAGAATTCATCCAAGCATCCGTTCCCATTTTGTTGAATACTTCAGTGATTGTTCACGATGATTTTTTTGTGGCCACAGATATTGCTAACTTGAAAAAAGAATAATACGTAGTAAATGATTCCATTGTTGTTATAGGTACAGGTTCTCCACAGAAGTCATTAAGCTTATCTGAGGAAGTAAGTACTAAGAAGCAGACAGAAGACACTATGTCCATGGCATCTTCTTTGCACTCCAGCCCACCGGCTTCTCCTCAGGGCTCTCCACGCAAAGGTACGTGTGCTTCATCAGTGCTCACAGTGTGCAGCATCTGTCTGAGGAGCTTGTGCCAGTGCCCTACAAAAAACAGTGTGACAGTGTGTGGAACATTCCTTGGTAATTACATGTGAGAGAGAGAGTAATTAAGTTATATCAAGAATAAAGCCCTGCATTTCTGTCAATTAATAATAGACATTATTTTCCAAAGTGTTTATATGTTTTAGCCTTAAAAGTGACCTAATGTGTAAGGAGTGGAATAACTTCAATAAAACAGCTTAAGTGCTTCTGACAGAATTCCCAATAGGTCTTAGGTGCTTTGACACCCACCAGTGCATCAGTCCAGATCTAGGTGACCACGTAGGTGAACATGATTCTCAGACCTGGGGATTTCCTGAAGACAACGAGGTTGCATGCAAACTGCAATGGTTGTGACATCTTACATTTTTGCTTAAGGTAGCTGGATTATCGGGTGATTAGATGGAGCTGGCGATAAAATACCGTTGTAGTTCTCCACAACAGATGGTTTTGATAGCTGTGAAAGAAGTGCATTCGTCCAAATCCCAGAGTTGTTATTCATATTTATGTTCTTGTGCACAGGGCTTTGTATATATCCCTGTCTATCATGATGCCCCAAGAATCCCTTTTTCTGATATCTTCATCTTAAAAGACCTGCATCACTTCATCGTTAGTCAAGCTTGGATGGGAATTCATTTGAAATCTCTTAACACCACTTTCTAGTCAGCCAGTGTGGTCAGTGTTGAACAGTGTAAGGCATTTCTCCATCCCTGCTGCGCTGCTTTTGACTCACTGACAGCCCAGAGCCACTGGGTTGGCATGGCATGGCATGGCATGGTGACTTGCTGCATCTTCTCACCTGTTGCAGTGTGAGATCGTGCTGGCCCATCCACTTTGGCTGTCACAAGATCTGTTTCCCTTAGGAGAATGTCACTTGTTTTACTTAAACACAGCATATGTACAAGAGCCTTAACTCCTTGGATTGCCAAACCTGGTTCCACTGAGATTCCAATTCTCTTGTATTTCTCTTATAAACATGTTATTTTTGCTGAGTTTCTTTGTAAATAACGTTTTATTTCTTTGGGGATTATTTCATTAATTCAACTTGCTTTTCGCCTATTTTTAGCACTGAATTAATTTGATTAAGGTAATCCGTATCCTGTTGTGTGTGTAGTGTTAACGGCTTATTGAACTAAAATTAGGTGCTTCACAGACAGCTGGAAGACATAATTTTAGGCACAAACACATTTCACTAAATCTGAGATTTAATTTTCTTTTAAGTTGTACCCAAGTCATGTGCAAATAAGACTGAAGAATTATTTTTTAAATCAACACATTGCTTTTGTTGTTACTTACCGAGATCTGTCTGTGTGCACTTCATTGTAGTTGGTAACATCCAGAGGTCGGATAACTGCAGTCAGATGAATCTCTCTGGGTCTTCCTCATCCCTCGCCAGTGAAACCAGTAACAAGAACAGCGGACAGCGCAGCTACGGAATAGGTGGGGCTTACTTACAAAAGAAAATTCAGATGATTGTCAAAGCAAGAGGCAGTTCTGACATAAGTGAAAAGGGAGAAAGAAAGGATGAGAGTGAAAAGGCAGAAGCTGAGCATGAGCGCAGGAGAGAGAAGGGACTGCTGTTTGGAAGACTTAGGGAAAGAAGCTTCTCCAGGGAAAGAACAGCTTTTACTGCAAAAAGGGAAACAGAGCACAGTCAAGCCTCAGAAAGCAGCAAAAAACAAAAGGACAGAGACAGTGATGCACTGAACACAGCAAGTATCTATAGCAACAGCAATCTACTGACATGTGACTGTCTACAGATGGGGCCTAGAAGGAGAAGGAAGACTGTCTGATGTATTTTTAGAAGAAAGACTATGATGTCCATTTCATATCAGATACACTCATGTAACCTAAGTTATGTTAGCATTATGCAGTGGCATACAGGCTCGTTAAAATATGTTTCATCTTTTTAATGTACTTCCGTTCACCTTTTCAAAAATAGAAGATATTTGTGTCAGTATAACTAATCACCCCTGCAATGTAGTGAAGGAAATAATGTGAAGTTTAGAAAATCAAGGAACAGGTACAGTGAGTTCTGTTGCTTACTGTTTTGCAAATGCCAGTGAAACAGAAAGTTCTGTAATGTTCTTTACATTTGACTCGAAGTAGTGCTTTGTACTATGTAAAACAGATGATCACTTCCAGCGTTGGTGGGGTTTGTGTATATTTGCATTGGCCACATCTTATTCTGCTAAGCTTTCTAGCCCGGCAAAGATTTGCATTTAGCCTGTTTATGTATGTGTGCCGTTATTTAATGACTCAGCTTTCAGACAGTGCTCATCTGTTTAACGCAGAGGAGACCTTTTGTTCTACAGATCTTTGAGGTACTTGAAGAATAGTGTCTTAAAAGGGACACAGTGAGAACGTTTCTTAACTGTAGTACAGCGGTGTTGATTATAGAGAGCAAACTAAAGAATATGAGGTAATATTACCAAAGGAAAGGAAACTAAAATTTGACATTAAAAACGCTAGTCTTAAATTTATTGTTATTCATAAGTTTGTCAGTTCTCTAGTTGGATAATATTGATGATATTTAATGCTCTTAGAGCTCTTACAATTGTACAGCAATAAGCAAGCTTAAACTGTGAAATCTCTCAAACTATGAGTTGTATGCTCGGTGGCATGTATGCCAGTGGCTCTAGGTGCCATGTTATATGATCTTTGTTATTTTTTGTGGACTTGATGGCGTCGGTCTTCTGTATTAAGGTGTGTGAACCACTGGCATGGTTTTCAATTGCCTGATCACTTCACATTTTCATCCAATTGATGTGAATATATGACAGTCCAGCTCAAAGGCACAGGTAGGTAAAAATGAAGTGAAAAATTGAGCAATTGGCAGGAAATTGTGTAAAAAAAAAAAAAAAATCCTAATCTGAGGACTTTGTCAACTGTGTATTGATATGGTCTCCTGTAAAGAAGGCAGGCAATATTTTGATTAGTTTACATACATTCATTTAACTATACATGAAGCAGTTGTTGATGCAGTATTTTCAAATAAAGGTTCTAACTTTGTAATTTTATGCACATAATGTAAGGCATATTGTAGTCTGTTTCTCAGTGAAGGCAGGATAAGGCAGGGATGTATAACTTGACATGCAGTGGATTTGCTATAGAGAAACTCAGTGGGAACTTCAAGGAAAAAATATTTAAATACAAACAAACAGAAAACAACCAACAGACAACAAAACAAAATAACAAAAAAACAACACAACAAAACAGTTATTAATCTAGAACCTGTTGCCCTCAAACAAATGGGAACAACCCACAGCTGTGGGACAGAGTTATGTGAGGCAAAATATTTTAAAAAAAAGCAAAGCAAATGGCTTTACCAGACACCTCCTGAATTTGTTGCCTGACGGTACAGGAGGACGAGCTTCACTCTGCCCATAAGATGGACTTATCCAAATAAATAAATGCTCCAACAGTCTTGAAATCTGAGCATCTGAAATTTTGGGGTGTAAAAGAGAGATGAAACAACATAATGCCTCATTTCCTGAGTTGCGAGCCCCTTCCCACCGGACCGGGGTCAGTCCCTAAACCTGAAGGCCCTCAGAGTGTGGTTGCCCTCAGACCAGCACAGATGCACTTTGCCAAATTCAAGTCATTTCAGTTCTATCCCTCATTCTCTGGGGTCATCACAAGATTTAATCAAGTTGTCCATACTGAATGCTTTTTCTAATATGGTCTAGGGACAGGTATCCCAAGCTGAGTCACCTTAGTTGTGCCAGCAGAGGAGTATACAGGATACGTGTAACCAGAGCCCATGGAAGACCCTAATAAAGCAGCACTTTTTATGTCTACTACTGGTACTAGTGGAAGGTTTTGGATGTATGGGGCTATACACATCATTTGTATTTGAAACAAGTTATTTGAGTGCAAAGCCAAGCAGAAAAAAAGTGTGGTATGTTTTGCTCTGAAACTGGTGAGGTCTTCAGCTGTTTCCCTTCTGCGTGAGGAGTGCTGGTGTCTGGTCCGGCTCCTGCCAAAGTTGTTTCCCACTTTTGCTTCCTGATCTGTTAATTCTGGAACAGATAATAAAACTGAAACGGACCATATGGCTTATCCCTGAGTGCTAATAGCTCAATTTTACCTCAGTCAGCATCTCCTCAGCCTCTGCCAAAATCTTTTTTTGAGTCTCTCATGACAGTAGGCCAGAGGAAACTGTGGGAATGCATGGCTTTTATAATAGGGGACTGAGTACTTGTAAGATTAGAAAGATCTGATCTATCCACCCACTGTGCGTGCTGCAAATGCTGATCCTGTTGACGTTGGTTTAACCATATGGTCTGGATGGCTGTGGAGTTGCAGCTAGGTTACGGGGGGCACTCAGCTTGCATTAATAAATTGCAGTAGTAGGTGCTGGCAGATGCTAAAAGCTTTAGTACCGTAAAAACTTCACTGGACTGTTTGTATGCAAGTAGAATTTTGTGTTTTTTTGTCTTTAAATATCCATGATATGTGTGTTAATGCTCCATTGACATACCCAGTGATCTCGTTGACTGAGATGTTCTCTTCTTCTCTCCTGTAGGCTACGCCCTCATACCTTCCACGAAATCCGATAACTTCTCGGACTCCAGTCACAGCGAGATTTCATCCCGATCCAGCATCGTGAGCAACTGCTCGGTGGACTCAATGTCGGCAGCGCTGCAGGACGAGAGGGGCTTGTCCCAGTCGCTGACGGTGGTGGACCCCACGGGGGCGGACAGAAAGGAGCACCCGCAGCCGCTGACAGACTACGGCCAGCCCTGCCCCGGGTGAGACAAGCTGCGTCGGGCTGGACATGGTCCTGTGGCGTAAGAGAGGGGAAAGAAGCTTTTGGCAGGGTGCAGTTACAAACTCTAAGCTGTTAGAAGCTGGAGTGTTGGCTGCTCTGTATAGGAAGTGCACGTTTTCCCATGAAACGTATGGTATTACGTGGATAAACAACAGCTTGCTCGCATCACTGGGGTTCAGATGGATGTCTCCTGCAGGAGACTGCAAATGTATTAAAAGCTAGTATGACATCTAACAAATCACTCGCTGTGAGGTACTGAGAGAGCAGAACAAGAACAGGATACCAACAGTATCTCAGTCAGCAGTACCAGTCACTTAACGTACTCTAATATGATTTTTAAGGATTTTTTATTATTATTCTTTGCCTAGGCAGAGTGGAAGCTTGCTGCCGCTGTCTTCCTGAGAGTTTGCACATGTGGTCTTGTTACCTTAGTGCAATGAGAACGCATCCTGAGGTGCCCCTTAAAACTGAAGCTTTTTGGTTTTGTTTTACTACATTTTAAGCCTTGATCCACAGAATTTAGTATGTGGGAATCTCCTTGGGATAGCGTGTTCTGTCCTCAGATGTTGCAGCTTCAAGTCAATGAGAGATTCTCCTTACGTTTCTAGTCTTTACAGGTTGTTTTAAAAGCAATCTAATCCTTTTATAACCGAACACTATAAGGAGCTGTGTGTTGTTTCTGTATGATTGATTTTAATACACCAGTATTCTGCAGAGTTCTCTCCCCTGTAAAAAGAACTTGGTGTATGCTTTGCCATGGCGATACAGCCTTTAAGAAATTGTTATGTTTTATCCCATTGTGCTAAAATGGGCATTAAAAGGTGCGCTTCATAACCTAAAGTAATTCCCTTTTCTACAAGGCATAACAGATGCTGAGTGTAGGCAGAGCTCAGTGTGCTGAGCAAAATGCCCCTTGCACTGGGTCACTGGCACCTTGCCTTCTGGATGTGCAAAGCCGCCTTCAGAACTGAAGCGCAACGCCAAGGACGTTGCTGCTCTGTAAACTGTGTTCTGTTTGCAAATCAAAGGCAGATTGTTCAAGGTTTGTGGTAGCTCTTCTGTGCCTTAGTTTCAAGGGGTTGTGGAGGTAAGAAACCAGATTTTATGCTAGAATTTAAAAAATAGAAAAGCAAGGGGGAAAAAAAAAGTTGTTTGCACATATCTAAGAAATGTTCCTGTCTCCCAGTGTGTCAATAAATGGGAGAGGTAAAGTGTTGAATTTTCATGTTGTGCTTTCCATGCATTTGTTAACGTAACCTGAAATAGTTAAGAGACTTGAATAATGCCTAGCACTTGTAACTTCTTGTTTTCTAAACTCGTGCAACCCTGGCTTTATTTATTTTTTCTTAATTATGTATTGACAATGACTAGAGCTTCAAAAAGGCATTTTTTTAACAAGAAATTTAGTTTTTGAGGTTTCAGAATTTCTGCCACTCCAGATCCCTTCCACAAGTCACTTATGCCCAGTATTTCCAAATGCTACTGAAATATAACTACCTCACTCTGACATGCTTTGACCAAAGGCGTTTTTTTTATTCTGAACTCAAGTATATTATTTTGTTTTTGTTTTACAAGTACAGAGAAAAAGTGGTGTAGAACCAAGACGTAATTACACCTCTGCTTTCTATCAAGTGCTGTCTTGCTGCAGTTGATAGAGGAAAGCTGCTGTGGACCAGGCTTTTAGGAGTCTGAGGTCAAGCCTCTTAGTGCTTGCTGCAGACTTGCTCCTTCTTCCAAAGAGGAGCTGCCCTCCTGCAGCATGCACTAACAAGCCAGGAACAACAGCACCTCTGTGCTGGGCTTGCATGTGTCCTGGCCTTGCTGCATACCGGTTTTAAAACCAGAGATCAGTTGCCTCTAAAACCAGGTAATTGTCTGCATACACCGCTGTTGTTTTAAATGCTAATGAGTTTCTGATTCCTGTTGTTTCCAACTGCAGCTGGTCAATCACAAGGCCCGCTCTGATCAGAGGGATGGCCTTCACCTCGTCCATGAGCAACGAGGAGATCTCCCATGACCACATCACAGTAGAGGCAGCAGACAGTGGCCGGGGAAGCTGGACTTCATGCTCAAGTAGCTCACATGACAACTTCCAGAATATCCCAAACCAGAAGAGCTGGGATCTCCTCAATTCCTACCGCCACACCCAGCTGGACGGACCTATAGCTGAAGTTGATCCCACAAACTGTTACTCAGAGGAGGCTTATTTATATTCCGAAGCCTTTTCCAAAAACAACAGGCAGTCAAAAGCCAGCGTGGAGCTCGATCAGTCTCGGCAGAGCTGGGCCTCCTCGAGCTCTCTGTCGGACACGTATGAGACAAACTATGGGACGATTAAGCGCAGGGGGCTGGAGAACTCTACGTCAGAGCAGACGGAGGTTTTGGACTCTAAACCAGGCACTGACACAACTTACAAAACTGTTACTTCGAGTACAGAAAAAGGCCTGATAGGTAAGCCAAGCCAACAGCTTGTGGAAGCTTCTACATCTGTTTTGCATTTTGATATTAAGTTGTTAAGAAATGACATCAGCAGATCTGGGGGCTGGATTGCATGTTAAATTCAGCTTTACATGTGGTTTTAATCAGAACGCTACTCAGAGAGTGTGTTTTCAAACCACCTTCTCTTGCATTAGGAAAATTGAAATAATAAAACAGCACACTTCCCAGTCACTTTATGGGTCTGCAGGAGAACTGTCCTTGTGAAAATGTCAGGCAGTTCCTCCCGTAGTAAGACCTTTTTTTTTTTTTTGGGGGTGTTTTTGGAAGCCCTCATCACTGTAGACTTTCCTCTGGTAAAGAGCAATGAGCACAGCTCCTTGAAGAGTCCTTACAATACAGACTTTCCATGATCCTAAGAGAGAAGAGTGTGACTGCTGAGTGGTACAAAGCACCTCCACCTCTGGAGCTGGGGCACGTTTCATCCACAGGACTTCTGTCCCTGGAGGCTCAAGGGAAAAGCAGAGTCACTTCCCATCCTTGCTATGTTAAACTGCCATTTATTTGGGCACACAGCTGCAGTTTGGCTTCATACAAAATGAGAAAAACTTATAAAATGTCTTTTCAAAGATGTGCAGTTTTACCAAGCAAGATGTTCTTCCACTGTCCTAGTGAGTTTAGCAGCCAAACTGCCGAAACAAAGGGGAACTGGGTTACGAACAAGATAAAACATGGAGTGCAAAGCTCTCTAAACTCTAAGCCAAGAGTGCAGCTGAAATGCAATTTAATTACTGCCTAGATTGCTAGAGGGTTTATGTTATCAAAGGTAATTGTCTGAACAAACATTGCACACAGGGTGGAGGTCTTGGATTGCATTCCTCCTCCTTGCTTTGCAGAAGAAAGGCAGCGTGGGGGAGCCTTGCAGCAGGCTGGCCCTGAGCTTTCTCCTGTGCGTGGACTTCGCTCTTGTCGCCTTTCAGAACTGCTCGTGAGCTGTTGAGCTGTCTTAGGGCATGGCATGCTAGCAAAGACAGCATGTCCTGAATAGCTCACAGCTGTTTCTCTTGGTTTTAACTCTGTATATTGCACCGTATAGCTTGTCTCCTTGATGCAGTCATAGCACACTGGTAAGAAACTCTCAGCCGTGTGCTCCAGTAGAGCATGCATATGCCTACTTAAACAGAGACCTGATACAGGTGGATATGATTTCTGGTTTGCAAATGCTAATCTGGTAGCTATGCATCATCATACAATATGCCAAAGATATTTTTGCTTTATTTCACCATTTACTTATTCTGTATAGACAGCTTGTTACTAGAGTCTGTAATGACTACGTGCATTCAGAATATTGTAAACAAAACAAGAATCTTCAGTTCATTTGCTTAATGAGAGCTGGTGTTGGATAGTCCCCCAAAAGAATTGGCACATAACGTTCTTGCCTGAAACCTTTGAAACAGAGCTGGAAAGCCACTGCCCACACAGTGCTGCCAGAATGTGGTCTTGGCAGAACAGCCAGCGTGCTGACTGCGTGCACACCTCTACGTTGTGCAGCACCCAGCGTGTCTCGCTGCAACCTTTGCTTTACCAGCAAGAAAGTGTGGAATGGTGACGTTTCTTTATAAAGTGAATTATCTGAGAAGGTGATCAGCTGCTTTGAAGGGGGTCCATGATATACTTAGTTTTGCATCTCTAGTAGGTTTTGCTTAAAAGATGAGGAACATGGACCGTAACATTATTGTTCTAATCGCTTAAGTTTAGTTGTAATTATTAAATTATTTTTCTTAGCAGTTCCTAATGTTGTAACAGATTTCCCAAGTAATGATCTAAGCTTCAGTTGATTGCATTCTGCACTAGTGTTTCACCTGGTGATACCACACATGGAGAAAGAATTTTTTTTTTTTTTTGTATTTCTGGGAGTGTACAAGCAGCAGGAGAATGTTTGAGAGTCTGTTTTGTTTAAAGATGAAAGACTCACTATTTTTTTTTTAAAGGATGGAATATTTTAATGGGAACAGGAGAGGATTAAGAAGTTGCAGGAAGAGGGCCTGCAGCCAGCAATGTAGCTCCTTGTGGAGGGGCTTTGTAATCCCCAGGAGCTGTGGGAGGATGACAGAAACTACCAACACTTAGTGCTGTGGACATTAAGTGCTATTAGAATGTTTTATTTTGATAACATTTGTAAAATATTATCATATAGAGCTTTGCAAAAGTGCACATTATTCCAACTTTACTTATTACAGCAGACTATTTATTAGCTCTAGGAAACAGATGTAGCTTTCTCCTTTGAAGGAGAATATACCCACCTGTCAGTACTACTTCAAGACGAAAGAGGGGCTTGCTAGGAGGGCCAGCCACTCCCCGTCCCTCCAGGGAGAGCAAAGCCTCCTTCACCTCCCGTTTATTTCATAGGGACCCAGTTCAGCGCTAGTTACCTGAAAATGGTTTCTGTAAATCAGTAGTATAAATCTCTGCCTCTACCCACGTGTATTTGTTAAACCTCATACTACATGAATTCAGTTTTGTATATTTTACTATAATCTAAGCATGAAGGTAAAAGCTATCAGGTATAAACCAACTCATTCCTGTTACTAACACCCAGAATCTCACATATCCCCAGCACAAAGTACTGCTTTATTTTCATTCTTTCACTTTGTTGTAAGATAAGAAAATATTACAGTTGATGAAATAATTGAAACCGTAAAGAAAGCGAGCTGATTTAAATCTATCCATAAGAAGAATGCAAATGCACTGAACTAACAGATTTTTAAATTATCCTACCTTTGAAACTATCCTGTTGCAACACGCGCATGGAAAAAGCCCAATTTAACATGCATATGAGCCCCTGAACTGGGGGTGGGTGGGAGGGGAGGTTATTTACTAAGTTAAGTTTTTGTTTGAGAGCCAGTGGGATCTGAACGAGCAGTGAATGGGGAAGGAAGGTGGAAGATGAATTATGTGGGATGGACATTACAGTTAAATACTATTGTTGGTAGTCTGACTGCAGAAGGTGTAACGGAGCCTTTCCAAAGGCTTTTGTTTCCATGACTATTCCTGGTTATTCATCACTTGCAAACAGAGAACATAATTTAAGATATAGATTAAAATAATTTAAAGTATGTATATGATAAGCCATTATTTACTACTACAAAATTCAAACTAGTGAATGCAGACTCTATATACAGTTTGCCTCATAGGAGGAGTTTCACATGATACTAGTTTTTTTCTTCCTATAGCACAGCTGATTTGATAGCTTAATGTCTTATTACACATCCGTGAATACACTGATATTTTATTATAATGAATTTCTGTTAAGCTGCTGACCTGGCTTTTGGTCAAAGTCAACCTGTAGTCCTCACTGCCAGCTATTAGCACGCTGTGCAAAATAACTTTGGGCTAGTTGCCTTAATTTCATATGTTTCAGTTTCCCGGCCTGTAAAAGGGTTACAGCAGACTATAGTATTGCTGGGCTGGCTCTCCCTTGATACCTTAAAGCTCTTCAGCACCCTGTGGAGGAGCGGTGCCGCAGGAGCAGGGAGCACGAGGAGCGCAGTAACTGCAGGCTGCGTGCAGAGGTGGTTACAGCCCTGCTCTGCTCCGCTGGCATCCTGCCTGATGAGCTCACTGGTTCTGTTCTGACTTCTCGAAATAAGTACAAAGCGTAAATGAAAGCATAAATATCTGCTGCTGTCGTTATAACTAGTGTTTCTGCATTTGCGTTTTGTTATCAGTTTCTGTTTTGCCATTGTAACATTTCATGATTTTTTAATGTTTTGTTTGCTTTGTTTTCTCCTTTAACATTTCCATTGCTTATTTCTCGTGCCAGTGTACTGTGTCACCTCACCTAAGAAGGACGATAGGTATAGGGAGCCTCCGCCCACCCCTCCGGGATATATGGGGATTTCTTTAGCGGACATAAAGGAAGGATCGCCCCACCACCCACACCTAAAACCTCCCGACTATAGTGTGGCAGTGCAGAGGTCAAAGATGCTGCCCAGTGACCTCTCTAGACTTTCGTCAGCATCTCTCAGTAGCGAACCGGTGGCCTGTATTTCATCGAAGATGCCTCAGTGGCATAGTCGGCAGCCGTCCAACCCTAAACTAGCAGATATGACTGACGCAGATAGTGAAGAGGATGGTAGGTGAAACATCTGGCTCGGTAGATGTTAAGTGAACCGCCGTGTAAATCTGGTCTGTGTGTACCTCACAATGATGTTCTGGGCTTTCTCTTAGCTGTTCTTTGAGACTGAATCTTTATCGATCTCTGAATATACAAATATGTTTGTATGTGTGTATATACACGCACGCATATATGCGGTGGGTATATATATCTGTGTGTATATACACATGTTTAAAAAAATCTTCTATTTAGAAAAAACATCTTGATACCAAACACTTAATTGATATATATGAGACCTCCCAAATCCAAATGAGATGCTTAAGAACATGTAGATGCTCTTTTTGCTTTAAAACGTGTTTCTTTTTAGTGGTGGTGATGACTTTAAGGGACACTGTCAGGCTATAAATTGCATGCAGAAAAGCTCCAACCTGCCTAGGTTAAATAATTGATGTCCCACTGCTTTAGGATGGCACTGGGATGGTGACCCAAATCGATTCTTTTGAATTCAGATTTGATTGTGTTCTGTATGATTCTCAACTTGTCTCACCTTTGTATTCTAACATGCTGGCACTTAGCTGCATTAATCCTCAACAGCAATTTCTGGAGAATGAGTTTAAAATCATTGAAGAAAATAGCAGTAAATTTTTTTTTTTTCTGAAAAGCGTATTTAATAAAACCTGACTATAGCCCACCTTGGCCTGCCAGTGTCTCTTCTGGTTGAAGTCTCCCCGATCTTGTTTGAAGCAAGAGCTGATGCTGCCAAGCACAGCGTATATCTTGTGATCAAAATGCAAGAGATTTTTAAGACTGCTCTTGTCAAAACCAACTTGAAGTGAGAGGAATTACCACCTAATTGTTTATCTGCTGATTTACTTTTAATACTTACTGATGTGATCTCTCTGCACCCTTTCTAATGAACTAATTTTTTATTAGGATGTTGCGGTCATTTCTTTCAACCTGTCTGACTCAAAATGAACGTGGAATCTAGATTAAAACAATTTCTGATGCAAAATAGTCCTATCTTGGCCCTCCATAACATGTAAACAATGTTTAACATATATATTATTACTGCAATTCACATTTAGGGTAAAACTTTTTAAATTGCCCAGCATCAATTCGGTCGTGATATTATACGTTTTTGATGTAAAAATGAGGAAGTAATTGCTTCAAACATTGTAATCCAACCTTTTCTAAACTAAATTTAACCATGCACTTTTAGATGTGCTTCTCTTACTGTTTTTAAAGTGTCTGGTTAATTTTACTTGGAAAGCCTTTACAGTGATCACTGCATGTTGGGAAGTAATGTACTGGCTTTTCTCCCAAGTCAGTAGCTTTGGGGATATTGGGGGTTGCATGCTAATAATTTTTGGAGCATATGGGATTTTCTGTTTTGTAACACATATTTATTATATGACTAATACCTCAGACTGCTTGAGGATTTGTTAAATGGCGATACTTAATGTGTTGTGGTCACTTGTTAAGACAGCAAAAGCATTGCGCTGAAGCAGTGAAGTCTTAACAGAACCGCTCTAGTCAGATAACTGGGTACTGTTCTGTTCTGTCTGCATCCAAGGCAGGGGACCGATGGAATAATTTGCTGTTTTTTCTTGTTTTGCAGAAGATGAACAAGTATCAGCAGTCTAACCATCGGGCTATCTATGTAAACCACTTCAGAACACGAGGGACGTGGGAAGAAGGACCACGTGAATCTGTTAGCGAACGCTAACGCCTTGCTGCTGCTAACCTCAGTCATTGTGTTTGCCTCTGTCACGGACAAGATCAAACTGGTCGGGTCATAGATCTCTACCTTCCTTCAGTCTACCACAGCCTACAAAACTATTTCTGCCTGTGAAAACAGCAAACCATTTTCAAGGAGCGTGCTGACTACCTGGGTACTGACGTTGGTATCCTGAGATGGACAAGGCTTCGTGCGCTGGGGAGGACTGGTTGTCACGGCCGCTTGAAAATTGGAAGCATTCTTCTGTATGATACCATATAATCCTTGGTAGTTTTCCATTGTCATTATTTTCTACGTGACCATTATATAAATCGGAGAGTGTTATTTTATGAACTTTAAAAAAAAAAAAAAAAATCAAAGTGTCAGCAAAATGGAAGGACATTACTGCAGTATCTGAAAATAATTTATTAATTTAAATTTTTTTGATGGGAATTTCCTTCGTGTTGGGAGTGCTCTGGTTGGCTAATATGGAGATTAAATCAATGTGATAGTAAACTAGTTAAGTGTAAACCATTGTGCTCTCAAAATAAACACAAAACTAGAGGCCTACCAAACGGGACGTTATCAGGTGCAGAAATACGTATGTTTTAGAATGGCTTGGGGTATGTACGAATTGTAAATATAGCTAAAAGCCTTGCGAAGTGTATGCGTCAGCCATGGAAGCACTGCCATCTGCTGGTCCTGCCTGCAACGAACACAACAAAACCCCTCAGCCCTTCAAGTATTTGGAGGAAATTTTTAGCTGCCCGCCAACTAAGGAAATAGTTGGCATTCCCCTCCCTTATTTAAATAATCTTTTTGAAATGTGGAAGCTTTAGCTCACAGTGAGCTATTAGGTGAGTTTGAAGCTTTTCCAAAAGAGCTTTAACCAGGTTTTGCCCTGCAGAGTTCAGCATGCAAAGTGTGCTGCTGTAATCCAAAACTGAATTGTTTGTTGTGGGTTTTAAGATCATCCCACGTGTTCTGGCCTTTTACCAGAGTTGCAGAGGATTTAGGTGCAAAGGTTATCCTCCTCCTCTCCCCCCCCGCCCCAGTCACGTTAAAATTTCTGAAACTGAACCTTAAATGACTTTAGTGCTTAGATGTGAGTATAATGTCTTTTATGATGGGTTGTGTTCATTTGGAAAATAGAGATGATCTCAAAACATATTGTTTAAAAACTTAGGTAAAAATCTTGGTGGCGCTGATGTTGATGAAATTTGACTTACATACCGCCAGTATTAACGCGCAGTCCTCTAGTTTGACTATGGTCAAGTAAATTGCATCTTTGATTTTACTTAGCCAACCAGAGTGCACAGGGGTAAAACTGGAAATACCTGCATTTTCTTTCTTTCTTCGAGCACATGATGCCCCATTCTAGTGTTAAATTGGACATGAATGTGTGAATAATATATATTTAAACATTTAATTGTAAATCTTTGTTGTGATGTTTACAGCCTAAGCTAGAAAGAAGATGTTTGTCATTTTTACAGTGCCTCAAAAATTATTTCTATATCCATAGTTGTGAAAAGCTTTAAGATTTTTTTTGTGTGTGTGCAGGGGGGTGCAAGGTGAATGCAACATTTTCAGAAAACGACAAAAGTACCAAAAACAACCCAAAGCCTTTGATGTGCTTTCCCCATAGCAACTTGGGACTGATACTACCAGGTGAATGTGCATGACCACGCCTGCGTCTGCGCCCGTAACTGTGCCAGACGGAATATTGCCGCGGGGCTGGAGGTGCCCCCCCGTGGGTTGTTCTTCTGGAGACGTCGGTCGGTCAGGAGCAGCAGCGCTGAGGAAGGGATGCCTAACTCACAGCTAAGTGGTTGGCTGTGTTAACTTTTGGCACAAGCATCTGAGGAGGAGCAAGTCGTTGGAAAACGATATTAAAAATTAGTTGAGGTATATCATAATAAAATGCATTTTGCTTTTTCGAGGCCTTAATGAATATAATGAACCTGCACAGGCCTTAATGAGTAAGAATTAATGTAAGTGTCAAAGCAATGCAGGGCAGGGTGATTATTTTCAGCACATATAACGTCGATAATATAACTGTTAAATTGATATTTTGTGGGATATAAATCCAAGTCCTAGTAATCCCACTGCAAGCTGTAGTTGCTTGTTAACTTCTCCGTGGAGTGCGCAATATGCTTCGTGTTTCATCCGAAATCACGCGTTGTGTGCCAGGTGAACTAACTCATGTGGTTTCCATGACCTCGGATGTTGAGCTGCCGTTTATTTCAGCCTGTTGAACAAAAGTTCAGGGGATAAAGGGCTGTGGTCCAAGCGGCTTCCCTTTCCCCGGAGAGCCTGGCAGTGCTCTCTGCGACGCTGCGGGGAGCTCCTGGTCCTTGGTGAGAGTGGGGCTGGGGCTGCCTCTGGCAGCCAGCGAGAGCAGGTGAATAAATCGCCCATTGAACCTTGGTGTTTGCACATCAACAGCCTCAGTCTGTTCTGCAGGACTTTTCAGGACACTGAGAAGTTCTTAAAGTGAGCGAAATTCTTGCTAATCATATTTTCCTAATATCCAATACAGCTAGTGTAAATAAGTCATGCATAAACTATTGACAAATGAGCTCCTACTTCTGCTTCTCCTGACTTGCACAGTGTGGCTTGCTTCTGCTTGTCCTTGCTGTGATTTTTTTTGTTTGTTTGTTTTAAAATCAACCGATCACATTGATCGGGGCCGATAGCCAAATGTAGTGTGTCTGGTATGGATTTGAAGAGACATTATCCCTTTTTTTTTTTTGTAACTAAAATGGAAGTAAGACCGTGGTCAGGACCTGTTGTACACCGCTTTATTCAAGTGATGTCTTCTGGGTCGCAGACTCCTGGCTTAGTGCCTCTGCCAGCTTCCTTTAATCCCTGCTCTGACTTCTGATGATCAGCTGAAATGCCGACTGTCACGTTCTTCCACTCCCAGACCTCCGTTTGCTTGCTTTTCTTCTGTTTGTTTGCTTGTGGCTTGTGGGTGAAAGACTTATTTCGGCTATTTGTGATTTAAACATACAGTATTTCATTATGCTGTATAAATCTTAATCTTCCAAGCAAATCACAAAAAGAGCAAAGCAATTTTGAAAACTTTAATTGGCCTCTCCAGTTGCAGAAAGGGGAAACGAAGATAACTGAGCCCCTGAGTGCTGCTGACATCCCCCACAGATATAAAGCGTGAGATGGAAATGTGCAGGTATTTATTTGCAGTGCACATCTCTGCAGCGTGCACATTTGGGACAGGATGGGCTCAGGGCTGGCTGCGTGCTGCTTCCCAGCTCCTTTGGCTCATCGGTGCCCACGGGATTTGCAGCCCAGAGGTGAGCGGTGCCGCGCTGGGGCGGTGGGACGCGAGGCCCCGGTGGTTCCCCACTGCCCGGGGTGTCCCCAAGAAGGGTCCCTTTCCCCGAGGGCTGGGCCTCTCATCTCCCAAGTCACTTGATTGCAGGCAACAGTGGAAACGTGAAACTGGCATTTAAGTTTTTATAAAACATTAGATTTTTTTTTTTTTAAAGAATAAGCTTCCCACTGCCTGTGCAAAAACAGAAGAAAAAAGGGATACTCTCTCTTTAGAAAAGCTTTACACATTATATTTTAGGATGCTTGTATAGAGGGCAATCTACTTTGAATTCCCAATCCCGCCTTTGCTTATGTTGTGCTTTTTATTGTTTTATCTTTATTTTTGATATACCTGGAATGCAGTTTAGCTTGGTATTAATTAAATTCTAAATATGTGAGCATATTGGCAAAACTGCACAGATGTAATGATATTCCAATAGCAATTGTACTGCACAAGTCAGTGATTGTAAAGTATTCTGTAACAAGCAATGTTTGTCTCCTATTTTTTGATACCTCTTACACTTATGTCTTTTAGAAAGACAGTGCCTCTGTATGCTTTTTGTATTTTTACTGAGTGATTGTAAATATTTGTTATATTTTTGGTTAAGAGAATGTTTAAAAGTACTGTTTATTATCCAATCTATTAATATGTTGGAATCAATAAACAATCTACATACATTAATAGTTTCCAGCAGGTCTTTTTTGGCAGCTGGCGATGCGGAGCCGTGAAGCGCCTGGGGAGCATCGCTTGCCCCGAGGCTCGCCGACGAGCAGCCACCACGGGATTTTGTCCTCCAGTGAGTGCTGGCCCCCAGGTTTTGGCTCTGCCTCCCCCTTCTCAAATTGTACATGGGGGCAGTGGCTGGAAGCGCACCCTGTGTACGTGGGGGTGCACCCGGCAGTGTCAGTGACCCCTCCTGTCCCATGGGAGCACAGGTGGGATGCCACAGTGGGGACATTTTGGGGACACTGGGGTGAGAGGTTCTGCTCACAGGGCCAGGCCTTACGTCCCCCCCTTTTCCCCAGAAGAGCTGCTGCTGCCCCATCAAGCCCCAAATGCTGGGTGCAGCACAAAGCCTGGTGCAGAACCCCCATGGGGCTGCATAGCTCGCCTTGCAAACAGTTACACGAGTAGAATAAAACGGTGTGAGCAGTGAAGGGGGGTTGGAAGCACGGAGATGAAAATATATTTTTTTTCCTTGCCCCCCGAGCTGCTGGTGGTGCCCAGCCCGGCTCCCTCTGCAGGGGCTGGTTTTCCTCCCGACTTGTCCCCATGAGCCTTCACCCTGTAACTCCCATCCCATCCCTCTGTCCTCGTGTAACTCCCATCCCATCCCATCGCTCTGTCCTCCAGCCGTGGGCGCAGCGCGGCTTGAAGCTCTCTTCCCGCAGGGCGGTGCAGCAGGAACATGAGCAAGCTCTTAGGGAAATCTGCAGAGGCAGCAGGTAGCACTCAGGTTTTATTGGAAAGCCTAATGCCATTACGGCCACACTGAATGAGCAATTAATTTTGTAAAATCAAATTAAGAAGCAGCAGTTTCATTAGTGAGCGCTCTTGTTTAATGAGTTATTTTGATTTCGTGTTTTTCTTCTTTCTTTTAGTAGCTCTGAAAGAAAAAAGCAAGCCCCGGTCTTGTTGCCTGTTTGTCTAGAATCGCTTTGACCAGGTATGGCTGCAGAAGCAGAGGTGGGGCAGCAAATGGGATCTCGACCTGGGGCCTGATCCCTCTCCTGCCTCCTTCCAAGCCCAACACACAGCACGTGCTGCGCTGCATCTCTCACCCTGTCCTCGCTGTTCCCTTTCCAGACATTTGTATTAGAGCTGCCCGATCCCAAGCACCTGCTGGAGCAGCGTGTAGCTTCTTGCCTTGATGGAGCTTCACCTTTCATCTGCTCCAGATCACCTGAAATAACGGCCACTGCCTCAAACAGCTGCTGAGTGAAGCTTGAGTTGCATTCCCAGTGTCTTCAGCTAATGTATTTTCTAGTTTTCTGCTGGAGCGCAAGTATCAGTCCAATTTTACTGGGAAGAATTAGTAACTGCTTGTTATTTTGCAATAATGTCATGTATCATGTGCTTAAGGAAAAGCCAAGAATTGTCCCTCCAAAGTAGATAGGAAAAGAGATTAATCCCCGCTCATAGCACAAACGACTGCTCATTTAGCAGATGCTGCCTCCATGCAAACTGTTTTCTGTTTGCTTAAAGGAGGAAATTCCAATAATGAAGGGAACATGGCTGGGGTAGGCCAGACCAGGCTTGGTCAGAGGTTTTCAGCTCTTTACCATTTATTAAGGGAGCGAAATGTGCCAGAGTGGCAGTGTCTGAGCACAGGGAGTGCTACAACAAGTCTCTGCACCACACCCTTCCTCAGCATCTAATTCCCATGGTTTTGAGGCTGGGGAAAAAAATATTTCAGCTGACCTCGATTCAGGAGGAGCACTTAGAGCCCACAATGTCATGACCTGTGGCATCAGCTCTTGTGGTTTGTGCCAGAATTCACGGTATTTTTAACTTTCCTGGAGGTACACGATGACATGAGCTGATCCTGTTTCTTTTTCCTTTTTTTTTTTTTTTTTTTTGGTTGTTGTAGCTGAGCTGACACTGTTGGCAGTGCAGGAGGAAACAAGTTGTTTGCACGAGACGAATGTTAAGCAGGTCCCACAAACATCTCCGGTCGTTCCTCTGTATTCATCAGAGGAGGAGAGTAATTACCAGTACGCCAATTCTGTAAGTCAATCTTGGCTTGGGAGAGATGAAGAAAAATGTTAATAACTGAATTTCAACTGTAGATCTAGTTGCATTTAACACTTATGAGCAGCCATAAAAATGAAGGTTGTAATTGTATGTGCAATTTCAAACCTCACAACGTAATTTTATATACTCAAACATCTGTTTTAGGATCATAGCTGACAGTGTCAGATAATTGGCTTTTTTTTAGACCTATCAGTTAGGCACCATCAAGTTTATTATAAATTCAAACTCATCTATTAGTAAACACGACCCGTGTTAAACAAAGCCACAGGGCAACGGTCCTGGGGATGGTAGGTGCGTGAGATTTTAGGAACAGCCAACATCTGCCTTGCGGCAGGGATGATGCCCATACCCAGAAAAAGTCATTGTCCAAGGCAGGCGCCAGTGTTGTCCCTGTCCTCTGGGAATTGCAGCTAATGGTTGTGGGGAAAGCCTGTGAAACACGGAAAAAATGGTCTGGGAGACTCCGTGACCTGCTGGCTCGGGACTGTGAGCACACCTCATCTCCATCTCGGTGCCTTGTGTTTTGGGACGGGCACAGCACTGATGTCAGGGCGGATAAACAGCCAGCCCTTCCTTGTCTGAAGGATTTGCAGGCTGAGGACATGGGCTGGTACAACAGAAAGCTGTCACGTGCTGTCTGAAAGCGTGACTGCAGGGATGAATTTAGTTGTGAATGTCCTGGGTTTTCCTGTATGAACTTATCTATTAGCCTCTTTGGTGCCCAGCTATAGGGGAGCGGGCTGGAAACCTGCACCTCCCTTCATTGCTCTCTCTCTTTTTAGTTTCTGTACTAATAAAAAGCTACCGGAGAGGAAGGTCTTGTGCAGAGGGGAGATTTGGGGAGAAGATAATGCCTTCCCCCTGGGGGTGCTGGCTGTGCACAAGTGCCTGGATGTGCTGCAAGACCCCCAGGCATGGGGGGTGCCAGAAGCCCTCCATGAGGAGTGCTCCCTGCAAGGGCTCTCCCTGCTTGCTCCTTCCCCTGGCATTGCTCAGAACCTTGCCAAGCAGCTGTGCTGCTTGCAAGGCACCTCGGCCATTCGCCTTTGCCATCTGCAGAGGGAAGTAATTAGATTTAATAGAAGTCACCCTCGATTTTACAGCAGTGGTAATTAAATGTAATTGGAGATGTGACTTCTAAACAAGGCCGTATGTTTCTCCAACAATATATTTGACATCAGAAAGAGCAAACAAGTAAGCAAGGACATGCAGAAGTAGGGTGTGGAGTGGAGGCATTATTTTATCCTCTCTCTGTTGGGTTTGCTCAGCCATTTCATCGCACGCTTGTGCCCGAGCTTAATTCAATACTGCTGGACAGTAATGGGAAACCTGCTGGTGCTGGAGCACCTTCTGTACCATTAGCAAAGCAATGCTTTTAAAAATAATAGCAGTGACAGAAAGTAAGAAATTTCTTGGCTTTCTGCTGCCCTTTTGCTGCACGGGGCTGTTGCAGTGCCACTGCCCGGGGGGCAGGAGGAGGCAGCGGCTTCATCACCGCCACAGAGCGACGTCGCCGTGGGGCCTCTGCTGCTCCAAGAGCCCTCAGTGACTGAAGCACGTACTGAAAGTACGTAATTGTCAGCCAATTATACATTCTAAAACTAAAAAGCTGGTCTTTTGTGGCAGTACAGCCTTCAGAAGCAGAGAAACCTGGTCAATTAGAAGTCAGCCAAGGGAAGTGATTAAACGCGGCCCTGCTGCTCTTTCTGCGGCTGCCTCTGCTCCCCATGTCCCCCTGCCCTGTGATGGGGCCTGCCGCTCCCCCGGGCCTTGCCGAGCCACCACCGGGCCTGTGCAGGGACGTCACATTTCGTCACCAAGCAAACGATGTGTGGCCAGCCAGAACCCCTCAGATCGATAATCCCCTGACAGGCAGCCCTTGGAAATAGCATGAAGTCCAACACAGTTGTTCCGCTTATTGCAAATGATCGAAGGAACACCGGGGTGTGGATCGCTGGGCTCTGGCAGCGTGTCGGCGCTGGGTGAATGTTAAGTGCTGTGGGTGAATGGAGCCGCTTCTTCCCCACTGTGGCCTGGCAAAGATTTCTGTGCGTGGCCACTGATGGGCAAAGGGAAGCGCTGAGGGGCCCGGCTGTGCCATGGCCCTGTCCCTGTCCCCATCCTGCCCCCCTCCAGCAAGGTCTCATGCAGAAGCTTTCCCTGTGGGCTCAGCATGCCTTTCTCCTGCAGGATTGCAACAGATGCAAAGCCATTTTTAACAAAATTGGGAGGATTCTAATATTCACCTTTTTTTTTTTTTTTTTTTTTTTTTTTTTGTCAGCTAACATCTTTTTGAAGAAAAGCAGCCTCTTCTGGCTGTGGAGCCTTGCTCCACATATGTCTCAAGTGAAGCAGCAGTGCATAAGGTACAAATATACCTTATATGCCAAGGCTGTACTAAATACGCCAAGATTTTCCTGATTGAGCTCAGCTTTGGCAGGGGGAGGGAGGGGCGGCCGAGTTGTACCGGTTTCTGGTGAGCCTGTAACATGCTTAGCGAAGTTGTCAAGGGGAATTAGCGCCGTTCAACATCATTCAACCGTCCTTAAATCCTGGTTCTGGTTCTCACAAAAATCAAGCACTTCAATGACAAAATAAAATCCGCTTTGACACACTTCATGGTTTTAGGTCGTGTCCATCCCCCTCCTTCTCATTTGATTTTGTTGTCTCAATTTCAGACATCAGCCAGGGAGGATGATGGCAATGAACGGCACAGCAAAATGAGAGAGCCCTTCCCAGCTTGTCATGTGCTGTGTTCTGTGAGGATTTTGGAACTGGGAGCACTAATCCCAAACTGACACCGCTTTGGTGTTAAAACTGGTCAGCCTCCTGGGAGGCCAAACTTGGAGTAAATGTGAACAAAATTTCAAGCTGCTCATCTGAACTCGCTGTGTTGTCTCGGCTCCACATGCCTTGCATGGGTGCCTGCACCTCTATCCTCATGGTGTCCGTGTTGCACCAGTGGGGCTGGGAGGCCTGGATGTTGTGGTGACATGGGAGAGGTGGCTTCCGCTGCTGCCAGCAGCCTTCCCACCCCGGGCCCTGATGGCAGCCATGGTGTTCCAGCACCCGAGCACCGCTTCACATGGCCGGTCAGCCAGGCTCGGATGCTGGGGAATATTTCCCAGCACAACAAATAACTCAGATTTCTCCATAGTGCTTGAGTGAATGTAGGCTCCCAAATCGAGGTGCCAGTACTTCTGGGACATTTCCAAAAAGCACTTGGCCCTGGCCTCTGCCTATCTTTGATTTCAGTGGGAGGACGGCAGTTTCTGCATCCCCATCACTGCTTATCTGCATCCTAAGGCACTTTAGCACCTGTGGTCTGCAAGACCAGTCACGCCTGAGGATGGGAATTACGGTTCCTGAAGCCGCTTGAACGTGTGGCACCAAGAGGCTGCAAGGAACCGGGGTTGGGCTGAGTGACCCCACTGCTTGTTCCCTGCTGCTGATGCCAGTGGTCGCATGGGGGAAAGCTGTACATATGGGATTGGAATGTGGCGGAGGACCTTGGCATCTATTAAGGGTTTCTTTTCTATTCTTAGAGAAATAAGCCGTTGCAATCCTTTTACATTGCAACATCTTCTGTGAGCTGCAGGGAATTTGGTTGCCTTATGGATAGGATCCGCACTAAGCTCCTTTTCCACGTCGGCTGATGTTTGCTGTGCATCAGAGCAATATTTGATCCCTATCTGGTTTTCTTTTCATCCCCCAGAAGACACACCTCCCACTCTCATGTTTATGAAATTCAAATGAACAGAGAGTCAAACAGAAAGATCCTGTGGCATGAAGTTTGTGTAGAGCTTACGGGGGAGTTGTTTACCATTCTATTCCAGCTGCTGCATTTAATTCAAGGGAGCTTGTTTCTAAAAGCTGCCGCTTCTAAAGGCTACTTAAGATCTTGGACATGTTCTATCCAAAGAACAAATAAACAGTGGAATATTTGAAATGGTTAAATTATTGATGTAGCTTGTTTTTCCTCTCTCTTTTTGCATTTTTTTTTTTTTCTGGTTTGTGTTCTTTTAAAAGCTAACAGCATTTCTGAAGCTTCACATTGTTGTCTCTGGGAAGCAAATGCCTAGGGAGGAATTTTAATATTGCTTTTTCTAATTGCTAGGAAGTGAAGGTTAAGCAAGATAATCAGGCGCTGGGTATTGCTGGCAGATGCCACTCATTACAGACACAGAAGTCTGGTATCAGTTGTGATACAGTTTAGTGTTGCAGCAGTAGTAAAACCAGCACAATGTCATTAGAGTCTTTATAGGACAAACATTTCAGAAGCTGGCTCTATATACCCGTGATGTCTGTGCAAACATTCTTGCTCACTTTTAAAGCTTGAATAAAATCCTAGATGATTGCTAAGCTAGTCGTAATGTCTCCAAGGTCAGAGGAAACTCCCCATATGAGCTTATCTGTGTAAAAGGAAGAAGAAAACTCTCTACCAAACTAACCCTGGTGCCTAAAGAAGCAGCATAATAAAAACCTCTGTAAAGAGGGAAGATTCAGATAGTTAAATTGTGAAGGACCATGATTTTTCCTCCATGGGACAGGAACTGCTAAACGCAGCTCTACAAAGCTCAGCGGTTGAAATGACACTGGTAAATGTCTGTTGACTGCTTCCCTTGTTTTGGCTTTAAGCTATATCTATGCATGATACAATACATATTTATTTGGGGTGCTCTTGTGGCTTTTTAATAGATTTCATCTGCCTTTGGACAGAGATTTTCCTTTGGTGATGACTCTCCATCACCACTGTTAGCAGCCTGTGCTGACAGATCGAGATGTGGCTTTGTCCTGCTCTTGTAGCTGGAGGGGATTTTTGTAGCTTTGTAGGGCTTCGTTGGGATGCTTTGCCAATGTGCTGTGCACCTGTACAATGTCAAATACATACTGCCCACAGCAGCATTTAATAGACTTCCTGATGTCAATGTGAAGTCAATAACTCAAGATCTTAATTGCAGAACATGTCTGGATGCTGGCTCACCTACGATTTTTTCTGTGTCAAATAACTCCTAATCTTTTGAACAAAACTGGATTTTTTTTCTTCTCTATGACCCTAGTAAACAAAAATAACATAGTGAACTGCAGTGCTGTAGAATAATGTTCATTGGTCTGGAGGAAGTGCTCTGAGGTGTGTCCTTTTCTCAGTGAGATAAACATTTACCAAATTCTTCGAATAAGTCAGATTTATAGCATAAAAAGGAAAGTATTTGAACATTTCCATTTGTGAGACCAGAAAGGAAAAGGTGACATATATGCAGAAATATTGGTTAAAAGCTACAGTCACTCTTATGCAATGAAAGCATAATAACTTGATCCTGTGCTGCTCTTTGGGAGTTTCACCTCTTCATGCTGTAGATTATTGAGCTCCTATTACCCTTAATCAGTCAGCAATTCAATGTAGAGCTGAGGCTCAGGTTCTCTTCCCTGATTTTCAGAGCCCTGCACTGGAATTAACCCTGGCAATTTGTCAAGCCAGGCCTGAGAGTCAGGGATTTTGCCTCCTCCATTTTTTGGGAGGGGGCAGCGCGTGGCTGGAGGCTCGGCTGCTGCCCCCCTTGAGCAGGCGGCACCCCCGGCTGGGTGCCTGCAGGAGCAGCGGTGTGGGGCCCCGGTCAGTGAGAGTGGGGGCTCTAAATCATGACTCAGGAACAGCCTAAAATAATCAGCAGGTGCAATTTCTTATAAAGAAATTTTGGTAAATTTGGTAAAGGCAGCCTGTTCTCAAAAGAAGGGAAATGGCTTTTATGGAGGATCCTTGCAAGTCCCCGCACATACTTCAAAAAATAAACAAAATATGTTTTTTATTTCTAGGTGACCTATTCTGATTTTTTTTTCTGGTGTACCCTGTGAGACAACTGGCAATAGAATGGAAGCATTTCTTAAAAATTAAAAGAGGATATTAATTTTAAATTCACATGCTTCTGTGCAAAACTTTTGTGCTGAAACACTCGTAAAATAGCTGGAAATGCTGCTCAGATACTCGTGGTGTTTGTTTGGTTTACAGCTGCAGTCTCAGCTAGGTGAGATCCTAGGGATATTCTTTGTTGATATTCTTTGTTGCGATACTTTTCAAGTACCCAAAGAAATACATGTATAAGTAGTATATGTGTAAGATGAATGTGTGGTTGCAGCTGAGCATGGCAGGGATGGTAAGAGCAGAGCCCTGACCTCCAAGATAAATGATCTTTCCTTTGCAGTTTACTGAATTCACAAATTATTGTGATTTTAGGAAAAATAAAACTTTCTGAGATAGCAAAGGCCAACCCTATATCTCTATCTGTTGAGCAGGCAAGCAGTTTCATGTGTCTCAACAGCCAGCCACGCTGTGGCACGGCCAGTAAGCCCAAAAGATGGCACTGTGCTTCTATTGCACTGTGCAGCAAATTCCCTCTCCAAACCAGACTCACTCACTATTGAGTCTCTCTCAAAAACATTATTTTTCCAAGGCTTTACATACAGTAAAGTCCATTATTGTGAAGGCCAAATTGCTGCCAAAAAAGCCTTCAGCTAAAAAATATATATCTATAAACTAATAACACACCATTCTGATGAAAAATAACACGCAGGGAAGGAGTTTTTCTCAATTATTAATGGCCAATGTTTGTTACATTGTTGTGTTTAGTCCAGGAAGCCTTGACGGAGAGAGGCAGCTTTTCAACACGAATGGCACTTCAACGGGCACTTTGTAAATGTTACAAAGACGAGCCCTGGGATATTTTAAAGCCCTGCTAATGGGAAGGAAGGGAACTGCACGCTGTGGAGACATGGGGCATGGGGCACATTTCGGGTGCGCCCTGGTGAGAGCATCCCCAGCACAGCCCTGCGAGCCCTTAACATGAAGGAATTTAGACTTTGGGCAAGGTAGGTAGTAGGTGTTAACAGGGAGAAGGTTCTCGACCCTCTGGCCAGTGTAAAAGGTTTTTTCCTTTCCAGAAAGGGCCAAGACCTTCCCCAGAGCCGGCACCGCTCCCGTGGTTCCTCGCCTCTGGTTATCCAGCTCCCAGCCGGATGAATTATTTAGGATCAGAACATGATTTAAGCACTCGATCACGGCGTGTTACCATTGTTTGTGATGCTACCCTTTGCCTGCCCTTCCCCTTCCCATGGAATGAGCAGGATGCGGGGCCCCCCTGCCCACCACGGCTGTCCTGGAGGAGTCGCATGGCTGAGTACCCCCATGCCGTGTGTATGTGCCCCAGAAACAAGATACCTTGGGAAGGCCATTTTAAGAAAGAGATGTAAAATACCATTTTTTTTTTCCCCCACCAGACTGCTATTGGCCAAAATATTGCATTTTCTGGCTGCCTGTTCCCAGCTGGGACCCTGCCCAGAGGCCAGCTCCTGCAGCAGAGCGGATGGCAGCTGCCCTCGCCAGTGGCTGGAGACCCTGGAAGGCCAGTGATGGTTTTCGGAAGGCATCACGTTTCCCTATCCCGCTGCTCCTGAGGGCTAACTCTTTGCAGGACAAGCACACTGCTGCACACACAGAGCTCTGTAGCTTTAGGAGACTTAAGATATGTTGGTGGAGGACTGGGGTGGTAAAGGTGTGCGGATTTTTGGGAGAAGAAGCTGTGACACAGTGCAGGTTTCCTCCAAAGCAACTGGGCTGTCCTTGAAGGGCTGTTGCAACCTCCTGCCCTGGCAGCTCTCAGACAGCTGACAGCAGGGTTGCAGCCCAGGATCACATCTGTGTAAGCATCTGCAGCAACCCAAGAAATGGAAATTTAATGCTGAAAGGGGGTGGAGGCACTGGGCTGAGGGATCTGAAGGCACTCCTATTCCCTGGTGAATTCACTTAGCCCGATTGCTTAATTGGAAGTGATAATGCAGCATTTTTTGATCTGGCAACATCTATGCTGTGGTTTATGAAATTGGCTGAAAAGCTCAAGAATAGCTGAATAGTGGATGAAAGACCCCAGAAAAGAAGACAGGAGGAGAACAAAGTTTATTTCATTAAGAAAATGCAAGTATAAAGGAATAGAGCTTTTCAGACCAGCCTCATTAGAAACCTAGACAAATTAGTGACATTATGGCTTATTAATTTTCATTCTGCCAAGGACAAAAAACCTTGTGGCAGAAAGCTTACAATAGTGACAAAAATAAATGCTAAGAGAAACTGTTTTCTCGCTTAAACACTACCCTTTAATATAACTGCAATCTCTTGGTTTTAGCTTTAAAAAGATGAGGCCATTTATTTAAACATAAATCAGGAAATGAACTGACTGTGTTTAGCACCTGAATTAGAATATTTCACGATCTTGGGTGGCTGAATATCTTCAGAAAAATGCAGCCAGTGAAAATGTTTTCCAAGGATATATTTGTGGGGAACAGACTCACACGTAGACCTTTTATTTTATTTTTTTTTTTGAAAGCTAATTTGTAATGGTACATGTGCAAGTGCATACATATTGATTTTATTAATGAAAATTAAGCATGTAAAAATTTGCCTCAGTGGAGACTGCAGGGTAGAGAGAAGGAAGGTTAACCGTACTTAGCATTTATATAGTTTTCTTCTTCAGGATTCTCCGCACATCGCTGCTCCGCGCCAGACCCTTGATTGGGATGCAGGGCTCCTCGCTGCCAGGCTTCTGTCTCTGGGCTGTGGCACACATTGTGAGAAAGATAAAACAGAAATAAAGATCTCTCGGCCAGCTGAAAGTAATGCAAACTCAGAGCCATTTGGCACCGGCCCTGGATTTAGGCACAGACGCGTTCTTGACAATTAGAGAGGGGAGCAGAGTCCTGGGCTGCGGATGCAGGCGCTTCCTAAGAGCGAGCCAGATATCACAAGGCTGCTCTTGGTCACGTGGAGCAGGAAAAAAACCCGGTGTGAAATAAAGGAGATGCTGCTTGGTCCGTGCCCCAAACTAACAGGGAACGTGCCAGCTCCCGAATCTGGATGTGAAGGGCTCCCTCAGCCTCTGCCTCACTGCTGCCCCGTGCCCTTGCTGCTGTCCTGCCCTACGGTGTCATTGCACAGCCTTGCCTCTTCCTGAGCTGAGTTGGTATTCCTAACGCAAGAGAGGCACTTCGTTACTTTGAACTGATTTTGACTGACAACGTCCCACTGATGTGCTGGAGTGGAAAGGCAGTGGCGGGCTTACGGCTTGCTGCTAAAACAGGAGCCCTAACAGGACCACCACTCAATAGCAAGGAGTTTTAGGATCGCTACACAGGTATGTATGTGTTCCTTGGTGAAGATTTGCGCAGGCTTTCCTTACAGCTGACACACGTGTGAAGCACCAGTGGGATTTTCAGGTCTTGTGTCACCTCCTGCCTCACGCGGAGCCTGCGGGGGTACCTGTGCCATGTGGCGGCTGCTCGCACCGCTTCTGAGGCAGGGTGGGATGGCAGGGCCAAGGATGACGGGGAGCACAGATAGTGCTCCACTCCACCTAGACTTGTTAAATGCTGTCTGCATAACTGTGGATGAAGTGACACAAATCCCACTCTTTGGCCAAGACATTAAGGTGTACTAACGCCAGCCTGCAGAGCCCATTAGCAAAGTGCCCACAGGAGCTGACGACCCATGGATGCAGCGGGCATCTCCAAGAGCTTCCACTTTGCAAGTGGCCTTTGGGGGCATCTCCTGAAGAGATGACGGAGCTCCAGGACTCCACTGGATACGTGTCACTCACATATTTTTCTGCTTTTTCCCCAGGCCATGCAGCTGCAGGACCTGCTGCAACGCGCGGATGGTGCTGGACTTGCAGGTGAGCTGGGCTGGGGGTGTCCTTGTGCCGGGGGTGCACGGCTGTGAGCGGGGCCGGGGACGAGGGTGGGCTCAGCTTGGCTGCTCTCCCCAGCCCGTGCCCGGCTCCCTGGGCTCCGCGGAGGTTTTGCAGCTGGCTGCTCAAAGCCCCAACAAGAATCTTACAGCAGCTGACAGAACCAGCCTAGCTCTCGCTCGGTTCAAATCCCTCGAGGTGCCAATCTGCATTTCCAGGCACCTACGAACCTCTGCACGTCTCCCCATCGGGCTTTCTGAGCCGGGCACTGATCTGGCACATCAACCTTCAGATAAAACGGATGTTCCCAGATCTGAGCAGTTTCTGAAGTGAGAACCAGAACTTCTCAGAGCTGTGATGTGTTCAGAATTGTCCATGCCAATGAGAAAGTAATTTCTGGAGCTGGAGATTTGCTTTTTTTTTTTTTTTTTCTTTCCTGTTGCATGCATTTTAAAGGGCTTTTGTTGCAGTTGCTTTTTTTCATTTGCGCTAAAGTGAAAGGCAGGAGAAATTTCTATCAATGGTAACACATAAAACATATTGGGAATTGTTTGGGTCAAACAATTTTGCCCTTTTGTAAAATGATGCTTTAGGAATATTATCACATATATTGGTTATATTAGCAAGCTGTTTACCCAGGCAGCTGAGAGGCAAGTGCAGCCTGCCAGTTTCACAGGAAGACAAAGACAGAGTGGAGAGTGTTTATACGGTCCCGCATATAAATGACTTATTTATTTTGATAAGATTTTACAGAAATCCAAGGGAGAGGTTTGACATATAACTATAAAATGCTTATCAGCATGAAATAATGCCCACTTTCTGTGCCTTATGTGCTGAGCAGTGATGATACCTACCTGGGTAGGTGTCTTCGGTTACTACCCTCACTGTACATGTATTTTGATGATTTCAAAGGATTTGTTCCTCTTATTCTCCATCAGCCCCACCCGAGGCAACAGCACCCACTGAGCAGGTCGCCTGCTCTGAATTTGTCTCTCAGTGCAGTTCCTTTGCCCTAGAGGTGGGACATGAGCACGGTGGAGCCCCCTGGGGCACAGGGCTCAGCTCTGGTGAGCATCACAGTGCCGGGGCAGGGAGCTCTGCCCCGTGGTGGTTAGGGAGATCCGTGTGTGTTCCTAGGAGCAGCACATCATGGGTTATTAGGTTTGCCTTTAAAAACAATAAAAATAAGTAAACGAGAGAGAGAGAGAGAAATAATCCCTCAAGAATGAAAAATTACTTAGAATACGCTGTCAAAACAGCAGTGCTACAACGTCACTTCTGCAATTACAGGGATCGTGCATGCATGAGTGATGAGACTTTTACATATATGAGAAATGAGGAAAAGGTCTTTTAAAATACACTTTAGTTTTACTTTATAATTGTGTGGATCCAGGATGATGCATCACAGAGATATCACTATGCTGAAGTATGAAATTGTTTGAACATTTATTTTTATCTAGAAGTGGTGCCATGAGCAATGCTTCAGAATATTCTGAATTGACTAGAATTATATTAGTCATATCTTTATTATAAAGACAGTAATTTATTCAGTACATTTAGAAGGTTCTGATTTTCATCTCTGAAGAGCTGAAGGGTCAAAACATAAATTAGAGTAGCACATGGCAGCGCTGAAAATCCATGCTATTTAAGGACTAACAGTGATAATATCTTTCAGAAAACTGCTAAAACATATTTTATGCAGTGGAGAATTTGTACACCTGGAAAAAAGTGATCATGCAATAGGTGAGCAGCACGGGGGAATTAAGTCATAATACGGTAGCGATAAATGAAGGGTATGCACTATTTTAAAAGCAGTCCTGGGTGCTGAGCCCCAGTATGGCATCCCAAGTCCTCGTCACAGCAGGGACACTGCTGCTTTGTGCAGCCTTGTCCAAAGAAGTCGAATGCAGTTTTTGCCTCTCTTGGCTTGTCTGCAAAAAATCCCACATGGGATTTTTTAAGAGTTCCTATTTGCAAAGAACTTTGAATTCTTCATATGGAAGGTACTGAATAATGCAAACAATATCATTATTCTGCAAACCGCTGTTTAATAGCTGCAAATTGCCTCTTGTCTGGAGTGTAACAGACTGCACTTACCATTCACACCTGTCGACTGCTAACAGTGATCTTGAGGTTCACTGTCCATAATAAAAATAATCCCAGAGAAGAAGTATTCTAGGTAAGCCTGGGTTTCTGGCATTGTATGCAATGGCATAAAGACTTGATCGCCTTTAATGTGTATTTTTTTGTTGTTTCCACAAGAAGCAGGCTTGAAAATCTCAGATGTTCACCATTTGGGCTCTTTAAAGCAGCCTGCGTAGTCAGTCTTGTGCTGCGTGGTCCCGAATTGCAATGCTGCGCTCATAATACAGCTCAGGTTTTGTTTTCACGTACCGGATTTTGGTGGTTCAGTGTATTTGAGGCTAGCACAGCCCATTTGGGCTCTCTCACTCAGAGTCACCGCTTTGTTTTTATTTTTAGCTTGCGCAAGTGCTATAAAATGTTAAACCAAAAGTTCAGACTAACAGGAGACTCATATGCAGAGGAGAATCACAGCACTGCTTTTTCAATTATTAACAGGGAATCTGGTATTTTGAGCAATAAGTGTGTAGGCTGGAAGCTTTCGTGGTTGTTTTGGAAAATTCAGCTGTTGCTCATGCTGGAGGAGGTGAAACATCTTTCTCCGGATACAGTCTCTTCCCACCCTGGCAGTTCTGAGAACTGCTTGCGAGCATTACAGATTTTTCTTCGGTATTTTCACCTGTGCCAGAACCGCAGGCACTGAAGCGGATTCTGCTGCTAATTGCCTCCATGAATCTGGAGAGCGGTGCAGTGTGTGTTCATATTGGCTGTCCTCTTCCGGGCTCCGCTGACACAAGCGTGTGAAGACAAGGGCATCTCAAAAGCACAAATTGCTTACTGACAGTATTGGATTGCTTGGTAACCATTTGCTTAGGGCAATTACCACTAATTATTTAATGGAATTGGAAAAGCAGAAAAATAATCTATAAAGGGTACTAAGGACACATTACTGTGTGATAATGGGATTTTACAAGGTAGACAAAAAATACCCAACTCT
Source organism: Cygnus olor (assembly GCF_009769625.2). Taxonomy (NCBI): domain Eukaryota; kingdom Metazoa; phylum Chordata; class Aves; order Anseriformes; family Anatidae; genus Cygnus; species Cygnus olor. The sequence continues at coordinate 2,307,584 of NC_049182.1, forward strand.
AAATGTGTCTGGGTAGATGTACAAAAAAGAAAAAATATGTTTCTTTCCTAGGTGTGGTATTTCATGAAAGAACTAAAGACTAAACCACATCGTATGAAACATAAGATTAGGTTTTGGCTGATATTTATTTACAGAGTAAGGTCTTTTAGATAATTTAGAAATTACATAAAGTGCATCTAATTTTATTTCCCCAGCTAAATGCACGAGGTTCTATTTAAGCTAAAATTAGCTATGTTTTTTGTCTAGACCATCTGTAGATGTAATTTTATCGTGCAGAGTACAAGCACACCCAGTCGCAGCATGTAGTGACTCGAGACTCCCATCCTCTCCAAGGGGAGAGGAAGGAGAAGTGCTCCCGTCTTGGAGCTGTGGGATGGGTTTTTCCTCCCCTCGCTCAGGGTTTCTGCTTTCTGTCCCAGCACCCCTTCTGCTAAATGACCTAACCTGAAGTTGGGCTCATGGCAGATTGTCACTTTGTTTTGTTGCCCCTGCACCTTTCATCTGTGAAATGAGTGTAGTGAAACCTGTTTAAGTCACATGGATGCTGTGAGGGTTGTTAGATTAAAAGTGTTTTTGGACTGTCAGTTGGAAGAGCAAGCCCAAGTATTGACTAACGGTAGTTCTGGGCTTCACTCAACTTCTGTATTAAATTAAGATGGCAGCTTAATTTGGGACAAAGTTGTTTGATCATATGAAGCTCCCAGCAAAGAATTTGGAGAGCTGGCTGGGATGCCGGTGCGTGCTCGGTGGCTGAGCACTGTCCCCTCGGAGCAGGACGAGACGTGCCCATCGCTCACTGGGCAGACCCTGCCTGTCCCCTCGTGGTCTTGGGTACAAGATGTTCTCTGCAGTCCTCGCCAACGCGGTGACATGATATTTGCCGTGAGAGCTGGTTATGTTGGGGGTGATCTTGCTCATTGTTCTCCTGGGTGTCCTTCTAGCTACTGAGGTATGAGACAAGGGCTCTGCCCCTTGCTGCTTTTACTTTCTAGGAAAGCCAAATTCCAGGTACCAGTGTGGTGTTAGCACCAAAACAGTATTTATGCCCTTGGAAAAACAACCAAATTATTTGGATTTGATCTAGACTTGATTAATTCCTACATCTTCTTTTGTGTTTTATTACTTTAATTACTTTAATTGATGGTACTCTAGAAACAATCCTTGGGCTGCAATGTGGCATGGAAGTACTGTGGGAGTGTGTTTACTAAAATTCTGACCTGTTGGATATTTGTATGTGGGACAGGATCCAGAGAGTCTAGAAAGGATGAACAGTAATAATAGTAATAACAATACATCAAGGTATAATGCTGAAAGGTATTCTAATTAGTACCACAAGTTTGTTAACAAGCAGTAATTGCAGCTTTTTTTGTTGTTCGTTATAATTAGAATTCTCATTCCAACAATTCACATTTGTTGGAGTCCATTAGGAGAAAAAGAAATCTGTCCTGGCATAATCCTGTTGACTCAGAACTGAATGGAACCGGGGGTTGTAATACACACTGGAAACCCCTCCTGCGTGGGGCTGTTTGATTTTTGCCAAGCCAGAAATGCCTCTCACAAGGGGTGTCTGTGGGCAACGCTCCCAGTTAGCAGTCCTTTTGCATCGTGCTGGCCAGGCTGTGCTTACTGAGCACTGCTTTTAATGCGGTTATAGATCCGGGCTGCTGTGCCATCAGTGCTGGAAAAAAAATACTCTAATAACGTCTTCCATTCAAATGGAACCTCACTGCATTGATTCAACGTATAAGCTCTTCCTTATTGTTTAACCTAAGGACTTGCTCACTGATAACAAGATTTTTAGTTGCATTTAAGTCATAATGTTATCCCTTTAATCACCTTTGTGGCTTGTGAATTGGATGCTGAGATGGTTTGGGCCTCTGGTGCCAGAGCACGACCGAAGGTTCATGGCAGAGCTGGTGCAGGTAGGCAGCAGGGCTGCGTCGCTGTGTGCCACTGCAACTGCTTAGACATGCGAAGCAAAGAGAAAAAGAGCAATGCAATCAGCTGGCCTAAACAAGTGGCACCTCTCCCGTAGCTGTTATCTAAGAAAGATTGTTGGTTTGATGGAGAGGCTCTAGACAGAGGGATTTAATAATGCAAATTTGATATCTTGGTTTTAAAATCCTGTAATTACAGATTTAATCTATCTGTTGATGATATCAGACATTTCCTAGGTAGCACTGTTAGATGCTATTTGTAGTCAGCCTATTGGCACAATGCTGCTGCGTGCTTCAGAAAGTTATGCAAAACAACGGCATGACCAAAATAAGAAAACTGAGATGTGAAAATACTGGGACTGGGCTCTGCTCCTTGAGAATGAGACTCTGAGATGCTTTTTATAACCTCCCGCTTCACTATCTTCATATTGACTCACATCATTATGCAAATGCCATAAATTGCAATAAAATCAATTAATGTGCTATCAAGTCTCATAAAAATATGCACTCATTAGTTTACTGCTGAGACAGTATTTCTGCTCTGCTTGCTTATGGCCAAGGCAGAGGAGGGCTGTGCGCGGTGCCGGCTCCTGTCGTGGGAATAGCCGGGTCCCCTTCTTTCCGTAGCACAAGGGGCTGGGCGGCCAACGTCCCGCTTGCATCCTTCGAGCTGGGCACAGACCAGCTGGGATGGAGTTTTGTGAAGATGCCTCAGGATGTGAGGGAACGAGGGCAGTGGTGGTGTCCAGCCCTGCTCCAAAATCTAACCTCAGGGCCTGAAACACCTGCCTGCGCGCAGGCTGCAGACAAGCCGTGACTGGCTGAAATTGGATAGAAAATGTAGGCGGAGAAATAATTCCTTATATAAACGTTTCGTGGAGAATTGTAGCCTGTGAAAGGCAAACTCTCTGCTTTGGTCTTTTCTTACCCCTTTTCTGTAGTACCTATATCATAGGGATCGCGATTTATTGGCCAGGCAGTTCTTGTTCTCGCTGCCAGCCTGGCGAATGTAGGCTCTACCTACAAAGAGAGGCTCTGCAGGCTGCTGAGCAGTGTCTGGGTTCTGTGTTGGTAGCAGGAGACCTCCTCTCGCCCCAGACCCCTCCTGCCTGCCTGGGAGGGCTACCTGCAACAGCCCTGTCGTAGCAGCACGAAAATAGTGCAGCAATTCACTGCAGCTCTCTGCAGTGCAGAACTGGCTCCAGTTTTTGTGCAAAACAGATTTCTGTGGACCTGGCTGGTACCTGAGCTCAAAGGGATGTCTTGGCTAACTTGTACATTCAGTATTACCAGGAAAAAAATAAAGGAGTATCTTTTTGCCCTAACATTGCAAAAATAGAGAGATCTTCTCCTTAGGTCATGTTATGTAGGAGATCCCACCCAAAAAGAGAGGTTTACATGAAATATGTGTCCTTAAGCCAGGAGCTGAGTAATGTCTTTCCCAGAGTGTTAATTTTGAAAGATTTTTACCTGAACACAGTCTAATTTAATACTGGGATGTCTCCATTGTAGGATACTGCCTTGACTTTGGATTTAACAAGGTCTTAATGTGTATGTCCGAGGCTTGACCTGTCTGAAGGGTAGTTTAGGAGAAAGTGCAATTGCACTATAAATAATTCACTTCTGTGCCTTGGTTGCCATTCACTGTAGCCCTTTTAATACCCCATAAACTCAAATGTACCATGCTGTTTCTCTCAGTTTCAAACTGCTCTCCCAGGGACAGAAAATGGAATAGCACCATCAGACCATATGCTGTGGAGACCAGAGAGCAGATGAAATTGCAGTGGTACTGACATGTGCTTGATTTTTCTAGTTGTAAAGTTCACGTGCTGAAATAGCTCGTTCCTTTGCCTCTGTGTAATATGCATCGAGAAGGCATTTAAATGACAAGTCCTATTCGGGACGCAATGTCACCTCAGGCTTCAAAGTGCACTTTGGGGTGTCGGGCTGAGCGCCCAACTAAATGGGCCACGCTTCCAAAAACAACAGTAGGTGTTGTTCTTTAGATGATATGACATTTCCTCATCCGCTCTTTATTAAGTCGGTGGGGGGAAAATTGTAATAGCATGATGTGCAGCTGTCCTTGGTAGAATAACTTATGCGTGATTATTTCCGAAGAGCTGGCCCCACAGCTCCAGCAGAAGTTGATGGGAATGATGAGTGCTGAGTGATTTGGGGCCAGCACAAGGCGCAGCCCTATTTAACACATCACCTGTGCCCTCACCAGTCCAAACGGCCCTGCTAGGTGACAAAATTATGGGGATTTTTGTTAAATCCACCTCACATGGAACAAGAATGGAGAGCTCAAGCTCCGAGATGATATTTGCACAAGCCTCCTTTGCCTATCTACATTTGGGTTTGATTGAAAATCAAAGTGGGGTTCACCCCCCCACTCCACAGAGCACCAAAGTTATCACTGTGACCTGTTTCTTGCTGCTCCTTTTCCTCCCTCTCTTCTCGTGCTTTAGTGGACTTACTTCAGGCTTATGTCATTGTAAGTAAAAGGACTATCATCTGGCTCATGGGCACCTTGAATTTGTCAGCAAGGAATCCCAAATGAGTTTTTCCTGAGTTATAAAATGCACAGCACCCCTAAGGCTTCTGTCCCAGCTGGCAGGAGACCTGGAATCCCTGCTCTACCTTGTACAAGCCTCCATTAAGCAGTGCAAAATTGGTCCATTTATAATTCATTTTAGAGTCTAAATCTCAGGATGATGTTGAAATGACTCAAGCTTCCTGGACGACAGCCAGGAGTTGTCCTTCCCCTTTCTTGTTCCTCCAGAAGAAGTGTGTTTTCAGCACAAAACTCAATTAGGATGGCAGAAGTAGCTAGAGCATGTGGGAACAAACGCTGCTCCTTGGCCATGACCCCATTCAAGTGCTTTACATCTAGAGCTGGGCATGGGCTCTGGCCTCGTATCCCTAGCCCAAGCCCCAGTGGCCTCCCTTCTCTTAGCGTTTAATTAGTTCTTGTTTTCCCAGTGTCATAAGTTCTTAATTATTACTGAAATGAGGTATGAGAGCCTGGCTCCACACATGCTGCGTACTCTGCAAATTCCGGGTTAAGCTGGAGAACATTTTCCCATCTCAGGGAGTTTCCACCTGCACCAGTGGATCAGTGTCTTGGTTTTGGAATAATCTAGCTTTAAAGCTCCCCACTGCTGACTTTTCCTCAGCTGCCTTTCTGACCAGGCCAGTTCCCTCTGCTTCCTTTGGCAGCAATGGAAATCCAATGTTTGTAACCTGGTGGCAACTTCGTGACCTGGGATGTGACAGCAGGTGAGACCACAGAGCTATGGAATGGAACCAGGGGAAGAACTGGGCAGTTAGAAAGGGAAATGCGGCTGTTTACAGACAGCCATGAGCCATGCTCCATGAGCAATCAAAGAACTAGTTCTACCCCTCGAAAACAGGGTCATCTGCTCCCCGGTGCTCCTCTGCATCTCCCCATAGGGTTATCTCCCAGCCGTTGGCTTCCTGGTGCTTACAGAGTAGCTAAGCTTTGGAGACAACTTGTAAAGGAAGCCACCGCCTGGGATGTCTCGTATCCCTACAAGGGACAGCTGAATTTTGCAGCACTGTCTTTCTTCTAACAACAGCACTACTTTCTATTCCTTTACCTGCTTTACGGTTGCTTTCCTTTAAGTTTTGGGGTCAAACAGGTCCCCGGTGTCCCCTGACCCAGCGCGCTCTCCTCCACCTATGTCAGAAGCTGTGAATGTCACTTCGTTTCAGTGCCAGGTGATAAATCACCTCTGCCTGCGGACCGCAGGGTTGGGGGAAGGCACGATTAATATCCTGTCGGTGCTGGCAGCAGGGTTTTGGCGCGCTTAAGGAAGGCAGCTTTGTAATGGCTTAATGCCCTCTTGCTCGTAAGCTTAACATTAACCACATGCTTAATAAATTTGCTTTCTCATGGCGGGGTGGGGGGGGGGCAGAGCAGTGACTGAGCACTGGACTTTTCCAGGCTCTGTGCCTTTGCCAGCTCATTCTGTAATGCTGCAGAAAGTCATTTAAATGTCTCCAGTATGTAAGTTTACCCAACTGTAAAATTGGGTGTAATAAGACTTGCTTACTTTACAGCTAAGGTTTAATTCAATTTTGTTTGCTGTGTGGTGCCAGACCCCATCTAGCAGGTGTAATGGGCGAGGTGCTCTACACGGGCAGCAGGGAGGGCTGTCCATTAGCAAAGACGTTGTCATTAAGAAAAGCCCTGGAATGGAATACAGAAAGCAAACGGCAGCAGACAGAACCAGATAATTATTGCTCCCGTATCACGTAACCCTCCAGGGAACAAGGTGAAGGGGCTCGTGGGGAGCGCCTGTAGCAGAGGGACGAGCACTGCCGCCAGCCTGCAGCGAGCTTTGTAGGCTGGGTCCTGGGGAAGCCTCGCACGCCCAGCGCCTTGCCCTGTGCACTTCTGCAGGCACACGCGGCGGGGCGAAGCCGAAACCGAGCAGCAGGTTGGGAAACCCTGCTGCTGCACGCTCGCCTAGACCCCGAGAAATGCCAGTAAGAGCAACACGCTTGTTTTAGCTCAGCTGCCCTCAGGCTGCTTTGTTATGCTGAACAGCCCCGTTGCGCGGAGCGTGTATTTTGTTTTAAGTGCACACATTTATCACCTTCACCGGTGATTTATAATATGAAGCAGATTCGAAGAATATGGGATGTGGTTTCTCCTGCCTGAAAGCTTTCTGTTTGTGTTTCTTTTTTCAGTGCTTTCACATGGCGGTGCGAGTCCCTGCCTATCTGGGGGAGAGGTGCTCTATCAGAGGTTGCCAACCTTTATTAAACTCCTCTGTGTTGTGCTTGTGGCTGGAGGGCAGCTGAGCTGGGCCCCGTCTTGGTCTGCACGTGGAAAAAGTCACTGCCTGGAGGAGCTGAGAGTCCGAAAATGGGAGCAACCGGGTGATGAGGGATGCATGGCCCACATACAGGTGAGAATGGGGAAACGGCAATCACAGACAGGTGCACTAGGTGCAATTTGGCCGTGCCACTTCCAAACAGCATAACGTCTTGTTCTCATTGCCTGTTTCCAGCCCAGATTTGATGCTGCTCTCACCACAGCACTGTGCAGCGTTGGGCTGGGGCCAGCACCACACCGGCCACCGACCAGCGGGGGTCTGTGGGGACCGGCAGTGCCCGTGGGCAGGGTGTCAGAGGCAAGACCCAAACTTTTATGCAGTCTTTCTAAGTGCTAATGAACCTTGTAAGCAACGGCTCACCGAAGGGTATCAAGTCCCAGCTGTTCTCCCCAGGGAAGACAACCTGGCAGAAATTGCACACTATTTGCTGAAAGAATCTCTAGTTTCTGGAGCCGGTGCAGACATACAGGAGATGATTTAATCCGTGCTTGCAGAGGGATCGCTACCCTAGGGGGGCTAGGCTCCTTCCAACACAGCTGTGCTTTCCTTATAAAAATATATTTTTTTTTTTCTGGTATTATTTTCTCCTTCAAACCCTCATGATACCTGGTCACTGGTATGATTTTTGATTTCCAGGTGAGAAACAGAAGGGAACAATTTTATCCAGAGCACCCACCAGAGAGGTGCTCTGTGTGAATCGTTTGTGAGCCTTTACTAGGGCAGGGTCAGATTTCCAGCAGTGAGATCAGAGAACCTCAGGTGCGCGGCTGGAGAAATTCAGTTTTTTTTCTATTTCTTGATTTACTAGTGCTGACATAAACACCATAGCTGACATTTTTGAAGTGATCATAGAGAGCCCTTGGAGCTGAGCGAAGCTGAAGGGCAAGGACAACATCTGCATTCACCTCCTACCAGGAGAAGATGGCAAGTCCTAGGACAACGGCAAAAACAAAGCTGGAGGGACAGGGGTGAAACTTATGTGCAAAAAAAAAAAAAAAAAGATCTATTTTGAATTTTATTGCTGAAATGATAAGGCTAAGCAAGTTGTGCTGGAAACTGTTCTGGCTTGCCCATAGAATTTGTTCATAATCTACAAATGACATTAAAATCCACGTTGCTAACCTATCTGCTTGCAGCTGTCTTGGTATCTGATGCCTAAGTTACCATGGACATCTTTGTTTTGGATTGTGTTACAGGTAAGGTGTAGCGTTATCCTCTTACAAGCTACACATTAGTTTAACCCTCCAAGATAATAATTTCTTATGGTTCACTGTAATACTTAAGGCAAAAGGAAGCATTTTAGTTCTCAGATGTAAAAATGTTGCAGCTTTATGTAACAAATTTTTGGCATTACAAAAGATCTACTATCATCAGTTATTTATTCACAGTTATGAATTGCATTTTTACATTGCATATTGCTATAAAAAGAGAAGATTCAACATTTCTTTCAGTTGTTGTTTTGTTTTAGTAAATTGAAAGCGGTGATTTAAGTTTCTGCATTCGGGTTTATTTCTGTCTCCCAGTGGAACAATATAATCAACAGTACCTACTATCGCTTTCATTTTTAAGGGAGGATGGATGAACCAGCTTTCCTGTGCATCCTGTATGAAGTTAAATTAAATACATATTTTGATTTTTTTTTCTATTTGGTAGCAAATGGATATTATTTAGAACCAGAACCAAAGATAATAAATCCTTCCAATGGTAAATTCCTTACCGTTCATATTCTCAGGCAACATATTAATGAATACCTTTTAGAGGAGGTGAATTCTAATTTTTCTCCTGTGGATGAAGTGCCTCTGGACTGTTTGTGAAACTGAAAAGGAAATCCTAGTTGCATGAAAACTCGTGTAATAACTGACTGGTGATCACTGAATGGGCTCTTACACATCTTGAGCACATTTGATAGTCCATATGTTTTAAGTTTGCTCATGTAACCATATGTTGAAAACTTCCCCAAATGCTACTTTTTCTTATTTTTGGCTGTTTCGAAGTTCTAAGAAAATGGCTGTCTGATGGTGCAACCCCAGATTCTCCAGCCTGTGCCAAGCATATTGTAACCTGTTACTCGGTGGCGACCCGACACACAAAGTGTAGTAGGAAACATTAATAGCAGGGAAACTCGGCAAGTGACTGCCAGGAGGAGAACGAAGAACAGTGTTTGGGAGATGCTCTGACTGTTGTTTTTAAGTGAATCAAGGCTTCCTGCTTCTTTTCCTGTTGTTATTGTTGTTTCTTTGTATTTTTCAAGTCACTCCAGATGGAAGAAGCTTTGCCAAGGGAGTCTGGCTTTGCCAGTGCACCTCTCTGGTCAGTGGAGTGAGAAAGGTTCTTCAAGTGGGCAACTTACGCCGGCCATTCACGGAGTATGGAGCCTGGCTGAAAAGATTGGGTTATGGGGCTAATGCTGGCCCGTAAGAATACCTGCCTTAATCATCTGCTCCTTTGGTGTGTTCAGACTTCTGGTCGTACCAGTGACCTTGCAAGAAAGCAGAGATATTGAGGTGTGAGAGCAGCTTGCAAACATGAAGGCTGTGGGGAGTGGTGCTAGCACAGTTTGGTATGAAGCCAGGAGTCCATGGAAGAGGTATTTTATTTTTTTTTAAATGCTTTCATGATAACAACTCTCTATCAATCCACTACAATGTAAAAAAGCCATACATAGTTGCTAGAGAAGCTGATGCATAACGACTCCAAATCCCAATGTCATCGGCTCCCGGCAACAGGAATTGCTCAATGTCTTAAAATAGCTGCTTGGGTAGTTCCCGTCATGCCCAAAGCTGTTGTCACCTCAAGGTCTTCTTGCTTGCATGGCAGTCCATCTGCTTCCCACCCATGCAGTTTATCAGCAGGGAGATACATTGCTGTTTCTGCAGGCAGCTAACTTCTCATCAATCACTGCTCAGCATCAGAAGAAACGGGGTGGAGCAGAGGCCCCTTGACTTTCCTTTGGTTTCTGGGTTGGTGGAAGAGAGAAAGTGTTCCTGTAGCCGTAGCAGAACTGTGTTAGCTGTTTGAATTCAAATGAATTTGTTTTGTTCACGCTTTCAAAGTTCTGCTTGTAACAAATATTCATGCAAATTTGCTTTCAATCCACAAAGATTTTTTGCTCTCAGATGATAATGTGGTATGTGGTTACTCTTCTGTTACTTAAGACCATAAATTTTGAGAAGTTTCGATCATATGAATGAAAATAACAATATTTGCTTAGATCTGAATCCCTAAAATAGCACATATTTGGTATTTACCTATTCTGAAGTTAGAGTGGCCAGTTGTGGGAGGATTCACAGCTTTCCTTTTTATTGTTACCATTTATGTTCCTTTCAACCCTTCTCAGAGCAGACTGGGCCTGACTGCACCACCAGGAGCCTGCTGCCGTGTCGCCCCTTGGAGCAGATGTGGGACCAGCTCGGTGATTTTTTACATGAATGCAGAGGTTAGTGCACATGTTTTTCAATCACCACCACTGACATTCTTGGAACAGGCTAAAAACTTCCCATGCTGAGTTCACTAACCTCGAGCACTGGAAAGGCTCCCCTTTCCACCCCTTCAAAGGAGAGCAACCGAGATCTCTCTCTCCCAATTCACTAGTTTTTGGGTTTGTTTCTTCAGACTGCCTCACGCTTCAGGAAACGTGTTTGTGCTATCAGGATAGCATTGTATTGAGTGTTAGATTTTTGTTTGCAAATGACCTGAAATGGCTTTTTACCAAAACTAAAATGACTTAAGAAACAACTAGAAAGAAAAAGTGAAATATATTATGATGCAGAACTGTAGCCTATCCAACAAACGTGGCTCTTTTCTCTTTCATTGGTAATAGCTGCATAAGAATTTTAATTCAGAAAACAAACAAAAAACAATCATTCCAGAAGGATATTATAACTGATAAAAAACTGTAATCTCGGTGGACAAAGTGTTGCAGATGATCAGCATACAACCCTGTTTCACATGCACACCACCACAATTTTCTTCTTCGGGGCTTGCTCATGCCCTTGCATGAATTAAGTCTGTTTCTGTAGGAATTTATAGATTCTGAACCTCTTTTAAGGTTATTCTTTTTGAACAAGGGACACATGATGTGAAACATGAATTATCAATGTTCACTTCCAGAAGTGACATTCAGTGCTGAGCCTTGTTGTACCAACTGTGATGCAACTGGATAGAGAGGCAGTGCACGTGCTTATGGTGGCTGTTAGGAGTAATAGATGAAGTTGGATGAATTGTGCAAAATGGAAAGCATGTGTTTTCCTCTCCATTTTCTGCTCGAGAGTACATTATATTTTTGTATCAGCTGGGAAATGCCATTCTCCTGATCTCTTCGTGCAAGCACTAAGCAACTTGCACTGAAACTGAAAGGCAGCAAACCAAAAGTGCACAAAGGAAATCATTTTCTGACCTCAAACATATTAGAATACGGAACACGGTGATACAAGATGTCTAATCCCTCTATCAGTGCTGAGTCCTTAGCCTAAATGCTAAGTGGGAATGCCATGGCATGGCATTTAGACTGAGGACTCAAACCTGATAGAGGGATTAGACGTCTGATATGACAAAGAGAAATAGCCGGTGTTATTAGAGGTAACAGCAACAAAAAGTTTCTGGAGGGAGATTAAAAGCTCATACTTGTGAATTTCAGCCAGCATTTCTCAAGCTCTGCGACGTCCTCACCAGCTGCATGGAGGAGGCTTGGGAAGTGCTACTGAACCAGGTGGCTCTTACTGCAGGTCGCAGGAGGCTTTTCCAGGAGACAAGAGTATCAGATGTACATTTTCATATCTTGCTAGGAAATGTGTGATGATGGCCAATCCACATACAGGCTTTTCCAATGAATTACTGGCCTAGTTTGATGTTGCTTTGGTTTCCCCAGCTGTGCTGGTTCTGGCCCTAATGCAAAATGTATATACATATTAAATTAAATTAAAATTTAAAAATTAAAATTTCATTATTTTGTCTAGCTCTGAAGTATTTAAGGAAGGATAAAATAAGATAGGACTCCAACATCAGACACATTCCAAGTCAGAAAACAAGAGCTTTATTTCTTGACTATAGTTAAAGGCGTAGTACCTGGTAGAATCATGGCTTTGGTTTAAGTTGGACATCACCCAAAGTTTCAGCACAGCCATCAGCAAATTGTTGAGAGTACTGTGCTTTGTGTGCCCTCTGTACTGGCACCAGCAAGCGGATTCTCTGCCTGTTGTTGTATCTGTTTGATAAAGGCAGTCTCAGGGTCATTTTTCAGAAGCGATGTAACGGTACCACAGCAGTTAGCATACTGACGTGACATGTCAAGGCTCCAGTGTGTCAAATTTTTTTTTTCTTTTTTTTTTTTTTCCTGACAGCAATGAAGTTAATGTTAAAAAACAAAACAAAAAAAAAATTTTTTTTGGTGCTTAGGCACATTCACACTCACTAACAGCTGACTGATGTGGTTACTCAACACAAGATCCTAAAATCCTGCACCTAAAATCAGTGCTGTTCTTCATCCCAAAAGCTGACTACAGTTTTTTCCTTTATAGGAAACCAGGACCCTGAGTGAAAGCAGAGGCAAAAGCAATGTGCACTCGGATGGACGGAGAGCTGGAGGAGTTGCAGGGCACATTCTTCCCTTGCTGCTGCCATGGGTGAGCAGCAGCAGCCGGAGCAGCTCGGTGCGTGCTGGGGTGGCTGCCCATCGTGTGTGTTCTGCTGGCTCGGGGGTAAGTCTCCTTCTTAGTCTCAGATCAGAGGGAAAAGCCTCTCCCCTGGTGGGAGAGGTTGTGCTGAGCATCATAGAATGGAATAAATGCCTGTTGTTGTGCAGCTGCTGAGCAACACTCCAGGCCCCGCACAGCATTTGGGTGAGAGCATCCTGCTGGATGGCAGCTTTGATTTTCCACCGTGGAGAGGCATCGCAGCACAGCGGGAACTCAGCCAGAGCCAGAGGTCATTCTGCAGCGCGTGCCCAGCATCGGGGCACCTTGCATGGGTGAGAGCTCTGCTGTATCCCTGCTCAAGCACCTGAGGTTTATTTGGGCACCCGGGAACCCCCCTTCATGCACATCCCTGCCTCGTCCCTGGGGAGGCTGGAGTGAAGCCACTTTATGTCTCCAGCTCCATTTGCTCAGCCACAGGACGTACCTAGTACTGTGCTGAGGACGTTAACACAGCATCAGGAGTAACTTCTGCACCGCTCCGTGATGAGAGGTGCCATGCAAGTGCAAAGTATTTTTATTATAAAGCATTTAATAATAAAGTGTGCCTCTCAGAGGAGAAAATCCACGAATAACTGCAGTGGAGAGGGCACTCCATTTTGTATTGCAATCATTGCTTAGCGAATCCCCCAGAGAAATGTTTGAAATGAGTGTGATATCTTCCAGGGAGATCAGTGTACTTCCAGAGGGATTTTGCTCAGAAACCTCTGAAGCTTCTGTTTCTATAGCTTTGATGGCTTATAGCCTTCTCTATTTCTATCATAATCCTTCATTAGGTTTTGCCAAACTGTTCCAATTGCTATAGCAACTCTAATGAAATCTTGCTCCCTAAATAGCCACGCCAATTTTATCAGGTCAAAATCTGCCCTTTGCAGCTAATTCGCTACCTTTTGACCATACTATTTTTCCTCTGAGTGGAGAATTTACTGTGAGAAGAAGCCCAGAATTATTAACCCAAACATTTTTTTTTCCCTTTTCAGCTTAAACCAAAGGCTTTCTTTTAAAATCAAGTGTGTATTGGACTGTGTGTGCAGGAAAGGCACAAATCCTCTGGAGATAAGAGCTGAGGCCTGCTTCCTGTTGCCTTGAATGCTGCTGCTGGCTGACCTGTGTATTTGGAGCAAGATAATGGAAGTCCGGCACCATTACAAAACAGCACATGTAAGATTTCTTTCTAATGGCCTATAAATCCGGAGAGAGTGCAGTGCACATTTTATGATAACATTTCTGCTATCTCATTGCAGGGGGATCCATTCTGGCTTGCGTTCAAGCCCCTGACAAGGCACTGTCCTGTCGCAGTACCCCAAAGCACTCAGTTTCCCCTTTTTCATGGAAATCCAAGACTGCACTCAGCAGTGCCTTTGTTGTCATGTGAGCGTGTCTCTAAGTGAATTGTAATGTCTCTTTTGCCACTTTCCTTCTGGAATAATATCTTCAGTGCAAGCAGGAAATTTTCTTCCATCAGCTGCCGGTGAATGAGTTCTTCAGGTTGGTTATTTTAAAATAATTTGTTTAACTTTGAGTTGGGAGGAATAGGATGAAAATGAAAGATCAGTGGCACGCTGTTCCCTGAGTTTTGGCTGGCCAGCCAAAGAGCGGAGGCAGACGTTCCCCAAGCAGGTGGAGATGGGATTATTCTCTTTGGCTGGACAAAGGGTTTTTTGCTAAATGAATGACTGAAGTCAAAGCTATATATGACAGTGCTCTAATCATAAAAACAGCATATTTCACAAGTTTCTAACTGAAAGTCAGGGAAAGGTTGAAAGAATTCAGAAGCTGAAATAGTCTGCCTAATGTGTATTAGGGTACTTTGAAAAGGTATTGTGAAACTTCCATTATATCTTCCTACGTTTTACATGAACTGAGGCCTTCCTCTAGCCTAGCTTGTATATATTTCTCCACAAAAGGAAATGAAAAAAACTTTTTCATTGCTATTGGAGAAACATGGTTAAAAAACCCTGAGATAGCACTTATTTCCCCAAATCAGAGAATTGCCTAATAAGCACAAAGCTACGGAGTCTGGGCTAAATTAATATTTTCCTTTTGCTTGCAGACCATCAGCAATTCCAGAATCCGAATTTCATTAGGGAACAGGATTTTTAAAGATATGTGAGGAGCGGAAAGGGGGTGATGCCTGAGTTTTGTTAATACTCAGTGCTAAGTGCAGGCTTGCTGTTCTCCACCGATTCACGTGCCGTGCTTGTCACCCCCATGCCTTGGCTGGCATGGCTGTTACGTCATGGCTGCCCTGTGTCCTCTCTGCCCTGTACTGGGACAACTTTCTCAGCACAATGTTTTGGAGGGTTTTGATCACAACAGACTGTGCAAATGATCCGAGGCTCTTGCGACGGTGCCGTGCAAGTTAACTGCTGAAATGGGACCAGAGCTCTGGTTCTATGCAACTCTGAGTTTGCAGCAGCAATCACACTGTCTTTTACTTCTTTGCCTTCTCAGAGGATGGCATAATCTAAACATTGTGCCATGCTCTATAAAGTCTCGCCCTGTGCCCCCAGATAGCCACAGGCAGTTTGAGAGGCAGGAGGCACTTTAGAGTTGTAAAGCCCGATCATAAAGCAGAAGGATCCCTGCAGCACCCAGGCATCAGGGATGTTTCTCTGGTTGACTGGATGACACAAGTACTGTTGTGCTTGAGAAACAGTGAGGCATTGGCAAACTGATGGAAATGGGGAGTCTCTTGCCTGATTGCAAGGGAAACCCCCAAACAGATAATCCTGATAAAGCTGCTCTGGCAGTGCTCTCACTTGCCTACAGCTGTTTCCAATTTCTTACACTGTCTGATGAGATTTACATCCCCTGCCCACATAGTTGATATTTAAACAGTGCCTCATTTTCCAAAGATAATGATTTGTATCTCTTTAGATACATGCCACGTAAATCCCATATAACCAAAGCCTAATTTTATTGGAAGCAATGCATGTCCAGGAAGATGCAGGTAAGCCATCAGAGCTTGCTGTGCAGGTAAGCTTTGCAGAAATCAACAACTGAAAAGTTGCTGAAAACATTATTGTTTTACATTGCAGACCAGTAGCAAGCTCATCAAATGAATCGGGCAGGCTGGAGGCAGGCGTGCTGCGGTCTCTTTGAGAGGCAGCAGCTGCAGAGAGAAAGGTCTGTAAGGCAAAGTCAGGAGGATAGCAGTTGAAATCAAAGCAGGGTCTGATTAAAGTGGGAATATAAGATATAAGTATAGTAGATGACAGAGAGCTAAAGAAGATCTCCAGAAGCAATATACAGATTCAAATGGTGATACTTCAGTGGCTGGAAAAAATGGTTCGTGATGAAAGAAGAGGGGCTGGTTCCCAAGCAGAGCCCCCCAGTAGCATCATGGTGCAAATATTGGTTTGTTGAGAGCCAAACTTTGAAATTCTTCTCTGAAAAACCTGCTGCCCTAAATTCCTTTTCCCATACTCATGTTCAGTTAAGTGTCTGTTCACTAAATATTTCATAATAATCTCATGTCACTTCAAAGTCTTGTAGGAATATGCTGGTACTTAGGAACTTTGCTTCCCTGTGTTACAGAATTTTGATTCCTTTTATAAGTTGCCTGAGCTCATTATGCATTTAATAAGCCGCTGCAGCTGGCCACATTGTCTCAATTCTCTGCAGTTAGCAAATGCTGCTTTGCTTTAGCTTCTGCTAATCATGGCAACCAACCTACTCACATTACTTAAATCACTAATCCCATGAAATAGCATAGTGTCACTCTCTAAAGCAGATAAAAAAAAAAAAATCATCTAAAATGTAACGTCAATCACAGAGGACAGTTATACTTTAAATGTTAGCTACAGTGAAAAAAAAGCCAAACCCCCTCTCTTTTTTTTTTGTTTTGTTGATAATATTAACTTTAGTTGGGAGTTTTCACAGAATGCTGGTTAATTCAATACATACACTAAGTTAAATTACCATTTATCTGTAAATCTGCTATTATGCTTAGTAATTAAGGCTTCCTCATCCTATGCCCATTTTAGCTGGAAAGATGGAGAGAGCATTTTTGATCTGTGAGCCAGAAAACAATAACTTCTTCCTCCCAGCGTTTTTTTTGGTGAAAGGTAATGTAGTGAACTTGAGAAGTTTTCAATATTGAAGATTTCTTTAAAATATATATTTTACTAGCTAAAAGAATTCCCTTGATATATATATATTTTTCCAAATCTCATTTACATTTCAGTCCAGTTTATTTACCTAGAAATTTCCCCACATCTGTTCTGGGAAACCGGGGGCTCACATTCTGGAAACTTGTTTTCTGGAAATAACTTCTGAAACTAGGAAAATATCGCCAGCCAAGAGGGTGATATACGTCCTCTGCACATCCTCTTTCCCTCCGAGACTCCTTGGGGATGTAAGAACTATCCATGGGCAAAATTCTCATCCACAGCATTTCATGTTTAGTTTCTTTTTTCTTCTTAAGTGGCAGCAGCTGAGCACAGATGTCCAGATTGGCAACAATTATGAACCCAATTAACCCAGTTAATGGCACCACAGCCCTTTGCGAAGTGACAGATTATCGCAAGCAGACACAGTACAGCCACTCACCCCTATCGCATGCCCTTGTGTCACCGAGAAAATGAGTGGAGGTAGGAACCACCAAGTGATTAGCCGTTATAATGTTGTTAATTAAGCACCCGTAGGAAGTTTGCCATAAAACTAAAACTAATCTTCTTAATCTATTTTGTCTATCCCATGCTTGGTGCTGTGTTATTAGATCACATAAAATAATCTTAGTCCAGTATCTGGGTAGTAACTTTAGAAGAAGCTGGGAACATGAGGCAGCTGGGGGTGAGATATTAGGGGACGTAACCCTGCCATGGAGTACTCACTGATGTGAGTGAGAGAAGTGAATTCAGATCAAACAGCTCCTGAGTTCCACCAGGATCACCCATTCCCAGTGACTGCATGCAGTGAGCATCGTCAGGTAGAGCAGCCAGGAGCCTATCCCCATACCTCTGAATTGCACATTTTGAGGTGTGCTAATCCCCAAGTTTACAAATACAGTATTGCAACCTGTTTTTGCAAAACTGTGAGTGGTTTTTCAGCTTTGCAAAGATTTCACAAAGTAGGTGAAGGCAAATAGCTGATTTTTGGGTAGGTTGTCCTGCATTCCCTTCTATATCTTCTTGTCTGGTTAACAAGCACCTTCTGGTTTTTATTGATGGACTCCATGCAAACTAACCAGCTCTGAACTCCTGCCTCCCTGTTCATTAGTTCTGTTTGTCCCCCAAATTAAACTGTTCTTCCTGTGTGGTGTCACAAGGCCCATTTTGTAGATGGCCAAACCGAACAGCAGAGTGCTGTGGTAAGTCAGCCAGGGCAGAGCTACTGCTGTAGAAAGAAATGCAAAAGCTGTGTTTCAGAGGAGATTTTTGAGGAAACTGCAGATAATATCCTGGACTGTGTTATCTATTGAGATTAAATTGAGCGTAATCCTATGCCTATCGCTACACTGCTGAATGCATTTAACAGAAGAGATTTATTTCCCCTCCTATTATCCTTTCTTTCTTCTTTCCTCTCACACTCCAGGCTGCTTAAGAGTTCAGGTTTTATCAAAGAAATAAAATAGTTTAGCATGAAACTTCTGCACTTTTTGTCATCTCTGGGAGATTTCTGGAGTAATGTTCATTTATTTCAAGGCTCTCTTCCTCCCCTCTGCTATTATGATTCAGGACTTTGGGGATCCATTCTGTAGGCAGGCTTTAAAGGTTACTCCCTTTAGTACCTTAATACCTCTTATTCTAAGGTTATTCTGCCATTTTTTCCCTTAGAAGTCTTCAATTTTTGTTTTAAATGACAAACGTCTCTTCCAACCTTTTTGAAGAGAGCTCCTAATTTTGCAGCTTTTCCAGCTCTTTGTCTTAGCACATCCTATTTCTGATCGCAAATAACTGCAACAGTTCTAAATTCTTTCTGCTGCTATGGCAGTTTACAGCCAGCACCAAAGTGGTGTCTGCGAACACATAGGTCTTCCTGCGTGGTCTTCTGTGTTCAAGAATAAGCTTAGTCTTGAAACCACTCTTGATATTTTGAATTCACTTTGAGGAATAACCGAGAAACTGAGCCTTGCCAGGACAATGGTTCTTGCTCTGTGAATTCTGAACCAGAATAGGTGGCATCATTTGGATTTTGAGCTGACAAGTTTGTCTGATTCTCCACCTTTAGGACAGCAGGACCCACCTCCTGCTGAGCTGAGATCTCTGTATCACTTATCACCATGAAAAGGGCAGAATGTATTAAATTTAGTATTTAAATTCTCAATTTGTTGCTTAGTTACATATGTCATGAAGGAAAAGCAATAATGCCATGATTTATATAACTAACTGACAATCCAAATTTTAAGGTTTGAACAGTGAATATTCATACCATGTTTATGCAAGCGATTATCTACAGGGGGGAAATGTCAAGAATAAATTCAACATCTTCTCTTGAACATTTTTAAGACAAATAAATGAAACTTGACAAATTATTGGTTAGTCTGAGTACTTGGCTGAATTTTACGATTGTATCTGGAAGTATGGTTGTGCACAGGATAACTCTTCTCTTTGCATGATATTTTATCACCTCAATGAAGGGTAGATTCTGCTTTCTAAATTCTGTTGTAATGCACAGTGTGCTTGAGCAAAGGTCTGTACAGAAACAAAGTATGCTTCAGGAAGGTAAAAAATTAATTATTGAAGCATAAAGTCTTCAGTACCTCAGGGAAGAATGAGAATGCATTTCCCCTTGTCTGTATCCTGTGCAAAATACACCAGGGACAGTAGGAGAGCCTTTTTTTTTATTATTATAGAAGAGTTTATATTTGGGAATCTGAAAAAGAAATGTCTTTGCCATAACAAATATACAACAGCATTTTCAAAGGGCTGTCTATTCTGAAACAAGGAGATTTGCAGAGTAAAGAATAAATGCATTTCTTCATTACTTCTGAGGAAAAGGTACTAAGATTTTGGTTTTCCATTTATTGTGATAAATTCCTCTTTTTTAGAAGTAACCTATGAGTGTAAAAGATTTATAAATTCCTCTAAAATACATACTTTCACATAATAAGTGAGTCTCTCTGTTCTGAGTAGTGATCAGAAATAGTGGTGAGGTGGGACTCATAGTAGGAGGTGAACTGCTCGTTTGTATTTATTTTTTTACAAATATCCTTGCAGTAGTCCAAGAGTAGTCCAGCATCTAACCAAGTTGATAGGAGCATTTCAGTATAGTCTATACCAGGTCTTCAAACTCTAAATATAGTATATATAACTTTGGGTATTCACTCACTTCTTTTTATTAATTTTACTCTTGTCCTGTCCTGCATGTTGGGAAGAGATTTACACTAATCTGACAAATACTGAATGATCTAGTTTAAGTTGCTGGCTACTTTACTAATTTCTGGAAGGAAGACAAACCACGTCAGCTTTGTTCTGTGATAGAAATAAACCTCTGTAATTTAAGCAAAGCCCCAGCACTTTTCTTGTGATTCTTCTAAGTTTATAAAGAAAACTACCCTGTTATCTGTCTCTTTATGCACATGGAAGGGAAAGGCAAAAGCTTTCTTTTCTCAGCTCTGTCTCTCTGAGCTGCTTCACAGAAGAGAATTGCTTTATTTAGATTTTTGCAGGATGCTGCCTTGACTGGTTTTGTGCATGAGCTGAAATATATTTTTTTTCAGCCAAATTTCATTTCAACTAAGAGCCCTGCAACAAAACCCAGATCAGGGCTGGATAAAGTGGTGTTGGTACTTGCCATGAACAGGTGCAGCCTGAGACCCTGGGGGCAGCGGCTCTGTCCAGTCATTTGGAGGTCATGTGGAGGCCTAGACTCAAGTAGCGTCAGGGTTTTTTTTAGAGATCAATGGTTGACTTGCCTGAAGAGTTAAGAGTCATTTGACCGTAATAATTGGACCTCATATTGACTTAGTGATGAACAGAACCCTGTCATGGGAACGTAAACAATCTGTGAGATGATTTGAACAGATGAGCTCCACCATGGCTCAGCAACAAGAAAATATACTTCACCTGTCAAGATATACCTTTGCACAATTTATGAGCTGAGAGCATTCAGTGCGATGGAAGATAAACTTGTTAGGGAGCAATGATCTGACCTCCAAGAGCCAAAGGACCTGGGGCCAGTCTGTGCTGCTCAGCCAGGTGGACCTTGATTGTGATCCACAGCTGGGCTGGAAGGGAACCAGGGGAAGGAGATGGACTTGTGCCCCTCTGCCCCAAAGGCCAGTTGGAGGGAAAAGAGGGGTTGCCCTTCAACGGTGGGAAATAGGGAGGTCAGACACCCTTCAGGCACTGTAGACTGTGGTAGAGACAAGAGCTTTGCTGTACAGGGTTTGGGTGAACTTTGTGAGCTGACAGACTGCATTTTTAGGGAAGGGCATGGGAGAAGCCTGAGCATCCTGCCCAGAGGGCTGCAGGCCCCCAGCCAGCTCTTAACTAAGCTGCTCCTTACATTTTGAGAGGTAAGAGACCCACTCAGCCCCCTTCTTTCTGAGGGATATCTCTTGAGGCTTCAAATCAATGGTATTATGTCCCACAGCCCATCCTAGAAGGTTTCATTACACTCGACAGATTTCAGCTCACCAACCTCGAGTTTAGAGTGAATGCACAAAGAAAATAAAAGTGTACCCAAACTTTCCAGTCTGTCCCTAAACCAGCTGAAGTGACTGTCTTGCAGAAGAGTGTTCTGGGCACAGTCTTTCAAATTTGTCCAGTGTTTCTATCCTCCTTTTTCTGTCTTCTCCCCAAATAGTTGTTCATATCATGGACAGCACTCATTAAGCCTTGCTGTTGTGTAGCTGTCTGTGCACTCTGGATACAACGGAATGCTTGGGGCCGATGTGCTGCTGGGGGGAAGATATTGGGGAGCACTTAAAGTCCTAACTCATCACGCTGAATATTATTACTTCTTCAATTTGAAGTGAAAGACTGGCCTGGTGTTGCTACACTTCTGTATGATGTTTTTTCCTATTTATTGTAGCAAAGTTTGCTGTCAGTCATAGGAGGTGAAAACTGGCTTCTTTCTTTGGGGTATTCCTTAGGCACCTTAGTCAGTCCTTTAGCTGTGTGAATACAACAACCAAGACCCAGACCCACATCAGAAGTTTGCCATCAGAAAGGGGCCAAGTATGTGCCTTCACTGCCAGGTGCAGACCACCTGTGCTGGAGGAAACGTTCAGCTGTCTTCTCAATGCTCGACTTTGCCTGCTCACAGGCATCTCAGGGGCACTGTAAACTTGTGGAAAAGAAATCATGTATCTGCCTGTAGAAATGATGTCATCTGGATCTCAAGAAACTCAGGTTAAGTCAGTGTGCTAGGAACATTTGCTTGTTGAGACAACAGAAATCACTCTGAAGGCAGAACTGCTGGAGCAGAAGCGGAGTAGAAATTCTTCAAGAAGAGATATCAGAGATGAAAAAAGCTCCTTTATTTTACCTGCCCTGCTGAAGGTGCAGTGAGGAGCTTGTTTTTGTGTTGCCAATAAAACTGCCCACCCAGGGAAGCAGTCTGACCATCTGGCTCCCCAGTACACAACGATAAAACAGAAGACAAACAGTTTCAGTGTGTAAATTTTGGAAGACAGATTGTCAATAGCCATTGCTACCTTCAAAATGAGAGGTTCGAATGGGAGCAGATAATGGATTTAGTATGTAGTTAAAAGGCTTCTGTGGCCCATTGTTATTTCAGGAGAGAAATGCTCAAGTTGGATGGCTGACATGACTCTTGCTCCATTTTTTCCATTAACCTTAAATATATTCAACAACACTAATTTCATTAGATATTTCTCAGGAATATCTCACTCATCGCCAGGGTCTCTACTATCAAGGTAGTTAATTATCTCAGTGCAGACCATTAATCTTAAGTTCTTTTATGGTGTCTTGGATTCTCTATAAATGTCTGCAAAAAGTAACTATTACCCCAGTTTTACATTTTTGTGGATGTAGAAGGGCAAGCTGGACTAATGGACTGGACACAGAGTTACAATAAATAGTGACTCTTCTGAATTGTTCGTATGCTGATTCTTCCTGGCTCATGTATTTCTGCTTGGGCGTTGGCACTGTAGGGATGCAGTACAGCAGTATGTTTGTGGGAGAAACTGGAGCTCTTTGTAGAATAACATACAGAATCCACTTGTGAGTGAGCATCAGCATCCTCAGAAGCTGTGAATTACCACCAATTGCAGGGTTGGTACCTCTCATACCAGCCTCTGCATTCTTCTCAAGAAAAAAAATAAAATAAAAAATTCCTCCATCTCACCAGCTATCCTTTCCATTCCATTCATTTCTGTGCTGCTTCATTCTCTTTGGGCTTGTAATGGACATCCATTTCTTTTCGTCATTCTCCCTCTCTGCTGCTCTCCCTGTTCCAGTGCTTCATTACCAGGGACTAAATTTATGTAAGGTATATTTAAAAGCTTAAACCTATTTTTAAGCAACTGACTAATTCCCCTCCCCCTCCCCATGTTTAGGATATAGGTCTAGCTAAGTGATTAATCTGTCTTCTTGAATAATGCCAAAAACGTTGCATCAGCATGAGACGATCTAACCTTTGAAAAATTCCCCCAGGAGCATCCATTTCTGTTGGGGATTTTGCTGCCAGCCAGAGCAGTTAATAAAAAAGGGAAAGCCAATAACACTGCCAGAAATTTTTGCCATATAAACGTCAGAGAATCAGTTAGAGGCTGTCAAATGTAATGTAAGATATTATTAATAAGGAGAATTCAAGATCCAAATGGGGCTTTTTGTCCCAGAGATTGGGTCATGTGGAAGCGGCTGAGGAAATAGTGAGTCTTCAGGTGGAACTTCCAGTGGGACAGTGTTGCAGCAGACTTCTCAAAGCCATTTATTTTATCATTTCAGGAGGATCAGTGAGGAGAAAATCATAGAATCATAGAATGTTTCACTGAATGAAAGACAGCAGAGGAGATATTCCAGCTGGAGGGTGGGGTGCCCATTGGGCATGTTTCAACCTTTGGTCTCTGAGGACCTCAAGATGTGGACACCTTTCCTTCCTGGTCAGCAACGTGGGCTGGGGACACCCAGAAGACATCAAGGAACAAGGTAGGAGCCCATCTGAGTGCCCACCTCGTCTGGTTTCAGTGGTGAGACACCAGCACCATCAAAAGGAAATCTTCTTTGGGCTTTTCCACCTTAACTGATTTTTTTTTCTGTCTCTTTCGAATGTTACACACCAAAATCATCACTTCAAATCATGCAGAAATTCGCAGTGCCTGAGAAGAATTAATTACACAGTCATCATGTTTCCATAAAACTACAGGGTATTTATTTATTTAAATATTTGTAGTGTTTGTTTCATGCAAATGATCACAACTCTGATTATCTTAGGACACAATGCAAATTTAACTCGCATCTAGTGGGACAATGTGCTGGTACAGCTGGTTGGAAGCCAGGCAGCTTAGAGAAATATTCATAAGGCATCCTGAGACTAAAAATGTCTTGGTGACCTCGGAAAGCTTTTTAGCAGCTTCTATTGAGTGAACAATTTGCTTGACAAATCCCATCCTCCTTATTGTGTGTGAATTATCCACCAAAAAAAGATGCTGATTTTAAGTATTGCTTCGTTTTAAATAATTCCTCAAAGCTGCATAGGCTTTCTCAGGGTTGTTTCATTACCAGCCATTTCTGCAGGGGGGGCGAGCTGAGCTCCTGGTGACCCCCCTTCCTCGGCGGAGCATACCGCTTGGAAACAAACTCCTGCTGCATATATTTGGCTTCATAGCTTTGTTTGTGCGGATGTTCAGCCCAAAATGTTGTTTCTTTGAGCTTATCTGTCACATGATTTTGCCAGAAAACTGGCAGATAATAAATGCTACAAAGATGCAGATGGTGCAAATTAGTTTAACGTTTGTAACGAGTTCTTTGGAGCTCGGCTTCTCCTTGGTTGTTCCAAAGTCCTCGTCAGCAGCAAGGAGGCCTCACCCCAGGCACTGTAATGGGCGCTGGGGTGCCAGAGCGGGCACCGGGGTGTGCTCAGAGGACATGAGTACTTTCCCCAGGCTGGGAAGGGGCTCGGCCACATGTACATGGATGTGGCTTGAACAATTTTGGCTACCTGCCTATGTCTGCTCTGAGGCCTTGCTCCTTGTGCCCTGTCTGAGGCCAGCTGTGGGGCTCTCAGGGCCACGAGGCCTAGCAGGGGATGAGGGCTGTGGAGGAAAAGCTCAAAACCTGATCATATTTTTGCTTATATCAGGCTTCAGTGATCATTTTAAAGCAAAATTGATTCTCATCCTGCTGTGTTACTGGTTTGCTTTTATTTTATTTTAATTTAATTTCCTTGGATTAAGTGCAGCAAAAGCACATTGAAGGCTGTTTCAGGTAGCGCTTGCTGCTTGTTCTGCCTCCTGCAAGGAGCAGTACTGCTGCACCACTGCAGAGGAACAGGCGGGCAGCAAAGACATCAATAACATAAGTCTCCATGCCTTATCATCCTTAATAGAGTTTTTGCTCAGTAAAACCAGTACGTATTAGGTTGTAGGTGGCCATCCATTCTTTTGACGGAGCAGGTTTTATTCCTGTAATCGTCTCGCTGCTACAGCAGTGCTGATGGGTGAATACCAACTTTATTCTCCCTCATTACGGACAGGCAGGAAGGTCTGTGGCAAAACACCCAGATGGAGAAGTGCTTGGGTGCTAAGGTGTAGACCACCCCCTGGTGCCCATGCTCCTCGGCGTTGTCCTGTGCAGCTCCCCTCCCTCTGCAGGCCTGCTCTCCCTTTCACCTGGCCACTTGCTAGCTCTGTGATTGAGCTGTGACGTAAGGGAACATTTATCTTTGCAAACAAACTGAGATGAAGTCCTCCCCTTTAGAGCCCAGGGAATAGGTACTTTAATATTTGGCATTTTATATAGATAATCTGCCAGCAACAAAAGTGTGTTGCTATGTGCTGCACACGTCTCATCTCGTCTCCTTTAACCCTCTCACTGCAAGGGATCATTTGTAACATCAACAGGAAAACTCCAAGTTCCCTTTTCCCACTGGAAGGCTTCCAAACTCTCTAATTAATGAACTTTTTTCCTCGTTACCCATCATGAGTTGTTCATCAGCTCCTGCCTGAACTGCAAAGTGATGTTGAACTGTCTCAGGAACTCACAGCCAGCATGCCCTTTCATCAGGGGAAATCTCTGAGTATTTACTTGCCTAGATGGTTTCCCTCGTATGTAATTGTGGAGCTTTCTCTCCAAGGATTTAAAATACTTGTTGACATGGCAGGGAAGGCACACTCTGCTGCTCATCCGGGTGCTGCGTGCAGTCTTTAGGGACTGATGTATTTCTCAGTATTCTAAACTTTCGAGTACTTTGATTTTAAAGCTCTTTGCACTAATAATACTTGTCTTATAATGCTGTATTTAAAAAAAAAAAAAAAAAAAGAAAAGAAAAAGTAAGGTTGAAATGCCATGCAGCTGCAAAAAGCTGTGCCTGGAAGATGCAGCCAAAATCCCTACTGTTCTTCAGTGCCATATAACTAAAATTTGAAGTGGCATATTGCATTAGATTTCCTTGAGATAAAAATCGTACACTGCACTTTTCATGATATCTTTATTTCAGCAGCATTAGAATATCAACATATTACCACCTGTTGATAATCTGATAGAAAATATCCAACTTGCCTTGACTGAGAAAATATTCAGTGCATAAAAATGTTACTATTTTCAGTAAACCCTGCCAAGGATGGAGACACCAATTCACTTTAAACTTGCCTAGCACCTTTTGATTGCATAAAGGCTTTGCCAGAAGACCTGACAGGACTAATGCAAAATGCTTCAGAGGACATATTTGCAATATTTTTAATTAAAACCAGGTGAGATCAAGACACTATGCTTCAAAGTATGCTTCACTATATTAGCTCTATTATCTTCTCAAATGAAAGCACACGAGAAACATGATCCATATTTCATATATCCTCATTCTGGGAAAAAAAAAATCAAACCTAATTACTGATAGCATTAAAAAATGTTTAATTTTTCTCACCTTGCCCAGTGTAAAAGTGCACTTTCTGGCTTCAGTTTCAGCTCTCATTGTGTTGTTTCGCACTCCGCCCGTTACTCTTGGCTGAAGGGCATTTGCTCCCTGCACGAAGTGATCTGCCTCAGTGTGGGCTCAGGCTCACAGAGGTCTCCATAGCATCTGCTGGCTCTGACCTGCCACTGGTAAGTGCTGTGTTTGATAAAGGGAGTGAGTGTGTTAAAACAGAGATTACTTAAATGTTCAATCAGTACTCGCATTGAGACAGGGCTGGAAGCATGTCTGAAAATACATAAAATGTACCTTTATGTACAGAGAGGATAATGCACAGGGATGCCTTGCCTTTTTGCTGCTATTCTTTGGGGCATTCTAGAAGCCAGGAAGGAGCAGCCCAGCATGGAGCAGGTCAGGCTGTGGTGGCTGATTGTGCCTTGCGGTAAGGAGCTGGGGCAGGTCGGCACTGGGGAGGTGAAATGCCCACGGGAACCGACCTCTGCGTGGGGTGGCTGGAGGCTAGATGCACACTGCAGCTTCACCAGGTCACGGCTGTCATCTGTGTGCCAAACAAGACAAATTGTGGGAATTTTTCTATTCCTTCCAATATGTCTGCATGTGCAAATGACACTGCCTTTATCTCTCTGTGATATGAGTGTTACCTTTTTGGGTACCTTTTGGTTTCAGCTGTCTCTCTTCATTTCAGCAGATAAACATATCCAACGCGCAGTTATGCAGAGAAACCCTCTGTTTCTCAACCCTGTGTGGGTCCTGGAGATGCTGCTGGGAGTATCATATTCTCTTATAACATGCAATTCATTTTTCTCTGAAAAGGTACCTATTTTAAAATCTGAATTAACATATACTGTGCGGGCAGTGAGCAGAGAAGAAAATACTTCAGAAGCTCCTGCTTTGGAGGTGTCCCTTCAAATTTGGGGCAGGGAGAATTTGCACCTGTACCTCTGCAGACACAGCATGATGCCAGGTCAGAGCCTGTGGTCTTAGCTATGTACAGTGCTTACACTGAACATAAGTTCAACCTAGCTGGCATTAGTGAAGCCAGATGAGGAGACTGGTATGGCTGGAATGTTAAAATCGAATATTGAATTGCAAAGAAATGATATATTTAGATGCCATTTTTAATAGATCTGGAGGATTTGATCACCAAACTAAGATTTAGCACTTGTTGAATATACATTATTGTGGTTTCACCATTCCCCAGCTGAATTTCATAGATTGCATGAGTATAAAAAAATATGCCAGGAACATAAATGTATGTGCATGCATGCTCAGAGGCACACTCATGTGCACGCACACACACACACACACACTGACACACACACATGCATGCACACAGACAGTGCATTGGCAGAACCAGACTCAGGAAGCTGAAAACTACTGAACCAAATCAATAAGGAATTTAAACAGTTCCAATTATCATTCGCATTCCTTTGATTTACAGCCCATTAGTGGATACCAGTGAAGTAACAATTAGGTGTTAAGAGACTGAAGGCCAGGTTAATTTAGGAAGAAGTGGGTTGATTTTCCAGCTGAAGATATCAACAGAATCTCATTTCATTCAATTCAGACATTTCATTTTATTAGAGATATATTTGCTACGGTACATATCTTTGATTATCCCTATAAAAGCAACATTAGGGGCATTTGGCTGTTAACTCAGTAAGGAAAGATGCAGTTGAAAATACAACCCAGGAAAGTCCTCTGAATTCTCTCATAGATCTGAAATGCAAAATCCAGGGATACCAGGAAGATGATCCTGATGGCTACAAGGGATGCCCAAAATTACAACTGGTTGAGACAAACACTTGGGAAAGGTTTCAAGCCATGTACTGTGGTTTTAAGTGTCAGGAGGTCAAGTTCGGGGGATGAGGCGCAGTGCTTGGGTCTGTATATTCTCAGGAGAGATACCGAGGTCTGGCTGCTGTCAGATATGGTATAAAGAGAAATCCTCTATCTGATCTGTTTTGCGTTTCTGTGTGCTACAGCTACAGGAAGCTGTAGCAAAACGGTCACAGATGCACAGAACCGTGGTGTGCTTAGCAAAGGATGCAAGACTGTTCTGTGTGCTGCTGGAGGAGAGCCCCGGCCTTGCTGCACCCCCAGGACAGAGCAAGCAGGTCTGCTCTGACCCATTGCTGGGTCTTCGGCTGGGCTTCGGCGCTGCTCTCTGGATGCCTCTGCAGGTCCGTGCTTCCATAGAGGCACCGGGCAAAGCAAGTAGCAAAGGAAGAGCTGGGTCATTTTGGCTTTGGTGGGTGTCTGCACTGGGTTATCTCTTCACACACAGAACCACTTCCCAAGGGGAAAAGATGTTGCAGATCATGTGGCAAAGGATGGGGCCGAGCCTCATAATGTCTTCATCTGCTGAAATATGTTTCTGTTGTACTGGTTCCAGGCAGAAGTGTGCTGTGGCAGTCTCCTCTCTGACAGCATCATCTGCAGGTTAGTGTTTTGTCCGCGGTGTGTTTGTGTTGACTCTGCCGCCCTGGCTTGCCACCTGAATTGAATTTCTTATCATGTCTCTATCTGCTGCCAATAACGGATGGCGATCACTATTCCTCAAAGCAGAGTATTGCATGGGGGGAAGACAGACACAACCGTGGTCTGTGAGAGTGCTATTGAAAGGGAGAAAAGGGAAGAGGGAGAAGAGGACAAGTCCAGGAGCTTGGGGAGTCTGATGTAAAATGCTGCAGGTAACAACAGCTTGTTGGCAATGAATCTTTCCAACCAGCATGGCCAGTGCTGTGAGGAGCGAGGCTGCTGCTGCTTTCTTTAAAGCCAACTTCCAGCAGCCAGAGCCCTCTGCAGTGCAGTGGGAAGGAGCCTGCAGGGCGAGCAGGAGGTGCAGGATCCAACCCAGCCTGAACTGGGCAATGCAGGCGGTGGAGCAGGCTCAAGTCCCCAGGCAAGCTGAGGGATGCTGCAGCCCTTGGGTTCAGGGTAGGGATCAGCCCCTCTTGTCACTCACAGCCCCCCGGGGCCAAGCAGTGGGAAATGTTCTCATACTTGTTTACTAAAAATTAGATTTTCATCTGACACTTATTTCAGCTGTTCTTGTTGTCCTTATTTTCATTAATGAGAACACACATACGGGCCCATGCACAATTACTTACCATGCTGAATCAAATGTGAAATGGTAACTTGGGAAGATAAAAGGCTTTCTAATGCTTTATCAGTTTCTCAAGCTAGCTATTCCTGTTTCTATCTTGAGGTTTAAATATTTGCATTAAGATCCAGATTGCAAGTAACGGGTCTCAGAATAGCATATGAAACAGGAATTTTAAATGGAAATGTGGAATGGAAAATGTGGCATTCTGGAGCTGGGCTTATCTGAGTGAGCAGCAAACAAGCTGCAGTCTGCTAAAGCAGCTCCTGCTGCTCAAAAGGACATTCAGCAGGGCAAGGCGGCTGCTTTTTTCCGAACTTGAAAATGCTGCCTTGCTGCCATCTTCCTTTCATAATGTATTTTAATCAAGTCACAGGATGGAGAATTTCTTCTTTGCAGTCAATCCAAGCCAGGAATCTATAATCTCATCCAGAATTATGTTATAAATAGGAACAATTTAATACTTTTATATAAATGTATGTCCACTATGTGGTTTGGATTTAATATGAAATGTGTTTTCTCTGCACCTGGATGGAAGTGCATAAATGAAGGCTGCAGGAATGATTCAATTTGTATTTTTCTGGTCGTGAAGGGTAGGTTAGTCATGTTGATTGCTGATCTCAGGCAAGTCAATTAATGAAGTGTTTTCTCTCACATTTTCCATAGCAGGTTGACGTTAGTTGAAACAGGTAACCCATGAGTAGAGCTGTATCATATGTAATGGGGAAATAACTAAACAACCAGCCATTTTGACTGGAGTACGTACCTGTGAAAGAGGAGTCAAAGCAGTTGCAGTTTCTGATCTTCATTTCCATCAGCTCTCCTGCTGGGGTGTGCAGGAAAGGGCGAGCGCTGGCATCAGTGAGTGCCAAGCAGTCCCCAAAGCCAGGCACATTGGGGCCAGCAGGGTGACACTTCACTTCTCATGCCCATGAAGCACTGTCACTGTCATGGAGCACAGGCTAAGAATGAACTAAAGCTTACTGTGCTTGATAAATTCATCAAAATGGCAGTGCAGACACAGGGGTTTGCTCGCAGCAAACGCTTTTGTTGCTCAATGTGGTCACTTGCACAGGAGCCCCTTATGCCAGCCAAGCAAGGATGCCTCGAGGCTGAGCTGCTGAGCTCCCTGGCTGCGTCTGCTATTGTAAAGACTTTAATTCTGCCTGTGTGAATGTGCACATGTGTGAGAAGGGCTGCTAAGTTCTGTGTGCGCCTGTATTTCCAGCGTTCATGTCCACCGCAGGTCAGTCTGTTGGCCAACCCATCCCCCCACACAGGGGCATATTCCTCCCCTGTATCAGCATTGCTGGTCGATGCAGACATGCCAAAAATAATTTTATATGAAACACTCTGCCCAGAAGCTGGGGAGCCATAGCTGTTGTCACACAGCAACTCCTACCACAGCCTCTGGGAGTAATAGAAATTCAGGAGGGCTGTGGATGGCATAGAACCAACTGTCACACGACTGATGAGCTAAAGGCCAAGATTAGGGCTGGGGATAAGGGGTAGAAAAATCACGATAAATAAAAGGACTGCTGACAGCAATTGGAAATTAATTACAATGGCACTTCATGCTAATTCAAAGTTACTGTCCCATGCCCTGGTAATTGTTGATGAGTGAGATTAGCACGGATCATTTCTATGTGAATGCCTTCAACAGAGGCAGAATTGCAAAAAGATGTAGGGCTGGGCTCGGGCTGGGTGGTGTGGAGTTAGCGGGGAGGTCTGCAGGCAGGTCCTGGCCAGGAGCACAAGCACTGGGGATGCACAACCCTGAGCCCCAGCTGCAGGGGAGCTTCACTAAGAAACATTTCAGAAAAACAACTTATGGTCAATAGTGACAAAAAGAACCTTTTTTATTTGCACCCACTAAGTGTTTTCCTTCTTTAAGTCTGCTGATAATTGCTGCCGTGATTAGTTCACGCTCTGCACTTCCGAAAGCAAACAGTAAATCTAAGAGAATGAGGGGTGAATTCATTTTGGCAACTGTTTACAAACATTCATTTCCTATAGAATGCCGACAGATAAATTACTGCAGACTTAGTCAGTCTGCATTTTCTGCAAGTCCCTTGGTTATTTCTTCCACAATTTAAGTGGCAGAATTGGGAGCTTCAGTGTTGGTTTGGCAATGCATTCTCTGGAGGAATCGCTGCTTTGTCACTGCGCACGGCTTCAGTTCACAGCTCCAGCACAGGAGGTAACATCCCCGGGCTGTAGCTCACTGATGGCTTGTTATGTTTTGGAAGGGATTCCACTCAAGAGACCATAGTTAAGATATACTCTTCTTTATAGATAGATAGGTAAACTTGTCAGAGAGAGAGCAAGCATAGTTATTTTGAAGGTAGTACATAATATATATTTATTTTTTTCCATTTTTAAAAATGGACAGCTCAGACTATTACTTGCAAGAAGGGGCTTCATCCTGCACTCTGGGTCACAGTGTGTATTGCTACATACTTCAGTAATTCGGGTGCTCTGCAAAGACCATAGCTTCAGGTTAAGCAGGCAGGAAGCCCAGTACAAAAAGGCAGGGCTTTGTGAAGAGCTGCTCTTTCCCTTTCTTTTTGTGTATGTATACATATTCATATAATACAAATAAAGGAGGCATGCTTTACCATATTATGTAGGCAAAGCTACGTTTACATTTAATAAGAATACAGTAAGAAAAAAAGTGGTATGCAGATTAAAATGCAAGTGAAAAGGAACCCTTCTTTTCATCCCAAATACTGTAGAAGTCTGAGGAGCTTTTTCGAGGTTATCACAGAATCACAGAATGGCCGAGGTGGGAAGGGAGCTCTGGAGATCATCTGCTCCATCCCCCTGCCAAGCATGGTCACCTAGAGCACATTGCGCAGGATGGCATCCAGGTGGGTGTTGATTATCTCCACAGAAGGAGACTCCACAGCCTCTCCGGGCAACCTGTGCCGGTGCTCTGTCACCCTCCCAGTAAAGAAATGTTTTCTCATATTCAGCTGGAACCTCCTGTACTTCAATCTGTGCCCGTTGCCTCTGGTCCTGTCGCTGGGCACCACTAAAAAGAGTCTGGCCCCATGCTCTTGACACCCTCCCTTCGGATACTTAAACAAGGCTATACAAAATGGAGCAGGATTGAGGGCAGAGCTTTTGTTTCGTGTCTTCTTCTTGGCTCTCTTCATCCTTGCTCATGCTGCAGCAGCCTATTCTTTGTTTAGCTTCCCGGATCAATCAAAGAAAGAGCACGGACTAGATCCCTAAAAGCAACTGAAACACGCATTTAGGGAACTGCCCTGAGGGTAAAGGCATTCTAATCGAGGAGCTTACTTGAAGTTTAACTAGGTACTTGAAAAAATATACTTCTAGAGATGATAAGTCAGTAATACTACCACTCATTTTTAATTTAGAGGACTTCACTTTAAATTTTAATTTAGAGTCTTTAAAGAGGACTTCACCACTTTAAGTTTGAATTTAGAATGTTGTCTTAGACTTATAAGGTGCCAGATTTGCAGTTCTGTTTTATTTAATTATTATTTTAATTTTTATTTTTTTATTTTTTTTGAGATGAATTGTTATAGAGGAATGTTTTAAAACCATGTTTAAGGTGCACTGTTTTTTCCTCTAACCAGAAACCTATGCTCATGGGTATACCATTTCATTACCAGGCCTATCTATATTTGCTTGCATTTACCGTGATCTTTGTTATGGGTTCTGCAGAGATACATATAAACACAAACCTGAAGATACATTCAAAGAACAACAATAATTCCCCTTCCCCACTCAGTTAAACACAAAATAAAACAACAACAACAAACAGAAGCATATCTCTATAGCATTCCCTTTAACAGTTAGAAAATGGGGAAAGCATTAATTGGATCAAATCATTTAGTGAGTTTTCCTGTTTAGAAAATAAGTAGTGCAAGTTCCCCAGCCTTTTTTTTAAGTCACTTCTGTTTGTTATAACCCTAACCATCAGACCAACAACATTTGCATTTTGGCCTGGAAGTAGAATCTGTACGTTTGTTTTCATCAGGAGCATCGTATTGTTCTTGTCTGAAACAATGTGGCAAAACATCACAATTACACTGAGCAATCATTTCAAGTTTAGCCAATAATTAGGGACTGATTTATGGCAAAAAAATCCACTTGGGAAACATGATAATAGTCCGTATATTTCTTTGGGTCAGGCAGCCATGTTACATCAAACACTAGATTTGTTATTCCATTTAAATAATTTTGAAATAATTAAGAATTGTGTCGTGCGTCTGACTGAGCAGATCTGAAGCACAAAATCATACATCTAAATTATGAACTGAACTGAATGGAGCATTGCCAGCAAGAGTGAGACATGAAATACTTGCCTCACTTCGGAGGCAAAAATAAGTGAATCTGTTTTCTCCACCTCTGTATTACAAAATAATTGCTATTTTCTTTATATTTATTTCCCCACATCTGCGACTGTGCTAAACATAAAAAAGAATGCTAAAATATAGGTCCAAATGATATTGGGAAAATGTCCAAGCCTGTGCAGTGCTGGGTAGCTGCACCCATGGGTGCACTCAGGGGACATAACTGTGCTAGCAGCAGCCTCACCCACCTACAGCACGGCCGAGGTTTGGTTTGCAGGCATGAGCATCACACCAAGGCTGGGCACCTGCTGACGGAGCGCTGCAGACGGGGTTAGTCTCATGCAGTTATCATGCTGTGTGAGGGCATCCAGTCGCGCTTCTGTCAGCTCCACAAGCACCAATTGTTAGGTAACAAGTCCCATGCAAGCTTATTTCTGTAATTTCCCTAGGCACGAGTAAAAGATATCTGTGTTAAACTCAACAAAACAGAATTTTGGCAGAAAAAAAAAAAGAAATTGTTTCTAGACACTCCAAACTAATCTATTGGCTCGGAGCTTTAATTTGACATCAGTATAATGGCAGTAATTTGGAACTGCTCCCATATTTTCTTCTGTAATTTCCCCTTCCTCCTCAATATACACTGAATCATCAGAAGATGTTTCTATAAAATATGTATTTTTTTTTCTGGGTTAAAGCCAATGAGCTGGAAGCAGTGATGACTTTTTTTCTGCACTGCCTTCGGTGGAATTTGCATCAGTAATGTTCGTGGCAGAGAGAATGTATAGGGCTCATGATGCTTTATTATTTAATTGCTGCTCGATGATCACAAAAATAATTGCAATGGAAGAATTAGGCATTTACAAGGAAAAATATTACTTCTGGAATAACAGAAATGTTGAGGGGGATGTGGTCATTTAAAAACTGGTAATTTTGTACAGGATTTGGTAATTTCTCTAAGGACCGCGAACTATTAAAATTACCACTTGTAAGATGAATGAGTTGACAAGTGCCATCAGTTGTGCTCCGGTGCACATCGCATCGCCTTCTGTCCTGCGGTGTGTGCACGGGTTTAACACACAAGGCATTTCCGTGGAGCAGCCCCAAGGGCTGGGTCACCATGACGCGGGTATCTTTCTGCCTTTGAGTGAAAATCTGATTGATTTCATGAGCTGCCGTGATCATGGTAGGTGATTCAGCCTGGTCTAACAGCCAGAACCCTGCCCTGTTGTGTCACTGGCCATAAGTGGGCTTCCAGCTCAGCATCGCGTGCTGAAGTTCCATATGGGGAATTTTTTGCAGCCTCTTTTTGCAGTTTGGTGTTCAGGCTTTGAGGATGACGTGAAAAAGAAGAAGAACGTACCTTATCCCAGCAAGGTCAGTGGTGCTGCGCAGACTATATCATCTTTGTAGAGTGCTTTGCATTTAGCAGCAACACTAAAGGGCCCTTTTGGTAACCCCCCAGATACCACAGGCATTTCATGGACACTTCACTGGCACACAGTGTGAAGGGGACGTTTCCCTGTCTCTGTAAGCGCCTGTAGGTGCATGGTGGTTGGTTCTCCTGGAGCTGTCATGGGACTGGCTGTCAGGAACCAGAAATAAAGCATTATAGGAAGGGAATAGAAATGTGGCAGGCATAATGGCTTTTGATATCACTTTTATCCATTTGCAGGTTTCAAGGGATCATTTCTAATGGCTAGAAGATTAGTTAAGCAGAGAGCCAGCCCCCAGCTTCATGTAAGCGGTTTCTATTTTCGCAAGGTTCAGCAACCACCACAATCCCCATCAAGTGCCAGTGTCAAATATGCACACCGGCAGGGCATCAGGGCAGAGATGACGCGTGGGCTTTGCTCAAAGCATTTCGGGTGGTGGTGGACGCTGCTGGCTCTGCATCCCGCACAACGCACCCGACTCGAGGAGCTGCCAGCAGAGCTGCTAAACCAGCACCACGTGCGTGCTGCTCCCCGTCTGGTGCACGGTGCAGTCATAAATCCTCCCCGGTAAGTGATTCGGGAAAGAACAAACACGTAAAATGAATCAAGCTGTGTGTGTCAGGCAGCGGCGTGTGCTGTTTGCTAGACTAAACAGTGGGGTAAGGCTCTTCAGGGGATAAATCCACTGCATCAACCTGTGCTAATGCTACCTGCAGTGATATAAAACAGGAGATAAAAATGTGCTTGCTTTGCTTTAGGTAAAAAGCACATTCCTGTCAGATCTGCTGGCTTGTGTGTTCTTGGTCCAGGCTTTCCCAAAGACCTGTTGGCATCCACTCCTATGTTCTCCACAAAAGCCTAGGGTGAAAATGCCTCTGGTCTGCTGCAATCTTCAGCATAAGAGCTTTCAGTGCTCAGGACAGAATTCTATGCTTGAATTTTGATTTCCACAAGAAACACAAGTGGTATGACCTGCATAGTCACATGCAAAACAAATCAGACAAACTGATTTGTCTTTTGAAGTTTGTAACGTGTATTTTTATTCCCTTTTTCAAGGCATGGTGTTTTGTTTGTGGATCTGGCAGGAGGAGAGCATCTCCCCAGGAGCTGCAGCAACAGCGAGGGGCTGGAAGGCACCCGGCTCCCTGCAGCGGAGCCTCTGCGGGACTGCCCAACTGCTCTCCCTGCCTGCGGGATGGAGGCACGGCTTTTCTGCAGGCATCACATCCTCCTACATGGCAGAGGCTGGGCAGGATTGCTCTGTAGCTCACAGACCTTTTGACCACTGTTTTATTTTCCTTTCATTCTCAAGTCAACCAGATTTACTGCTTGCAGAGTAAATATTGGTGCAACCCGCAAGGGTCAGCATCTAGCAAAATGAGTGGTGTTTGCTGAGGAGGTGTTGGGGGGGCTGAGGAGTGGCAGACACCGAAGCAGCCGTTTTGAGACTGCTCCCAACTCCGGTATTTTGATTTTTTCCCCAGTTTCTAGCAATACCACTTTTCTGCCACTCTGCCTCTCCAGAGTTTCTGCTGACAGGACAGAACTGCTGGTAGCAAACACATTATTCATTGTGATTGAGTGCCTAGTAATTACTTTATATATTTTTTCAATTCTCAAATTAAAACCATTTACTAGTAGGAACAGATGTTAAATTCAGGACTCTTGTTGATTGTTAGTGTGACACACACATGAAATGTTTTAAACTAGAAGGCTGATTGAATTTTAAATATGCTGATCACACTGGTGAAATTTAAAATAATTGAAACTGGGAATAACTGAAATGTTTCCAAGAAGGGATGACAGAGGTGGGGTTTGCTTTTCAAACCCATGATTGCACAAATCATGTTAAGTTCTGCAGAGGAAATACAATAATTTTCTGTGTGTTGCACAACCAACCATGGACTTGTATGGTACTTCGTGGTACTTTGGTACTTTAAAATGACAGGAGAAAAGAACTTAAAGATGAACGTAGAATCTATTTTCAAATCAATACCTCAAATGCTATCCACACACTCTGTAGGAATGTGACTCTGTTTGTTTGTTTGTTTATTCAGTAAAATTATATTTTTCAGGGAATCCATCATTATTGCTTGCTGTGGGCTTAGTGCGATCCGTCACAAAGGGTGCATCGTGTTCAAGGGGCCTGATCCCTTGCAGCTCCTTTGCCTGTTGAAAGCCCTGGCTCACTTTCCCCAGCTGGAGAAGGTTAAGTTTCACTCTGCAAGGGCTGGTGGTTAAAAACGTGAGTATATTATTCCAAACCACCCACCAGGGGATCAGACCCTCCGGGCTGGACATTCAGGCTATAAGGGCCACCTATCACTGTTCAGGAAGAGTTTTTTTTGACTTCTCTGGACAAATTTGTCCATGCAGATATTTTGCATAAGAACATAAAAAGCTCAACAATGTATTTATGAGAAAAAATGTCCATTTTTATTACAATGAAAGATTTTTTAGCATTGTGTTTCCTAGTCACCCTACACTCACAATAAGTGTCCCTGCTGGACAGGGGGTACGCATGGTTGGCTCTTTGGAGCCCGGTGTGGGGGCTGCCCCCTGCTTGCCCCGAAGTCACTGGGTGTCCGGCACATCATCTGCACTATCAGCTTAACCAGTCTATAAAATGGGTTATTTGCCAGCTGCATAAAGGTGTTCAGAGGCTTAACTGCTGTTTGTTGAACTCTTTCCTATATTTGAATTAGAGATGATGCATGCCTTGTATATAGAGCTGCTTTTTTTTTTCATAACCTGACTTTGTAGGATTTATTGCGTACAACGAATGAAAATTTGAGTTTGGATCGTAATACAGTAACAATTACAATTAACCTCCACAACTTCTACGTGACCCCCAGGTGTTGTGTTTAAATCACATTGCTTTTAATTAAGTTTAGCCGCCAAGTACTGCTTGTTCCGAAACATTTCACTGGCACTTCCTCTGCAAGGCAATGCTTTAAAGACTGAAATGTTGTGCCCACCTGATCCCATGCGAACTAATGCCAAAAGGTAACAATGCAGGGTGAGGAAAAACAGCCTGAAAAAGCAGTTTCAGAGCAGGTACAACTTTTATTTGCCACAAAACACTTTGGTATAGATGTACTTTCCTCTTACATCTGATATAATTTACAGGCTTACAGAGCTTGCTGAACTTCTCAAAATGAGAAAACTCCCACTGAGACAATAAATTGTTGTTGCACTGAATGATCCTTGACAATCTATTGTCACAATAAGTGCCACATTAAAGCAGCCTGGCACTGATACTGGAGAAAGTCTTATGACACACGTTGTCTTTTGGGGCTGTCATGGTTTATTATGTTCATGATCCATGGAGGAAAGGTTGCTAATAGCAGACATTGACCCACTGGTGGTAATTGCTGTGAAAACATTATTCAAGCTTGTTAAGTTAATGACAGAAGGATGAGGCACTTCCTAAAAAGTTAGTATGGCATCACCAGAGATGCTTTTTTATTTAACTGATTGATCATTTAAAGGTTTATAAAATGCCTTCTCTGTATGGTAACACCGCATAATCGTGTACATAGGAATTAAACAATCCACAAAGCTGAGGCAGAACGGTTGTTGCAGATCTGATTTTCATGTAAAAAATCAAGACTTTTATAGGCTTATTTACATAACAAATCATGGTCTAGCCTCCTTTACCAGTGTCAGCCTGCCACGGAGCTGCATTCAGATGTAAATGTTTATGGTTTGGAGCCTGTGGAATATACAAAAATGGTCTGCATATTTTAGTGATCTGAAATACTTCTGTAGTGAAGAAAGGAGTATAATTTTCTTCCAGCAGAATGAACATCTCTTCCCTAAAACTGTGATGCTTGTATTCTTTCCCAGGGCAAAGCTATGACTTTTCTCTTTCCAGTTGATGCCTGCAGGCTGCCTCCTCAGTATGTGCTCTTCTCCATACCAGAAACAAATCTATTGCAAACCTCTGGGTCTGAGCATCCCTGATGGCCTGGAGCTGGGGGCGAATATCACTCACACAGCTCTCTGACTGGTTAAACCAAAGTCGATGAAAAGCTGCTTACATAGACAACAGGTAGGATAGGTGTGCCTTCCAGATGGGAAAGTGCAGCAGAAGTAGTCAAACTGCTTTGCAGGATAAATGTTCTAACAAGAGGGTCTCTGCCAAATCTGATGACAGTGATCTCTCAGACAGACATTGCTGAGCCAGTGAGGAAATCACAGCCTGTAAGTTATAAGGCAAAGCCAGGAGCCTGATGCAGTTCTCTCGGCAGAGCAGAAGGAGACGAGGTTAAGAGCAAAATGATGGCCAAGGCTACTCTGCTTTTCTTTCTGGAGTTGCCCCAGGTATTTCCTCCAGGCTCAGCCATCAGGCTCTCAGCTTTCCTCATTTTGCAGTGATTTGACTTGCAATCAAAGGACAGTTATAGCAATTTCATTCGTGTCATATTAAACTCGTTTGATTGTGACCAGAGAGCTCTAGAAATGGATTAATAGGTTTTCAAGTTCAGAAGAGGCCATTCCTCATTTAACCTATATATCTGTTGCTACACCATCTCACACCTTCTAAATCTATTAATCTGCTTGACAAACCTGAAAAAAAATGCATAAACCAAACAGATCTTTTCCCTATCCAGTCTTCACTGTCCTGTCTAGGGCAGATGTGACAGCATTCCTGCTTCATGTTTTGCAATTTATGACAATTTTATATTTGCAACCCATACCTAGCTGCTTAGAGGATACATGAAGATGCTGCATGTCTTGAAAAGTTTTCAGATACTGTGGGCAAAACTTAAATTTATGTCAACATGCATTAAATCAGTCCTGCACCTTTTTTAGCAGTTATGACTTTGAACTTCTACATGAAGTAGAAACAGTGACCCTTTACAGATAAAGTACATAAATACACCTTTGCTTAAAAGTCCTTTAGAGAAGTCAGTGCTTTATTGCAGAAAGTCACTAGTCACATTCCTCTCTCATATTAGAAAAAAAGACAAAAACAGGTGTTTGCTCTGTATTTAATGGGTGGAAGAGAAGTAGGGCTTGCTACCTTAGTTTCCATCTTATTTTTAACTGTGTAATTCAAATAAGGATGAAAAAAAGGAAAAGAAAGAAAGCAACAACACAAAACAGAAGTTAATGTTTTGACATACCTCAGTTCTCACCACCTTCCCAGCATCTGTGCTACCTAATAAAAAAGCAATCAGATGGACGGATGAGTTTTCATGGCTTTTTTTGTTCCACACACCGCAGGGGGCAACATCTGCTTCTCCTCGTTCTTTTCCCCCCTTTGAACAGGTAATTAAATACAAATTATTAAATTAAAGCAATGGAAAGAATTAATTAAAAATAGGAAACTTCAGGCTTGAGGGTCTTCACCTCTGTCCTGCAGAAGGTTATGCTGCTGGTGGGAGTGTGGTCCCGTTCGTGACCAGCCTGATACCCAGCGCTGTGCTGGAGCACCCGGATGGGTGCACGTCTGCACTTCCAAAGCTATTGCAGCTCTGTCAGCTCCTATCGATCCACTTGTATTTGATATTGCTATTGGTGGCTGAGCGGTGCCAGTCAACTTCATTCCTGGCTTTGACAAGGCCGTGGTATGGCTGCAGCTTCCCTGGCATTCCCAGTCCCTTGTGTGAATACTGATAGAGCACCATCAGCTTAGGCAAGAGTCATTAAAAGGCGAGCTGAAATGTTAGTCATTCAAGTATTTTTCCAGGTAGAGTTTGCAGTTCTGAACATCCCTGTGTGAACATCAGATTCTGATATTCTCAGCACACAAATCGTCTTCCCAGATAGAAATTCAATACCTCTAGTCAGAACTACCTGTTAAGACTTAGACAGTGGATTAAATATTTACTTGTTCCTTCTTGTGGCTCACCAGGAGAATTTCAAGCGGCACTAGACACTGAGGGCGGCTGGGCTGCAGCAGGCAAACACTGGGGCTCAGGCAAAAACTGGGGCAGGGTGGTGGCAGCAGTCCTCAGCCAAGCCCCTACACCACCACGGCACAGCCCTCTTGTGCTGCCTTCGCTGCACAGCACGGTGTGTGGACAAGTGCTCGGTGCTTTGGGGATAGTGTGGGTCTGAGTAGGAGTGGGCTGGTGCTTGAGCAC
Organism: Cygnus olor; assembly: GCF_009769625.2. Lineage (NCBI taxonomy): Eukaryota > Metazoa > Chordata > Aves > Anseriformes > Anatidae > Cygnus > Cygnus olor. The sequence goes on from NC_049182.1 coordinate 2,349,039, forward strand.
GGAATTGCACCTTGGGATAAAGTGCTTCGAGTCAGAGCCTGAATAAGGTCTCCTACAGTTAAGTTTTATAGGCTTGAGATCTGAGCAGTATGCTGGCAACTGAACTAATAATATTGCTATTTAAGAATCAAATGAAATAAGATTCTAATCTTTCCATACCTTTTTTCCCTCTGTACCCTTAAGTGATATCCATCCAACCACTGAATATTTTGTTCTATTTTATTTCATCAGAAACTGCTGTGGCCAAAATAATTCCATTTTTTACTGTTGGTGCCCAGTTAATGTTTCCTTTCATTGCATTATTCATCCCACTCACTCAGCCTGAAAGAAACACTTGATTGTCACGTAAACCACTCTTCAAATACACTTCTGAACCACAAAGTTATAGTAAAAAGTATAGTATAAATTATAATATAGTGGTTTGTACAATATATTACAGCAATATATTAACCCAAATGACAAGATACAGTGGATGTTAATAAGGCCAGGCTTTCAATGGTAATCCACCTGAGTGATGCTTTTTTGTGTGACTTGTAAAGGTAGTTTATAAACACATCCAAGAACAGTTAAACAAGCAATTCATGCACAATGATCTTATTTCATTCAGCCATATGGTCTTTATATGGTTCGCATCCTTTTTTCCATGTACAGTTTTTCCCTCTTGAATGGCTGCTTGCTCTAACATCTGCGCAGTGTACAGAAAAGCCTGAAATCTGAAGCAAAAAGTGCCCTGGTCTTGTATTTGCAAATAGGTAAGAATTTATTGCAGGAGCAGAGGATAACTGTTTTGAGTTTTTCAGGCTTTGAAAATGACTGGCAGAAGGTCAGTGAATGTATGGAGAGGTAACGTAAGAGAAGGCTGGCAGATTTTCTTTGGCTGGCAGATTGTCTTTGCAGCTCACATACATTTTATGTGTTATATTTCATAAAAGACAGAAAAAGGAACTTCGGTGCAATATACTTTGGAAGTTAATTGGACTAGACATCCAAGTCTTAAGTAAATCAGCTCTATATCATTTGACACACAACATTACTTCAATTAGTATGACTTTCACCATTACCTAGACAGAGGAAAAGATGTACCATGCTAATCAGGATATTAAAGTGACACTAGCATTTATATATTATGGATATTTACTTAACAGATGAATGCAAGATAAATGAGATTGGCCTAGAAATCTTTCTCAGTAGAGAAGATGTGGATTTCCACCCCCCTACCCCCCCAGGAAATTCTTTCTTGTGCATAATCCAGTTATCAAATTTTCAGTGCGTCTTACACCGATACCTCCTGCCCACATGGCAGCTCATGTCACAGCTCGTGGCTCGTGCAGGGTTTTCTGCACATACAGAAACTGCAGGGAGCCTGCAGTTTTCTGAATGGCCCATGAATCTGAAAGGTATTTTGAGGCAGCTACTTTACGCATGTTTTTATGCCGCTTGACCTAACCACAGATAATGGATCAAAATCTGGAGTGTGAAGCCACACATTGAACCCAGTTTTCACCCTCGGCGCACTGTGATCACAGAGTCCCTAGGCTAATGTGTGGACTTTGTAAAGCTGCACCTGATAAAGGTCCAAAGTCCGTGCAGATGTGCCTGTGCTTAGGGCTGTGGACATGCACCTTCTCTAATGCTCCCCAGGTGAGCGTCAGGGACACCTCAGTATCTTCCAACCTCCTTATTATTTCTGGATCACGCAAGCAAACCTTTGACATCCGTCCACAGTGTGGAGGAACCTCAGTACAGAGGAAGGAAGGTATCTACCATACTCCAGAGGGACAGATGTAAGCTTTCCTGAGAGGTTTGTTTGCTTGTTTTCTTGGGAAGGGGCACATTTTCAAGACTGGAAGAACAATGAGATCCAAAATAAAGCCTCTGTTTCCTGCAAGGCTGCGAGGCTGCAAGGCTGCAGCTCCTTGTGTCCTGCTCTCCTGGCCATCACAGGGCCTGGTGCTCTACATTCAAGGAGCAGTTAAAGGTTGTGTAAAGCAACTCGTACAGTAACCTTGTACTAGTATCACTGTCACAATAGTTTCCTGGCCATCCCTCACTCCGGGATCTCTGTGTCCTCAGGCAGAGCAAGTATTCCAGCAGCAAGGGAGCTTTGATTGCGTCTTACCTGGGGCTCAGCAGGGAGGGCAGCTCTCCCGTAGCTCTCGCTGGAAGGGTGAATCAGCTGCCTTTGCTGGATTTTTCCAACATGTACAAAGTATTGGGAGGGGATTTTGTTTTTAAGTGACAGTGATGCAGTGATGTGTTGTCTCCTGTGGTTTTTATTTTGTTTGTTTAAATTTTAAAATTAGTTTATTTCATGCAGTTCACGTTCATTCTTCCCCAAATCTTAAACTTCTCAGGGCAAAGAAGTTGACAAAAGTTGAAGGTGGTGACACAAACCATCCATACTCTCAGTGAGCCTCACTGGGACTTGTCCCAGACCCTATAAAGAGGAAGAAAGGGAATAAAAGAGTGACTTCTTCCAGGGAAAGCACACAAGCAATGGTCTTTCTGCACAGCTGACCTGCTGTGGACATCCCCCAGTCTCATCCCCATCAAGCACTTGTGCTGGGGGCTGTCTTTCTTTCCTACAAAGGCAGAAAAACTGATCACCAAACCCATCAGTACTGCCTTGTTGGCTTCTCCTTCAACAGAGAAAGTCAGCAAAATCCAGCAGCAAGCAAGGCTTGTTTTCTTGGAGTGTGATGACCATTGGCAGGGTTTGTATGTGTGACTGACATGGTAGATTAATTTTATAATAAAAAGGCAACTTTCACATAAATGTCATCAGGAGATATCTTTAGTGCCATGCTCATCTGCCCGAAGGGACGATGTGGTTTTCTATTACTGCTCAGATGCACAATAGCATTTCTCGGCTGATTTAGTTTTGTTTTTTATATTGTGCTGCTGGTTCAATTACAAATACAGACAGGCTGTGCCATTGGCATTAAAGCATCCATCCTCCAAAACACAGGTTCCTCTAACATTCCAACACTGAGGGCACCTAAGAAATCAATGGTCATTTTTGAAAATGTGGTAACATTGTACCTTAGGAATAGGTGGATGTTTGGATTAACATTTTCCCTGAAATTCATTGCTTCATCCAAGTATCTTTTCTAGCACATCTCAGGTCTGGCATAGGCACGTAGCCTAAGATTTCTGTATCAAGCGCATCCCTTCCTGTCACATCTATTTGTTTAATTTTACAAAGATTTGGAAAAAAATGCAGTTCATATACAGTCAGCTGGGGTATTTTAGATTTTTCAGGAGGCACATTAGTCAAGGATTTTGCCCACATTGGGCAGGCTGTGGCCTGGGCCACTCCCTCTAATTGCATCTCTGACAGAAAAGTGTATTGTCAGAAAACAAAAACAAACCCCCACAGATTTTTGACGTGTTGATATTGTGACCTTAATGATGCCTTTTTAGCACAGCGTCTGGCTTTATCTTGCACTTGTATGCATGTGGGGTGAAAATAATATACATACATATATAGATAGATAGATATGTACACACACACATATATTTCCATGAGTGGAAGTGACCTAACTTCCACATTCTGCCTTACTCTTTTTTACTGATGTTATCTTGCCATGGGACGGGGGGAATGCAAGAAGAGCCAAGTTGATTCTCCTGCTATCTTATTGTCTGCAGTACATAAATCTTGAAAAGTGTGCTTTGAATGGGAAAGGATACCAACTTAATGATACATTTACTCTAACTACTGCTGGGCATGCACAGAATCCTAATGTGTGCTGCAGACTCTTCATTGTAACAGATGTTGCTCTCTGCTTATAAAGTAAGTTTATTGCATTAGCTGTCTGTAAGCAGTTTACTCTTTAAAAGATTCATAAAGTAAATTAAAATTATCTAATTATTTGCTATCTAATTTAATAGAGGGGTGATCTTGATCTTCAGTTATTACACAAATGTTTTGATATTACAAGCCAGTGTGCCAGAGGTCCCTTTCTGAGCCCTGAGCATGACAAGAAACCAGTATTCATACCCAGGCACGTCCAAAGCAGCCGTGAGAGCCCTGTGGGATGGTGTCGGCTGCGTGCAGCGATGCTCTGCGGGTGCTGGGTGCTCTCCCTGTCCTCCTGGCACCCACCCACCTCCTGCAGCTCTTGGCAGCTTGTTCTGCAGGCTAGAGCCCAGCTCTGATGTGACGTCTCAGACGTGTCCCTTCATCACAGAGACGCCATGGTGCCAACCAAGCGGAGCGCTCCAAGCAGTTCATAGGCTTAGCTAATGGCCAAAACATTGTTTATTTACTAACCCCTGTTTAACTCTCCTCTCCACCTAATTGACCATTTTGCTTCCAAATCTGATAAAAAGCCGCCTCCCTCCTGCTCCCTGAGGTCCTGGCTTTTTGCTAACAGCTTTGACCTCAGCCTTGCAGGCTGTTGAGCTGGGGTAAAGGGGCTGCATCCCCCACTGGGGAAGGCACAGCGAAATGTGGTGTGGCCCATCGCCGTGTGCTCCGTGTTCAGCCCAGGTGCGGGCGTGCTGGCATTGAGCAGAAAGTCTTACACACTTGACGGGAGAACAGGTGAGCCCTCCTTTTATTGTAATGCTGATATCTACATTTTATCCTGTAGTTTTCTGAGTCATTATAACAAATTGCTCATGCTGGTGTCACTCATTTCCCCACAGATCGCTTAACTCCCAAGTCAGCATGTAGCAAGCTGCAAATGGTATTTCAAAATGAAAAATCACAGGTGTTTTCTGGATGCCATCCAAAGGAAGGAGCACAGATTTCAGGCAGGAATCAGACCACATGGAAAGATCCCCCTGAACGTCTCAGACAGTCGACAGATGGTAGTTGTGACACGAGGAGTCAACCTCCTCACCTGGGAAACTCATGGCCGTGAACAGCAGAAACATACATTTAAATAAAGTCTTCTTTAAAAAGGACAGGCTGAAACAGTGACAATGCCATGTCACACACGTTGGTGCTGTAGGAAGAACAGGGGATACTGTGTCCAGACTCCACTAAATGTAATGAAAATCCACATAATCTTCAGGGAACCACTTGATTATATAATGTATATACATAAGGAACACAACACTAAGGAAGTGATTTTAGCTGTCAGTCATCTTACCTTTGAACCTTCATTATGCCTTATATAAAACTTCTTTCTCTTTGGAACTTCTCACTGTATTTCTACCTCACAAGTGAGCAATGTGCGTGGGCTGTAGCTCCTACCAAAGCACAGTATGGGTACATACATTTTTTTTTTTTTTTTTCCTTTTTTGCTCCTTTGTGCTGATTCCTTTTGCTTTGGATAGCAGTGCCATATTGCTTTCCAGTGCAGGGTACGTGTCTATATGTGCTCTGTTATTATTAAACTGTGATAATGGCTTTTGCTGGCCTTGAGGAGAGGATCAGCATGGAAAGAATCTTCTGAGATGATGCTCGTGCAGTCCAGATTAGCTACTTGTGGAAGACTTTTCCTCTTTTCTGATGCTAGTTGCAGTTTAGAATTTATTTTATTTTATTTTATTTTATTTTTTTATTTTATGTTTAATTTATTTTTGTTATGCAGAAAGCACTGCAATAAACTAGTACCATCACCTTCACATAGTTAGTATCTGTATTAACTTTGCTAGTTTATTCCATTTGGTCTCTGATTTATTCAGGGACAACAAATGGGGAAGTCTCATACCTTTTCCTTATCCCTCTCTCCACCTGACAACAACATTAATATACCAGTTGAAAAAGATACCAACACTTAGCAGGATTCCTTATGCCTTTGCTTAAGACTGGACTTCATTGAGAGTGTCTATTTCTGGTGATGGAGAAGGAAATAGAGACAAGAGGGATGTTGCATTAGGCTGCCTGCATAGAGCTACTCTGTGTTGGATCTCTCAGAGTACATCCAGCGCTGACACAGAGAGAAATTCATTTCCAAGTCCCAAGATCGGAAGACTCATGTAGGTGCGTGTTGATTAATCAGCCTCTCCTTTCTCAACAAATTTGCTTGCAGAACATTAAAGGTAGCACTTTTCATCACAAAATGTAGCAACTCATAAAAGCAAATGAAATTGCCAAATATATATAAAATGGCAGAACCACAGGCCAAGGAAGATCTTTATTAGAGAAGTTGAAAAAAATTATTTGAATCAGTATTAATTTATGATGATGTCCAGGATTTCCCCTTTGCTGCTGGTTTTTCTCTGCAGTGACTACAGTTGAATTCCTGAGATATGTGTTAGTTGTGAAAAGACTCACAAGGTGGCTGAGCTTTAATACCTGAAGAAATACAGATCTGACATCTGTAGGAGAATACTTCCTATTTGGCTTTGAAAAAAAAAAAAAAAAAAAAGCTGTAGGAAAGCTATAGCTATGGTGCTGGGTTTTAATGTACCATGTTGTTAGCGATAACTGCTTAATATTTTACTCATAGATTCCTTTGGGTTCACTTAAACAGCAGCCTTCCTAAGCACAGCAGAAAGAAGTGAAATGATAAATTAAGCTAGGTCAAAGAGGAGAAATTATTTTAAATGAATACAAACACCTAATTTGTCTGGACTTTTAATGAATTGAAACGCCAGAGTTGCTAGAAATGACAGCATTGTAAATACTATTTATCTTTACTAAAATTTCCTTACTTCTTCCCACTCCCCGTTCGCTCGTACATCAAGTCAACATGGTGAGGCTTGCTCTGCCAGGGTGGAACCAGAAGGAGGGCTCCCAGTCCCTTCGCACCCACAGGGCCACCCTCGGTAACACCTGGCTGGGTCTGCAAGGGCATGGTGGGGACCGGAGCTGCTGGGCAGGGAAGGGCTGTGCTGCTCCTTGCTGGGTCCGCAGTGACGGCTGTGTTAGCATCCAGCACCCCCTGGCATTTTTAATGTCAAGTATTTCAAAATGCATTGCAGAGGAATTGCGTTCAGTTGGTTCAGGCCCTTCAGAGCACATCCACGTTTGCCACGGCGGGTTGTGTGCTGTCAGCACTGGCTGGTGGAGCTTGGTGGTGCCCTCCTCTGCTGGCCCGGTCACAGACCTCTGTGCCAGCTTGGTACCTTTCCATCAAAAACCAGAACGATATTGGCCAAATTAGGGGATGACACTTGGAGGGGAACTTGCTTCGTTGCCAGAAGGTTAAAAAGTTTGTAAGTGCAGTGAGAAGATGCTAATTAGAAAACAGAGGTGGGAGAGGCTCCGACAGGCTGAGGAGCAGAGCACCCGCAGGGCCGTGCTGCCTGACGTGTCGGCCTGCACATGAGGCTGTAGAGAGGCAAAGTGCAAAGCCAGGTTTAAATACCCACCTGTTTTATCCTGCTACAAAGGGCAACGAAGCCCTTTTCTCTTGATCACTAATGAGCTTGTGTTTCCGTTCCTGTTGCTCATTACTTGCAGAACCCATCAGTCCGGGGGGACGCTGCCATTTATTACAGGGCTGGCCATTGGCAGGTACAGGTTAGGCATTCCTGTACTGTAAATAAAATGCTAAATAACAGCATGTGTGCAAAAATACAAAAAGAAGAGAGAATGAGGATGGGGGGTGACAGCACAGACCAACTTAAATTATCTGCTTTCAGTGCTGTTTCCCAAAGGACTTTTTTTTTTTTTTTTTTTCCCCTAAACTATCATATCTCATGGGACGGTGCAGTAACAGCTGCTGAATCCCAAGGAGGCTGAAGAAAAGGGACATTGGCTGCAGCTCTGTCCTGCCACAGAGTTGTTTAGAGGTGGTCTAATTCATCTGCAGTGACTTTATTGTAACAAATATTATTCAGAACAGAGTGATCACATTATATTTTAGAAGAAACAGATAGTCCAAGGAGAAAGCTATTCACACTATATCACGGAGAGTAAGATAAGGCTTTTATTTACTTGGAAGCCAGTCAGGGCATTAGTTCAGATAATAAGGGCTGGCTGGGAAAAGGCACCCCTGGGGCCCAGACCATGAAGGCACGAGGCTCTCAGAGACTGCAGCCTTGTTTATGAGTCTCCTTCCTTTCCCTGTGAGAGGGATTTTTTTCCCATTTATTTCCAAGTGAGGGAAAAAGTCTCTAAGGATCAGACTTCCAAAACAATTTCTTGTGCGTTTCTTTCTTTTCAGGTGATGGGTAATGCCTTTGGTCAAGCTCTCATTGAGTTACCTTGTGCAGCCACAGCTGTCTTCAGCTCCTGGGCTTCGCATTTGCCATCATCCTGCTTGTCCATGAGGCTTTCCATGAGGGAAGGAGCAGAGGTTAGCCTCGGCATGCCTGGGGAGGAATTAGGGAAAGCACAGCATCAAAGGACAAGCTTGCAATGTGGCAAGTTGGAAAGGAGGTGCAGTAGTGTATTCCGTTCCTTGCTGCCATTTGGATGTGCCTCTGCAGGTGGCGTGCCCTTATGCCACGTCCTGTGGAGTCAAAATGCTTTACCTTTGGAGGGGAAAGACACAGGGAGCCATATCTGAAAGGGTCACCAAAGGAAGGGAGCAGAAGTAAAAGTTAGCACATCTGCTTTGCTGAGGATACTTAAAAAAAAATAATCAAGCAGTAAACACATCATTGCATAAGACTGAAAATGCTGTGAAATGTATTTATTACACCTCTTTATAATCTGTATATGCAGCACTTCCAGCTGCCATAGTAACATCTGCATTTACTTATATTCGTAACTTCTGCATTTACTTGTATTCATACCTGGCTATTTTTAACTAGTGATCCTGGACCAGAGGCTGCCTCTCAAATATTACGGCTAAGGGTAACCCCAAACCGTGCTGTACAACCATAGTCCATAGTCCAGTCTTTACTTCTGTAATAAGAATAACAACTTATTGGTGGTTTTGTCAGCACAGGATGATTTTTTTTTTTTTTTTTTTTGCACAGTCCTAGTAGGAATACTAATACATTTTGATATCAGTGATTTCTATGGTCAATTAGCACATGGTGGGGGCTGCTGCCTTGCCCTGTCACTTAATGATTAAATCATGTAATGATATAACCAAAAATGTAGTAAATAAAATAGGACAAATGATTAAATAGCTTAAAATTCACCCACTAAGGCATTTAAAATAGTTTGTGAATATTTATTACGGGAATGATCTGTTTAATGAAGACTTAAACACCCTCCTCACTGAACTGATGCTACTTAGCTAAAGTATCTGTTACTGTAGGAAGATGAAATTGCATGCCCCATGGGACAAGGCATCTTAAAAAAAAAAAAAAAAAAAAAAAAAAGACACAAGTGAGTTAAACGTTTGTTCTTCCATTGAATTACAAATTGGGGCTGCAGCTGCTGAGTTTTCTGGTCAGAGCACAGGCCCTATACTGAGTCATGGGGGCACAGGCTACAGGGATGCAGCCCAGGAGGAGGGCTTTTGCTTTGCGTGTGAGCAGGGATTTTACTCTGCCTGCAGTAACTTGTCTTCAATGGGAATTAAGCACATAAATCCTTACATGCTGAACTGAAGACATAAGTGATGGGATTGTTAGTATACATCATCGTCTTCTGTTATTTTATTTTATTTTATTTTATTTATTTATTTTTTATATTTTATTCTGAAAATATAAATCACAAATAGCTGGAACATTGGCAAATCCAGTATTTCTATTGATTGCTTCATACTCAGAAAGCTATTTCTCCTTCCAAATATTTTTAAGCCAGTTGCCAGCCAGGGCTCTGCTTCTGTTTATTCTGGACTCCACACAGAGGAGGAAAGCTTGCCATGAAATACTGCCCAGAGAGGAAGGAGGTGGAAGGACACCTGCGCTTTGTGCACAGAGCGGTCGGCGGGGCAGGTGCCAATGCAGGAACGAGCTCTGATGCTGTCTCTGGTTCCTTGCTTCACTTTTTTTGTGTACTTGGAGCAGGGATGAATGCTTCCCAGGCAGTCCTGGTGCAGGCGTCAGCTGGGGGAGGAGGCCTGTCCCTGTCCCTCGGGGGCATTGCTTGCACCACCCCTGCCACCCACCTCTGCGTGAGCCCAGACAGTGAAGGGCTCACAGGGACATTTCCCACTTTACCTGCGGTGCTTTGCTCTGCTGCCGGGGGGGGACAGCTCTGCGGGAAGCCCTGCGGGCTGGAAACCTCCACCCTGTGTTGGGTTTCATCCTGCAAAGCTTTGTCGTCTTCCACAAGCCACTTGACACTTTGACTTCATTTAACGTCAGGAGCAAAAGTAAATAAATAATGAGAAAAAGTGTTTATTTATTTATTGATTATTTATTTTATTTATTTATTTTTTCACATAAGTACGCTGGAAGCCACTCAGTGTGTCTAATCTGTTGAAGAATTATGGTAATGTTGTATTAGATTTCGTACAGTGCCTGGCTCCCCCCTTCCACGCAGCAGGGCTGCAGTGACTGGCGCTGCCCTGTCCCTGCACCCGCAGCAGGACGGCTGCCGCAGCGCCCGGCCCAGCCTCACCCAGCAGAGGTGTCCCCAGGCTTCCTGCAGAGCAAAGGATCCTTTATAACCACCTGCTGGCACTGCTTTCAAGCCATTTGCTGAGCTGCAGCTCTCACAGCCGGTCACTGGTGCTAATGTCGTTATAGCACAGGTCTCCTCACAGGTGAAGCCAGCCCTCCAGCCCAGTGCTCCAGCAATAGGAGGGGATGTCCTCGGCCAGGCACCTCTGTCCAGCTCAGAATTAACCGTGAATTCTCCTAATACCTTCATATGACCTTCCCTTCTCCACATCTCCCAGCCAAAAATGGTGGAGATGTGCTGCTACTGCTGACAGTGACAGTGTCAGAGATGGGTACAATTGTTTTTGGTGTTTCTTTTTCATTGATATAAATCTAAACACACACACACACACACACACACACACACCCGCCTTCTGAAGGCTCTTATATCAGGAGTGCTCTCTGCCTCCTGCAGCCACCCAAACTACCTGGGGAAGCAGGGAAGGCAGCGATGGGCTGGGTTTATCAGCCTCCACAGGATGCCACAGTCTGCCAAAGCCTCAGCTGGGGCAGCAGTCACACAGCCCCAACACCAAGCCCCCCGTTCTCCTCCAGCTCTGCCTCCAGACACAGCAGCTTGGCTTGAATCTTCCTGAAGCAACTCATGAAGTTTGCCTATCATGCCTTTTTCCTTCCACCGGTGAAGTGACAGGAAAACCTTGGAACACTCCACATTCACTTTATTCGCCCAGCCTGTACTGGGGCTGGACGACCTGGGCTTTTTTCTGGCGCTGAGTTTTCAGCAAATTGCTGCCCCCCTGTCCTGTCCTGGCCTCCCCCGGGGAGGTGTCAGAGGGATGGCAAGCCTGCCCCTCGGCCACAAGGCACCTGGCTGCGGGCTGAGCTCTTCTGCAAGCCGTGTGGCATCCATCAGCTGCCTCCCTCCTCTCTCCTGCAGCACTGCGAATACATTACTTGCCCCCAGTGAGCATCTCCTTCCAGGCTTGCATTAACACCGTTGCCACCTCGACTCCTAATTTATTGGTCAGAGTGTGCTTTTCAACACTATTTACAGCCTGGCTTAATAGCATGTCTGCATTTTGCTTGCTGCAGACGGTAATTCAGGGATTTGTTTGGCTGACTTAAAGAAACATTTTGAAACAGCTGCCAGTGGGTTAGGTTTTATTGCTGAAAGCATTTACATAAACACGAATTTAACACATTCTGTGGCCTCACGATGTTTGTGAAGACAACCTCTGTACTGCCTTGGTTTGGGTGGGGTGTTTGACCCAAACCCGCCTGTAGCTCCTCAGCCCTGTGCCCTATCCAGAGGTCGGGATATTGCTACCATGGCCATGGGACTCTGTGCCTGCTGTGCCACTGCTGCCCTTGCTCACCCGGGGTGGTTGAAGCTGCAGCTCGATGCAAGCCTGTGCGTAGAAAGGTGGTGAGCAGCAGCCAGTGGGCTCTTGGGGCCAGGTTTTCCTTTTTCTGCCATTTTTGATGTAATTCCAGGTAAGCGTGTCTACTAATCACCTTTATTTCCCTCTGTGACAGTAACGTGGGGTGATGCATTTACCTGGTTTTGCTCAGGAGATGCAGGTACTGCAAAGTGGCTTTGCAGGACATCCAGGGAAAGTGCGAGAGAGCAGCAAGCGCTGGGAGTCCGCCTGCATCTAAATTTCAGAAATCAAAACCACCACCTTCACTGCTGCCCTTGTTCCTGCCCCACATTGCCAAAAACGTCCCGCCTCCATTAAAATGCCCTCAAAATGTGTCTGGGAAACAAGTTGCCAGACGTGCAAGGGGGTGAAGGTGTTGCTGGCACGCTCGCTGTTACTTGTGAGCGTTTTCCCCCTGCTCTTTCCTCGCAGTGTCGCATACGGCTGCAGGAGCCGCAGCTTCAGGGTGTTCATTAGCGCATCCCCGCGCATCCCCGGCCCCGGAGCCCCCTGAGGCCTGTAAGAGGAGAAAACAAATGAAGCTGCGCTCGTTGACCGTAACACAAATTGACTGCTACTTTCGCTGATGTTTTCAACATAATTCATTTCGGCTCGAACATGTTGACTATCTGCATAATTTCTCCTTGAGTAGTTTTACTGCCATATGGGACACTGCGGACCTCGAGCTGCCGGCTCTGCCTGTAACCCCTCCTTGCTTGCATCAGTCCCACGGAGCGCGCGGTGCCTGGCTGCCTGGGACTGAGCGCCTGGTTTCTGCAGTCTCGGGTGTGATATTGCCCAGCTGGTGAGGACCAGGAGCTCCAGGTGGTGTCGGAGGCAGGGCTGCAGCGCTGCAGGGATGCTGGGGCTCTGCAGAGCTTGGGGCAAGGCATGCGGAGCAGCCCCTGATGGTGAAGTGCATTTTTAGGGTACAGAGAGGGTTTTAACCGTCAAAGCAGTCAAGTTGGGTGTTTTCACCAGCACTGATTTGAGCTTCTGAAGTAGAATAGTATCCAAGAAAAATGACCAGCTTAGCCTTGCTGCACAGGAAGACTTCAGAAATTCTTCAAAAAGCTCCTGTCCTTTACTATTTAGCCTTAATGCAAAGCATAACCTCTAGCAGCATTTGCTGCAGCTAATACTGATGACAAGCTAGGATGTCTTTCAATGCAGACTTCATGTCTTAATTAAATGGAATTTGTTTCAGCAAATAATGCTTGTCAAAAGTGCCTTTTTTTTTTTTTTTTTTTTTTTTTTTTGCCTCTTACAAAGATGCTATTAGACATTTCAATAATCAGCCATCTGTGTCTCAGCCTTACAATAGCTCCAAGTGAAGGCAGACTAATTTTTCCCAGGCCAAAATTGTAATTATGAATTAAATACACAGGAATGTCAGGCCAATCTTAAATATAGGAACAGAGAGCCACAGTACCCTGAGCATGAGAAAAGCAGGAGCTCACCCATTCCAGCCCGGCGCTCTTGTACCTGCTTGACAGAAACACACCCCTGGCAGTGATGGGTGGCAGATCCCGCACGTGCCGCGTGTGTGTGCACAGAAATTGCAGTGCAGGGGCTGCTTCCTGAGGGCAGAGAGGAGCCGTGCTCTTCACGCAGCCTGCATTTCAGCCGGGCGTGTAGGTGCATCTCTAAAAGCCACTGACTGCACACTTACATCCAGTGCAGAAGGGAGGCAGTCTCCTGTCACCAATAATCCCAGCAATGAAAGGATAAAACAGACAATGCCAGCGTGAGTTTAAGTTTTATTATAAAATTTACGGAAATAGAGCATTTCCAGTATATCTAGAGAGAGCACTTGGTGGGATTCTCTTTTGCCCCTCCTCTTGCACCCCAGGTGTTACTGCCAGCGCACAGTGTCCGTGGTACAGTACAACACAGCACAGCAAATACAAGAGTAGTTCAAACATTGCACAAGAATTCTGTGTTGATACAAATCTCTACTAAAGTTAATGCATTAAAAATACTTCTATATATTTTACAAATAAGGGGGAAAGTTCATGTGTATGAGCATTAAAAGAGGAGTTTTTTTCAGGCAACACTTTTTTTTTTTTTTGTCACAGATTTTTCCAGTGTATGAGTTCAGCACCGAATATTGTTATTACTCTGTTTTGAGACAAATGACCCTGACTTTTAGTGAGACTGAAAGGGAGGACGTGCTGTTGGTGTGTCGGAGCATTGCATGGGCAGCAGGGCATGAATCAGGCAGAGAGACTCCTCTTTTTTTTTTTTTTTTCCTGAGCCACAGCTTTCCTATTTAACCACAAATTTTCATTAGCTTTCAGTGTTCTCAGTGAAATCTGGGAAAGAAATAAGATGTTTGCCTTTTACTTGGAGAGACGCACATAATTTGTTGGGTTGTTATTTCTGGCCACTTGCTCAAATATTTGTCCAGGGGGAAAGGGCAGGACAGGTGTCCTGTGCTTGGGAGGGCTTTATGCCTTCAGAAGTGGGAACTTGGTTTAGCTGGTACACTTTAGGGATGTGATAATTTTTCCCATGAGTGCACGCAGGGCTTCCAGGAGTTAGTGCATCTGTAAACCATAGTGTACTATTTTAAACTGTATTTAAACTGCACGATTAACACTGCAATTGCTTTTATTTCTAAAGCAAAAAAAAAAAAAAAAACAAACCAATCCTCTTTTTTCCCCCTCCCCCTATCTGACAGTCTGATATACATACAAATCTTTGATTTTTAGTTTAATGCCAGACCCCTTAGCTAACGCCACAGCATGCTCAGGTGCACTTCTCCAGTCTTGCTGACCAAAATGTGAGAGGGCACGATGCAGGTCTCTGCTTCTTTGATGGTACAGCAATGCTGTGCCTTCTGCTCCAGCATTTCTCCTGCACCTTTGGCTTCACAAATGGCCAGCAGCCACTGTGGTTTGTGCTGATGTGATCCATGTGTGAGGGGAGAAAGGGCAACATCGCACCAGGATGCTGTCTACAGTGTGCTGTATATATTGCAATTCCCCTCCCTTGCAATAAAAGATAAAGGTTATTGAAGAAGATTGAAAAAAAAAAAAAAAAAGATTTGGAGAAAATGTTTCTGGGTGTGAGAAAATGCCTTGACTTTAGAGAATGCAATCTACATCAGGGACAAGCTGATGTAGCGACTGGATTGAAATAGTTTTACAGAGAGAAAATACTGAGTAATTTTGGTTATGGGACAAAGAAGGCATCATGTGTGCCAACGGTTCGATGCCAGTGCTGGCATCTTGGGGATCAGAAAACTACCAAGGGAGACGCGGCCTCTCAGGGGCATTTCAGCTGGGCTCGGTATGGGCAGGGATTTTAACTGCACGAGGACTAACGTGATGGTGCTCTGGGTGAAAACAACAACCTGAAGCTGATCTGTTAGGTGGGGTATCTGCCATTTCAGGTCAGCCAGTTGAAGGCAAATGATGCTACAGTGGGCAATTAATAAGCCAGTAGTAAACCTCTAGTTCTGGTCTGCCAGAATTCTCAACACCGTGTGTTAAAGTAACTGTTTTGGTGTCCCTGCATAAATAAGACTGGAGCCCAATGCAACACTGCAAATACAGATCGATGTAATAACATAGCTGCTTATATCGGACTGCCTGCACAACAGGCTGTGCACGTCTGATGTTTAGCTCAGCAGCAGCTTACAGCAGGTAGTGGTCTGGGGGGTTGAAAGCAGGAACTAATACAGATTTTTATTTTTATTTATTTATTTAATTGTAATAGAAATGACTAGCAGATGCCTTATTGCTCCCTCCTAGCTTGGTTGGACCTGCCAAAGGGAAGTGGGAGTCCGAGATGCTGGACCATGCTCAGGCCAGGCTTTGCAATCCCTCAAAACAAATCCTCTGCAGCAGTTATGCTGCTCCCTGCATGTCAGCCCTTCTCCTCCTCCCCAAGTCAGTTAGCATCTGGTTTATCATGGCCTTAAATAAAACATTAAAAACTCTTCCTCTGCAGTACTCCTTGCAGTAAAAAATAAATAAAGCGCCTTTTCAGGTAACGCTCAGCTCCCTGCCCTGCCATGATTTCAGCGCAGCCGAGTGCCAGCTTTCATCGTACGAGCAGGAGGACCATGGCCCTGGGGCCAGCTGCATGGAGCCGTGCATGGCATCACACACGTGTGGCTGCGGGAGAAACCTTTGCTAATCTGGGAATTTGATTTTCACTTCTGGAAATGCCAGTGCTCTGACCTTTGTGTGTTGGGATGGGCGTCTTGTTTGATTTAGTGCTTGTCTTGTTTACCGGGCGCAGCTGGCTGGCTGCTCGCTGCTGTGCTCACTGCCTTTATCTGATGGCTTTGGACAAGTGTCAAAGGCACCATGGACTGCCAAGGGTGAGATGCTGAAGTGCTTAATTAAACAAGCCTCTAGGCAGTGGCAATTTGCATGGTGGAGGCACTGCAGCAGGGCTTTTTCTTTTTTGAAGTTAATATTGGGAAATGTTTAACAAAAATAATGTTTTTTTTTTTTTTTTTTTTCTGGTCTTGCTTTTTGTCTTGCAACTACAAGCATTTAGAAAATATGACCCATACTCCCCTGCATTTCCCAAACTGTAAGACGTAAGAAGAGAGCTGCAAGAGCCTTGTTTACCTTTGATTTTTGTGCCACTTGCATGAGTTTTCATCCCTTTTCAAGATGCTTCCTTTTTGTTACAATCAAGGACAAATAAAATTACTGAAAAGAAGGAAAATGAAGGAAAGCAGAGCTTCTCTGCAAGCCTGTCATGTCTGTGAGGAATAGCTTCACCCGGGCACATCTCCCCAGCATTTCCATACAAACACGCCACTGCGACAAAGAGTTCTGGGCAGCAATTTGGCTGGTGCCGCAGCTGGGCTCGTCCTGCTCTAACCATCCTCCCCTGCACAGGCTGTAAGTCCTGTCTACCTGTACTTAGGTGGCCAGGGACTTGGGCAACCAGCGTATTTTGACAAATAAATCAAGCTGCACTGGCCAGCTGTCATTGCATGAGGACTGAGGTATTCAAATAAATAAATAAATAAATAAAAATAATAAAATAAAAAGAGTTGTGGCTCTGTGTTTGTCCCTTAGCGGCACGTGACGCAGCTCTGTCCCAGGCTGCAGCTCAGTCCCACCTCTCTGGCACCAGTTCCGAGTCAGTGCCTTTGCATTTTTGGGGCATCCTGGCTTTTTCCACATGTAAGCAGCAGTGAAATATATCTGCCTGTCTTTCTGTCTTCTCTTTTCAGGGTCATGTGCAACATCCTTCCTGTTTTTTTATTTTCAGAGATCAGTATTAGAAAAGAACCAATCCTCTTGTTGCTGCTGTTTGAAAAAGGTTGGCATTGCAGGTGTCTGGGTCTTCCTCGAGCAATCTGCAGGTCATCATTAGTGCTTGCAGCCCCAGCGTGCTGTGCTTGGCTGGGAGCTCATCCCATGCTCAGCACCAGAAGAGAGGGTGGGCAGGGGAATGAGCTCCAGGAGCAAGTAGGTAAATATAAATTCGATCTCTGCTGTGTTTTCCATAACCTAACTGCATTGCAATTTTTTTTTGGGGTGCATTCAAGAAAAAATGTGCAAAGCAGCGATTCAGGCAAATAAGTGTAGTGTCAGATGTAATGCAGCACAGAAACCAGGTGCTGGCTGCTTGCCTTGCAGCATGCACTTTGTTTGAATGAGCAGGATTTACCCTGGATTTTCTAAGGGACAAATTATCCAAGCGTGAGTTGTAGGATACACAGTAAGACAGGGAAATCCCTGGGGCCAAGTGGTCCAGTCCCAGTCCCAGTCCCAGGGGTTCAACAAAGACCAAGAACAGCTATGAAAGTCCCCCTTTAAATGTTTGCTTAAAATAACGCCCTGAATGGGGGAGAGACCAAAGGGTGCTTAGAAAAAATATGCAGGCATCATGCCATGTCTGCGTTGTTGATTAACAACCAGGTTGTACACTCACATCAACTCTTTAATCTCCCCCAGCCCCAGTTCCTCCTTTTCCATCATTTCATTGACCTGCTGTAAGGTCAGATGGGGAATTAGCTCTTATCTCCTTACAGAGCAGAGAGCTTGGCCTCCTGATCTGTTTTACACAGTACCTAGCACGCTGCAGGGCACTGCAGTAATTAAGACATAATCATGGTATAAATCAAGTAAATAAGTACTTGTCAACAGGTCATCAGGACTCCTGTGTCTCTCGGGCAAAGCCGTGTTCATGGGGGTCAACACAGCCCGACAGCCAAATCCTTTCCATGGGGGTGAAATGTCTTTCGGCAGCCCTAATGGCCAAGTCCCTTTTGGCAGGGGCAGCTGAGCAGTCTGCCACCGATCCCAGGGGTGTGCCTACCTCTGCCTTTAGGAGCCTTTAGGAAATTGTGTTACTTTTGGTAGTGGTTAAAAAAAAATAAATAAGTGATGTATTAATTGATAAGAACAGGTTGTCGCAGATTCCAACGCAAGGCACTTGTGACTTTTCTCTCCAATTAAAAAAAAAACACACATGGACAGTTTCAAAATAGTCAAGGGGCTGTATAGTGAGGTTAAGTAAAAACACTCGATTTAGACAATGGAAATATTAAGGGAAATACTAAGAGGAAACACTATTTGCATTACACTGCTATTTAGCCCCAACATTGAATGGAAAACGCATCTGATCTTGGGACCAGTCTTATTGTCAGCCAGGAATTATTTTCTTCTGTGACCCGAGTGTCAGAATACCCAACGGATATGGAATAACTAAATGGTCATTACTTCACTTTAATTTCATTTCAATTAATCATTGTGATTAATTAATCAATTTATTAGGTAGGAATTAATTGTTAATTGGTGGAGAACACCAAGAGAGTGGGAAAGAAACTGCAAATAAGGCAATGCACCCTGCTTTTGACAGAGCTGGAAGGCAAAAATGACTTTTGGTTGACATTTTTTGAGTATATATAAAATCTCCATGTCATAACAAAAAATAAAATCAGAGTAACAAATGTGCAGCACTTTAATGTCAGAATTGACCATCATTGGAACTGTTCACAAGTAGTGTGGACAATCTAAGTTGTACTTCATTTTCTAAGTATGATATATAGCCGTTAGGATAATTTAGAAAACACATCACCAGAACTTGGGCTGACGGGGAAGAAAGGGAACATCTTTGAAAGGTCCAAGTGGGAGTTTTCAAGTGAACGCTATTCCAATAGTTTGCAACAAACAGGAAGAAGTGAGGTCTGTTACACATCTTTCACAGCCTATATATAAACCAGCCTCAAGAATATTTACCTGAACAGATATTTACATTTTTTTTAAATATTCTTAAAAAAGTAATATTTGATCTATGACACAATGAACGTCTCTACAGGGAAACATAGGCATAATAAAATATTCAAGAAGTCATAAAAGATAACACGAGAGCAGTGTTTGGCCTTAGTAAAACACATTTAGGATGACCGCAATGTATGGATACAGCTTCAATCAAGAAAGGAGTTGTGCATATTTAAAGGTACTTACAAAGCTGGTCTCCTCCTTTTCTTGACATGGGTATGTTTCCTAACCAGATGAGTACAAAATCATGGACACCATGCATTGCTAAAGGAAGGCTATGCCAATCTCTTTTATATGCCTGTGTTGCAATGATGGGATAGTCTCTTCTAACCCCTATGGCTCATAAGTGAAAATACATGTAGGTTTAAGCCTATGGGTGTTGAAGGGCAATTTAAAGGACTCCATGTTTAATGAATTCATAGGATTCATCTCCTGTTCTCGTCTGTCTGAACAGATTTTTATATATTCTCTATAGAACCGAAATGGTTTAAAATACTTCAGGTCTACAGCCATGCTAAAATGCTTCTCTTTTGGTTAAAGTTGAACATTTAAAGCAAAGATTACCACCGCTAATCTGCATCCTTCTCATGTAAAAATCCCTCTGTGTGCATCGTGAAATGGGTGACTTCGAGCATCTGTGTTGGAAAATAATTACTGTGCCACTAAATATCACTGGATGTGTGCAGCACTTGCTTCGTACAAACTCTGGGCAACAAGGTCATTCTCAAAAGGAGCTGGGTCTTTCAAAAGGCCAATGTGTGGCTCTGATGCAACAGACGTTTACCTTCAGAGAGAGCTTTCACCAACATCAAGCCCACATTTTCAAAGCAGCATGTGGGATCCAACTGCTCGCAGACATCTGTTCGCAGTGGCAGTGGTGCTCCCATGGCTTGCACCACTTTGCGAGCCATAGCTGCTCTTGCCCTGATTACTTCATGGTGATGAACACAGAAAGTTACAAAAAAAAACAACTAGAAAAGTTTTTATGTCTTTCCAAATGTGCAAAAATGGATCTATACTTTTATGGGAACTGAACTTAAATTTTTCAATGCCAGCTGTTGCATTCTAGGGTAATTCAGCTGGTTTTACAAGAATCTCTTTGCTCATAACTAAAAGATAATTGACTACAAACAAGTGTACTAGAAATGGGGAGAAAAAAATACAAAGAAAAATTGTTTCCCAGAATGCCTGAAAATTAAGGCTACAACTAGAAAGTGAGTGAGTTTCCTATTTAAAATACCCTATGCCATTGTAGCCAGTATTTTGTGAAGAACCCAGTGACTTCAGTACTACTAAATATTCAATGAGAGAAACCAACAGTTTCTAGAAGCATTGCTGCCTCCTCTGGGAACAACCCTAACTAATTCTCTACCCACTGAAGAGCAGATTTTGCATCCTGTGCCCAAGCTGACCGGACTCGCAAGCTACTTAAGGACTAATGCCCCCCTTCTCAATAAATATTTGTATACAAACTCTGACCCCCCCAGTGCTTTCTGGCTTTTATCCACTCTAATGGCCTGGATATTTCATGCCAAATTTCTCACATGCAATCATACACATATGCATTAGAAGAGGCAGGACTCATAACATTGCTTTCAGTAGTACCAGGAGCAAAATTAAGCACAGAAGAAAGCGAGCTGACAGTTACTATTTCTGTTATGCCTCCTTTTGAAATCACATCCGTGAACCCCCCCAAAGCCATCCTGCAGAGAAAACTGATCAGTTTTCATTAAATTGCTCTCCTAGGTTTCTGCGGTTTGAAAACTGCTCTCTGATGCTTATTTTCCCTCGTCATCCAAAGGTGAATTTTAACTGCAGTCATCAGGTGGGGCAACCAGCACAGCGAGCGGGCAAGGTGTATGGAAAGAAAACGGATGGCTTGAACATAACATAAAAGCCCCTCAATACGGAAACTCAAAATCTGTTTTGTTCTACAGATTCACTAGGTTTTGTGGCTTATGTGATATCTCAGTGGAGATATTATTTGCTTCCCAGCATTTTTCTCATAACCACAAATCATACCCCTAAATAAAAAATAACCCTTCAAAACCACTTCCTATTAGCAGAGCATACCTTATAAAACTTGCAAGTAGACCAGTGTTGTACCATGAAGCCTATACAGGGGGTTTTTGTTTTTTCTTTTTTTTTTCTTTACCAGCGTATAAATATACAATGCTACTGCTCATTTGTTGCAGTGTAAAGGTCCAACTGGTACTTGCCTGCCTAAGGCTCTACTGCTATTGCTCTTTCATACTTCTTCAACCCAGACCACTGTGTTACCCCTCCTTATACCTGAAACCTCACAACGTAACGTATTTTGCTTCCCATTTATAACAAACAATGAATCTTTAGCTGGTGTAATGAGATACTGTCCAAATAATCCACTGTCTTTCATAATTCTGTTGTGGCTGCTCCAGGGCCAGTCTTTGGATGTGATAGGGTCCTTTAAATTCTTCAATACATTCATTTGCCCCGTTGACAGCTCTACAAAAAGCACATCTGTTTGCAAATGTGAAGTAGCATATATATAGTACTGATTGCCTTCAGTGAAAGAGGGCTGAAATGTCAGATCAGATACGTGTATGTTTGTTTGTAAGTCATAAATCAACTTGATTTCCCCCTGGACAGTTACAGCCTGGACTTTGATCCTGCCACTGTCTTCATCCGCGCTGACCAAGTAGCGTCCGTCCGGGGAGACGTGAGGAGTGCCCGACACGTCGCTGTTGGTGCCGATGACAGCGTCGGTAACGCTGTCGATAAGGAGCTGTGGCGAGGCAGCCCTCAGCCTGTTCCTCCTACATTGCACCAAGAAGTAGCCGCCCAGGTGGGTGTAGGCCATGGTCTGCGGCACGCAGCTGTAGTTCCTGAAGCTGATGGTCTTGACGTGGGTCACGGTTTCCAGGTCAATTTTGTGGACTGCAGATTTTGATTTGTTAAAGATGAAGCCAAATCTGAAATAGAAAACAGGACACTGAGAAGACATGACTCCAGAGACTTGATGGTGTGCTTGAAAAACGAGGGGAGTCATCAGAACTGGGACACTGTCCTCTTAATTTTGTGTGCAATAAGGCTGTGTGGTTCCTGCAAGAAACCTCTGTCGTTTCAGTGCTTCTAACATGCACTAAAAAGAGGAATACATTTCAGTGCAAGTTAGCAACTGATCCTGGAAGCCTGAATAGGTACTTGGGTATTTGATTCCAAGTCTTCTGTTAGGAAGACCAATTTATCATAGGAATATTCAGGCTTTTTTTTTCTTCTTTTTTCTTTTTATTCTTTTCTTTGGCAGGTAAAGCACATTGACCAGTTATGTATTTAATCTGTTTCAGTTCTAGATAGAAGTAATTCATTATATACTCGAGACTTCCTGGAAACCTGACAGTGTTCAACAGAGAGCATCTCCCTGTCAGGCTGGGGGCAGAGAGCACCTTTGAACTACGCTTGTAACCGTGGAGAGAACACCAACGTGCCCAAATTAGAGCATCTGAGGGCAGCTCTGACGGGTACTTTGTACCCGCAGTGCCTGGGGACCACTGCAGGAGCTGCGAGGCCAAGGTGTGGAGCAGGCTGTGTCAGGCACCGTCCCGCCAGCCCAGGAAAGGTGGAAAACATTTCTCAGGGCAGATAATGAGCAAGGGTGCGCTGAAGAAAAGTGGTCTTTGTTTTTGTGCTCCAGAGAGGGCAGACAACAGTGAGCAGAGGAATAAATGCTCTCTAAAAGATATATGCTGCAGCACACCTGACCTTTGCTGGAGACAAAAAAGGTCAAGAATAGCCAGGAAAGGTTTCTGCTTAATTTGAGAGGGAGCCCATAGAAGCAGCCTGTTTGTGTTCCCCTGGATTCACAGGTCACTGGCACTGACTTACAAAAACTAATTTCACATCTTTTCATCCATTCAATGCAGAGAGAAGGAAATGAAGTGAGTGCTTAGTTTTGTATTCCTTCCCTGAAAGATGTAAAATTGCTTTTTGGAACATGGAGGACTGTGCTTGTGTGCAGATAATAGATATTTTGCTTAAAACACTGGGTTTATTTTTTTATTCTTAATCCATCTGTCAATGAGACACTCAGCAATGATTTCACTTCTAAAGAACGAGCCAATGTAGTGTATGATTCCATGAAAATCACTGGGCTAAGCCTTTCATTTTCCCATTACACTCACATCCATTAGAGACTTCACAAAATATCTGCAGTAGAGATTCGTAGTGCACTGTGTGTGGGGAAATTGGATATGACACTTGTATTTCTCCTGGATGAACGCATTTTAAGTACACTTTAAAAAATGCTTTCCTTTACAGCATTTTTTTGAGACTTCCTTAATACTTGGCCAAATGCCTGAAGAAGTTAAAAATGGTTCTTATCATAAACTTTAATTTAAAAAAGTGGGTCAGAATGTGTTTTATGTGCACACAGCTGCAGAAGAGGCACAGTGCTTGCATGAAATCTGTGATCTGAAATCTCAACAAGAGCCTTGCACTTAGAGAGTTTTTAATAGACAGCAATCTACCCCAGGAACTAATAAAAATGGATACATTTCTAGATATCCATCTGAAATAACAGGCAGCTGCAATACATATGCAGGAACATTTGCATACAAATATTTTTTGGCTCTCAGGAGAGATTGCTTAAATATTCACCTTCCTGGGAAATGCTGGAATCACCATTTATTGTTTCTGAGTGGAGAATTTAGAACATGATCCCAGTAAGTCTCATTAGACTGTGAGCAATTATTTTTTTGTGCTGAAGGTGAGAGAGAACTGACAAAGATCTGGCCCTGACCAAATGAAATAGGAAATTAGGCACGGCATTCTCTGCTTTGCACATGGAAAACTATAGGCAGTTGTCTACATTTAATATTTTTCCTGGAAGATCATCTGTATGCAGCTGATTAATCACACTGAAACAAACAAACAAACAAACAAATCCACAAGAAAACAAACAAAAAAATTGTTCCATTTTCCTGTCTTCGAACCCAGTCTGTACCTCCTCATCCCAATCTTTAACATTCAGCAGTCGTCTACCTCCTGGCACTACTCTTACTCACACCATTACTTTGAAAGCAAACTGGAAAAGTGAGGTAGGGAAAAATTAAGAATGAAAACCATGAAGTATGTCTTATTTTGTGCTTCAGGAAGCAAAGTTATTTATTTTGGATCAGATTCAACACATAATAATTTAAGTGTGATCTTAGTGTTCCTTGCAGGGAATCTAAGCTTACTGTAAGGAGCTACATTATGATTTTTGGAGTGTTTAAGTTAGTTAAACTATATTGGTGACAGGAGATGATTAAGCAGTTGTTATGTTATAACATGGTAAGAACAGTATAAATTGCTTTGTAGTTATCATCAGTTTTGATAACTTTAATGGGAGGCTTCCTGTTCCTGCTGGGAAGCAGTCAGTATTACTCCAAGTTATTAGTATGTAACTTATG
Source organism: Cygnus olor (assembly GCF_009769625.2). Lineage (NCBI taxonomy): Eukaryota > Metazoa > Chordata > Aves > Anseriformes > Anatidae > Cygnus > Cygnus olor. Next base: position 2,373,519 of record NC_049182.1, read on the forward strand.
CAATCTCATTAACCACTACATCACATTAACATTCAAAACTGATGGTTTGTAGAGGTGGTTTGTTTTTTTCTTTCTTCTTCTTCTTTCTAATGTGCAGTGCATATCATTTTTCTGCCCAAATCTTACACCTCACACACGGATCTAATAACAGATTTTGAACAGGTAAGTAGCTGGAAATATGTGGAAGGCCCATGCTTTATGCTTCGAGCAGCATAAACTTTTACCACTTCCGGCAATAAATCCTTGATCCAACAAGTGGTTTTGAGACGAGGAAGCCAGCTTTCTGGCCATCAAATTCCCAGCACAAACAAGCCAGGACAGCATGTTGTGCTTTGCTGCACAGAGGCCCGGCTGACCAAGCCGAGGTGTGAATGCCCATGCAAGGGCTAAGGGAAGCTGAGGTTTGTTTCTCGCTGTTTCATTGATTTGATGAATAACTGTAAATAATTTGCTCAAGCATTTCTCCATTTCTTGTGTGAAAATGGAAACAAGAATATTTAGCTCAATCACAAATTCATTCATTAACTTTTGTAAAGTGCTGTAAGATTATTAGACAGATCCTCACTAGAAGTGAGCAGTATGGTCACTGTCAATATTCATTACGAGAATTTCTTACCTAACATGATTAATAATAAGATTTGTAGGTGGTATAAAAAAATCATCCACTCCTTCAAATGGCGTGCGGATAACATGCTGATACTCCCCTGCACTCGCCTCTGGTATTACCTGCAATAAATACACACAAGGTTGTGTGCAAGAAAAGCAGAAAGGTAAATACAGATTACACAGTCATACACGGTGCCGAGTGGCTTTTCCCAAGGATGCAGTAGACTCAAATTGATTAACGACTTCAAAATACTGTTTGGTGTAGCTGCTTTGAAAAAGGTGTGCTAATAAATAGTATTTGAGGCTTGACATTGTAAGGTAAGTACACAGCTCTACTTTCATAAGACGTTTATATTGCAAGAAAGAGCAGTCATGCAGGAGCTGAAATAGTATGACAACACTAAGACCACAATAATTTATTCCTTGCTGTCTAAAATAAACAGTTATTTCACGGTCATATTTATTAATCTCACTTAGGTGCACAGTGATAATTTACCAGCTCGAAGGCTCAAACACTAACTCACAGCAGTTAATTATCACTTTGAAGGAGAAGACCTGTTCATCCACCTACTGCACCATACAAGACTCATGGGGGAGCAGAGCAAGTCCTTTTTGCTGTTCCCCCCGTGCCATCCCCCAGCACAGCCCACACCCCTGCTGCCACAGAAACTCTGCTCCCCGACTGCTCCAGACATGGAGAGGCAGAAGTTTTCAGTAATGAAGATGTTAAATACTCAGATTATTTGCTTGGTTCAAGATGACTTTAGTCTATTCACTGGGATACTCTGCTCATGTAATGTGCAACAGTAGTTGCTTTGAGCTTATAGCTACACAATTCATTGCAGGAAATGCTAAAACCCTACAAGGTTCAGTTCAGACGGCCGTTCTGACCATGCCATTTAGATTTCTTCCAATTAAATTGCTCAAGAAAGATGCCTGTTCCTGCACAGTGCTTTCACGAGGCCAGTAATGGCTGAACAACAGCATCCCATTAGTCGGCTGCACGGGCTGTTTGATAAATCTCCGACTTCCACAGAACTAGTGGAAATTTAGATCTACTTGCACAGTAGCATTTTTATTAAAAAAGATATTTTATTGCATGACGGCAGCTAACAACTCCGGGTTTGAAGAACAAACTTCACCAGATTAGTTGCTGCCCACCTTTTGGGAAAAGACGGTTGGAAAAAAAAGAAAAGATCTGCTAATGCTGGTGCTAATCCCACTCTCCACATGTGTAACTGCACTATATAAAGCTAACGGAAAGGACTATCTGAGAGCTGGAGCCTCATAACAAGTTTCCAGCTGTGCAGACGGTGTGTTCTTTTTAATAATCACATGCTTGAGCCATCTCTCCTTTAATTACAGAAACCTCTCACAGCTGGGTGGAGGAAATTGAGCTAGAAAGGGTAAAGAGAGCCCATTTTGTCTCCCTATACCCTGTTCAGGAAACTGTGCTAGTGCCTCGGTGAGGCTAGCTGGTGGCACTGCCTCAGAAAACTTTGTTGGTTTGCCCCCATTCTGTTTCTGCTGAAAATGCCTGTGTTGAACTGCCGGTCGCTTCCTCATTCTAACTGAAAGCCTGCAGGTTGTGGATACTACCTTGCACAGACTGTGCTCGTCCCACACTCATGGGGCATTGCCTCCAGCAAAGCCTTGGGCAGCCCCACGACTGGTGTAGCCTACAGATTTGCAGGTTTTCAGGTCAGAAAGCAAAGCCCCTCTTCTCTGCTTCCTCACTCTGTTGGCGAATGCTCTGATGTAGCTCCAGAAGCAAAGTTTCCGGTACAAAGATATTCATGAGTCTTCCATGGGTCCAGAAAGGTTGGGCAGCAGGTGCCAGAAAATACTACAGAGGGGAACGTCTGGATGGATCAAATCAGGTTTGGTGTCCACTTTGTTATATGACATACAGCAGCAGCAAAATGCCCAATTAGATGCCTACACGAGAAAAACTAACTCCCCAGGGCAATCCAGAAAAGGAAGCTCATTTCAATGTCCAAGCCTATGCATGTTCCGGTGCCCCGACAGCACCGTGCTGGTCGGAGTCGTGCTGAGCGTGAGCAGCTGCAGGGAGCTCACTGGCTTTGCTCCAGTGCAGTCACTGACACCCAACAGCAGAACATGTCCTCGAGGTTTTATTTTTGCTGATCATGCTTCTTTCATACCCTTGAGATTATTTTTATCTTTTATTTAAATAATAATACATGGTTTTCAGAAGCACTGAACAAACCCACCACCTCCTCTGTCAAAGATTTGCATTTTACTGTGATAAAAATTCTGCTGCATTATGCTCTATCATCATTGAAAAAGAAAGCTTAAGGCTTGAGAGAAAGAAGTGAAAAAATAGGTAAAGTTTAAGGAAAATAAGTAGCAATTTAGTGCATTGGCAGAAAACCTGGACTTCCACGTGAAAGACAAGAAGAGGTAAATGTCTTTACGAAAGCAGAGAATAGGGTGGTTTTGCTCTAACCTTAATGAGAGCGATAGGCTAGCAATCCCGAAATGAGTTACAAATCTTGAGGCACAGTGCAATGCATTCACCTTTCAATGTTCCTTTTCACACACAATGCACCCAAATTGTTTGCAGACAGAAAAAATTGCAGGTCTTCGTAATGTCTGAGAAGGGTGCACTGCACTTAGTCCTTACCCTATGCTTTCCCTGAATGTGTGTTGCTCAACCTGACTTGCACCTCTGCTGAAATACTACCAATAGGCTAGAGAGTGACAGATTTCTGTACAGAAAGTACGCTCTTTCAGGCTTCTTGGTACCCACTGCTTTTAGACCTCAATCAAGCTAAAAAGAAGCTGCACTCACGCTGGCTGCACAAATGACTCGGAGCATCGCATGCTCGTGCTGGTCGCAGTCAGCTGCCAGCCCATGCTGGATGACTTTATGGCACTTGGCTCTGTCATCAGCCTTAAAACAAAATAGACCTTGGCAACAAAGCCATCCTGCTGCCAGCCCATGGCACAGTCATTGCTCAAAAACAAATTAAACAGCAGGAAAAATATGTGAGGATGGACAGAGGAGGGATGAATAAAACACACTAGATATGCAAATGAAAAAGCAGCTTTACATCCAGACCATTAAAGGCTGTTAATTACCTGCAAGCAGCCAGTCAGCAGCTTGCTACTGAGGATGTCAAGCAAAGGAAGGGCAAAGGCTCGGGTGCAGAAGGGCCTACCTGCAGCGTTGGCGAGGATTTCCGCATGTCACCCCAGCTAAGCACCCACACTTGATCGTGGGATTTGTCATAATGCAACTTGGTTGGTAACGGGTCAACGTCCAAGGACTTGGAAAAAAAAAAGAGAGATACATATTTACATAGTGATATGAATTTCATTATGCACACAACACACATTACATTAGTTTACTGTAGACATTCCCACGTACCACTGTTTATGCTCATGTGTACAGCTTTGTACAATTACCTTCTCATCAGCTGAGAGATCAGCAGAAGTACCAGCAATAGAAAATCTGACTGCTCACCTCCATTTTCTGGCAAGACATCCCTCCAACTTCTGTTACTTACAGCAGATCAGGATCCATTTTCTGCCTGAACTATACCTGTGTCAGTTCATTCTTCCTAACCTACCTATAACCAACGTCAGGGAGCAGCTCAGTAAGCATATGTCAGAAATGAGTTCTAGCATTATTTTACCACGTTAGCTGCAAGCCCAGCTGCAGACACAGCCCTGAGACAATGATAACCACCCCATAAAAGAACTTCTTCCTGCCAGTGAGGTTTTGGAACAGTGAATGACAGAGTGTGACCCCACGGGTGAAAACAACACGGGCCAAACTTTTTAGTGATGTCAGCAGATCCACTGGGCAAAAATCTATGTTTATTTTCCTGTATCAAAGTCTTTTTGAACTTTTGCCATCCTTGAATAAAGATTTCCCCTTGTTAGTACCTGTATGGCTTTCTGAGTCTGGATATCAATTATCATTACTCTGTGCTGCTTAGGCTGTGTCACATAAATATATTTGTCTCTGACGTTGACTGCTGAAGCCCAGAGGCAGGATTGAGTGCCTTCACCTTCCGCTTTAGGACAGATCTCTTCCTGTGGAAAAAAAAAAAAAGAAGAAAAGGATTAATTTCTACAAGTTCAGGGTCTGAAGCTGTAAGAAGGTTAGCTTTGAAAAGCCACAGAAAACAATTCCATGGGGATTCCATTAGGATGAGGATTTTTTTCTTTTCTTTTCTTTTCCTGGAAAACATGAAATAATTATTTTATTTGGTACCACACTGCAGCCTGGCCCTACCTAGTGACATCAAACAGCTGGACCTCCTGCAAACTCTGAATTTAAATAACTACATAGTCTATGGATCTACCTTTTGAAGCACACCTTGGTTTAGCAAGACTTGCAGTGCTGTCAGTACTTAACAAAAATAGAAATATCACTGTGTGCTTTGAAAAACAGGGATTTACATTAATTACATTGTTTGAATATCAGCTTTATATTTTTCATACATTCTTCATTTTCAGTTCAGGAGAGCGTGCTCTATGGTGGTTGTGCTCAAGGGAACAGAGCAGAATAGGCAGGGTCCTACCATCTGTTGCTCCAGCATAGAAACTTCCGTTCAAAAGGAACCAAATCCTGATACTTTGGACAAACCTTGTTCTCAACTGCCTTTTGCCATATTTTGTTGCAGATCTTCCACTCACCGAGTCCTGTACAAAACAGGTATTAGCTTCAGTGGGAGCTCACTGGCACCCTAAGTTTGAAGAGTCACACGTGATCTCACGAGAAAGCCTCTGCATGTTGGCTGCTCTACAAAGTTGTGTTGCTTAACGTGAATGGGCATTTATGTTGGACCAGGCTGTGGTGCAGAAAGGAGGATAAACCAAAGTGAACACGTATATATTTCAGTGAGCACAACTGTTGGTTTTAAATCTTGTCAATGCAACAGCTGGGTCACTGTAAATAATGGCACAACCCCCCATGGGGGAAGCAATCAGGGCAGCAGAGCTTATTGAGGGCAAAGGGATGCACAAACAAAAGCAATGCCAGCACCGAGTCTGTATCAGAGCAATGATCAGGGATGAAAAGATTTCACCTCTAAGCAGCAGAGCCCTGCCAGTTCAGTACCTCAATGGAGACCCATGTAAGGGCTGAAGATACAAGACTCAACAGCTTGGCTGAGTTTTGCTTTCTGGCCCTCCAGCTGGGCTGGAGATTGTTGCTACAGCAAGCTAAAACAAGCTACAAAAGCCAGCCTTGTGCTCCCAGCAGCCATCCACACAGCTGAGCACCGGACAGGCTCCAGATACGCTCCAGACTGCCCTCCTCATCCTCAGCAGCACACCTGGCAGTGGCACAGAGCAGACCCTTGGCCTGGGCTCTGGCAGCACAGCATCCACCCAAACCAAGGGGAGCAGGGAGGATCACCCACCCTTCAGTTACACTGCTCAGCTACGCCTCTAACAGCAAATAAGGACACTTTTGTTGTAGGAATACCCTTATAAATCATAGGCTGGTATCACTGTCTGCATGGCAAACACTCAGGATGCTAAAAGAGAAAAGGGAGGAAAAAAAGTCAAACCTTCCAATATCACGGCAAAGGGCACTATGATATCCACAGGAAACCCTCAGAGGTCTCTCTGAAAGGCAGCCAAATAATAACGATAAAAGTCCCTTTTATGCCCACCACTGTGCTGACATTATTTCTTTAAGGGCCTGCTCTCTGTGCTTTTCAAGCTGTTTCTCCAGAACCACCTCTTCAATATTTACAGCTGTTTGGAAAAGAAACACAAGATGTCTTTCTTTAAGTAGTAACAGCTGAAGTGTGTCTTAATATTATTAAGTACACACCAAGTAAATTTTGTTAAAGTATTCCAGTAGATAAAAAAACACTATCAACCACGTATGTATGAGTTTTAGAAAACAATGAATACAGACTCACGGAAAGATCACGGCCCACGGTAGTAGTGCCTAACCCAGCCTGCAAGGCTATGATCATGTTCTGTTTACCCCGTAAATCGAACTTTTCATAAAACTAAACGAAGGAGTGATTAACAAAGCATTTCTGGATGTATTTCAGCACCTGTCTTTTAGGCGATGTGATAGCTTCCTGTGTGTGTACATGATGTGTGCTATTGTAGAGGAGTACATGACACAGGTCACAGAAAACATTGGCCTCTCAGAGCCTCCAGGCACACATTATCCCACCTGCCACATTGAGCTCCCGTGTACGAGCCAGTGCTTGAAATTCACTGACATTGCAACAAATTTCCCTTGTAATTTCCTACAGCAAGGATTAGGTAAACTTGGTGCTGGCAGAAAATGTCATACAGCAAGCAAGGATGGTGTGGGTCTCTGCTTCAGCAGCAGAAGATGCGGAGGACCAGCACGGCACAACAAACCTCACCGCATCCTCACTTACCTCCCAGCTGCGATTCAGTCTGAGAAATGTATCCAAGGTTTATCCCATACGTAGTTCCCTTAATTTTCAAGTGGAGATGATTAACCTCAAGGATGTCAAATGAAGCCCACCAAGTCACAACGTAACTGTCAACCTTTGGTAGTAACAACCTTTGAAGAGATTAAGAGAAAGTTTCCCAGCTGTCAGCTATAGCTGCTGGGTTCAGGACTTACATAACTCGTGAAAATTCTCTCTTCGGGCCTGATGTGCCTGCGGATTTCACATTCATTTGGCTGAAGGACTGTGATCCCGTCATCAGAAAAGACATAGAACATATTCCCAACACTCAGGCCTTGAAGGGGGATAAAGCAAAAGGAGAAGCATTTTTTTTCTGTACGTATCCATAGCTGTTAGGACTATAAGAACTCACCCACTTCCCCCAACAAACAAAATCTGCCTTACATAAAGGTTGGTCATTTGGATGCAGTCAGTGCATTCACAAAATCAAATTTCATGTCACAACGAGGGCTTCAAGGAGTGAAGAGGTACAGACACATTCAAAAATGCATTGCCTTGGTGGCGGCAGTTGTACACCAGTATTGGTGTTCATGTCTTGTGCTAACGTACAAAGCAGGACTTGAGTTAAATAAGCCTCTGTGTGATTATTATTGTACCTTCTCAGACTATGGCTTTGGTTTGTTATGATTTCATTAAAAATAGTTTGCTAATAATTTGAGAACCGAGCGAGAAGCTTTAGTTTAAATTAATCTCCAAGCTGTCCTATTACAGTAAACTTGACTTCTTGCAACTGTGACGCAAAATGAATGTGCTTAACAGCTGTCCATGAATGAAAATATATCCTCTATTTTCTTTAATTATCTGAATGAACTATAGCCACCAAAACAAATACATTTTTGAAATCTTGCAAACTGTAATTCACAAATGTGGAGTACTTCAGCATTGCAATAGCACTCATTTATCCACAACTGGGGCATTCCGGGAGATTTGGAAAACTAGCTGTCTGTCACTGCTTTGCTGTTAGAGCATATTTTCTCATTTCTGTCATGCAGAAATGCCTTAAAACACTGATAATTTAGTTCCTCAGCTACATGCAGTTGCAGGAATAAGCATCTTTGAGAAATGTTCAGGATCTTTTCAAACACTCCAGTTAGAAAGATCCAAGCATCATTTCATTTTTTGTTTTTTGTTTTTGTACCACCACCAGTAAATGTTTGCAATGACTACTGTCACCCCCAGTAATGCTGATGTGTACCTATCTGCCAATGATATGGTGATGTGATAATTTGTAATTTCTTATTAATTATATTTTAACTATGGAGAAATAAGTTCCCAGTTCTACAGATCTGAACAATGTTCAGCATTACAATTCCTTTGGCTGCTCCTGCGGTGGCAGCTTTAAACCCTGCTCATGTCTATAAAGCTTCTCACATCTCAACTGTTTGCATGATTGAGGCAAATTATCACAGGAAAACTTCATGATACAAACGTGTAATTTGGATAAATGTATTTTTTTGGAGAATTTAATTGAGTATACAGTTTAGTAAGGTTAGGAGGGTTTTTTGGAGCTAAAAAACCCTCTTCTTGTGCCAAATAAGTGGCTTCAGAGGACAAGTTCTCAGAATCAGGTGCTTGCTGTACTGACAATGTTGAAGTTAAATCTCTCTAAAAAACAGGAATACCCCAGTCAGGGCATCAGGCGGGTACAGGAGCTGGGATCCTTAAATGTGATGCCATGGTAAGGGTTCATGCATGTAGAAAAAAAGCTACCGAACTCCCATTGACAACTAGGTTACCTTTATTGACTAAGGGCTATTTATTTTAAGAGTATGTTAAAGCATTTCATTTGGGCGTTTTGGGCCAAAACCTGCGCTCACAGCATGCACACAGCTCCCACCTGCTTCGATGGGATTTGAGTGAATACACAGAGGGCAGAACTTGGCCCTGTCTGGAATGAGTGCACAGTCATGAGGTAAGTTCTGTAATCCTAACATGTGGAGACAGGCAGGCAACAAACTACGACCATTGTGAAGATGCTTATCATTATTTTCATGCACAATAGTAGTGTGATTTTATCTAAAACTCCAAATACAGTGAGTGTGTATTTCAGAATTAAGGCCTTAATTTGTCACAAAAATACTTTTCTAATCATTTCCCCTCAGTAGACTTAGAGCAAGTGACTTGGCAAGTCCTACCACTTATTTTATAGTAAAATGATTGCAAGTTTTACTGCTGACTGGTTAAAATATGACACTGTTTACTAACAACATTCAGGTACACTGAAGGCATGCTCTTTTCAGAGTTTATGAAATGAAATTAAAATGCTGTTGCAGTCAGTAATCTTCACACTGATTTTTAAACGAAGCAGGTGTTTTACAATTCAGACTAGGCATTTTACTGTGACTTACAAAGTATTTGCCAGGTCTTGATTAGGGTACATATATAAACAAGCTCAGGGGAATTGGTAAAACAGATTCCAGGCTGGATTGCACTGCTGCCACAGCTTGGTCTGGGGAATTATTTCAATACACAGGCGGGCAATGGAGAACTTTGCTCAGCTGTAAGATTGATACTAGTGAGGCTGGTAATAGACTTAGAGCTAGAGGACTAATGACCAGGGTTGTTGCTGGTTTTTGCCCCCCTTTTTAACTGAAGACAGGTTGGATGACACAACTAGTTCAAAATCTAAAGCCAACATACCTCATCTGTATGACAAAAAACTATTACAACAAAAAGACCAACAAATGGAGAGGGCGTTCTAAATGTAACCCGTCTCATCTGAACCGTTCCAGAAGATGCTGGCTCTAACATCCTTATTATTTTTTCATCGCTGAAGAAATAAAGCATGGACACTTGTTGACTCAAGACTGAGATTCAGGAGGGCAGCAGACGACAAGAGTTTTCTTTATTTGAGGAATATAGTCTCCACTGAGATGTACACCTGCATTGCTCCCCTTGGAGATCAAAGGGCAAATCCGTCACAGGGCAATACTCTTTGAACCAATACGTGAATAATTTTCCTCAGTTTAACCTAAACGCTTGAAAGTATTTAAGAACTTACATAAGGTAACAAAAAGGCTTTCAACTTTTTAAGTGCATGCCTTTATATAACTGATGATTGCCTGCTGGCAAGATATGTTCCCTTTATCCAGGAATAAAGAAAGCAGCACGCACTCTGAAAATGAACACTGGCATGAAAACAAATCTCTACTTTTGGGCTACTCATCATTTTCTCTGTACAAAGACTAAAAACTAGATTGCACGCTGAGTAAATATTGCACATGCTTCCAGTCCTGTGTTTACCTGGCAGGTCATGCTATGTGCATTCATTTCTGGAGGTTTTCCTTATGTGTGGTCTGTGAAAGGTTTTGAGGGAGGACTGGTAGACTAACTTTCAAAATGATCAACTACTTGTGTTAAAACTGTGACTCACAGCAAAAGGTTGTTCTGTGCAATATTCTGAATAAGATCTTACAAATAGCTTTAGTTGACATAGGCCTGGCGAGCACGAGGATGTGATCATTTTAAAGGAGCGTAGTCCAGTTGTTAATATTTCTACTTACACTTAAGTTTTCATTCTAACAGAATTGAGAGCTGGTATTAGAATGTAAAAACAAAAATACCATTCCTCTCTATGAGCCTTCTCTGTGCCAAGATTTCACATGTTAAGGTATGTTCAGTGGATACTTTGTCTAGAATGAATGTGCTGAACAAATACTACAGAATGTAGACAAGGGAATAAACCTACTCTAAAGATACTGAATTGCTTAGGAACATCAATAGTAAATCTGCTTTTACTGCCTATGCTTTCCCTGTAAATTGCTCATACGTTTATTTAAAATGTGCAAGGTTGATAAGCAGTAAGTCCATATTGTTTAGCAGAATTATAATAAGACTTTCTGCAACCAACTTCTTAGTTGTTCTTTAAGTATTTCTATACATCTGGTAGTGTTATCCAAATACTTTCTTTAAAAAGAAGTGTAAGAGATGCAGTATTAAATCACGTAGCATTATGCAGATGATGCTGGACTGAGAGATTTCATTTCTAAGGAGAAGGGAAATAGCAATTCTTAGTGCCCGTAATGCCATTTACAGGTACATTGGCAGTACAGAGATGCTCTTCAAAGCCATGCACTTGGCACTTGTGGGTGGTGTACAAACTCTGCAGAATTGTCATAGGTGGTCGTGCCACATCTCATGACCTCCAACCGGCTGCCTTTGGTGTGAGTACGTACCTGCAGCCAGCAGCGGGACCTCAGCTATAGACCTAGGCAGCGCCAGTTACTAAGGGCTGGCACTTTCCTTCTGCCCCCCAAAATCCTTTAGGCTAAGCCATGGCAAAAGCTCCAAGCCAAGGGCACAAAGCACAACTCTTGTTGTGGGTACCTGGGGGCACGACTTACGAAACAGTCTTTGCACAGAGACCTCCACGAGGTTGGAAGGGCAGCAAAGTCCCAACTTCCTCACATGCAAGTGGCAGACTCAAGAACTGTCATGCTTGGACTTCTTGGACAATCCAAGAACCTTCTCCCAGTGAATAGGATGCCCTGCTCTAGCAGGCTGAAGTGCCCAAAGGCAGGAGGCTCCCCACTGATGCTTCTGGGCACTGTACTTCAGGTGGCATATGGGTGAGCTGCTTGAGAGCTTCTCACTGTGTGTTTTGGAAACAATTACAGCACCAGTGCATACAAAATCAAATCAATCTTGACTTCAAGTGCCTCCATAATATATTTGAGTCAATTAGCTGTTTAAGGATCCTTTTCTTCTAATTTGGCTTCCAAGATACGCAGATGTTGACCTTGTGCAGGGCATACTATAAATTTGATCAAACTAGAGATCTTAACTGCCAATTAAAACAAGGAGAAATGGGGCAACCTTTACCCTGCATTGATTTAAAGGATAGAGGGAAGTAAAACTTGAGGGTGTTTTTTGCTTAACAGACAAGAACACGATTTTTGTTGCTCACCTAGTAAACATCAATACATGCTACTAAGGAGGAAGAGTTTACATTGCTTGCTTAAAAATGCAGTGTATTGAATTTATGCCTTACATGTTCAATTATGGTAATTTGGGAGCACTTCTGACACTTGTGTAATTGTTAATGTAGCTTGGGAATCTCAGGCTACTTGCATTGGTGTCAGTTCATATAAAATTCCCATTTTTCTGTACTTTACGGTCACTTATTATTCCATCATGGGAAAATGTAAGAAGTTATCAGTAGGATTTATTTCACTGGAGTGACACCTCTCATTTGAATACTTTAGCTTTTAAACTCCTGGTCTGTACTTAATCTGGTAACTGCAAAAGTTGACAGAGTTAGTTGCAAGTCAGTGCAGAATGGCCCATCATGGAATTACTAAAGCAGACAAGCACATTATCACTACAACAGAAGAACTTTACTGCAGTACCTTCCTCTCGCCACAGTATGTTTGCAACTGCAGCATCAGAAAATTGGGAAAGCCAGAAAATAATCAAGAAAAGAAAAAAAAAAAAACAATGTCAAAATTTTCATTGTAGCAAGTAACCGAATTAACACGCATGTTTAAATGAACTGTTTAACTTGTGAAAACTGTAACATTCATCCTAGTAAAGTAAAAATAAGAACAGATACATATTTCTAAATACATTTACTCCTTTTAGAGACAATTCTGAAGCTATGACATGGGAAAAATCCTCACTGAAATGAGGACAACTTTAGCCTGTGCAAAGATCAAAGTCTTACAAAACAGAAGATGCTATCTTCAAATGTAGTTGTAGGTATGGTACAGGCTGTGGCTTTCTGTACAATTTCAACTAGCAAACATGACATCTTTCAGAAGCCTGAGACTGGCAGTTAGAGCGGCTATGCACTTAGCAGATTTTCTTCTTGGAATTTCATGCAAGAACTACATTTTCTTTTAGTATTCAAACCCTCCTGAAAAGTACAGCTATATTTGAATTTCTGTTTAAGATACATCCAATTATTTATCAACACACTGTAATTTTCCTTGCTTAAGTATTCTTGGGGAAAAGACTGATATTAATAAGAGTACATAAATCCATTTAATGAGGAAAAGAATATATTTTTTCCAAAGAATTGCCATGAGAATGCATATTTATGGCCAACTTCTATATTAACAGCCAGAAAACAGCAAGATCACATTTGCACCTAGACTTTTAGTATCACCGTGAACCCAGGCAATCTCCCAGGTAGTTAAGGCAGAAGGATTAGGAAGGATCAGGCTCTGTGAGCTTTTCCACAGACGAAAATCATTAATTGTGTTTCGGGGACAGTATGGACAAGGTAACACAGCCACATTCCTATGGGAAATACACAACTGAGAGTTCCTGGGAAAACTTTTCTTTGAAGTGGAAGATAATTTCACGCCAAAGGAAACCTATTTTACTAGTCAGCAATGTAATTACAGATAAAATAACTAAATCAGAACATTTTCCAAACATCTAAGTATTTGAGAACTTTGATTGGAACTGTCTCTAACAAAAAAGTCTTTTACAGAAATCAATGAAATGTTTTTTTCTGAAATCATAAATAATTCAACAAAAAATTAAGTTTTGGATTCTCGGATATCTGAAAAAATTGCAAATTCATTACTTTAGTAAAGGTGTTACCTATACCACACCCCAGCATGATTCTGGCACATGAAAGGCCTCATCATTCTAGACGAACAGGTTTTATCTTCCCCACACAGTTCCAATCCTCTGATCAATGCACAGACAAAGTTGTCATTACCTTATGAGCAAAAGTCCCATATAATGCATGCAATGGCCTAAACTATTAAATTGCATGTATGCCATCTCATTTTAAATATGCTTTAAAGAAACAAATTATGTAAAAAATTCAGCTTACGGGTCTTTCTTGCTGAATCTTCTATGAAAAGTGAAGATATGTCCTCATCCACTCCCACTTCATTTTTAGCAATGCAGGTGTAGGCACCAGTGTCTTCATAGCGAACACTACTGATGTGAAGTTCGCTTCCATTTGCTGCAAGAAAGACATCCACCCGTGAGCGGGGTTCCTCACTGCTGCTAACTGCTCCCCACTGCCACGGCCGCAACGTGGAGGATTCCCACTGCACAGCGCTTCCCCGTACATAAATGGAGGTATTTGGGCAATTCTCATGAGAGCTGATGTTCTGTTTCTTTCCATTAGCACAAACAAACTCTGTGCCAGAAACGAACAAAGAGCAATCCCAAGTGCAAAGAATAAATGAAATTTCATTTATGTCCCCTTGTTAATAAAAAGAATGCTTTGGCTTTAGCGGAGAAAAATTCACATTGATTTTGGAAACAGTTTTTCATCAGATCACAAAAAGCTTGGGAGATGTCTCTCTACAGCTCCTCCTATCATTTTGTTTTCTGAAGTGGGGCTATTGTCTAAAACCTTTGGAAGATTTTGAGACTTTGCACCCAGCCACGCAGGGGTGTCTGTGCTACCAGTGCTGGAGGAGGTCTGCAATGCACCACAGAATGATTGGGATGGTAGCGGGAAGGTTCTTAATATTATTACACAGAAATTTGCAGAGAAATATTGTTGTCTTTCATTGCATGTTACATCCTTATTTGAAACATAAGGACCAACAAGAGTGAAGAGCCCAGTTCCCACTGCAGAGGTGGGTGTGAGAAGACACGGGAACCACAAGCTGATTCCCAGCGGACTGGCAGACTTGCACCCTGTGAAGTCCTTACACCCGAGAACAGATTTAATGCATTTCTCTTCTGATTTGCACAGATGTACACAAGAGGCAAGGCAGTGGAGAATCACGAACACCGTCTTTTACCAGAACACTGTTACCACTTACATCAATCGATACTGTATTACCCGAGAAATTCACTGGAGGAAAAGATAAAAAGGAAGAACAGGGGTTTTCTAACACGATTTTCAACAACCATGGCTTAGTGAAAGTACAAGAACTTCTAGTTTAAAGTACAAAATAATCCTCCTTAATCCCCGTCTACAATACTTTAATTAATCAAAATTCTGTTCTTACCTAGGAGCGTTAGCTGTTTGGATAATTTTGGCATGATATCAACACCGTTCTTTAGCCAGGTAATTCGGGGATTAGGGATGCCTTCGGCGTGACATTTGAGGCTTGCTGACACGCCAGGCTCCTGTGCCTGCGTTTCAGGGTAGACGCGAATCACCGGCGGCACTGCGGGGAACAAGGAATTGGCGACGTTGAGCTCACCTGCCCGCTGCCAGCCCGCGCTGCAGAGAAGGTCTGATCCCAGAGCCGAGGGAATGAGCTGTGGCCTGGTTTTCAGCACAAGCTACAGCGAAGATTTTTCTACAGCCCAACTTCGGGGCAGAAAACAGAAAATAGTAATAGAAAAGAATAAACTAATATGCCAATGCCAGGGAGCAACCTGGAGATGGGATTTGGTACTTAGACCATTCCTGCTTTCTTTCATTAAGCGACTGATTGAACTTCAGGGAAGATGGATTAAAACTTAAGGAAGACACTCACATACTTAAAAATTAAAGTATAAATTCAGCTGAATCTAGTAACGGAGGAATTGAGTCCTTGCACAGCATTTTCCTATTAGATGTACCATGTTATTCAACATTTTAATCAAATATACATAAGGAAATGGCCTATACATTTATTACCTGTTATTCTAAACAAATAAAATGTGTTTTCGTTTTGTTTTTTTCCTAAGAGGCTTTCAAAATGTGACTTACCTTGTTTCAGGAAGATGCCTCTGAACTCTTTAATATACTAAATTGACAGAACAACTAATTATATTACCATTTCAGACAAGTTCATTGATTTTCAATCATGCTGCCTTCATTGCTCAAATCAACCAGACTTAATACTACCCACTAACTATTTCTTAACAATATTCTCACATACTTTAAAGGGGATTTGCAACATTGCTCATGTGGAGGAAAAACACCAGCATCCCTCCTTCCTTTCACCTCAAGGGACTTAATAAAAGGAAATGTGAAGATATGCTTCACATCCAGACCAGCAATCCCATCTTAAAAACGAAGGGACACGTCATCTTATATATGGGTGGGCTTTAGAATGCCTGAATGAGTCAACAACAAACTTCCACTGGAAATCACTGGCTTAAGGTATCTAACTCCCTACTGTGTTTTTATATAGTCCATCATCAGGCTCCAGGACTGGCAAAATTAAATGCACTCAACAGTTGCTTTCGAATAAAATGAAATCTGTATTTGTAGCTTGCTATATATCTATATATCCATATGGGGATAGTTTGAATAATTACAGTCACTAGCATACACTTTACATCTTTCTATTTCTATTTTTTTATGAGCCTTACCAGAGAGAGATGTATTTTACTTCTGTCTAACCTACCAGCTGTTTAAAAAAACACTGAGTCATCAGCTCTGGTTAATACTTGGAACGAAATCAGCCATGACGGAAAGCCCTCAAGTCTACTTGTTTTTATAGCTTTAAAAGAGAGAGATTGTTCAAGTGTAATCTGAGAGGAAATGCCTAGGGGCAACTGGAAAGCAAAAAAAAAGTGGATGTAAAGGCATGTCTTTAAATTCCACTTCTACACTGGACATGTGAACTTATTTCTTCTTCTTCCACTTCCTTTACTTGTGAAGAAAAGTAAGTGTGTTGTAAGAAGCAGGGCAGTGAGTAAAACACCACATAAGAGCTTTTTAATCAGAAGGATACCAAAAAGACAAGGTTTGTTTTATTAAACTGAGTTTGCAATTTCTAAATAAAAGCACTTACTGGTTTTTTATCTTCTCTTCCTGCCATTACTGTCAGGGTTGATGCTCCTCCTGACTTCAGGAGGTGCCAGATCAAGTGGAAGAAGAGCAAAGGAAGCGATCTGCTGTTGGAAGCAGCCAGCAGCTGTCAGAGCCATTCCCTGCATTTAAGAGACAGTGTCCATGCAATTTGGGTGAATAAGACTGTGAGTCAGGAGCTTCTGATTCCTTCCGTACCTTGGAAAATTAATTTCCATTTCTCTGAGTCAGTATCTCCAGGCACAGTAAGGTAAAGGCAGTCATTTTTGTTCATTTTGACAGAATTTTATGAAGGTCCTGCACTCGGTGCTTGTTGCACATAAGATTTGTTTGCTACTAGTAACAGTTTTAAATGAAATAATCTAGGAACTGAGGTCTGTTGAAAGCCTACGTGATTTATTCAGATCCATAGACAAGAGTAAGTAAGTAAGTAAGTGCACAGAAAACAATCTCACAAGACCCAAGCAGGTTAGATATCCAAACCCTGTGAAGTCAACTGGCAGTGAGTATGCAGTGCTCCTGAGTACTTTTGTAAATCTCCAGAAGGCAAATACCTGCTTCTCCCAGTTCACAAGCAGCACTGAGCTGCTCCGCCTGCCTGGCTCCAGACCAGAGGTGGGTCCCTGGATCAGGATCGGGCCTTTCTCCAATGCATCGCAAATGGTCAAAGGCACAGAGCAATTCTGCTCCAAGCCCAGCAGTGCCTCTGAACAAATACAGCCCTTCCCAGGCACCTACCACTTAATGCTCTCAAAATCAGCACTGGTTGATTGGGTTTTCTTAGAACAGTTTGTTGAAGGCTTTCCTGTTTGCACGGACACGCATGGCAGCACTCCCAGTGCCTGCCGCAATGAAGGACCACCCCTCCTAGAAGCACGGCCGTCCTTCACAAAGCAGGTTACATGCATCTCTCAATTTTTTTGCCCAATATCTGCATCTAAGAAATACACATATTTTTCCTGCAGAGCTGAAAAGACAACAGATTGATTATGCAAAAGGTAGCTCACTGCATCAATATTCTGCTTGAAAATTGGCTGAACTTGAAATTACAGCAAGGTGCACATATTTTCAGCAGTAATTAAGGAGGAAACTGTTTATTTTCACCTATAAAAATATGTGTTGCACCTCTGTTCTTGCCCTATTTTCATTTTCCTGGTCCTTCCACTTGAAAACTTTTCATTTCTTCTCCCTTGTCTTACATAATTCATTGCACAGGTAAATTATTGCATGCAAATGCCTTGTGATAACAGCAAACTGCAGAATGCATTTTTATTGTCCTTGCTACAAATTAATACATTCCAAGTAAGCACATTTTACTTTAAACTTGCAAAGATTTTAGCTCCAGACTTTGGAATATATGGATTACCTTTTGCTATTTCCCTTGGTGAATATATATCATTACTAACCATTACTGTGCCTGCAGCCAAAGGCAATATAAAAAGGCTATTATCTTAAGCAAAGTTGAAAAAATAGAGGCATTCAAACAAGTAGGAGATTAGGTAGATTGCCTACTACTGCATACTGAATAGTACCTTACTTGTGAGTAGACCAATTCATTACAGTAAAACAGCTCAGGTGATAAAGCACACGATGCGTACAGATGGCAGTATCAAGCCCTAAAGACATACACTGCTGCTACAGGACCTATATACTCCAGCAGTTATTTGAATTAATACATTAATCATTTACTTCAGATGGTTTAATCTTCCCATTTATGATTTGAAAGGGGTTTGCAGCCTTGTATGTTTTCTCTTGAAATGCCGCATTAACAAAACTTCTGTTTAAAACACCTCTCTGTTACTGGACACCTTGTCCTATCAGACCTTTACCATTAGGATGACGATCAAATAGCTTTGTAAAACTCTTTACAAGAAATACGATATTCTGATTTATGCCAATGTTTTCCAGAGTGCAAGGACCAAGGCAAAGGATGCCCTACATTGAGCAGGCTCTTGATTTGCAAACTATCTATTTTCATAGTTGATTACAATTTTATGAGATTTTTTATTCTCAGAAATTCTTTTTTCCTCTTGAAAATGATAAATGGCCTTTCTTCCCTACAGTTAGTGCATGCTGTACACATTTCCCAAGCAATATCATACATAGGAGAGAACATAATTTTCCTATTGTTCTTTGCTCCTCTTGATCAAAGACATAGCACAAAACATGGATTTTTCATTCCTAAACTTTGTGCTGCCTTTCAATACGTCCTTTTCTTCCAAAGGCATTAAGGGCCATGTGTATAAATACACTGACTTAAATTTTAATACTGCTGGGAATCATAAGGTTGATCAACCCAACCTAAAGATAACACACCATGTCACACGTAGGCAGCATGTCACATTTGTTTTATGCTTCTTGTCCAGAAGACACGTCCCAGTGGTTTGGGGCATTCATGTGGTGGTCTTCACATTTTCTGCCTAACAGCACTCTCATTTCTGCTTGTCAATAAGAGCATCTGGACCCACCCATGTTATCTGTGACACTGGGAAACAGCTGAGCAAGTTCTAGCAAACCCTGATGAACACTGCACGTGTAGGACTTCTTCCTGAAAACCCCTAGATGTTCACAGAGCCATGTGTTCTAAGGCTGAAGCTCACTCCAGCACTGCAAGTGAAAACACAATTAGCTGATTCGATGAAGTAAAACCCAATCAGGTAACTCAAAAGCAGGCATAGGAAAAATGCATGTTTTAGCTGATTCTGCGTGTGTTGATTTTCACACAAAGGTAAGTGCTACATAGTGTTCAGTGGCTGAGCAGAACAAACCTTTTTTCCCCTTCAACTAAACAAAGGAAAAAAAATGCAAAGAGGGTGGACATGACCAGGATCAGATCATTTTAAGGAGAAAAAGGCAATAAAATGTTTTGTAAGGTAGACTGAGGGAACTCAGTGGGAGCAATGAGTCAGGCCCCAGATGGCATGAAAAGGAACAGAGAACACTGGAAGACTGACTGCAGCTTCCAAAAGCACTGAATTAACTGAAACCCCTCCCAAAAGTAGGGACATGCCCATACAGACAGAGAGCTTGGGAAGGATCAGGGATAAACCCTACTGCTTCCATTTGGTTCTTTCCCTACTTGTTCCCAATAGAGAGACTTGGGGTCTTCACTATTAAAAGAAAATAATATTCTTGTGTGTGTGTGTAGAATAATAAAAAAAAAAAAAAAAAAAAACTGTCTTCAATATTAAAAAGAAAAGAAAAAAAAATCTACTTTTTTTTTTTTGTAGAATAATAAAATGAAACAAAGCAAAACTGTCTTTTTGATGCTAAAAGCGTATTATCCCCTCCCTGGAGGAGGCAGGCAAGCAGATACATCCCAGTTCTGGCTCACTTATTTCTGTCACATTCCCTTACAGTTTGAGTCTAATACAGAACAGCAACAGCAAAAAGCCCAGGTTGAAGATGGAGTTTTTAGTCTGATTCAGACAGACACAGACAATCCCCAGCACTGAACAGAGCCAATGAACTGTACTTAGGCTCTCTGCATCTCCACTCAGCTCAGCTCAGCTTCTTCCCTATACTCCTGTCAGGAGAAATTCCTCAATTTGTCCTTTACGGTTCTAAAAAGCAAGAAGGATTTCTGAGACATGCTCTGCCTTCGGAAACCCAGGGTATGTCTGAGGGTAAGCACTGTTGTCCTGTCATCGCTCTCGTAGCCCCAACATCAGTTGCTGAGGGAAGCAATGACACAGGCAGAACAGGAGAGAATTTAATGATGTGGGCAGCCAGCCACATTAACAATTGCAAAACCCTGGTTTTGCAAAGCCTAATGGCTCATACAGGAACATTAGATGCTGTAAGACAAAGATTTCCAGACCCTACAGTGTCTTCTAGCAAGTCCAGGCTGATATCAGAATGCATGGCATTTTGCCGTATTTAAAGACTATATACCAACTTTAAAAAGACAACATGGTTATATATTTTTTTCTTTTGTATTAATTAGAAATATCACATACAGCTGCGGTATGAAACTTCTATTTAAAATGTGATCTTCTCAAGAAGTTAAAGCTAAGAGGCAGGCACATGTACACTCCAGCTTTGCAGCTTGAATCCAGCCCTCCCCACACTCCAGCTAGCTTTCGTCTCATTCCAGTTTTAGTTTCAAAGCCTTTGGGCCTTAAATTCTCAGTGATGATACAGTCTACATTGTCGCCTGCCAACTAAACTCCATTCAGCTCTCAGAATATATCACATAATATACACGGTATTAAGTTGTTAGCTTGCTTTTCTTTCAACTGCCGTTCATCAAACAAATGGCACTTTGAGGAAGGAAACCTATTTTCCCAGCTGCAGCATGCACAATCTAGTTATCCATATTGCTGAGACTTTGCAGTTTACTATCTCAAAAGATGACAAATTGTTATGTAGAAACATTAAGTTGGTTTTCATTCAAATCAACTGGATGCTCTGTGCTCTCCCCTGCGCACTCGCTGGGGGTGGGGGGCACTTAGGCACATCCCAGGGACCTGAGCTGCCGTCAAACCTGAGCCCCACGTCCACTGTGGTGCTCCTTAAAGTGCATAATTATCCCTTTTTACTGTTTGTCTATGTGTCAGCCTCTCTCTGTTAGCCTGGGTAGAGCTGTGTGCTCTTACCAGCAGATAAGCTCTCCTTGGCAGCGGTCTGTGCACATCTACAGGGAGAACTAAATAATAATTTTCCTTATAATGCATCTCCAGTAATAAAGTTGTTGAATTTTCTTGTAAAACTCAGTATGTTCAGACCAGAATATTACAATATCTATTCATAAGGGTTACCCTGTCCCCTGTTCCGGAGGTACTGCTGGTCTTGTCAGCACACCGGATTCAAAGGGACCTTCAGCACAGGGGGATGGGGAGCACAGCTGGTACAGAGGGAATCAGACAGGAAGCAGTATCGATTTGGAAAAGGATTTACATTTTTTTTCAAGTGCCTGAAGTAAAGATAGATTTGGACGTGCCGCGGAGTTGGATTCTCCACGGGCTTGTCCCTCAAGCTCTCGTTCTCACCCCAGCAAAGAGGCGTGAGCTCGCTGCCATTTGGCGTCCGGATCGCACAGGAGGAATTGACAGTGCCGGATACAAAGTGGGAAAATCAATCATGTCCAGAGGGCTGGGATTATCTGCTCTTTATATGACGTGGGCAGCGAGGTGTCTTCCGAGATGCACACGTCTATCTCCTCAGCCCCTCTGATGCTCTAGCTCAGAGCCCCCAGTGCTCCATTTGGCACGGAACGCCAGTTTAAGCTAAGGTCATTTTCAACTAAATCTGACTGACTGAGTTTGAGGTCAAAAGAAAGATAGTGAAGGCCAGAATGTTAAGTTCCACCAGGCTCAAATGTGGTCCAGGGACGCAGGTGAATGAGGATGCTGGAATATGGCCCGGGTGATTCTCTCACTCGTAAAACAGTTTGCCCTCATTTTGCAAGCCAGTGGGCCATATCTGCAAGCTGATGTAAATAGCCCTCAGTCAAACCAAGCTGTCTAGAGCCAGGTAATAATCTGGTACATAGCTACAAGTTGGATAGCTAGTTTTGGAAACACAGCGCTGTATTTAAATATCCTGGGCTGTTTCATGCAACAGAAATTATTTTCTGGAAGATGAAATTATTGAAGCAACAATTCTGTTGACAAAAGTAGTCATTAGTTTAAGAGAGGCTCTGAAACACTGCTCGTCACTCTCTGGAAACTGTAAAACAAGCTGTCAATATCTGCTAAAGCCCAGGTAATTATACATATGGCCCCCCGTGCTACCTATCTTTTTGATCGCCTGTGTGATGGCACGAGTGAGAAACCACTAGC
Source organism: Cygnus olor (assembly GCF_009769625.2). Lineage (NCBI taxonomy): Eukaryota > Metazoa > Chordata > Aves > Anseriformes > Anatidae > Cygnus > Cygnus olor. The sequence goes on from NC_049182.1 coordinate 2,396,024, forward strand.
TGCGTTTGCTCTCACACAAAGCCAATTTGGTGCGTAGCTTTTCATGTCTTTGTGCAAATGAGATTAACAGGCAACTTTGCTTACAGGAACATTTTCAGTGGATTGTCATATATGCCATTTACTAACCATTCACCTGAAGGATGTGGGTCTGATACAGCTCTTCATAGCCGTAGGCATGACAGGTGTAATTGCCCATGTGAATAGTCGTTACCTTGGTGATGTAGAGGGAATCGTCTTCTCCAAAATCCTGCATGTAACAAAAGACAGGAAAGGAGCCTTATTATTTAGTAAAAATATTTTAAACACCACATGAAGGGAGGTCACCTGTTCAGTGGTTTTGACAGTATCACAGCTTGGGAACACAGCTTGAATTTTGAACAGCAAGTTTTGAAGTTCATAAATCAACACACAGGAGAAAATGAGCGGCAATTTCAGAGTAAGGCAAAGTAACTCATCTGAGAATACGAACTTTTGTGCTGGTTGTTAACAAGGTGCTCTTTGCACATAAAAAGATGGCAATCTCCAGCTGTTTAATTTACAGGGAAATTTAATATCTACCCATTAACCTCAGATGCCTAAAACATTAACTTCTGGGTGGGTTAGTTTCCTTTATCTATGCTGGTTCTTAGAAAACGCACTGTAACCTTGAGACTTGACAAGAAAGAACTGAAACTGTTCGTCAGCTAAGACAATATCCTTGGCAGGAGACAGGAAAGAAGACAAAAAGCTTTCTTTTAAGGAAATTTACTTCAAATCAGCCTGCTTTGATCTGTAACTGGTTGACAAGGATCTTTCTTTTTCCCCCCTTCATTTATTTACCCACATCTGCTCCTGCATTACACTTTCTGATTATAGGTGGGGAGAATATAAGTTGTTAGCGAGGTTTTGGCACTGAATATTTTGCACAACTGCTCTGTTTAGAAATATATTTCAAATTCTAGTTAACAGAAGCACAGCACTGGTGGGTATACAAAGCAGCTTTTCTTGTTACCCCATTAACATTCAGACTTCTGCAGCTCCAAAATGTTTATACTTCTATGCAAACCCAGAAGGATACATTTAAAAAACAGTTAATGAGCTTAAAGTATATTTTTTCCTTAATTAGCTCCATGTGTGAAGCATGTTAAATTAAACTCTTTGCAGAATTTCACTGCAAAAAATATGGTAAAAATCAATTTACAATCAGGGTGGCAGGAAGCCAGTGCAACAGGGTGAGTGTTGGAGATGTAGAAAGGCAAAGTTGTGCTGCTCGTGAAAGCTGAAAACTCCCAGCCAACATCTCCCACTGCGACGTGACCGAACCGATCAGGAAGGACAGCATGAAACAGGAATGCAAACCTACTCTGCTGGCTGGGACACAACACCTTGGGTCCCCATTTCTGTGTGACGGAGAAAGGGAACCTGTGCCCAGGTTTGCAGATTACAAACAAGACTTGTTTGATCATTGGAAAGTTTTTTTTCTAAAACAAAACCGTTTGGGGCTCCTTATACCTCACGCTTTCTGTCTCTTCAGGGTGCACCTGCTTCGCAGTTTGAAGCTCTCCTTTCCAACCAGGACACTTAGGACATTTCTGAGGGAAGCTGCGATCCTGCTGCAGACTTGCAAAGCCAGCTGGCAGCCCCGAAGGAAAAGTACAAAGCGGCCCATCTTTTGCAGGATGGGATTGATCTGGCACTGCTTCTGCTGGCTCTTGAGTCTTCTCCAATAACTTGTGTCTGGCACCAGAGGAACCTCTTCATGCCTCTCTTCTCCTTGACAGGCCTGCACTGGCAGGGCAACGAGAAGTTTGGGGACTTTCCTATTTTTAGACACGTTACAAGGCAGATTGAGAGTAAGCCCTGAAAAACAGAGTTTACAGGCAGGACAACAGGCTCACTCTTCCCAAAGCACAAACTTTGACCTGAGAGGGACAGAAATAACCACTCTGTATCCGCTATCTGCTACCCTGTCGTTCTGACAGCACGACAAAGCACAAATGTGTGTACAATTACGAACGAGAGTAAATCCATAGATGTTCCTGAAATTCATTATCTGTCATCAAAAGCATCTCAGTGTCAGGCGGACCGGGCATCTAGACTATGGGATGAGTTGGTTAAACTAAACAATCCATTATTACAAATATCTACTCAAAAATTCCCATTCAAGCATTTGCCTTATCTTCTGGTCAGCTAGATCTTTCCTGCTGGAAAGCAAAGACGTGTGAATGACTGCAAATAGCAGAGAGATCCTGTTCAAATGATATTTACATGACATAGAGAAAGCGCTTGCAGTGGAGGGGACTTAATAACAGTTTTTAAAGTTAATCCCAAAGCAACTCAAATTGAGTTTAGATCAATAAAAGCAGGATGGCTACTTTTATGGAATGATTTATAAGGAGATGTGGAAAAACAGGACAATAAAATCTTTTCTGTTTTAAGTGTGTTGCTTCCTTTAAGTTATCTCAGAAAAATATTATGAAAGCTTGGTTTGTGCTCTGTAATTGTCTTTTTATGGACAATCTGTTTTTTCCAATGCATACAAATGTATTAATATAAGTAAAGACCCTTGCAAAAACAAACTGATGCAAGATTACAGTATTATTCTCTTCCTCTCCAAATGCATTTTTCTTGTAAAGAGAAGCTTTTATTGGCAAAAGCATGGTTTATGACTTTTAAAAACTATTTTCTGACTTCCAGCACTTAAAAAAAGGTTATCAAATGTGATTTAGGCAACGTTATCATTTACGTCAGGCACAGAAGGAAAATATCTGCTCCGTATTAGCACTTGCACACACACAGCAAATTCACATGGAGTACAACATTATTAAGAATCACCAGCATTAGAGGTGGGAAGGAAAAAGTGGTTATTAAATTCAGGTTCAATACTTATCCCTTTGTTGCTACAAAAAGAATACTGAATTCTGTAACAAATTGATGGCTCTTCCTGCGTGTTTATTTATTGCAGCTTACAGTTTCTCTTTGTGTTTCCCTGTGGATATAATTAGTGCATTAGGGTTTCACGGCTACATTTTATATATATGCATGCATTCTTATGCACAAACACCTCCCGTATATATCTTATAGAGGCACACCGGGGAGTGTTGTAACACCCCAAGCCCTAAAGCATTAGGGCAGGGGAGCCGTCGGTTCCCCAGGAGCCTCTCTCGATCCTTTGGCTCTCACCTCCGGGGGTCCCACAGTGGCCAGGGGCCACCCCACGCAGGCAGTGGGCACCCTGGTGCTCCCTGGGGATATTTGGGTGCATCTCCTGCTGCCGTGCAAGCTTGTGGTGCCAGCTAGCACTGGTAGGGCATCCAGCGGCTGTCTCAGCATGCAGGGAAGAAGTCCTCAACCAGGAGTACCTCAGCCAGGAGTAGAGCTGCAGACAATTTTACCAAGCTGAGAAGGAAGAGCGGGTCTGTGAGGACTTTTCTCCCCTCAAAAACACGCACTGTGCGAGTGAGAGCTCTTTGAATAAAAGTTCTCAGAAACTGCTTAGCACAAAAGATTTTTAGTCATGTTATGAACTTGCTTCATCCATCCATCCATCCATCCATCCATCCAAACACACTCACGTAAACTTTCCTGGGGAGAACTGGCAGGGAAGAGGATGGGCAGGCTATAGGGAATGGGAAGAATTCATATTAAACAAGGACAATGGAAATATTTCCGTGTGCTTCGACATTTTCAGATGGCTTTTGCTTGCAAAGGCAGGTTTCCAAGTCGCTACAAGCCTGAAAACAGTCAAAAGGAATCATGAACATCTATAAAAATGATGTATCACACAATTTTTCTCTCCCTAAAGCTACCACACCTTTCAAGCAGAGTATCTCAGGGCTGCCCAGGAGTCGCAGTGCTATGCACCCCTGGGAGCTGGGACTGCCCTACACCTACCCCCAACAAGCAAAACGATGAACTGTAGAGAGATCTTTATGCATAATACCACGGCAAAGGATTGGGAACCAGGAGAAAGGCAAAAAAGTCACTTCTGGGGCATGTTTTCCCTCCTTTACTGCTGAAGGTGAATTTTCTTGTGAAGGGGAAGAAAAAGAAATGATGAAAATGTATGAACAAGAGGCAGATACCCTTCTACCAGCTACAACCAGCCGAGCCTTGCATCAAAGCAGCCAGATAAGGATAAGGTGTTCATCACCTCTCTTTTATGAATTTCATTATAAAATAACACTACAAGTTCTGGTAAAAAAAAAATAAAAATAAAAAAAAAAATAATCAGCAAGCTGTGCTTATAATTTCTCATAATTGATAAGGTCAACTAGTGACAGATGATAAATTGACTTCTCCAACAGTTTGTCTCATGTTTTCTCTCCCTTTTTGGAATAAAAAGTTCTCTGCCCTTCATGAGCTTCTTTTATGTCTTGCAGCTACCCTTCAAATAAAGGACTGATTAAGTGATCTCAGGATATGTATGAACTTTTTGAGATTAAAAAAAACCACCACCCTGCATTTTAAATTGATAACCGCTCAGTAATCTAGCAAAAAAAAAGTCGCTACTGCACACACTCAATTTCAAAAAATAACAAAGCAGATCCTAGAAAATGGATATGTACTTTTTTGTATTGTATTTCCTTTCCATCACTACTGATTACCCAAGGCATCGGTCTCTCCAAACACAAGATTTTTCTTATTTATTTATCCCATTCCTCCCTTCTAATGCATTCCCTGGTCATGCAATCTGCTGCAGCTCGGAGACACCGTGCTTAGAAATGTGTAAAACATTGCATATTGCTTGTAAATCTAGTTCCCATTCTGTCTCAAGTGAAATCCAATATGCAACTATAACGCCACAAATCTCCTGCCCTGACACCCGGGGACGCGGCCAGCAAAGAGGGAGCGAACACGGAGCCGGGCCTGCCGAGCCCCGCGGCCGCCTGGGGAGCGCGGGTGGTGCTGGAGGGTGCTGCCACTGGCACCTGCATTTTTGCCCTTTTCTGACTCTTTTCATGAGTCTTTCTAACAGGTCTTGGGGTTGGTCTTACACAGAGGGGAAACTTATATAAAACACTTTAAAATTTTGGCAAAGAGGAACTGTTGTTTTCCAGGAAATCTTAGTTTAAAGAGGAATTGGTATATAGTAGATTCGGGTTTCTTATTTTTTAGGGTAACTTCTGCTTATTTGAGGGAAAAAAAACAAAACAAAACAAACAAACAAACAAACAAAAACTTGCCTTACAGCTATACATGGTCAGAAGGACCAAAACCAGACGAGCTCCCCTGCTCTCCAGCTGTCCCCATGCCCTGACACACGGCAGGTTGCAGCATGGCACTACAGGGTGCATATGCCCTGCAGAGCAACCGCTGCCCAGCCCATGGGGTTTTACACATACACAGTGTCCAACCACCCCAATCACACACCAAATGCTCCCAATAAATTTGAAACCGGACAGCACCTTACAGACATTGAACACGTTCAACCATTTTCCCCATCGACTCTCCTGGGAGAGTCCCAAAGACGGTTGATATCCCCTCACCACATCGACTTCTAAGTATTTATGTTGGAAATAAAGGCAGAAGAAACAGCTCGCTGACTGATCTATCCTCTTAGGAGAATCCCACCATTTGCTTATTTCTTCTTAAATAATTTGTACTTTTCCTTCACCTTTAAACACCTCTCTCCCAGCACTTTCCACTCAGCCCAATGAAGCCGGGAGCCTTCCCCGTGCACTTTTGGTGCATACTTCAGCCAAAACCAGTTCCTGGTACTGGGGCTCACTGGTGGCACTGGTTTTCCACTAGAGTGAAATCAACGCCGTCACAATTTCATAACAGACAACACAGTGATGAAAATTTGTTAACCAGTTCACATTAAAAAAGCCTGCCTGATCCTCAGAGTCTCGCTCTGACAATGTTTACAGGACTTCAAAACAAAATGTACCCAAGCATTTAATGAGATGATTATTATGCAAAATCTAAAACAATGGCTATCACTTTGAAAGTGATTTCTCCACACTAATCAAACGTCTCTGATCTTTTTTACAATAGATTCATGAGTGATTCATATAAAAATAATAAAAACTAAATTAGTCATAGGCTCTTAAATCACTTTCTTTGGTGCTCTTAATAATTCATTTCCAGAGACAAGCTGAGAACTTATGCTTCATTAATATTATTTGTTCTTGGTTTTACACATGCTATCTTATACTTTAGTAATCTACATGGAGAAAAATTCGGCCTTAAGCAAATTCCAGAAAAGTATTGCAAACACAGCCTGATGGGATACTAATTTATCTGTTCTTGTTTTTCTGCTCAAATAATTTAGAACATAAGACTTTGCTGGAGAGCCAAAGAAATTTTTGGCGTGAATATATGGAAATGGTCTTTTAAAATAGTTGTACAATTACAGTACAGATAAAAATGAATGTATTTTATATCCTGAGAAACTCATGAGTCAGTATGATGAGGAAAATCCACAGTAGGTCTTCCTGCTGGAGCTGTTGGTGGAAGGGAGGAACGAGCATCCCAGGGATTCAGTGAAATGTTTCTATTAATTGGATCCACTGGACATTTCAGAGAAAAGCAAAGATTATGACTGAACAGGTAAGTAACAATCTTGGGAGAAAATTATATTCATAAACTCCAACTTTCTCCCTACAGTACCAAGGCAGGGATTCATGGATTTTGGTCAGTGGATTCCACCAGTCAGGGCAAGTACTGGGGAGTACAACAGATGCCGAAGAGCCCTAATTCTTCTCATTCTCAAATTTCTTCTAAAGCATGTTTGTAAGCATGCCAGCCTAGTTACCTCAATACTTCACAGCAGATGGTTTTAATAGGTTCAATCCTTTCTTCCTTCTCATTTTTAGAAGATTCACACTGTATTTATAGTTCTCCTTTTCTGTTATAACACCCAGACTGAGTGTATGCAACGCATCTAGAGGAGAATGAGATCTAACATCTCACATTTCTCAAAAATTTCACAGGGTTTGTGACCTACATGCCTGTAAAAAATGCAAGCAAAACAAAACCACCCCAGGCTGTTAAGAGTAATGTCTTCTTCCACAAAAATATGAAGTTTAGGAAGACGAAGCCTTATACTCTACTGGGTATTTAGGACCAGGTGAACAGCCGTACTGTCTCCATTGAAGTATTGATGCATTTGCAGAAATAACCTACAAACTTTGGACTGTGACCCAGAAATAAGCTATTCCACTGAAGGCACCAGGTGCATACAAGTTCTGTGGTCTTTACTATACAAAAGTGAGAGATTACATATTCCGAAAATACTGTCAGCATTAATTTTCCACTTAACCTCTATTTTAGAGCCTGCAAAGACCTAAGATACTATAAACACTGAGCAATTTCTTAAACTTTGATTTGAAAGAGAAAAACTTGGCTTTAAATATGCAACTTCCTGTAATTTACTCACATCACTGTATTAGTGCAGCATCTAGGATGACACGGGTTTTGATCATTTTAATAGCCTCATTTCTATTAGCAGGAAAGTAAATGGGGTTATTCACACATGATCTTTTCGTGACCTTTTTATTATTTAACAATAGAACTACATTAAAAGCACCAACAGGAATTTAGCTCCTTCATGCAGCCTGTTCTAATGAGAAATCTAATCCAGGTGACTCGTACTTTTAAGGTTGGCCATTTGCCTTGGTCTCCAAATATTACACACAGAAAATGGACGTTAACATGAATATGGAGTTGGACTCAATGATCCTTATGGGTCCCTTCCAACTTGGGATATTCTATGATTCTATGTATGAAAGGTGCATCAAAGCAGCTAGGCACAGATCTTGCATGAGCCATGAGATACACAAGGAGATAAATCTTCCTGGGCATGCAGGTAAACGTGGATTATGAGTAACAAACGATTTAGAGAGGTCTATGCCCCCATGGATTGACTTGTGTGAGCTCCATATGCTTAGCGCAGCATGGACCTGACAGCCCACTGCTGCAGAGGTTTGCAGCAGGGCGATGGAGGCAGGCTAGGATTCAGCTGGAGCAAAGCACGCAGATTTGTATGAGGAGGAGGGGAAGAACCTGTTTTGAAAAGAGAATCACTGCTTTTTCTCCAAGCAGCAACATATGTCTCTGAGCTAAGCCTATGTATCTCAGGTGTCTCTGGGGTCCTGGGTGATGACAGGAACTCCAGCAGCAAAATCCACACTGTTTTCATGCTGCATTAACAGAGGCTGCATGGCTGAAGGTGAGAGCAAAGGTCTCTCTAATATTCTCCACTCATGATCTTCTAGATCCCTGTTATATCCCACATTATCTACCTATTTTTCAGCTGGAGTCCTGCTTTATTTAATCTCTCTCTGTTCAGAGCTGCTTCTGTATCTGCCTCATCTTTGTTCCCCTTCTTTGCTTCTATTATAACCTTGTTGAGATGGGACGACTGGGACTGCACATACTATTCACCACGAGGCATATCAGGGATATCCTCTGGCATAATAGTGTTGTCTGCTTTGTACTCTGCTACTTTCCTAAAAAGTCCAACCGTTTTATTTGTTAGAGATATTTTATCAGCCAGCACGGTCCTCCCCAGGCTGAGTCATGCCCCCATACCCATGTTTTTTCATAGATGATTAATAAAAATAATAGACTCTGTAATAGAATACTGAATATGCATGAAGTTGATACAAGGGAGGAGCATTCAAGACGTACTCGAGAATTTGGCACAGGGATTTCTTACTGGGCTCTTCTCACTGCACTTCCTGCAAGATGAGCTAACCGAGGCACACAACTGGCAGTAGTACAGTAAATAATAAAGCAAATGATATGCTGCATTTTGTTAGCCCCTGGGAGTATGCTTTTTACGCACAATTACTGATTTTTCATCAAACAAAGAGAAAGACAAGCGACGAACTAGCTGCAAAGCACTCTCACTTCCCTACCTTATTCGCTAGTGTGCTTTCCGCAGGGTGGGAGCTGGCTCTGAAGTCTTGCATTTGCTCCTAGATGAGTTTGTAATTTATTTTTTTTTTTTGGAGAGCAAGAGCATATTATCCTAACTGGCATCCGCAGAAATGAAGAAAACTATACTTTAATGACGTGTAATGAAAAGCGTATTTTTGAATTAACGATCTAATGCAGATTTGAGTTACACTGTACAGATTACTATGAAAGGAATAATGAAAAATACTCATGAATGTATGTTATAGCTACCTGTATTATACTTGGTAATTCACCAAATTCTTATCTACCTAAATTCTGTAACATTTGTTTTTGTATGATAATATTCTCTTCTCTGTTGTTTATGTTTTCATCATGCTTCTGTAGGATAAGCTTTTGTTTACAAATTTTGTTTATAAATTTATGTATTTTTGTCTAAAGATGATGTCAAATCATGTGAAACAATACTCTATAAATACTGTATAAACACATTTGACTCCGTGAAGAGTGTTTTATATTTTCAAATTGAGGAATGCTTTCATAATCACAGATTTGGTTAAACATACTGCTTGTTCCTAGGAGGCAGAAGTATATTATTTTGAAAGATGACATATTTTAACCACTTTGCTACTTGTAGTCAAACATCAGTTTATAGTTACAATTGTAGTACAATCTCACCAGTTTCAGCTACATTGCAGTTATTTTCTTCATGAGAAATGTTGATATGACTTTTTAAAAGTATAGCTCCAAAGGCACTTAAAAGGGACAAATAACCTGGACAGGTAATATATGGATAAAAAATATCTTTATGCTAAAAGCAATCTTAAATGTTTGCAACAAAAATCATTTAATTACATGTAACATTAAGATGGCTCTTTTGTAATAGCTACGTGACAACTCATTAACACATTTCTTCACAGACAAGACATCACAGACAAAACAAATTATTAATATGTTGCTTATGAAAGCTTCTGATTAAAAGAGCAATGGAAAGTTAATAATATTTTGTTGCCAATCAAGATATCTCATAAAATTGATTTAAGTAAAGCACATAAACAACCAGGCTTTATAGTAATCTTCAGCCTCTCAGCTCTGTGTAAATTTAGGATTATCTAGGTTTTTGCTGACTTTGTCACTTCTAGTATTAATTTGGAATACTGTCAACCTTCTCATAGCACTTTTATCAAGAATCTGGAGAGAATAAAGCCACAAAGGACTTCTCAGTGGTTCCTTTCTTCTGCTGCACTCACACCTTCTTAGAAGAACTCTGTTTTTTTTTTTTCAGAGTTGGGTTTATATTTTCATCTGATTTCCTGAATTAGCATTTAGAAGAGAAGGAGTTTAACTGAAATATAATACAAGGATTTTTCCAAGTGTGTGAATATCCTGTAGGTTTGTATGTGATTACCACTGTGCCAGGAGCAGGGAGGATTTTCTTGAAGTTAAAAAGGTACAATTAATCTCCTGTTGCACTTCCAATTAGCCAAATTGCTAAGCTTATTGTAAAAAGCAGAAATGCAATTGCGTTTCTGCTTGAGGCATACTAAAAGAAAACTGAGGTAATTTAATTAACCAACTTCAAGTATATTAAGGAGCACATTGCCTTTACTTTCCCGCTGTCAGCACCTTTAAGTAGATTATTGTTTAATGCGAGTTTCTGCACCCACAAGAGGCTGGCACCCATCCTGACCCGTGCCATCGAAGTGTGCATGGCTGCACTTACTTTCACATCACAAACCTCAGAGCAAATGTTGTGGCTCCATCATTGCTGCACACAAGAATCAACCCCGAACAGAGGCCGTGTTCCCACTTTGAAGGCTCCTAACAAGTGCTGCAGATGTGCAGGTGCCCCTCCCTGGTAGCCAGAAAGGGGACACACCTGAGCTTGAGTCCTACAGGGAAATAAAGGACCACAATCCCCAAATTGCATCACCTCAAATAACTCGACCAGCATACAGATGGCGGTGATATATAAGGAACATAAAAAGCTTTACAGTTTAATTAAAGATGAAAAAGGTGCTGAGGTGTTTATTAGATAAAAAAAATGTTGATGTGCAATAGCACCAGGTGTTATATGACAAGGTGAAAGAGATCATAAACTGACACATGAAACATTAAAATTGAGGCATAAATCCTGTTTTTCCTCTTTGTGAGTCTCAAAGTGCTCTTCTGATAAAGTATCAGTGAAACTAGTTCAAACAGACCAGAAAGCGATGGGATACATATATATATATATATTTACTGCTGAGTTTCGTGGGACTGTCCAAGGTGAGTAATCATTCAGGATCCAGTTATGTACAAGGACATAACTCTTTCTCTTAACATTTAATAACAAACGCAAAAGAGAATTACTTGTACGTAAACCAGAAAACCACTTGGGCCAGCGCTAAATTAGGGAGGAACTAGGACCTGAGCCCGAAAATCTACCGCTCACAATCCTAACTAAAACAGTTGGAGTTACAAACAAAGCCTCAGAGCCACGTGCTGCCCTTCAGGGATGTGTTTGTGCTCCGATTCCCAGATTGTCATTTTGCGTTCCATTCACATATCAACTTCCAATGCTCCTTTAAGATCAATGTGGTCATAAACAGAATTTCATAAAGATGATACAAATGCGTGAAATTTTCATTACTTTTTTTTGGTTAAAGAATTCTGTGACTGCTCTTTCAGAAGATTTCGGAACAGCTGACTCGCTGCAACTCCAGCCCTAACTTGGACCCAGGGACAAACCTGAGCCTATAAATACGGTGTCTCAGACCGACCTAGTGAACAACATTGCTGAAAGAAAAGGCTTTTTCTAGACTGATCACACAAAGCTGTTGAATTTACTTATTATAGATGAAACTAAGCACGGTGGCAGCATGTGTAATCTTTACTCAGCTTAATCTGTGTCGAAGAATAGATCTGTTTTGAAGAATGCTTGAACAGGACAGTAAGCTGTCAGGTCACCCATCTGCATGTTTCCCTCTGCCACTCTCCCACTACAGCAGGGAACGCCTGATTTTGCGCATCGTATCTTGGCTGGTTTCCATGTATTTAGAGTGACGTAAAAGTCATTATTCTAACCCTGGCACTGACGGATAGCTATAAGAAATCTGGTCAGGTACACAAGCTGTGGGCTGGTTGGGCAATACTGTGCATCCTTGTTACTGCTCCTCTATAGACATGTACCAATTCTGTAGCAGCTCATTTACTGGTTTCATGTTGGATTTCAATGTCATGCTCCAAATGGCAACATAAACTGCATTTGAAAAAGGTAATCCCTGCTCTGATGAAAAAAAAATAATGTTTAGATGGCTACAGTTACTGAATTTGTGTGTACAGTAGTCACCTACACACAGAGTGCACTATTTTCCTACTAAGGCAGAATTAAATAATGCACTAAGTTGCAGTGCATATTTCTGTCCTGTATGCTGTAATTTTCATGTATTAATGCAGAAGAGTAAAACAAAGACTTTTCACATTTCAGCAATCCTGAATACACAACAATTTAGGGAGCTACAGTATTGACTGTAACAACTCCAAACTGAGTGGTTATCAAATTAACAAGAGCTGAACAAAAATATAAATCAACTCTTTCTGTAGTGTAATTAAAATAAAAACTGATTTACTGTGTACTTTAATGCAAAGAGAAATGAAATACAGACCATATTTTTTACACTACTTTCCACTCTCCCCATAATTAAATGTTATTAAATAAATGAGTAAGTTTATATGATTATTCAGGTATTCTCTTTACTACAAACTATGACTCATACATCAGACCAGTGCTGCGAATTAAAAAAGAGATTCATCTCCCTTCCCGCGAAGGTACCACCACACCCTGCTGAATTATCCCATATTTTAAACTGCTCATCAGAAATACTAGCTGGTAAGTGAGAGATGAGAACAGACTGAAAGGCAAGTGGAAGAGGAGGACAGAGATTTATTTGATTTAGATAGAGGAGAGATTTCATTGCCAGCAGTAAATGTGTTGTTTCATGCTCTTGATGAGCCTGGTTCTTTGCACTAGGAATGAGGCACCTGAGAAGTTAATGGTTTGGAGAGCTCCTTCCCCCAGTTTTCGGGGCTACTGCTAGTGGACTTTTGATTGCACCAAACTGAACAAGCAACAAAGGATGAAGCATCAGTGCTAAGCAAATGCTGGGTTATTGCAGTACTGAGTTTTAATTTCGCAATAACATACTCCAAGCACCCAAGCTCTCAGCTGTTTTGCTTTTATTCCTTCCACATTCACATAAAAACAAAATATCATGCCAGCTTCCAGTTTTCCATAATAATAATAATGAGATAAAACTTGTTCCCTTAAAACTATCATCTGTTAAATGAAGTCGTACTCAAGCCCTAAAACCAGTAATGGAGGACTTACGTTGATATCCTCTAAGTCAAGGAAGTTGAGGATGATGCCGTTGCGTTTCCAGATGATGGGGGGCCGCAGCACCCCACGGATGCCGCACGTCAGAATGGTGCTCAGGCCAACCGTGATGGTGGTAACGCTGACTTTCTGGTCCTCCGGCAGGCTAAGCTGAACCACCTCTGCAAAGGCAACGAAACAGGAATAATACAAAATAGTACCATTTTTATCATTTCAAGTCACAGCTCAGGACGTGATTTTGCCTTAAGAGTTAACAGCTTTGGTGGGAAAATCCTGCACTCTGTGCGGTCTCCACTATGTAAATGCACCGAATAAAAATAAAAACCAACATCCACTTTTGAAAAGATCACTTTCCATCCTTTTATACGCTCTACTTGAAAAATCGCTTTAACAACTCTCGAGTAGCAATTCTGTTAAATTTGCTCACTAAAATATTTGCTCCCTTTCAGGAGCCTTGGGCAGCCCAGTAGGACTCGCTTCAAGGCACCTATCTATCAAGTGCCTGTGGACACCTCGTGCAAAACTGGCTCGCACAGCAGTACCCAAACAGCTCTGCATCCTTTCTCCTCCAGCTTCCACCCAAGCGAGAAGTTAATGCAATGTGCCACAACCCGTATTCACTTCTGTAGGTCTGAGGCTGACTTCAGGCTGCAAAGATCAATACAACATCGCACGTCGTGTCTGCCAGCCGTTAGCTGTTCTCCTACTTAATATTCCCAGCGCTACTTTAGAAACAGCACAAGGTGTTGAAAATAAACGGTCGCTATAGTATTGGAAAACGGTTGATCGAAAATAAGCATGTTCAACCAACTTAGGGCTATTATTTGGGTTGCGGTGGTTCCTTGCATGGAACAAGAAGAGGGCCTGACACAGGCCATCAAACAATTTCTGCCCCTGAAATCTTAAAATCTAAAAGGAGTAATAGAGGAGGACTGGGAAGAGGAGAACATCACCTGCCCAAGAGAGACACCTCATTAAGCATCGCCCCGGGGACCTGCTGGAGGAGGAGGCCCCAGACTGCGGCCAGGGGGGTTATAATGCCCCGCCACCTTCATCCACCTGCCTGCAGCATGTAAAAGCATATAGGTACTAATAACACAGCTATTTCCCGCATAAAAGAAAGCTCCTTTTTTATGAACAAAATATTTGGAGTACACTTGACAGGATAAAAAACTGATAATTACAGTAATATGTAGCATGGAGTAGGGCTAATGAGGACCATCTTTTCTTGAGAAGAAATGAAATAGAGGGTCATTCATTTACGAGAATTGTTTTTTCATCTTACTGCTGTTTTCTTCAATTCCCTGTGCTGTTTCTCACACTGCCTGGCACATGCTGGGCTCCCATCAGCTCCCTCTTCAGCAACTTTTTCGAGTGTTTTGTTACAGGAGAATTTAAGGCTTCCTCCATGCTCCAAATGATAACTAAGAGGCTTTGATTTTTCATTTAAAAAGCACAGTAATGAAAAATGTATTTACTTTTACTTAAGAAGACACCTTGTGTAGTTGCCATTCTTCGATGAACTGCATCAGGACAAGAGGTGACTTTTTAGGCTAAACCATGTATTTAGTATAGATTACTTTAATAAAAACACACTCCTCTCCTGAATATTTCTATGGATTATGTTTGAAGGCATCTTATGATTAGCACATTAACTTCCAAAAGTCTTTCTATTAACAGAGGATTATTTTGTGTTGTTTTAGTCAAAGCTGTACTGCTACACTAGAAAAGATTCATTTACACAACCTACACAAGCCTTGGGATGGAAACAGAGATGCCCTGGGAGGATAGGAGGGCTGTGCTCTTCTGTTTAAAACACACAAATCTTATTAAAAAATCAGAATCTTGTACTTAAGCTATAGACCTCAAACACACTGATGTTAATTGGACTGTGTGTACAAATTATTCAAGTCACCATAATGATTTTGGGTAGAATCCTCTAGATTACGTATTGAGCTGTGCATTTTAGTTTTTAAAAATCTTTACGAGATAAAAGGATTTTTACTACACACATAAAACTGAACAGAACAAATGGGTAATATTCACAAAGCGTGCTCACTTGCAGAACACAGGTTGGAATGGAATTTGATCCTAAAACTGAGCAATTTCGAGTTCATTTGGATATTCTGCAGGATGATGCATGCACAATACTTTTGTATATATTCAGTAGATTCAACCAGTATCAGTCCTAGCTTATCATATTTATCAAGTCATGTCACAGCCGGTATTCTTCTCTGGGATTTCAGTTGAAGTGAATTTTCAGCCTAGTCCAATGACAAAGACAAAAGGGGTGTCGCCAGCCAATCTGCCACCAATAGGAGAATGGGATGCTATCACTTTTGACTTGATTTTTAACAGTTCGAGACAGCAGTAAAGCCTTTGTAATAATCACCTTTAAGAAGAAACGGATGTAACTGTGTTTCTGTGCATCGGAGGTCCTGACATAATCTTTCATCTGGTATTTTGCAAAATACAGAACTAAATCGAGGTCAACAAAAGGCAGCCAGGACACTGCAAACTCTTTGGTGATGGCAGCAGCCCAGCTCCTGAATGAAACCCGTGCACCTCCAGAGACAAGGCAGTGCCGTTGTCAATCCAGCCTCCCCTGCCCAGGGGGCTGCGTGCCCTGGCTGGGGACAGAAGGCGATGCAGGGGAAGGATCCTGCTTCTCACACCTTGTCTCTCTGCTGTTAAATTCAGCCCCAGAGAGGCCACGAAGCAGCACAGACTTTGGTCTGCCCCAGGTGCTGCTATTCTGATGTTCTTACGTCAAATCTCTTGCACTACCAAGTCCCGCAGTGACATATGTAAGATTGTGAAGTCTTACTAATTCCTTTTCTTGTTAAAAATGTCAAGATATTGTCGAACATTTTCTTCTGCTCCTCCTCCTCCTCTCCAATTTTGCTTCTTAAGGTGCTAAGGCAGGAGTTGCACTGCACCTTTGCAAGCTCTGCATACTAATGCGAGCAGGTATTACTTGTTGTGCTGTTTTATCATGGAAATCTTTTCTCTGCTGTCATTTGCAGCCCGCCAAAGGCAATCATAATTTCACAATGAAGACATGTATAATTGAGGTCATTATAGGGAGCAACCTGGAATGAGCATCTATGGAGAAAAACTCATTGATTTAGCGTGGTGTAGAGATAATTTACATAGTAAATGTCGGTTGCCTGCCAGCCTTTGCTCTTGCTATACTATACAGAAAAAGATTTCTTTTTTTTTCAAGTGCTTCATATCATTAATTAGATCTTTTCACTTAAACCTAAAGAAAATATATTTTTAATACACTGTTACCACCTTTAATCGTTGTTACATTTGTTTGCAGATGTCTTGTCCTGCTAAAACAGAATACGGAACAAATGACTTTATTGCTTAGATTTTGCTGAGGGGACAAGGAAATAATTTTTTTAATGCTATAACTAGCTGTTAGGTGGTATACAAAGCACCGAAAAATAGCACTGTTTGAAGCAATGAATGAGAGAACTTACTCCAAAGAAAGTCTCAATCACAGATTCTCACCCCCAAATTTACTCTCCTGAGCAGAGACCTTTTGCTTGTGAACTGAAGCACGGACAGTGCAGCCCTAAACACATCGTGTTTCTCCAGCAGTGGTACAAGTCAGGATTGAATTAATGGCATGCAAACTTTTGCCTCCCCTCAATTCCCCAAGTCCTGCAGCTGTGTTTAGGCATTGCATTGCATTAGTAATTCTGTTTATTGTCTTGTGGCCCAATATTGCAGCACAAAGGTCAATGGTGATTTTAGCATTTGTTTCAATAGGTAGAAGTCTTCTCTGTCTGAATACATTCTCAGGTGAGGAGCTGACTGAATCAAGAAAATCAAAACAATTAATGGATAAGAGGATAAAACAGGATAAACCTTTAATAATTATTTTTTCCTCCAACAACTTTGATGAGAAGTGTTTGACTTTGCATAGAGAAGGGAGATCAATTTTAGACTTTCCTAAAACTGAGCTAATTGCAGCTAATGGATTTTAAAATGTGTTGCACGGGAGATGCGTTATAAACACACAGCTGTACACGAGATTTATCCAGCCAAGAAAGACTCCATCTCGTGGTGATACTGTTTGGGGTGGGATGTGGTCATCTAATTAGTCACTGCAGAAATTAAGGGCAGTTCACAGTGGGTCTGAATCTGGAAAGCACTGAATAACACACTTATAAATTACTCATATTAGCATTAGTGATTTAGTTTCTACGCCAGTCCATAGACTGAAGAAACGAATTAATAAAACCGTCACCACACAAATCACCCTGGGTTCGCGTGCCTGTGCAAACCCATCACACCGGCTGTTCTCAGGACTAGCTCCAGAAGAAATGTTGCCATGTTAACACAGTTTGCTGGTTATTAAGGTTTGACAAGCCAGTCTTCTCCAGCAGTATTTACGGTCTTCTCACCAGTCCACAGTCAGTGAAGAATTATCCATCACTCAACCCCAGAAGAGAACTCCATTTTCTGAACACCAGCCTTGAATTACAGGAAAGCCAGTCATGCTACTAAAATGTTTATGTTATTAATTAACAACATTAGAGCTGTTAATGAACACGATTAAAGTTGTTCACAATTAATTAACCCAGAGAATTCCTACAGCTCCCACATTAGTTCAGAGCAGGTGATGGGGATGAGTCTTGGCTTTATAACCTGTGGGAAGCAGCCCTGTGAGCTGGCTCTGCCTCTGGTGTGAGCCCTGCTCTGGGATGCTTCAAGAGTTTGGCTTCCCAGGAAAAGAGGTACCACAATGCAGCATTCCTCTAAGGCTTGTAAGCTTAATTAATGTGAATGATAAAATGATTTCCAAAGCTAAGTAGAAATGTTCATACCTCAGCTTTATTTTGTAAGTGTAATAATTCAAGTTCTTAATGTAATTTATAAATCCTCAGGACCTTGGGCATGCTACTTCAGGAAGTATTTTATTGTACATTCTCTGCTAAATTAGTAATGCTGTTTTCTAAGTCATAAAAAGGCATAATTATATTGCTTGCAGTATGAAAGAATTCAGTACTTTGAGCCCTCTTCTGTCATTACTCATGAAGGTCACAGGCTAGGACTCCCTGAGGCAGGTCCCAACCTGGCAGCGAAAGCCTAAAACCTGTCTTGTTACAGAACTCAGCATAAATACATGCAAATCTTCAGCTGCCTCCACCCCTGGTGCTGGAGGACAAGACCCTGTCGCACATCCCTGTCAAGGCTGGACAACTCTTCTAGCCCGTGTGAGTGAGAACCAGTGAAGGGTGAGCTGTGTTCCCAGTTGTTGCAGTCCAGAGATAGCAAGGGCGTTTCTTGCCCAGCCCTGTGAGGAGGAATTCAGACCATTCCTTCAAACCACCATGCATATTTAAAAAATAAAAATAAAAGCCCAGTTTTGAGATACGAATTTGTATCAAGCACGTTCGCAGAGCTAGTAAGCTTGCAAAAAATCCTTCTTATTGACTTTGAACCAAACACAGTTTCTTCGTGTGCTGTACTCAAAAGATCAAATTCTTTTCTTTCTAAAGAAAAGAAACAACACGCTTCCCACTGTAAAATCCCATCCCTGCCCTCCTGTTACTAATCAGAGAACATTCAGTTTGTGCAGAAAGGGATAATTCATTCGTTCTTGAAAGTACATGAATAAATATAAGTTGTTCAGTGCTTAATTATCTAATCTCCTGAGGGTGATAAGTGATAGATTCATTATGTAAATAGGCATAAGTAGTCTATTTTAGAGAATAGTTTACATAAATGTATTTGTTTTTATTTTAAATTCCTATTTCCCACAGATTGAGAGCAATGTTGATATGATTAATTTTTGATAAAATATTCCCGTGTTGTGTCAACAATGTCCTGCCTACACTGTAACAGCCATGCATTTTCCTAGTCAATTTATTAATTTGAAAAGCAAAATTGCTAATGGTCTAATAGGCTCTCATAATTACCTCTGGTAGTCATGACTGTTAAACACTTGACTCAAAAGATTTGTTTATCTTTTTAAGAAGAGTCAAAAATACACAAGAGTTTCCTGCTCTACCTCTCTCCAAATAACTACTGGGGAGAAGTATTAAAACTTTCCACTGAACACACAGGAAAAAAGAGCATTATGGTTTGGGGACGGGGAGGAGTTTCAGCTGCTCTCTGCAGTTTTGCACTCTCTACTCTACCTTTCTGGAATTGAAAGAAATAATTACTAGCATCAGTGGTTTCACCACCATGGAAGCAATAGCTGTTTTTTTATTTTTTCTTTTAAAGTATCAGCATTTTTAGGAGCTTAAAAGTTTTTTCCAGTTCTTGATAGATTTCTTAGACTCAAAACGGGGAATTTTTTAAAATGGGCATGTTCTTTCAAACCAATGAAGCTTTTTAGAGCAGCCACTATCTGTATTTAAAGTATAGTGTTAAAGAGGACCAAAAACATATGAAACTACTAAACTTTCTTTTTTTGAACTTCTATAAGTTACAGTAGCTGAACTGATTTATACCTGATTTAAGGCAGAAAAAGATACCTCTGGTAGAGGATATGGCATGCCAAGTTTCTCCCTGGAGTGAATTTTTATGGCTGCTCTATAAACCCCCAGGGTTTATCATGGAAATGCTGTCAGACCATTAAGTACAGCATGACTTGTGGGAACCACTGTAATGTGTACGTAAATTACTTTGAAAATAGAGACGAGTCAGGCCACAGGGTATTTGGGGTTCAAGAAGCATTCACATGTAGTTTAAAACCACCAAGACATCAGAAATGGCTGCAGTGAGCAGCTCCAATCTTGTACTCTCCATTCATTTCACTTTGAGTTCGGGGCCAGCAATATGCAATGAATGTGATAAACTGAAAAATGCATGAACCAGGAAACAAGGAGCCCAGAAAAAAGGCTCATACTTCTTCTAAGCCCTAGATTAAGGGTTTCTAAAAAATATCCCAAGCATTTAAAATGAGGTGTATTTATTTCTTTCATATTCCCATATTTACTGCGTTCATAAACAACCAAATCAGCGATACCACACATCTCAAGTTGTAAATAAGCATTAGTAATATTTTTCATGGTGCTTTCATTGCTCTTTGTATGGATAACTGCAAATTTAGCTGTGGTGATTATATGGATTTTGTATCTTTTCTGACTGCAGCTACGCTCAGGATACTTAAGAAATGCAAGGACTCTGCTCTTCCAGGCTCACGCCGTCCCAACTTGAGCTATTTCATCCCTCTTCAGCTTCCACCCCAGCCATTGCCCTTTTGGGTTCTGCCTCATTAAAGTCAGAGTTCAGTCTCTCCCCAGGGCTTCTGCTGATTTTCCTCGCAAACAGCTTCCTGGCTCCCAGGCCAGCAGTATAAAACCTGAGCACATTTCATTCCTAAATTAGGGTTACATAAGTAGGGGGAAAACAACGCAATCAAAAGTGAGTGATGAGAAGGCAGAGCCAGCTATTTTTGCCACGCGCTCCAGGTGGACGAGGGACTTGCCTCGTGATATATGGAAATGCCACCTCCCAGGCTGCAGAGCAGAATCAGTGACATGGAGACTCAGCTGCTCCGGGTCTGAGCTGAATGTGGGTCTTGAGGAAGCATTTCTCCATGTTGCAGTGTTGGTGTTGCCAGTCCCAACTTGGAGGGTGAGGCTCCAGACTGCAGATGTGTACTGCAGCGATATATAGCTCTGGAGCTGGCAGGAATGGTGCAAATGTGGCTGTGAGGATCTTCCACCATCTCCCTGCCCATCCTTCCAGGGACATGGTAATTCCCCCTGGGGCTCGGGTGTTTTCACCAGAACCCTTGCTGAGCTTTAGCGCACAAAACCAGCTTCTGCCTTCCTCCTGCATCCTGCACTCTCCTTCGCCCCTGCAGAAAGCTGCTTGGCGGCCACGAAAGCAGCTGGCAGCGCTGTGTAGAAAGGCAGGTTGGGGGAACGGGGCCCTTCCAGTTCCGAATATCTACTTTGGCTGAGCTAGTTCCTTATTTCTGTGTTAAAGAGGTATTTTCCTTACGTGCTAAATGCGATTGGGGAGCTCCTTGCTGCTGCAAGGCTCCTTGTTGGCTCTGCAGCTCTGGTGAAATGGTTGCAGAGCACTGGGAGGGCTCAGCTCGGCCAAGCAAGGGTACGGCAAGGTTGTGCTGCAGCAGCGCTCACCCAGATAGCATCTTGTATTTTAAAAATACATCAGTTGATAAAAACTTCTGCATCAGCGCTCTCATAAATGTCCTTCCCATATTACAAACACAAAGTTTAGGAGAAAGTCAGAAATGTGAAGACAGAACAGCAGTAATTTGGAAAGAAGCAGGTAATTAAATAACATTCCCTTCTGGTGAGGAGGGTGAATGAAACCAAAGAGCAAAGACCAGCACCTGAAGAAAATCCCCTGATTCATGTTATCAGCACATCTTCTGTTGTGGGCAGGTTTTCTCTCGGTTAAGCCTTTCCAAGCCAAATCCCCTGCAGTTCAGAGGCTTTTAACAACCGTGTGGAAAAGGCTGGGCCATTCACCAGCACTCCTGCATGAGGCCCGGCGGGCAGCGGGGACTTTCTACACAATTTTGAATCAGTATTTCAAAGCTCGGCGTTTCGGTGGGTTTAGTCTCCACAGGGAATTGCAGGACGGACAACAAAAGGCCGAGAAGGGACCAGCAGGGAAGTGGTAAGTACAGGCTTCCCGCGGCTTCTGTGGCTGAGTGGAAACCTCTGCAGAGAGCTTCAGAGATGGGGACGAGAGCGGAAAAGCAGAGTCCTTGCCCAGAAAGAGAGTGGCCCCTGCTCTGCCTCAGTTTCCCCCATGGAACAACCCTCTCCAGGCCACCCTACAACTAACCCGTTTGAAAAGGCTTCTCCATGACGACAGAAGCCATACAAACACCCGCAAGCATGTCGTGTCTGTGGATTTCTCATTAAAAATCCTCAGAGGTTCACGGATAAAATCCACACATAAGACTGAAATTTAATTACACAAAAGTACTTTGAAGCGGAGATTTGCAGCAACTGCTGTGAGAAACTTAAATTCCAGTAACACAAGAGTGATAAATGCTGTATCATTGAAAGTAACAGGAAAAACAAATCATCTAAGCTATCATATTAAAAGGCATATTGAAAAGCAAGATATGCCAGCAAAACCCAGTGTGGCCAGTCATTCTTTGCGTACTGACCAACATTAGCATCTCGAAACTTTTAAATCTTCAAAGCAAGATGATTTATGGCAGCTGTTCCTTATCACTCAGGCTTGTAAGTGCTGTGGCACCAGAGCAGCCGGGCTGCAAGGGGAACGTGGATGGGCGGCATCGCTGGGGCTGCGCCGTGGGGCCAGGCCCTTCTCAGCCCTGTCAGCGCACGCTGTTTTAGAGCGGATGGGGCTTATTTAGAAAACAGCTATTCAATATTTTGTTATCTTATATCCCCAACCTTATTTTCAACTATTCATCCTTTGCTCTGACAGCTGAAACGATTCGTTTCTCCATGGATTTTTCCATAACACCCTTCACTGTCAAATCTGCTTCAGAAACGCTCGTGAGCACCTCTGGTGTGTTTGCTTCCAGTGGGCTGTGGTCTCAGAGGGGGCTCACTTGGCGCTAGCTGCTCCTCAGCCCCGCTGCCCCTGAGCTCCTCCTGCTCCCAGCTCCTGTCCGGGCCTCCTGGTGGTGCCCCCAGCGAGCCACCGGGCCTGCTCCTGTCCCCTTCCCCACTTTTCATGCCAGCCTGAGGTAAATGCAGTTTTAATAATCTGTTCCAGACCAACGGTATATAAAAGAATGGACACGTTTCCATTCCTCCTTCCTATTTTTGAGTTGTTCCCTTCTCAGCTTCTACCGTGTCTCACAGTCTCTGCACATGCTGTGAAGTGGCTCTGTGCTACCAAATGCCTCCTCCCTGTGCAGGTGGGACCACCACACAGAGGCTTCCCTTGTAGTCACTGAATACCATCTTGGATATCACCATTTTGGTGCCAATTGTTAAATACTGACCTTTTAGGCTGTTTGCAGCAGGTACGTGCCTTCTTTACATATAATGGTCACAAACTTGAATCAGCTTGATAAACATTTGAGGAATGCACGTTGCATTATATATAATGAATTACTTCTAGTTAAGTCTCTAACATAAATACAAACAATCATTAAAAATATATATCATTTACAGCAGCTCAGAAGAAACTGAGTGGACCAAGTGAAAGCTTGTTTAATGCTAAATTATTTGCCAGCGTAGCAGCCATATGCCAAGTGCCACAAATAACAATATTCATCACATCAAGTGTCTGGGGATACTTTCTTTTAAGATCTTTAGCACAGCGCTCATCACGAATATTATCAACCAGATGCTCTGTTTTTCCAAGACACAATTCACTTCTAATGAGAAGAAAAAACAAAACCACTTGGAGTGTGTTTTGTCCCTGAAAGATGGCAGCACAACTGCGACGGGCTCAGCCAGTGGATCTGCCCATTGCTTGAAAGGCTAGGCTGTACTCATTTCTAGGGAACAAATCTTACCAACGTAGTGACTTGAACTATTAATACGGAGTTACTGACTGAATTGGGATGGTTTGTTTGCACTTGGCCTGTCCGGGAAGGGCTCATCCTGACACTCAGATTGCAAACCCATGTGCTGCTGCTTACAAAACATATAAACACCATCTTTTCCATCACACTGTGCACACAGGTACACACAGACCTTGACCTCTCTGCACAGTGGCTAGGTTGCCATGTTAGAGCCTTGAAGTAAGCAACAGAAAACCCTTAGAGGGAATGAGGTCTTGGCCTGGCAGTGGGGAAACGCAATCACAGAAGTGGGTAAAGCAGTGTCCTTCTTTTAGCTGTTTTTTCCCTGAGCAGTAGCCTTCCTTGCCAGTTCTAGCCAGAGCTTTCTGCCCCCCTATTTTATGTAGCTATGCAGAGACAGGGAAACAACATGTGAAATACGTTCATTCACTCACCAAAGACCAGATACAAATAAGTACATCATAAAAATCCACTATCTCATGCGGAACATCAGCACTGATTGCTCAATTGCTTTTGCTAGTATCTTATCTAAATAATAGTTCCTTAATAGGAAAATCTCAGAATACAATGTTTAAGTGTAGCTATTGCTCACGATGGTAAAGTAAAAATTAAAAATTTCCAACATAAAACTTGCAGCCAGTATGAGTATTAACGAGATCTGTGGTTGGTTTGTACATGTCAGTATATATTATCTGCTGTGTACACTATGGCTTTGATAATGAAATGATTTTCACAAACATAACATGACATTCATTCACTAAGATATAACACATACCTGCAGGGCATTTGGTGAAAAGCTTTCTGCAGTACTTTAATTGATGTATAGTCCTTTGTGGCTTATATTCATTCAAAGCCATCTCAATCCTACATTGTTAATTGGCTCTTCTATGTTATTATTAATTTGGCTAAACAATTAATGTTAATTTACAGAGCTATCAGTCAGTTAGTCCTAATGCTGTTGCAGCAGTAGACTTGATGTCTGACACGGTTTGGTTTGGATTTGACACATACTAGTGAGACACAGCATACCGAAAGGGCCTAGCCACGATCAGGAATTCCTGGTGCAAAGCTTTGTTCAAACATAAACTAAAAACAGCTTATGCCCTAGAAAGCTGCAATGGAAATAAGCAATAATGACAGGAGACAGCACGGGAAACCAAGGCATGGTTAAACAAAATGACTCGTGTCAAGCACTGCCAGACATGTCTCCACACTTGTGGGCAATACTGCCCAAACCCCCCAAAACATCGTAAATTACTGATGTGAAGGATTGTTTCTCTCTTATCCCTGAATTCTGGTATCTGACGCTTGCACTATGGTGCCTAACTCCACTACAAGCATTTGGGATTTCTCTGGCTCTGGCAAGTCCCCAGCTCCATGAGTGAGTGTTTCCGGCAGTCATTAATCCTAGGTGGAAGGGATTTAACAAGCATTAGCTAAATTATCCTATTTGAGCCAGGTGACATGAATGCTCTTTCATTTGTCTTACAGTTATGCTTTGGTCTTTTGCCAAACCTCTAATTTCTGTCTTTTCTACAATTTTTTCTTTCCCTTCACTAAGGCTACATCAAGCAACGCAGCAAAATGCCAACACTGGTGGAACTGTGAGGATTGGTGCTGATACCATAAAAAGGGCATCCCACAAGTGAAAATCAGGGCATCATAGAATGATGTGTTGGAAGGGACCGTTAAAGATTATCTAGTCCAATACCCCTGACATGGGTGGGGACATCTTTCACTAGATCAGGTTGCTCAAAATGCCTCCAGCTAGTGCCAAAGCCAGAAGACGCTCCTCTTTTAGTCCAGGCCAGATGAAAGAGGACAGCAATTGTCCACCCCCTTTTTAAGATGCCACAAGCAAGGCAAACCTCATCTCTCAGCACCATCAACATGAACTTTTCAGTAAAACCTCTTCAGACCCTGTGCAGAGCAGCGGTTGGTCGTCCCACTGCGAGGGCTGTGGGCAATACTGGATGAACCAGGCTGGATAGGTGGGAGCAGAGGTACAGGTCAGGCCCTCTGAAATGATCCCTGCTCTTCTGCCTTTGGCTGTCCTCCTGCTGCAAGCCTCTAACTGTCCCAGGGTGCGAATCAAGGGCTGACTTGCACAAGCACCCTCGTTCTTTGTCCCAAATTAAAGCGCGTCTATGCCTGTAATTTTAACCCACACCCTCCGAAGCCATAGCAATTTCATTATACTTCATGCACTGCAAATCATTAACTCTCAGTATAAATCAAGAACCATGCTTATTTAAGAAACGTCAAGGATGAAGTACTGAAGTCAGGGACATATTGTGAAAAAAGGCTCTTAATGATTCAGAGTAATATATTTCAGATGTTAGAGCAAACAAAGCATTCATAAACCACTGCAGAACTGCTCCTTTCAAACTGAATGGAGCCTTTATTCCCAAGCTACAGATAATAGTGATTGAAGGAAGGAGAAAAGCCAAGGACATTAAACCAGGTAAATCAGTGCTCCCCAATATTTCCAAGCAAGGCAGCACAGAAATATTTCATGTTGATCTCCTCTAATACATTCCACTGCCTACTGCAGTGTGGAAACTTGCTTAAACTATTTTCTTCTAGCTTCTTCACTTAGCAGTACCTGAGGGTAGGAAGTGCTCATCAAAATTTATACCACACTTTTAAGGAAAAGGCATGCATATCTCCTGTAGGGTTACAAAGGTTGGGAGGTAAAAGTCGTGAGATCCCTTCTTCCTAGTGTCCCATTAATATATGGCTCACGGGCTCCGCACAGCAGCCGTGTACGTCCTTGTCTTTGCATGTCCCTGAACACCACCCCGGGGAGGACCTCGGCTCTCACTCCTGCCAGAGCACTGCTAGTGCACCAGAGGAACATCTGGTGTGGGATGGTCTCTTGTGAGCACAGTCTCAGGAAGATTTTAGGTCTGAAGTGTCCTCCCACCAGGACTACGAGGACCATATTACCGAGGCTTACAGTTTGCTGCAGCTTGCAGTGGGAGATCCAAACCTGCACTTATTCTTGAGGCATGAAATGGAGCAAACGTCCGAGATCTCAAAAGGGTATTAACGACTGAAGAGGATGTGAGCGGTTTATGTAGGATGACTAATACAGAATGGGAGACATTGGCATTTGTCCAGGGAGTCAAGGTTGACAACAACCCTTCTATTACAAAAAAAAATGTTATGGGTGAATCTGAAATGACTACAGATGGTCAGGTGTTGATTTTGCATGTCCTTTGAAAGACAGTACTGTCAGCAAAACAGTGCCTTCTAACCAAATTTTGAAGTGCAATACTCTGTCAGCAGGAAGAGTGTTGGCTCTTTAACTGACTCATCAAAACAATGTTCTTTTAGTTTCCTCTAGTGACTTTCCATTCAAGTACTGCTCTGCTGCTGGTTCTCCAGGACAAGAATATCTGCACAATTCAAGATCTTTTTTTTTTTTGCTTTTTTTTTCTCCCCAACAATATTCCTCTATGGAAAGAATGTAAAAAAAAAATCTTTGCCTTACAGATGGTGAGCTGAAGCAGAGGTTATTTAGCTGCAGTTACACAGCCTGTCTGAACCAGAACCAGACACACGCCTTATTTCCCAAGGTTACTCCTCCAGCCTCTCCGAGATTACTTTATAATCCCATTATGGGTGGAATTGCTACGTACACACAGCTCCCTTCTTGGAGTGCTCTTCTTAAAATGTGAGCAAGGTTTGAGTCTGCAGTGGATGTTATGTCCTGTTTTAACCTTGGCTTATGCAAAAGTTTTCAGAAGGGTGGAAGGGGGACAGTTACCATCGCACCTGAAGAAACAGCCTCAGAGGCAACTGGGGGCTGGACTTAAATATGTGACCACTGAAGTAATAGCCTGGCACCACAAGAAACGTCCTCAAAAGACTTTCTGCGTCCTCATGCTGTTATTTCGCACTGTAAGTCAGCATTGCTGGAGAATTTTGATCTTTGCTTGGCCTTCACATGTGCTCTGAAGTCCCATGCCACCTACCTTCCCAAGAGCAAGGCAGGGTGTGCTACCCCGTGGCAATGGGGAAAAGAACTCTCCTCCTCAGCTCTGCTGGCACCTTCCTTGCCTATCTTATCCTCTTCAGCCAAAGCTTTTTTTCACCCCCCGTTTGTGATGGAGATGACACAGGGCCCTACAGGCCAGGCGTTTCCTGCTCCGCTCCTCCCAGGCTCCCCCAGCCTCATCAGCCCGATGTCACTGTCACATTTATCACGGAGAGACGCACGCAAACAGAAAACACAATGGGCTAACTCATTTATTTCCACTTGTTATTGATAACCTTTCATGACTTTCATAACTCTGCCTCGCTCCAGCACTCATGAGTTATGAGGTCATCTGTAACTCAGGGAAATAAATGAAGTTTCCCATCAGTCTATTGTATATGCCCATTTATTACCTTTTTATTACCAACCTTTAAAGTTTTATCCCCTAGTATCTTGTTTTACAGTGGCATAACATTCAGATGCAGGCATGTATATGAATCAGGCCAAAACAGTTCACTTCGGTTGGGTTTCACCAGAGGAAGAGTTATGCTGATCCACAGGCACCAGCACCGTTTTTTTCTGAGCCATCAGACCCTGTTCGAGCCTCCACAACCAAACTGTGCCCGTGCTCAGGATCATCTCTTTGTACTAACCGAGGCTCAGTGTTTTCTTCTGCCTAATTCATGCTAAGATTATTTCTGGAACGAGGTTTGCCATGGAGATGAGAAGACATATCACACAAATCGTTAGTTTGAAGGTTTAGAGAAGGTGTTTGAGGGCTAGCTGCTGAAGGATAGGATGGCTGCACAGAGCTGCGTGCAACAGGCTGAATAACGACCCTTTAAAAAGCTCCAGCATTTCTGTGCGAGCGCAGAGCTTCTTAACAGAATCATTTTTGTCTTTGACCTGTCAGTAAAATGCCAGAAGAATAAATCAGACGGTACAGTAATCCTCAAGGTAATGCTTAGTTTCTTTGGCTGTATTTGCCTCAGGAGCTCCTGCGCGCCCGATGCTTTAATGACCGCTTTTGCAGGACACAGCAGCCTATTCGTACGCCTTCACGGCCACGTCACGACTCCCCTGGGGTCCTCGGCTTCACAAACCACGAAACGAAACACAGCCAGTGCTGGCTGTCACACCCCCTCCTCGGGAGCAGGAGGGAGGAAGGAGGGGAATGCATTTGCCAGCTAAGGGCAAGCTCCTTTGAAAATTCTGGGCTACAAATTCCCACATGGGAGTATTTTGAAGTCGGGGCAAGCACAGGAAATCCCTTCTTTGTGCAACAGAAAATCACTAAGGTCAAGCTTCCCTAAGTCTAGTAGCAAAGTAAACCACGAGGAAGGTTAGAGTTGTTTTCCAGAAGTTTTGCATGACACAAGAGATCACAGTTGCAGGAATCAGCTGCTGATCAGTGTAGACAAACACGAAATAATTAGCCCATGAGCACAGCACCTACCGAGGGAGCAGCTGCTAATTGCTACAGTCATGTGCAACGCTTAATGGGACATCAACATTGATTTACTTATTTATTTATTTTGACCTGAAACTTTTGAGGCCGTCATTTTCAGTAAGAAAATCAAAGCAAAGCTATTACTGCATGAGAAAACAAACCAAGTTTTGTGACTTCTCTTCTTCCTTACTGTTCCTAGGTGGCTTTTATGAGGAGCAAAGTGTCAGTGCCCTCTGAGACTGATTCTGCAGCCCCAGAACTGGCCCAAGACCTGAGATGTTCAGGGTAGGGCCTAAATAAAGTCCTCACTAACGTAAGAGGACAATATCAGGATCACCCATGGAAGCTTTCATGATGTCAAAGGACTGGAGACCTGATAACACTGATATATTGCCGTACTTATAAAGAGTAAGAGAGTGCTATAATAAGGAAATATGGGCAGACTGGAGAACTCGGAGCAACTTCATAAAAGAAAACGAAGAGATCTTCCAAAATGTTTTTTCAGGCACTTAAGTGAAGTCAAGAATACGGAGGGAGCACTGGCTGGTTGCTGAAGAGAAAGCTAGAAAATAAATTGAAAGGACATGGAAATTGTTTTCTCTGTGGGAATCTGGGCTGAATTCCACAGCTCATGGCACCATTTGCATTGACTTTGTAGAAAGTCAGTTTGCTCTAAAAATACAAATGTCAATGTCCTTCTCTGGAACCAGAGGAAGGTTCCCCCTCCCTGGATGGCAGGGAGGTCCAGGAACAGCAGTTAATGCTGACAGACTCCTTACATGCAGCTCAGGAGAGGGGGCTGGGGACTGTCGGGTCTGGAGATGTGAAGTACATTCAGAATTCAAACCTGGAGGATTTTGTGCTAAACAAGCCACTGCAACAAAGTTATGTTTCACCAACTCATCCGTATGTAATAAATAAAAAATGCACTTATATGATGCATCTGAAAGAATGCTATATGTTACCTGTAAGACTCCGTGCAGTTCATTCCCTGTTGAACAGATTAGATAAATTAAGGGAAACGCAGCGCTTGTGCCAACCTTGACCCAAGGCTGGGAGCTGATCCTAGAAAAAGAGCAGCAGACCCACACGCCTATTCCTGAGAGGATGCTCAAGCTCCCCTAAATCCGTCCTGGAGAAGGGATACCATGTGCTTAAATACCCACTGCCCCTGGAGCAGAAATGAGGAATGTGACCCTCTGCTCTTCACGTAACATTTTCCCATTGAAAACTGGGCTTGGTTTTATTTGTAACAGGAAAAGCCTTTACTTAAGTATCCTTTTTTTTCCATAATTCTGCCTTGTTTTGTGAACCAGTTTTGTGACCCTTCTCCAGTAACATTTCCCTGCAAGCCCTGCTAAGAAGCTGGGTCTACGGCAGCTGAGCTGCAGAGCGTACAGCCTGCAGAAGACTTTATTGGCAGGAGGGTAGAAGACTTTTACAATCCTTTACAGGTGAATGGGGAAAACTCAATAATGTTCACTATCGTTATTGAGTATAGTTATTAGCTTTGAACATTTCCTAAAATAAGCCTGTCATTAAGACAAACGTCTTGTTAATGGTAGGAATTTCCCAGCTGAAGCATTAAAAAAACTGCAGTGCCTGCATCATTAGCTGCCTCAGAAAACTTCTCGGCTGTCTTCTGCTCCACGTCACAACGGCCAGTGCCACCTTCTGCTCCTCCTTCTGAGCCACCTCCACCCCGGAGCCTTTCGCACAGCGCTTCCTGCTCTCTGCAAAGCCCTTCGGGGCTCCGTCAGGTGCTGGTCCGTCCTTTCTGCATTGCAGAGGAAGGGAGCAGCTACACTAACTCGGAGTGGAGAAGAGTGTGACAAGGCCAGAGGAAAGGCAACCGTGTCATATTCTACAGCATGTGGCATAGAGGATGGCTACCCACTGTGACATACTTGCATCACCTTTCTGAAACTAAAAGCATGTTTTCCGTTACAAAATGCAATGAAAGAAAATAAATATTGTATAAGCCTAAGGGATCCTGACAGTTTTTTTCTCTCCCTCAGTAGAATGAAAGCAGCTTTAGCTCCGTTTCAGAAGTTAATATTGTCAGTATGAGTACACACTGTCCACAGACCCGGTTTCATACCAAGTGGTTCCCAGTACCACTGTGGGAACAGTCAATTTTAGGGATAGACTACAATGATTTTAGTATTTAACATTTTATGTTCATAAGTCCTGATTCCCGTCTTCCAAGGTCTGATTTTTAACCTTACCTCGATAATCAAGCTTTTGATCATAACGGAGGTGTCTCTGAGACTCTGCGCTGTTAATAGCATCTGACGCCAGCAAAAATCATCTTGCACTTGAACTGACCTTGGCAAAGGGACTTCTATTGACATAAGTGAGTTTCTAAGGTTCTTCTCAAAATAATAGAAATACATCTTCCGTAATGTAATTTGAGAACTAGCTACTGGGCTGAGGGCAGTTTTGATTTTATTGATATTAGTTTAGTGAACACTGTATATTGTAAAACTGATAGAGTGGGAAAATGGCTTCAGTAGATATCAAATTTGATGGAGCTGGTAGCTGACTGCAAATGTAAGTATGGGAACTATCACCTAAGGAGGTACTCAGTATTTCATTGGGGATATTTTAATGTTTCATATTCAGAATAACCTAAAACAGTGGCCCTGAAAACAATAAAATATGCTTGTATAAAACTGCCATTTATGTGCAGTTACACTTCATTATCCCTGTAATCTAACATGGTGGCTCAAAAAGGAGAACATGAACATTTTCTGAGTGATTTAGCAGGATGCTTTAATGATGTATTGAAAATGAACATTGACCCTATGTAATAGGTGCTAAACTGACACTCTTAAAGCACTCCATCCGTTTCACTTAGACTGACTATCCTTCTTAAATCATCAGTGTGTCATTTTTATGATGCAGATCCATCTATTGAGACTATAGGACTGTGAAATGTCATAAAAAAAAGCAATAAGAAAAAAAAATTAAGTTGCAGGTGGCGAGTATTAGCATTTCAAAAATGTTCTGTTGCACTACCCTATTATTCCATCTCTGTCAAGGGGCAACAAGATTCGATTCTCACCTTAAAGAGTCGGTGCTGCTGAATGCGTTAGCTCAGTGTGCAAGGAAGGCTTGTGCCAGCTGAAGGGCATTTCACAATAACAGCAAAATATATTTAGGGCTAAATTTGATAGGACACGAGGGTCAGCCTCCTCCTCAGATGACAAAGCCATGATTGCTTCTTTTCTTCTCTGTTGCGTTCCTTGGCTCCCAGGCTTTTCACAAATTAAAGTGTTGAAACTTTTTGCCCACCAGAGAAGCTGAAATAAAAAGGACGGTGGCAAGGGAGTTAATTGTAACCCTAAAAGGTCAGGGTCTCTGCTTCTCTGCTTGGCAGGGTTCGTCTGAATGTTTATGCAATGCAGGCTGAGGACGTTTTGTTATGGAAAACAGCACCAAAGTGGTTCCCTTCAGCTTATTTCCAACCCTTGAGCTTTACACTGAAGTGAAATTATAAACCAAGTTAAAACCCCTGAAATCACCGCAGGGCAGAGAAACTTCCTGTGCATGATGTCAAGGATTTTTAGTACTGTTTAAGGGCGTATGTGAGGCTCTAAGTGGAGCTATAATTAAAAATTGTAATTATTCATAATGATTTCCTAGAGAGGAGCAGGCTGGCACTTCAATGGTACGATGCCATCAGATGTTCAGATTTTTGGGGCCTCAAGGATTCATCCTGGCTCTCACTGAAACCTGCTGCCACCAATGGATTTTTCTACTAAAACATACTTTGGGAGACCAAAGGGACTGATTTGATTATGTAGTGAAATAGCTCAGGAAGTCTGAACCTGTAGCATCCATTTCTTAGACCCTGGGAAGAAGGGGGAAGAGGATCTTAGCAGCAAGCCTAACCTGCCTGGGTCTGTAGAGGAACAGAAATTCCCCCACAGGACCCCAAAGCCTGATTAAACCACAATATTATTGTTTTAGGGAGTGCAACGACCCAAACGTTTTTAAAGACCCCTAACAGATTTTGATTCTCAGCTCCTAGAGAAAATAAAAACTAAATCTTTTGAACTCTTTGCAGGTGGTGTAGAAATAATCTCTACGCAGTTTTAAATCCCAGCATGGGACATGGACACATGTACACAACAATGGACATATTTCGAATCTTGTTACTGAAAGCACCTGAGCAATTCTAACCACAGTTTCCAGAAAGCAAATAAAATGGACCAACTCAGTTGCATTTCAGCATTTTCAGCAGCTCCTGGCATGGAGCATCGCAGCTCCAATGGTTCAGTTTGGCAAAGGCAGAGGAAGTGGACACAAATCTCTCTCGGCGCCTGAGACCCACTGCTCTCCCCACAGCACAACCAGCCTCCTGCTGCCCCTTCCAGCTTGGCCCCGCGGTTTAAACACCAGCAGCCTGTCTTCAGGGATTTAAATGTAGGGTTCAAAGCCTGCTGGAGATCAGGGGGTTGTTATTACTGCTTGCAAGGCAATTTATTTTAATTCTTCCTAACTGGCATATGATGATTTTCAAGTTCTCAAATTGGCAGCCTCTGCAGTAGTCTTTCAGATGTCCAAGCGTATGAATGTGTGAACTCGTGTATACACAGATGCACACACAGTTATACATCCCCAAAGCACACTTCAGTATATGCACTTCTACAGACATCCTCCCAAATCCATTTCATTTCCAAATGGAAATGCATAGGAAATACTTTTTCTTTGACAAGCCTGATATTTGTGCGGCAAGTGAATTGGGAATGATTCACCCCTACATTAAGGAATTTGCAAAACATATTCTGTTTACTATAGCAAACAGGTTAAATTACGGCTGCATTTTATCCTTCCGTTCACAGAAAGCTGGCTTCTTCTTCAGAGGCATTCATCGAACGGGATTCTGTCTGTACCATTTTCCCCTGTGACTGGTACCAGGAGCCCTCAGTCAGCACTTTCCTTCCTGGAATAGGTTTTTTATTTCAGTATTCTAGAGTATGTGTTACTCAGTAATAAATAAGCACTAACCAAGCTGGGATGATTAAAGATCAATTAAGGCATAATAAATTCTATAACAGATAGTGGCAATAGAAGGTGGTTGTGCTGCTCAGCCTGGGGCTGCACCTCTTGGCACTGGCAAAAGCTG
This sequence comes from Cygnus olor, assembly GCF_009769625.2. Classification (NCBI taxonomy): domain Eukaryota; kingdom Metazoa; phylum Chordata; class Aves; order Anseriformes; family Anatidae; genus Cygnus; species Cygnus olor. Next base: position 2,430,277 of record NC_049182.1, read on the forward strand.
AAAGATGGACAATTCCACTGGTTTTCCTGGGTCACTCGGCAGAGGCTGATCTGTTCAGATACAGGGTGGAGGGAAAAAGGAAAGGAGGAAGGTGTAGCCTGGGAAGGGGCTGCGATTCATGGTGCTGTGTTAACGGCAGGGTGCTGGTCGCGAGTTTCCGAAGGGATGCAGTTGTGCTCTGTATTCCTGTTGAAGCCAGGCAGGAAGGTCCATTTAAGGACTGAGATATAAAACATCATATATTTTACATTCATTTGACTTTGCAGACTGTTGCACTTCTGCTAACAAACAACCTGCCGAGTTACCTAAGCCAACCCAGGCGCTGCGGGCTGGGCTGCTGCTTTTCCTACCTGTAGCTCTCGCAGCAAGTGCTTCGCCTGCCAGCAATTAACGTGATGGGTGATGGAGCTGTGCGAGTTAGACGGAAGTGTAGGATGGGTCTAATTAAGTGATTCATCAAATCTCCAGGGCAAACAAAAGACATTTCCATCATACTGTTCTAGCATGAGCAGTATTTTGAGTCAAGCCACTCCCTGTCTACGCGTCCTGCGCTGGTCTTCCCGGCGCTTTGGCAGCGCGCTGAGGACACGTCGTATTGAGTACAAACAAACAGGCTGAACGAAGCCACCAGCACCAGCAGAAAGCCCCTCACTTGCTCCAATGCCAAGTACCCAGTCCCATCCCGGAGGAAATGGGGAACGAACGAAGGTTTTTCCACTCAATCATTACCTATATATTCTGCTGAATGTATGCAAAGTATTTTAGAGCTTATGCTTGCACTTAAGGTAGCCCCCGCCGCTGCTGTTGTGGAAAAAAAACATTTAAAGCTGACACAAACAGCCTTCAAGCACACATCAGAGAGGAACTTTATGGCACCGCAGAGCCAAACAACATCGAATTACCTGCCCCTTTTTGAGAATCAATGAGACACACATACATTATTTGCCTTTTACCCAGCACTTAGCATTTCCATTGGCTCAGGTTTTAAATATCTTTTAATCATCCTAATATTCTTATTATTGTAATATATTACTGGGATATTAGATTGCGATTCAATTAAAAAATGTCATCTGCAGGTAATTTATTCCATGCTCATTATTAATGGAATACTGTAGCCTGGTTGGCATTTTCATACAGTAATACAACTCACTGTACTCCAGAAAAATATAAATTATGTTTTATCCCTTATCAGCCATTGGAAGGCCTGCTTTTGCAAAGACCTCGCTTTGCATTTTCTCGATCCTCTGCTGGGGGGAGAACTAAACATCCTTTTTTTGTCTGTTCTTGTGAAATGCCCATCGGCATTGCTGCGTTGGGTGATGTTCCCCGGCCTCCATCAGTGCGGAAGCAGCGTGATTTGTGGGTGATCCCTCCTTGGTCCACTTGCGTCCGTAAAGACCCCAGAGAATGGCAGCGTGTGTAGGCGATAAGAAGAATATTAGGATGATTAAAAGGTATTTAAATATTAAATGCTTAAAACTAGTGCTGGATAGGAGGCCTTCAGCAAGTTATTCCAAGAATTTCAAAAGCATTCTGGGGACACGCTGAGCTCAGGGGCAAAGTCTAAACTGAAGATTGGTGCTTGCTAGGGGAAGTCTGCTGATCTGGCCCTGCAACGACAAGCTGCACCAGCAAATCTGCCGTGTCCACATGCCGTTTATAGGGGTGTAAAATGAGCTTTGCTGCTACAGCTTATACCAGCCCTCGCTGAAATACCTATCCCGGCAAAACACTGATTTGCTGAGCCCAACGCATCTGCAGCAGGGTTATTCCAGGTAAAAACCATGTCAGAAAGCCTTCGCCCCCCGCCCCAACTGATATCGCTCTGGTAACGTTTGCAGGGCAGCAGGGCTGGGCAGTGCCCGCAGTGACTCTGCTCTTCAGGGCTGCAAACCAAAGCCCAGCGAGCGCCCATCCCATCGGGGAAGCTGTAAACCTGGTGCTGTGCCCAAGCACGCATCGCAAGTCCAGGTGCCCCCGAGCAAGGTAGGAGGCTCTCGAGGGGGTGAGGAAAGCGGTGTTTGCAGGCCTGATGTTTTTGGTGGCGTGTCCCAAACCATGCCACCCCTGGCAGAGGATGCCTGGCGGAGCGATGCCCTGCCTCTCCTCCATCAGCGAGGGGCACCGAGACAAAGCGCAGGCCTGGCTCCCCGCCCGCCCCACCGATCACTTCAGCGCAGCCGAGGTTCAATTCGTTAAAGCACGGTCTCGGGTATTTTGTTTGCCTCTGGTTATTTAGGCTGAAATAAATCAACAAACAAATCAAACTCTGCTCCATAAATCTCTGGAAATATTTAAACCATACTTGCTCCTGTGACTCTTTCCCAGCTGAGCATCACTCAAGTGCTCTGCTCCCTCCTGCGTTCTCCCTCTGGATCCAGAGAGAGACGCAGGGGTGCCACGTCGCGAGGCTGCCTTCTGATCCCAGGTAAATGCTCAGATGGGTGCTGAACATGGAAGGATTTAAAGCATGCATTTTAATGTCCTTCTGAATTGAGGCCAGAAGCTTTTTCCCTGGGTTGTCCCCAAAATAAACGGCTGATCAAACTCCTGCTTTGAACTTACACACAGCTCCCCGACAGCACTGCTGCTCTTTTGAGAAGAGAAAGCTGCGTGCTTCCTTCTGTGCAGGGGCAGCACGGCGAGACACGGCACGGCACAGCACGGCGAGCCTCGCTGCGTGCACGCAGACACAGAGGGACACCACGGGGCACACCCGCGACGACACGCGGCACGGGGCTGCAGCGAGGCGCACGCCCTTGCTGGTGCTCTCACTCACCGTAACAAAAAATAATGAAGCACAGTTCCTGTGCCCAAATAACGGCACGACCGCCTTGTGCATGGAGGCAACGCACTGGTCCCGGACTGTCCCTCACCCCCGTGGGGACGCACGGCTCCGTCCCACGCTCTCCGGGCAGGGGGGTGCCGCTCGCACAGCCTGAGCGACGAGAGGCACGCGCTTACCATTTTGAACTGCTGAAGCACACTTCATGGTAATTTGCATCAGAAAGTAAAAAATGCATTTTAATGAGTTTCTTTTAGCTGGCATCTTGCAGGTGTCAAGAGAGAGCCACATGGATTGATCACAAAAGCACTACTTCTGCTGGTGGGGTTTAGATGCGAGGTTAACTAGCCCCCCCCCATTGCTGTGGGGACTGAGGGCTGATAGATTTCTCTGCTCTTTCCTAATTAGAGGCAGATAATCACTGTGACAGTGATAAATGTCATTGCGCACAGTAAATTTAATATTACAAATATTATTGTGTGGTTTTTACTGCTGTGTCAAAGCCCTTTGAAACAAATTCAAGACTTAGATTACGAAGGAAGGTTTTAAAAAAATTTCTTGTAAAAACCTATACAAAACCCAGACAAGGTCACTTCAAGGCTCAGAGATCTAATTAGCAGACTGCTGCTCAAGCAGAGCATTTCTCTAACTTTCTGGTTATGGCTCCTGCATAGTGTTTAAATCCCAGCAATATATGTAAAGCAGCAATTCAGCATTAACGCCCTGCTGGATATTACAGCTTTGTTTTCATTTAGTTTTGCACAAGTGCTGAGAAACCCCAAATCCAGGAATGAATGTTTCAAATTACTTGGTAGGTAAATGAAAGATTTTGGACTTCTTTCTAATTGCACAGCCTAGAAGAAAACGGTACTATAACAAAAAGGGACCCAAGATCCTACAGCATGTGAGAATAACGCCGACGCTGCACCACTGTGCTGGCATTTCACGCCTCAGGGGAAGGATGCGGACACCTCCAGACACTCAACTGACATCAGAGAAAGAAAAACCCTCTCTATATATACCCTAGGGCACAAAAAGCCAGTCGTAGACTTGTGCAGCCCAAGAAAGACCGGCCAATGTGCAAACCAGGGCAAAACGGAGCAAACTCCAAACTAACAGCAAGGGAATTATCACCCAGGTGAGGCACAGAGTGGATGGGAAAGGTCGCTGCAGGCAACCCATGATGGTCAAGTAAAGACGACATCTCAAAATCCTTTCTAGCACATGGAAGACACAGCAGAAAGCGTGGATATTTTACAGCAGTAAGCTGGGTCCCTACAAGCACACACCCAAACTGACATGGCAGTGACCTGTAACATTTGTTAACTATCCAGCACTAGAACCCCCAAATTATTAAAATTAAGGTTTGCCTCTAAATTTGGGCAATGTCACTCCTGCAGGAGTACAAAACCTCTCACCGTTTGATGTTCCCAGGTCAGACACTCACACTTAATTGTCCTAAGCGTTCACTTTTCTAGCAAAATCATTAAATAACAGCCGAGTACCAAGGATTTACCTCTCCCTGCAATCTAGTGCCATGCCTTAGACCACTGGGAACAGAGAGGGAAGCTTGCTCAGAATCTCCTCAGACTTTGCAAATGCTAAACGCGATTTTGATTTCATAGACCTCGAACAGCTCATTTCCTGTGCCCGCGACGTCCTCCTGTGTCAGCAGGAGATCCTTGAAGACATCTAATGAAGGATCAATAGGAAAACCACATAAAATCTTAATGCTAATTTCCTTTCTCACTGTAGTTACATTATTAGTGTCACACTTTTCGGAAATGACCATACATGATGCTCGAATGGACAAGCAATATGGTAATGAAAATAAATTAACAGCTCCGTGTGTGGCTCTAATAGATTAGAACAGCCTCATTTGGGGTTATGACAACTTCATCTAGATAACAACCAAGCAGTCTTGTGTAAGTGCAGACCATGCACTAGGCCAAGGCAAGGACCACGTCTATCTTTCTTAGGGCTCTTCTCTTTTCAGTTGTGGTGCATCATCATTCCCCACCGCTAGGTTTCCACCCCAGCTTGCCAGAGGACACACGTGATTATTAGAGTTACAGTTTGCATTTAAAGGTCTAACGAATTTCCCAGATAAATTTTGCACATATAAAACCTACCAAAACGTACGGTTCCACTTTTGGAATGGCTGACGGCACTGCAAACAAATCTGCACATCTTTAACTCAGGCATACATTTGCAGGGTAATTACGTGGCAGGAACTCTAATGTAATTAAAAATAATGCAATATAAATTGTTGTGGAAATTAAATCTTTTATGCAGGCCTTATTCCTTACTCCACTGGAAGTGGGATTATTTTGATTCAGATCGAGGTGGCAGGAGGTTTGCAAATAAGCCCAAATACTCAGCACTGGTATTTCACTAAATAGCATGATACAGAAATACTACTTTGGGACTATTAATAGTGTTGAAACAATCACGTTAATGTTGGTATTGCGTTAAAATTTTCTCGATTACATCAACGACTTCAAGGTTGTCTGTGGGTTTATCTTACTTTTTTTTTTTTTTTTTTAGATCTACAGCTCTGTCACAAGGCAGACAACACACATGCGACTCTGCTACATCAATGCCAAGCGCAGAAAAACGCTGCAAAGGTCATCTCGGATTGAGCTTCCCTGCAAAAGCAGCAGGATGGCACAGGACCAGCCTGAGCCTGCTCTGGACTTCTCAGCGTGGGGGGTGATTTTCTGTCCAGTCACCTATACCGGCAAAAGCTGTCTCACGCTTACACCATCCATACTGGTTTAAAGATGATTGATACTGCTCCAGCTTACTTCTTCTCAAACTTTGCTAACTCGCGTCAACATGATTCTTCTATCCCTGTGTAACTCCATCATTCATTTCAAATACGCCCGTATGCACGAAGCAGCAAAACCTTCTAGCACACACAGACAACGTACAAAGTCTACCAGTTCTGTCTGTAGGCAAAATTCAAAATCTTATTATTTATTTCCTTTCTGTTCAGAAGTACGAAAATGAGTCCTTTGTGCGCATTCCCCTCCAGTGACCTGACAGGTCATCCTGTCTGTCTCTGGAATAATTTGACGATGTCACAGATACACGTGTCCCTCCCAGCCTGATGTCTGTGAATGAAATTCCAGTTGGAAGTGCGACTGCTGTATTTCAAGAATTTCCCCCTTGTTTTGTTATGTTGGAGGCATTTATAGTGTCTCCCATTCCGCCTAATGAAAATGCCGAAAAGCTTGCCTGATCCCATCCTGGGTTAATGACAAATTTCAACAAATGTCTCCTGTTCTGTTACACTACCATTAAACATTTCACGCTTATGCCCTAAACACTACTGGTACTAAGAAGTAGTATTAGTGAAAGTCTAGAGAAAGCTTTCCAGGGAAACTGCAAGGCTTCCAAAGATTTCCTCCCAGTGGTCCCCCCAGAGACGCTCACCACAGACAGCAGAAGGAGCACGGCCGGACAGACCAGGCTATGAATTACCAACACAACTTCCATCACAAAGACGCACCGGGGCACGGCGTAAATAGCAAGAGAAAAAATAACATGCCAAGATGTAATTTGAAAAAGTTCAGCTGCCGTGAGCCCTATTTTACCAATGACCCAAGGGAGGGGACTGGAAGAGCTTTTATGAACTTCACGGAGGGACGTCATCGGGCTGGAAGAGTGGGCTGGCAGGAACCCTGTGAAGTCTGACAAAGAGAAATGCCCACGATGGGCAAAAAGATGTTCGTTCCTGCAGGATGGCAAGCTCCAACTTCCTCAGACCACGGTCCATGCTATCTTTTGATAGCCTCGGGAAGGTATGGCTCAGGTACAGAGTCCGGGCAGCTGCTGGCCGGCTCCAAGACCTCACACTGCCCTTCCCACAAGCATCCCGCCTGTGCCACCACTTCATCCAAAGAGCTGTGCTTTTGTCTGAACTTCTAGCGAGCTGATTTGGCAAAAAACGAGAGGATGTCTGTCTGACTGTCTGCATGCATTTCAGATGCGCATTAAATTTCCCATCAGTGACTCCATCCATCTTTCACTCGCTGTGGAGCTGTGTGGATTGTTTACAGATAAACGAGAATGAAATGTAAACTCCCTTCAGATGAGTAAGATATACAGGCCGTGTCACTGGGGCTCCACAACACACATTTATATAAAACAATAGCCTATGCATGCATGGAAGAGTAGCTATTTCTATTTTGTGGTGACACTTATTCCTGCCTGATATAGAAGTATCATTACAGCAGGCCCCAGCTGGAATTGTTCATAAAGTGCAGGATTTTATTTCAAGTGCACCAGCCTAATTTCAGAGATGTACACACGAGTATATGAATTTCTGCAGAGATACAACGTTAGTCTGATGATAGTGTATTTTATTAAAGAGAGCCTCTAAAATAGCAATTTCATTATTTCCATTTCTGCAGGAGCGGTAACAAATTTTATCCATTTGGCTCGAATCCGTCAGTTGATCTGGAGGTTTCTGCCAGCTGAAGAACCGGGGGAAAAATGAAGATGTGCATCGTGGCCTCACCTGCTGCCCTGCGAGCTCTGCACCTGCCCCAGCCCTGTGCACAGGGGCGCGGGCAGCTGTGGGCGCTCTGGGTTTCGGGATTTAGTGCCGGGAACTCCTAAAAACTGGCAGAGCCCAGGCTAGGGGAGGTGCATGCTAACTTTCCTGCACGGGGATTGCCAGAGATACAACCTCTACACTGGCAAATGGTCTCTTCTTCTTCTGGTGGGGAAAGCTGGGGATGTCAAATTTTTTTTCCTCCTACACTTCTCAGATAAAATGATTCCGTTCAGCAAAACAGGTATGAGCAGCAAAAGTGGGGCTTTTCCAGCACATTTTCTCTGGTCACAGAGAATAAATAATAAAATTTAACGATGAGGCACTGCTTTACAGGCCCACTCGATGTGCCCAAGTCCTGTCCTTTGCCTTTCCTGCTGTCGCAAAGCTTTGGCCAGTGCTGCCGCTCCCTTCAGGTAAGAAGATTTTTAGGCTTCCCAGTAAAGGTCAATGCACCGAGCACAGCCGAAATCATCAGCAGCCACGTTCTTCTCAGAACTTCAGAAGAAAGATAGGCAGGGTGCTAAATAACCAAACTGCCGTCTTTCCGCTCCCACTGTTGCAAATTGAGAGCTTTCCAAAGACAGCCCCATTATTAATGCCATAAATCTGTTACACTTTTTATTCAAACATGCAGACAGGGATCCACGACCCCTGTGACAGGTAATTTACTTTAAGGGACTTACAGAAGAAACCTTGTAAATCAGTTTGTCATTTTTTAGAAGGTAAAACTCTCAGCTTGAGATGAAATAATTTAAATTATCTTTCTTTCTATGTATCTGAGACTGGGAAAGAACCATGGGTTTAAAAAGCGCATTAAGATTTTATTAGTACCTGAAAAACTGGGAGAGTCAGCTGCTGGGTCTTACTCGACTGCTTCCTGTGCTTTGTGAAAAAGATCTCTGAAATAATTTATCACCTGTAAAGCTTCCACCAAGCATTTGTTCTCATTGATCCTTTCCATGCACAAATGAAAAACAAAGATGTGAAAGCATTTTTCTGACACACGCATTTTTTCTTTGTGATCACTGAACAAAGAACGCTAATTTCTCTTTTCAGCCTGCAGAACAAAACCTCCAAATGCCTGGATTTCACGTTCAAAGGCAGCACTGCCCCTTATTATGTACCGGGACCAGCTGCATCACCTCTGCCAGTCTCCAGGTTTGTGCTCCCAGGACGTACATATGATTTGCAAATTCAATCAGAGAATGGCATTGGTACACGCACATCTTTCGGGTCTGTCTGCAAGTGTAATGCAGCAGCAGATCGGTGTATTAAGTCACGGAGCCTCTACCTGCACGGGAGACGTGTAATCGGGCTGCCTTGAAAAAATTAAAAAAAAGCTCACGTGCTTCCATTCAGAATTTTAAACCAGCCTGGTCTAATCTTGCTTTTGTTCTAGATTTGGTTATTTACTCTCTGACTGTCTTTTTTGAGCATGGATTTTTAAAGATTTGGACAAACACCTCAAAGAGACCTCAAAATTAAACTCAGACTTCCTGAAAAGTGAGAGTAGAGGGCACAGCTGGTCAGGAACAGTACAACAGGTATTTTTGTCCAGAGCAGAAACATACCCAGGACGCAGTAACTCTTGGTAATCTCTGGTAATGTTTTTCCTTTAACTGAATTGTCTAGCACAAGCAGCAGCGCTGAGCCTAATTTGAGTAGAGAAGTAACAATATAAGCTAATTTGTGAAAGACTTGTTTCTAATACCACAGGTTTAACATATGTACTACGATATAAACTGTCGGAGTCCATAAACTGCCTTGGGCTTTGTGGAGTCTCCATATGCTCCATCAGTAATTATTTCCATCCTAAAATATTCATTGTGCCAGACTCTTACACTGGCCGAACAACAGAAAGCATCAGCTAGCAGGAGCCAAATTCTCGGCCTGCCGCTCTGCTCGGGGCTCCCCTTGACCGTGGAAGCTGTCCCCAGGCCACTTGTGCCCGGCGGCTGGCAGGGGGCTGCAGCCCGGCCCCTCGCCTCCCACCCTGCTTGGAGCATGCCAACGGCTCGTGGCAGCGAAATGCCGAGCTGCACGCACAGCAGATGCCTTTTACAAAGAGGTTTATTAAAGCAGATTTTGCAAAAGGTGAGAACAGACTCGAATACAGATGGGAAATCTCCGGTCTGCACTAAGCATGCAGGAGGGAGCCGGGGAGGTGAGCGAAATTATGCCAAGGAAGGTCATAACAGATCAGACTTTCTCCCTTTCGGTTGACTTACATGAAAACTATACTGCAGATTGCACTGTAGAAGCCACCAAAGTGCTCAACGGCTAGAAATCCACCTTTTCCACCTTTACGCAACCCCGCCTCAGGCCTCCAACACCAAATAGCCCACAGGAGTGGAGACCCATCGCCGACCACCAGACAGAGATGCCTGGACTGGTGATGAATGTTTAATGATAGCGAGGACGAGGGCTCAGCACTTCCCCGACATTCAGATGCTGAAGCTGGAAAGAAAAACTTCCCCGTGGCTACCACGAGAGGGGATGCCAAAGGAACAGGCACCAGAGGAAGGCGGCCGCGCGCCCGCCCTCTCGCAGCACACCCCAGGTAGGTGCAGGGGGCAGAGGTCCCAGCTCAGCACCACCTGCGTGGCAGGGGGCAGCTCTAACACACAGAGCACGCCGGATACCTGCAGTGACTACACAGTTCCCCAAATGGGGATGCAATACGGTATGTTCCTCAGCAGCTCCCAAGCACACCACCAGCCGTTGCCCAAGTTCAGTGCAAAGCCTCTTAGAAAAGGTCGTGACGGACCATCATTTTTTCTGTGGTACACCTGGACCTTACCCAGAGAAACGCAAGGCACCTCACAGTAAACAAGAACAACTTTCTTTTCATTAATTAATTTTTGCATGTTCAAATTCAAAACGCAGAAGTGAAACCTCTCCTAACTCGGCGCATGCCAGCTACCGACTTTGCTCTCTGCAGTGTCATTTCGCATTCATGAAATAAATGAAATATGTAATTGGAAAACTTGAAATGAATTTTAAGCCCATTAGCAACAGAATAATATTTACCCCAAATGGCAATGTTTCTCATGAGATAAGAAAAATACACAGAGTCCTACAGCAGTCGTACTGGCCTAGAATGAATTAGGAGTGAGAAAACAGCTGTGGGTTACGTCGCAGCATCTCAGCATCAGGGCTTGCATGAGAAGGAGAAAAGAGCTTGCAATCCATATCGAACACATAATTCTTACCAAGTGAAACAATTTTTGCTACAATTTTTACAGCAGTGAATTTACGAAATGATAATGCGACGGGGCAGCCAGGGAGCAGTTCAGAGCAGCAGTTTCACTTGCACGGCTCCTGCTCCTACACCACCACGCGTTTTTAGTGGAGTGCATGTTCTATAGACACTGCAAAGTAAACACACCCACGTTTGTGTGGAAGGTTTCAACACAACATCTTGGAATAACATGGAAAATCACTGTATTAATGTTATGAATGCTTCAAAAATGCAACTATACATTATACGTGCGTATGCATGTGTGAGGCGTAGACACTTATTTGCTGCAGCTGGCTGTAAAGAATCCTAGGTGTTAACTCAGGCCCCCAGGAACCCACCACTCACCACTTCTGTTGCTGAGCACTCAGCACAATGCAGTGAATCTGTTTGCTGATTCAACGGAAAAGAGCCTTAAACCATTTTTTTTTCCCATCCCAGGAATTTAACCTAATCTCTTTGGGATTATATTTTCCTCATCCCTTGCTCAGCACTGCACCAGATATCACTGTATAATATGACAAAAAAAAAAACCACTGACATTTACGCAAACATATGAAATACGGCCCTATGATCATTCACCAATTATAGGCTGCTCTCAGCACCATGTACAAAATCTGGTGATGTTTCTCCCCAGAGCGGAGGATCTCTGCGTGCTACCTATTACAGGATGTCAGGCAACACCTCTTCTAAGACCTCAGTCCTGTGTTCAATCTCCTACTGAAAGCCACAGGCTGCAGTTCTCCGAAAGCAACCGAAGTGCCACTGTATAAATATCCTCATTTGCCAACAAAGAAGTCTTCTACAAATGTACTGTAAAGCACTACGTGGCTCCCTTTGCAGGTCCCAGCGACACACGCAGATGTACTGCTGAGTCCTTTAATTGGTGCACAGAGCATCCCACTTTGCTCCTTCCCCTCGTCCTCGTAAATCCCTCTTCAATTTGTGAAGAATATGTTCCTGCTGGGACCTCCGCTAACCACCTTTTCTTATTCTTACAAGATTTCTCATGCTATGGAAGCTACTGCCACAGCATTTATCTTTCACAATCATTAAAGAGTAAAAAAGGATTGTGTCATGTTGAATGAGCTCGGATTTGAATCTTTATCTGATTTTCAGGCCTGATGTATGAATCCTTCTAAGTTTCCTTTCCTGTAGCTCCACAGTCAGGTTCTTTCATGTAAAATATTTGCAAAAGAACCCCACATGTTGCTCACAAAATATTATCTTCCACTGAATCAAGGCATTATAATAAGCTTAGCAGCGTGTATTGTACAGTAGATGTGATCACCCAACTCTGAAATAGTTTCCATTGATGTCGTACTCAGCGGGACCTAACAATCCCACTGCAAATCAGGTAATTTGTTTTAAAATATTACCAGTTAAGTACTGAGATGTTTTCTTTAATGGTCCAGAGTCTGACCTAAGCTGGGAAGAGAGTGAATATCTTTGCACTTACCGGGAAAACCGGCACCATCTGACTTGTGCTGGGAGTAAAGCAGAGCACGTTTTTAGCGTCTGCCTGCTGATCTGCCTGTGAGCATATCCCTACTCACACAGTGAAGGGGACAGTCCTTGCACAAGTATCTAAAACTTACGTGGAAGGGTAAGTCAGATGCAGCAAACTCAAATAAATGTGAATTATGCTGCAGATCCAAGCGACACGAGCTCCTCCGAGGGATGCTCAGCATCTCAGAAGTAGCCCCGCAGTACCGCAAACAGCACCCACGCACGGAGCCGATGGGGACCCCTCCCTCTGCCCAGGAGAATTAATGGGGGGACTTGATACCCACATACAAACTTGTCCTGTATACATTAAGTCTCATCTAACTACACCGTTGGCTTTCCAGATTGACAAGAAGTTTGCTTGTTTGGGATGAGGCATACAAATGAAGAGACGTGAATTATGTTTGGATTAAGAGGAATGGGTAGCAGGAGAGAAAAAGGCAAAGATTAATGCAAGACATTCATAAAAAGAAAGGGTTCCTTTTAATTAAAAATATATTTTCAACTTTTAAATTATGTCTATGATTTATGGGTGATAGGCAATGATGTGTGCTCATCTTAATACACTTTCTGCAATAAAATGGAAGGGAGGAACACACACGCTCTAGGACTGTATCTGGATTCCCCAAATTTGAGACTGAGTTATATGATTAGAGCAATCAGCTCTTTCCTGGAGGGACAGAAGCGTTTTGGTAAACTACAGCTGACACGTATAATGAACAATTCAATTTTGTGAAGATTCAATAAACGATAATCTGAAGGGCAAAGTTCCCTGTTGCTGACAGCTGCCAGGTGAGGAAGGGGATTTGTTTTTATTAAAGACAGAGAAAGAACCAAGAGGTTTGTATTCACAGGGATCTAAGCAAATACATGCTGACAAATTCAACATTCCGGGTGGTTTTTGATAATCTCTGAGTATAATTTCGGCCATTTTTTTTCTGAAAGTTTATAAAACAACTCTGCTGTTGACAGCAATGAGTTGCTGTGCACAACAGATCTCATGGCTTTGGGTATGGAGGATGGCTTGGACCAGTTGTATTTAGTGACGTCCTAAAATGAAACTGTTGGCATTTCCACACTGGTAATTCCATTCCTAGCCTACCAGATCTTAAGGATGACTTTTAAACAACCAGGAAATGCGTGCTCGCAGTGGTCATCCCTCCACTGCCTTGATGCAGTCCTCCTGTCCTCTCCTTACAACCCCAGAGCACCCAAAGGCGCCGAGCGCACACCTGCAGCGGGGAGCCAAGGACCTCCGAGCTCTGCTGCTGCCAATCCGCAGCAACAAAGTAAAATACCGTGTGATGGGCAACTCTGAACTGTATTATGCCGTTATTCATGCACGTCTGTGACAGATCTGTTAACTCCAGCAAAGATCCATCAATAACTTGCTGCGCCATGCTGTAAGCACAGAGCATGCTCCAAATACCTACCTTGTCTGCTAATTTATACGCCTGTATAACAGATTTGCTTTGTTTCAGTGTTAAGTCCACAGCTAGAGTGATTTAAAACTGCATTAGAAAATACACTGACTTCTTCCTGTTTAAAAACCCCACAATGTTTATAAAAAAAACTCTTAAAAAATATAGGAGTTATTCTAACAGTTCTCCAGCAAATATTGCTTTTGCACCAAACATAAAGTAAGCAAAACAAACAAACAAACAAATAAAAAACACACACAAAAAAAACATCGCTTTGAAACTAATAACGTATAATGCTTGGAAACTGGCACTTTACCCTTTTACTCAAAATATTGCTGGACACCTGGAAGTTATTAGATAGAGTAATCATTTCTACTTTGCCTCCAGTCTACGTTTTTCCTCTGGGTCACTCATGAAACATTTTTAATCCTATAAAAAAAAGAAATCTAATTCAAAAAGTATTGATTCCAGTTATCTTTTTATCTTTCTGACTTCAAACTCCCTCTTGGCTGGCTTCGTTGCCTGCATTACTCCAGTGTACGTGCAGGTGCACAGCATGATCTCATATGCACAAAACTTTGCCATTACCTTTTTTTATTTTTACAACCATAAGAAATAAACCTGGCTGAAACGTCACCCCCTCAGACAAACGTGTAGGTGACATTTCACAGCCACAGCAACGTTTGAAAGAAGGTGGGAGGCGCAATGAAGTCCTAGGTCACTTCTACCACGTCAACAAAGACCACGAACGATGACGTTGACCTGACGTCAGCTGTGGCTGCCCTCAGAGGTGTTGATTCAGGTTTCTCCCACTGACACCAGTTTTTCTTTAATGGTGACAATGTTCCTAGTCCATACGATTGAATGCAAGGCGAGGCAATAGATTGTCTTCGGGATGAATGGAAAGTTCAGGTAGTTCCTGACCGACTGCAAATATTACAAGTCTCATACATCTCTCCACAGTCCAGGTATAAATTATGACTACCTGGCCACATTCCAGCTTAGTTAATTACAATCTTACATAAAATAATATCCTGTCTAATTTAATTGGAGGATGACATAATAGGGGATTTATATTAATCAGAAAATTCCTGAATAACAATTCATTTAAGAAGCAATTTCATTATGGATTTCTACATATTAGTGGAAATTTTCATTAGAAATATAAGCTATAACCCTCACCTCATTATATTTTTGCAGTGATCTGTCTAAGGGTTTTATATGATTGGCATCACTGTGGTATCTGAGTATCTTCTATGTGAAATCAATAGCAATATCAAAGCCCATAACTTGATAATGAAGTTTCCAAAATGAGAATAGAGCTGAAATCCCTTCTCTTACACCTTTATTCTCTTATGTTTTCATTTTAATTTCAGGGTTTTGCTTGTGTAGAGGTTTGGTGTTTTTTTTGTTGCCGTTGGCCTTTACAACCATGCAAACACTTGCAGAAGAACTTGCAGAATCTGAGGCCAGATCTGACACCTGCAATGAGGCAGGACTTCGGTCACAGAAGTTTTTTACAAGCAGATCAAATCCTTCAACAGCACCCAAATCACTGCCAGAAGCACCAAGCCCGAAGGAGGAGGACAAATATTGATGACACAACGCTGAGAAATAGTTCAGAGCAGCAAAGAATAAATCCTGGAACAGGCTGCATGGCCTCACTGCCTGCAACAGCTGCTTGGTGGCTGTGGGTGCTTTCCCTTTTTTATTTATTTTTTATTTTAAAGGAAACTCAGGGCACTGCAGCCCTACACATCAGAAGAGTCCCACTGACGTTACTCCTAATTTACAGGGATCTACTCAGGGGCCCCATGATTTCAGGGACAATAAACGCACTCCCCTTCCCCATGTCACTTTGCATTTAAACACCTCGAAGGTAGCACTGCCAGGTGAAAGCCAGTGCTCTTTGCTCTCGAGGGGGCAGGGATGGGGATGTCAGCCTCCCACCTGAGGGGGACGTGGGCCAGGACATCAGGGCTGAGCCCTGACCTCGCTCCTCTGGGAGGCTGCAGCCTCCACCGCCTCCTCCCAGCATGGCAGTAACTGGTGCCAGCACCCGAGCTCTTGCCTTCCACCCTGCTGCTGGGCTGCGTTTACTGCATTTCATGCTTTTAACACCCAAAACCAAGCTACAATCTTAATGTCCTTGAGGGCATTGTAATTCAACACTGCAGGTTAAGAGGCACCCGGCGGTCCGGGGCAGTTCGGTTCCCTGCTGTGCCTGGCACTGCGTGTGGCGTCCAGCCTGAACTGCGTGCGAGCCGCAAGCTGGGCAATAAAACCCCAGGATTTGTGCGGCTCATATAAATAAATACAACCCAGAAGAAGTTGCTGCCCCAGACAGTAATGTAACCGCTATGAAAAGTTTACAGCTGGAGCGAAAGCTGGGTGACAGCGGTAGCAAGGCAGAGCGTGCTGGGAGTGGCACGTCTCCCAGCCCGGACACACGTCCTCCCTTTTTATTTAATGCGGGGAAAATAAATTTCATTGTAGCAAGAAGCTTGGATAATTTCCTCACTGAGGTTAGACGCTTCTTTGACTACGCTGACTGCTACTTCCAGCAATAATGCCTTAAATCTCCCTGGGCAGGGTTTGATGGCACAGCAATAAAAGTGTCTGCGCCCTGTTTATACCCCAGCTTCTGCTCCTGCGGCGGTGATGAACACCGCGGCTGATCCTCCTAGCACGGAAACACCCTTGCTGTCATCGCTGCCGGCTGGCGGTTTCTCGCCTCCTGCTTATTACTCTCACTTGTTGGAAAATCAGACTCTGGGTCCGGCTGCCGTCCTCCTGAGGGTGCACAGCCGCTAACAGCGCTGCAGTCACTGGTGCTCCTCTGCCATGGATCTGCCATGGAAGCGATGGCCGAGGTCCTCCTCGCCCACCCTGCTGCTCACCTCCCTTCCTCCCGGCCTCCATCCAGCTTGGAGCAAACCTCGCTGCAACGCGGCGGCTCCAATCGTGATGGCAACTCCCCACTGCTGGCTCTGGCTTTTCTTACCCCCCTTGAAGGAAGCGATTTTGTCACCTGCTCAATATTCACATCATCAAGAACCATTTGTCCCGCTGTGCGCACAACGGGTGCACTCAGCCTCTAAGTGGAAAGTCAGCCTAGGGGACAGCTGTTGTGAAGAGGAAATTTTGAATGTGAATTTATTTTTGGGTTCCTTTTAAGCCTCAATAATGCTGGGAAAGTCAGAATTCCAGGGTTCAAACTGCCATGGGTGCCTCGGTGCCAGACTTTGTGGAAGCTGAGGACCAGAGGCGAGGAGGATGAAGAAGTATGCTCTAACACTGAAGGATGCTCCTCCCTTTCCACAGAGTGCTTTTCCAAAAGGTCAAAGCCATTGGAAAACTTGTTTGAGTGATTGGCATGAAACAACATTTCCCCTTGCACTGATCGCAATAAATACGGAGATGAGAGATCTGCTGCCAAGGACCTGGGACTAGTAGCTAAACCTCAACATCCAGGCAATGCTGTAAAACAACAAAGAATAGGATGAAAAAGGCAAAATCACTGCTGATCACTGCTTAATCATCCCTAATCACTGCTTGGTCTAGGATGAGGCCATATATCCTAGCTGCTGCTCTCAGACAACCCCATCAGATGAACCATCCCAGCACAGAGGGAAAGGTGTTGGGTGCTGCGGGAGGTCTGGGGTTGCGTTTGCTTTCAGCCTGTGTGTGCAGTGCACGTTTTGCATTTAAAACACGTGCAAGAGAGCGGGACACAACAGCTCCCCTGAAACCAGGCAGCGTGTCCCCGAGGGTCACGGGTTTTGCTCTGAGCGGCCCATGCACCCCCAGGGGCATTCAGACCACGGCTCTCCAGCAAAGACTCCTGAACATCGTTTCTCCATCTTGATTACACAGCTCAAATGCACATCTCATTTATGTCAAGTGAGATACGGGGATTCTGGCCCACAGGGAGCGCAGAGCCCTAATTTCATTTCATTTAGCCCCCAGGCACAAGACTTCTCTTTCTGTTGAATTATTACTGGATAGCATTAAGATGTATGGCCTGCCAAATATGTTTAAATGACTTTTTGGTCTCCATCATCACCATGAGAAAGCTAACAGGACTAACAAGATCTGTCCAATCTATCTGAATAGAGACGGGAAGGAGGTGGGAGGTGATGGCAGTAGTTAATGAAGCAGTAAAGAACCAAGCCTTTTAAAAGAGAGGAGAGATACTAAATAAGTAAATAAAAAACGGTAACAATGGTGTCACTGCCTAACCATATTTTCAGAGTATACATGTTCAAAACAGCTCCATGCATTTCTTCTCCATGCTTTCCGGGCAGGGGGAGCAACCTCTAGTGGAGCAGTGCGCTGAGGCACCAGCAAAAACTAATTCCAAGAAATAAAAATCCCCCAAGAAAACTGCGCAGACCCATAGGTTCATTTCGGACATGTGACGGATAGCCTGGCAAAACAAATCCTGCCTCAGGACACAGCGTGTCCACAACACACCCGAGAGGCTTTCATCACCGTGTTGGCTCCTTAATGCAGGACGCCCAAGCACAACCAACAGGTGTATGTTTTATGTTTTACTGCTGATAAAATTTATTTCTTACGTAATGAGTAAGTACCACAAGTTCTAGATGGGAAAGCTGCTACATTTTTAAAAGTGATAATGGGCAAAGGCAAACAAGTGAGAGGAAAGATAAATTTCTTAAAATCTACTATCGCTGGAAGTCCTGCAAGTAATATAATTAAGTAATAGAGAAATCACTGTCTTATTTCAGCATGGGACTGAGTTTCAGGCACTTTACACACCCACTGTGTGCAATCTTTGCCAAAGCACTGGCAGAGACCCAATCTTTAGAAAAGTAAGCATATGTAAAACACACGTGAAAGTGGAAAACCACAGAGAGGTGTTGTACCCGGAACGATGGGGGATGGTGGTGGGGAATACCTGACTTCAAGCTGCCGAAATACCCCCCACACTCTAACTGAAGTGTCATATTAAGCTAGAAACAGGAAACATGAACTGTATTATCACCATTTCAATTACCTATGGCAGCCAGAATAAATCTGAACGGTTCAGGGAACCACCCAGATCTCCAACTTCCCTTTCTTTTCTGCTTGAGAAAACGCAGACAATGCGAGAATTGTGACTGCATTGTTGCAGCGAACATTGTAGCAGCGAACAAACTGAAATTACTCAAAACTTTGTCAGCTTTCAAGAATACATGAGAGTATCTAATTGCAATGCATATTTTTTCTTAAAACAGCAAGTCAACTTTTTTTCCCAGGTCCAAGTATTGTGCATCTGCATGAACTTACCAGGACACAGTCCTTGCCCGCAGCAGCAAGAACTACGGTGGGACAGACCTCGCCATGTTATGAGGGGCACCAGCGTGACATAACTCTGTTTTGATTACTCTCCTGCTATCTTTGAGGGGAGGAAAAATATGGAAAACATCTCTGGAAAAAGAAAATAGTCTGAATTGCATTTTTATGCAAATGAAGTAAAGATAAATTCTACGTCTCCTCAATATATTTCTACTTGCCCATAGATGCAAGAAAAAGAAGCCTATTGAAAGCTTTTCATCCCTCCGAGAAAGAAAGAGTCTACAAGAAAAATGAGTACTCCGCACAAATCTAAGCAGTCAATTTGTTAAGCAACCGTGGTAGCTCCCTCCGCTTGGAGCACCGGAGCAATACCACCAAGAGCTGCGTACTGCTGCGTGAGCTGCACTAGGATTAATTATTTTGTGTTGTGATGTCTGGATGGAAGGACGGCAAACAAATGAAATGGCAGTTTCTCTGGTGTTGGCCAGCAAGGAAGCTGCTTAGGCTATTGGCTTCTGCAAGTGAGCAGGCAGCTTAAAGGCAGATCGCTCGAGCTGCCTGTCGTCGTGCCATGCGCTGATTTAACCTCTTTGAACCCGAATGCTCAAAGATTAGCAAGGCAGAGACGAAAGGTTTGGAACGGCCATGGTGAGACATGTTTACACCGGCCGGGTGAACTGCTTGAACTGTTATCTTTTAAAATCTTTCATGAAATGAAAACAGACGAGCAGTAGATGTTCTCTGATTAACCGGTCTGTCCTACCAGGGCAAGTAAAACACCATTCACAGCTCTGTCACTGCTGTTACTGGGATTTATTACAAATGAACATAATAAGGCAGTAACTTTTTACCAGGCACCAGCCGAAGAAGTGTTGATTGACTTCAGTGTCTAAGGTGACATGAGGAGCTCCCAAGGATGCTCTCTACCTGTGGGAAGCTTAGCAGGGCCTTTCTCCCTTGTGCTCCCCTATGGCTCCAGGCAGTGAGCTCGTTCTCCCGTCCTTCCCTCAGCTGAGACACAAAAAGGGTTTTATTATTATTTTTTATTTTATTTTTAAAATAAAATTTGGTATATCTAAAACTTTTGCCTCTCATCAACGAGTAGATACGTCCAACAATTCTGGCGGAGGTTGGAAGGGGAGATACGCAAACAGATACCTGCCAGGTGCATACAAACAATTAAAATTGAAATATTGCCATCAGATCCCAGACTGAATCCTTCCGGACAGCCTGGCAAGTTCGAGATGTGGGCTCCTCCCTGCCCTCCTGGAGGACAGCTTGCTCACAAAAACATCTTTTCATATACTCTTATTTACTGTTTTCAGCCCGGTAATATGATGGGAGAAGACCCGTTGTTTTTACTGCTGTGACAAGGTTAGTGATTTAAAGGAACATCACTGCTTTTAAAAAAATCCCCTACAAGGGAACTGACAGGTGGTTCACTTCTATAAATTCAGGTTCACTGATTTAAGGACATAGCCTCGGAGCACAGATGGCACTGCATTCCCTTTCTTATTGTTTCCTGCGAGATACGTTATTTTTCTGGGAGGCAGTCAGGCTGGACATCCCATGCTCCGCAGGGCAGAGTTACAGAGTGCAGCCACAGAGATTGGTTTTTTAAAGAATCTTTTCTTGCCAATTTCTTCATCTTCTCCTGCCACCATTAGAGCAGATTTAGCTACAGAAGAGCCTAATACAAATGTTTGCACACAGACACAAATATTACTTTGCAACGGCCTGGGGGGAACCAGTTCACTTTTCAATGGCTTCAGCCAAGCAGCAGAAGAGCTCAGAGCAGGTCCCTGCAGCAGAGCACTGAACAGTTCAGCTCTGGCCCAAGCTGGTCCCGCCCAGCGGTGGAAACCAGGATCTGCCCCTTTGCTGCCCCCCATGTGGCCCTTCCCTCGCCTCTCCCATCCCTTCCCTCGCCTTTCTCATCCCTTCCCGTGTGCCCAAACACTCCTCTTCCTGCACGCTCAGGAAGATGACAATTAACTGCACCTGTCCGACACAGCACCAGGGCCTCCTGCATGCTCAGTGTATGGTGAACGGCTTACCCACCCTTTTTTTTTTTCTATAGCAATGAAATTACACCTTCTTTTGGCAAAACTTTTCATGGTCCAGGGTACACAAGCCTCTAAATTTTATTGCCACAGTTAGATTATGTTTAAATATTGCCATGAAGTGATGGCATTTAAATCACAGCAAAATTTGGCACCTTGGTGCTATGGTTCCTTTCTCCTTCTGGCAAAAGGGGGGCTGCGAGAGACACCGCTTACAGCTACACATCGGTTTTAAAAATCCACAGCGTGATCCTGTACCCTCCCTGTAAATCACCCCTCGCTATCACAGTCATCTCAGCTTTCATCTTACCACGCTCCCTGTGTGCGATGCACCAGGGTGACCGTCCCAGGCTGCGCTCCTTACACTGCAGACAAAGATAAATAGCGGCTGGTGGCAGCGAGCCCCCTGCACCCCCGGCTCGAACAGGCACCGCATCAGGTGCTGACAAGAGAGCAGCAACGGCAAGGTCACACTCTGGGGAAAAGTCACTCGGAGGTATGCTGAAAATGAAGGAAAGTTTTCTTCAAAAGTTTCCATTTGAACTAGAAGGCACTTGGGCTTTTTTTAAGAGGAAAAAAATGGAGTGTACAGCACGGAGACCTTTGCAGCAGCAAGAAATGGTGTTATTGTAACAGAATTTGTGCATTTCCAAGGGCTGTGGTTGGCACTGAGGATCTGTCATCGTGGAAGGAGCACCCGGACCAAGGCAGGCTCCGTGCACTGCTACCGGAGCCCTTCGGGCACCAGCTGATGGCTGAGACCTCACCAGCCAATTTTCAAAACCAATGTGTGTGCTGTAGGTGGCTTCTCTCAATGTAATTGCCAAGAGCCAAGCACCTTTGCAGGGTGGAAAGAAGAAAAAAAATAAAAGGAAAAAAAAAGCCAAACCATAGAAAACAAAACCAAACCAACTTCCATTAGGCCTACACACCATGCAGAACCCTTTCCTCCAAACAGTACCTGATATGCAATGCAAAACAAAACAAGAAAGGCAGAGGCAAAGCCAGAGGAAGACCCAAATTCCAGTTAATTTGCTCTCACTCTGCAGAATCTAGCTATTCATTTCTATTTGATCCATAATTTTATCAATAATTCTTTGTTGCATTGCATTTCTTAGAACTATATAGCAGAAACAGTTTCTTCACCTGTAATTGACTAAACAAGTGAAATGAAAACCTGTTCAAATTACAGCCACCTGGACGTTTTAAATATTCACGTCACAGACAACATACCAAGACCCAGGAAGACCCAAAACCTCAGGAATTTGCCTGTTTTCCCACATGCCTGGGGACTGGCAACACTGGCAGCAAACCAGAGGGGTCTGCACCCATTCCTGAGTCCCGCTCATGAGATATCACAAATGCAACACAAGAGAAGCAGGGCTTGAGAGTCATCAGCAATGTCCCCACCAAAAGAAACTCCATCTACTCACAATTTAAGGCAACCATTTTTTACTCCCGTGAAACGCAAACCTCCTGTAAGGAGCTATGACAGAGAGGTCATCAGGCCTTTGGCTGCGTGTTGTAAAAAACATGTTGGAAAAGTGTAAACAGAAGGACGAAGACCAACAATTTTCTTGGGTAGTGCAATAAAAAATTCCCAGTCATAATTTGCAGGCAATTTTAAAAATTAAGTCTTAATAACTGAAAGAAATTGCTGGAAAGCTACTATGTATGTCTTACTACTTCCAGCACTTCTTTAAACTCATTTTGATGTGTTTGCTCTACAAACTCAGACTCTAACCAATTTCTTCAGATGGCAGATAAAATCCAAGGAAATTTCCTGTCATTTTGATTTAACTAAAACCCTGTGATCTGACGAGACTGTGATGTTGACACAGTAGCACTGTTTGAGCATACGAAATTGTGAATACGTTTTCTAAAATATGGGTGAATCTCCCCGTCGCCTCGTAGAGGCCTGTGCCAAGAGACGCCTCTCCTGCAGTGGCTGTCCCACTGGGAGACGGCTCGGCCATTTTATGGAGAGGGCAGGAGAAATGGATCAATAGGAGGCTTTTCAGACTGTGAATATTTATAGATGGGTGTGCTCTAACACACCAGCAATTCAATTTTTTTAAAGAAATGATTAAAGTTACAGGTGTGTGCTAGGGGAATTAGATAGCCAGAGGTCATGCCAGCTTAAACCCAGAATAGACAAAGTGCGTTCATGTGTGTAGAATTTGCATTTCAGATATAAACTTGGTATAACAAATAACAGATTCACAAGAAATAACATACTTTAAAGTCCACCACTGCTGGGCGTGCAAGAGACCGAGCTGAGTGCTCGGGGCGTCAGCTGGAGGGAGCGGCGCAGACTTCGGGTAAGCGGGGGCTCACCTGGGCTCCCAACCCTGCCGACTAGTTAAATAACACTTCATCATGGCCAAACCATCTCCCTTCCTTTGCCTGGCTATTAGGTAATACTTCACAAGGTAGTTTTAAGAGAAACTACTATCTGGCTACTTGCAGAGCCCAGCACCAGCTATCTCCACCGCGCTGAACCAAATCTGTTGTTTCAAGAGACTTAGCACTGTTATCATCTGACAGCTGCTGAACCAACATGAAATTGGCTGGGCCTCTCAATCCAGTTCCTATGGGGCATCATCCACAAAAACTAATAACAACAATAGTAATAACAGAAGGAAACCCAAAGTCCTGACAAGAAGCATGACTGCTTCATCAGATATTTCAACCTCTTCTATGAGTAACTTGTATTTAGCCCTCGAAGTAAATTATACAGTGCACTGACAGACACATAATGAAATTGCTTTGCCAGCAGCCCTTTCGGTTTCTTCAAAGTTTCTTTTATTATAGGAAATTAGTGGATCAATTAACACTTATTGACGCACTTATTATTTCATATTTCATCTGATGCAAGACCTGCAACTTAGCTACCACCTGGGAGGATTAAAGCAATAGTTCGGTACGATGCAGTGCCAAGTCCCTCAGCTCTCCCGCCGCCCTTCCCTATTGCTTTCTCCTTAAAGGAAATTACAGCTGCCAAGTCTTCCCTTGCCTGATGTTTAACGAAAGGAAAGTTGATCAACGATCGCTTGGAGCTGCCCGTCTTCTCCCATGACTCAAAAGAAGGAAGCTAACCTGCCACTCTTTCTTATTTTTTAAAGCTCTTGTATGCATGATGCCTATTGCAGGGAAAATCTTTTATTCCCCAATGTCCTCTGTTAAAGACCTCTTACAGAAATGGAATCCAACAGTTCATTACTTCTATCTGCTCAACATACTTTTGACATAATTGTATTAGTGCCTAGTTGCAGAGCTTGAAAAGTGAAACCTGAAAAGCGGCTTTTTGCCATCGGTTTATTTATTTGCAGAAGCCCTGTTCGTGCAGTAGAATACAAACCATGTTATTTGCAGTTCATATAATTTGTTTAACGCACGATGTTCAAGAGGCCACCCGTGCTAATGCATCAAAGGAATAAGCGAGTTACTCTCTCCCTGCATTTAAGGAGAAAACTACTGTCTGAGCCAAATCCCTCCTGTCCACGCACTTGGCTTTCACCTAACTCAAGTCAGCGAGGGGGCACGGAAAGGGAAATGCTGGAGGGGAGAGGCTGGGGGCTGCGAGGGGCCCCCCAGTAAAGTTGCTCTGCTGATGCCGACTGCATTTCTATTCTCACCAAAAGCTATTTGACTTGGTAGGTGTCCATGCATCACTGCAAGATGAATGCGTGTTATGTCCATTATAAGTCGCTTTCATCTTCCATTCAGCTGCAGTAGTTGGACGTCAATGCATTAAATACAATCCACGGGGCCTGTTCATCACATTACACTGAAGTATTCAATAAATACAAATTAACATACTGGAGCCTTTCCATGAACATATCTTGCCTGACTTGGAGTGAATGGATTCATAAAAATACATCTTAAAGCATAATGAGGAAAATAGCAATTCTGTAACAAATTTAGACTAATATACATCTTATATTTTAGCAGATGATTGGTTAGTAAATTGCATTAAAAGCAAAACAACTCTATTAGCCGTGCCAGAAGATGCATTACACATCCCAGCAGGCTCCAAACTGTTCCACCTAGGAGAGACACACGTGTGTTTGGTAGTTTATATTGCACTGTCAGACTAACGGTGAAACAAAACCAATAACAATTAGTGCTAAAGTGGAGATGTGCTCTCTAAAACAGTCACATGCCCATTTTATATCTTCTTAAGCCCATAAATTACCACGTGGGCTTATCTCTGAGGCTGGAGATGATTTAGGTGGCTACCACAGTGTCACACGAATTAAAGGCGTACAGTGCAGACTTCTACTACAGGAGAATCCGGCACAGAGCTCTTTCTTGCTAAAATAAAGTACAACAGCCTCTGACACCAGTAATGACCAAACGCAACCAGGTACCATCACAGCTTCTGAAACAATTTTGCCTTCAGGGCCTAGAGGAGTATAAATCCAACCTAGCGATGCCCACAGATCAGCTACAGGTGTCAGGATTGCCATGTTCTCGTTCGGGGCTTTAGGGCAGAAAAAGCACTTTTCACCTTTTGGGTGGGACGGGAAGGTCCACGCACCCCACCCCAATCAAGGGGTCTTCAGCATGCAACCCCAATCTTTCTGTGCAGGGCTTGCAAGCTAAAGAAAAACACGTTAGCCTTCCCTAGGATAGTACAGAAATGAGGTGTGTTATTTTTGATGCAGCAGGACCTCCTGGTGTAAGTTAGGAGAGGATGAAAAAGTTGGCAGACATCGGCCTGGGAAGGCTGCCTCCTGTCCTACTAACCAGGCCCTGCGGGTGGCTCATTTTCAACCTAATTGCTATGAACAGCAGGAAACGATAATTTTACACGTGGACTGATACCCACAAACAAGTCGATCCATCCTCAAGAGGAACCCTCCCCGGGCATGTAAAACAGCAGCTTCTGGGGACACAGCATGGCGTTCACCAGTCTCATCATACAAGCACTAGCAAATGTTTTTCCTTCGGCCACTGATTTTATTAAGAGCATTCGAGAGGTCTGTGCTAATGGAGATAGATTAGACAACCAGAGCAATATTAAGACTGGACAGGCAGTAGCAGTGCTGGTTTTCCTCTCATCAGATTGCTACAGGCTCAGTACACAGCTCCTGAATTTTCATGGCAGAAATGATTTTTTTTTTTCCCACCAGGCAAAGGGCGCCTCAGATCAATGGCCTTAGGGAGGTGAGTGGAATATAAAAGGGAGACATTCGTGCAGCAATATTTTTAGGATTCTAACTGCAAGAGCTATCAAATAATAGCCGCCTGACTGTATATTCCAAATATGCACATGACACCTTTTGCTGTAAAATGAAACACTGCAGTGGCATTGCCTGAACTCAGCCAATGCTATGTCAGGACTAGTAATGACTCCTGGGTTTTCACAGACCAGGGTCAAACTAATATGCCCTTTTTTTTTTTTTTTTTTTTTAATGTTTGCATGAAGAGCAGTAAGGCAAGCAGGCTGCATGCACAGTTTCAGCCAAGGCGGGTTTGATGGACGACTCCGCGGTAGCATCAAACACTGTGCAAAGACGTATTTTCTCCACAATTAAAATGAAGCATGAATGACATGGAGAATCAGGTCACAGAGCCAGACAGGAGAACAAAAACACAGGAACAGACACTCTGGGCAGCGTCTTGCAGGAAAACTTCAAAATCAGCCTCTACCTGAGAGCAATTCCAGCAGCAGCTCTATCAGACTGGAGCCCTGCTCTCAAACTACAGAAAATCAGGCTGTGGGAAAACCTTGTGAAATACAGTTCACGTTAAAATACATCCTGAAAGTGTATTTAGAAAGTTACCTCAGTCTTTCAAGCTCTCCTGTGTTCCATTTAATTTCATATTTAAAAAGTACCTATAGATTTTGTAATCACAGGGTGAGGATATTTTTACTCTCCCTTTTCACCCTGCTCCTTTTCTGGTGCTTTGCTTTGAAATTCATGTCATTCCCACTCCCGTATGTGCTCCCTTCTGTCCCCCTCCATACTCCATCACAACTCCAGCAGTTTTCTGGGGCTGTGATAAACAGCACTGCAAAACTGATGCTGTGTGTTTCTGGTCACAGAGCAGGCAATTGCTCCAAACGCCCTTCAGTGTGCAGTGGGGTATCTGTGACCTTTTTCTAACACTTGAGTCAGGTTTTATGATGAACAGAATGACAAATACAAAGAAATAAGCCACAGACTGGCATATACTTAGCACATTTTTTTTTTCTTGGTACATCACAGCCACGGATTCCTTCCACAAGCAGCAAGTTTCTAATAATACAGCTGGGATGCCTGTGCTCCGGTGAAGGATGCACGATCCGAGTGTGGCTCAAAGCATGAGTTCAGTGGGGCTGTACTTACTGGTCTGCAGAAACAGAAAAAAAAACTCTGCAGATGTACCTTGTATACTGCAGAGGGGAAAATCTTAGGGCAGAGCGGTGCTTTGGAGGCCTGAGCTCCATCGTTTATTTCTGCTGATAACTCCTGATGTTCTTCCTGAAGTTGTGACCATCCAAAAACTTGAGAATGAGCTTTTTATGATGGTGCTAAAGACAGACATTGGCAACAGCTGAGCCTCGCCTCAAATCTTGATGCCACTGAAGCATCTTCAAAGCTTTTTTACTTTTTTCTATAGGTTAGTGCCTTTAGAAAAAAAGAAAAAAGAAAGAAAGAAAAAGAAAACACCTCTTTTTGGAAGTATTAAAGCAGAACCGTCCTTTGAGTTCAGCTCATTCAATTTCCTACTGCTATTTTTTTTCAGTTTCTATCTGGACATCCTGGATTTGTCAAGGAGATTTTCTCCTGTGAAGAACATGAAATAAAAACATCTCAGCTGTGGCTCTAGATAAATTGTATCATTGCACCAGGGATATGTACTGTACTTGGTAATTTTCTGATGGCTGCTCTGGCATTTTGATTAAAAAATTAGCACTGTAGCTCTGTAGTGCTATACAGTGTCAATAAAGTATGTGCTAAATGAACTGGGAACTGGTTGATGGACGATCTCAAAAAGCAGTTCTCACTGGGGAGCTCTCTAACAGGGCTGCTTCTAGCGGCACTGCACGGAGAGTCATCCACAGCCCGAATCTGTCCAACGTCTCCGTGAGGTCTGGAATGAGCACAGGCATCCCAGCTGACATTACGGACACCAGGCACTGATAAGAGAGGCCAGCAGAAGACAGGACTGATGCACTGGGCTTCCAGGGTTCGCTGGCAAGCTGGGCCCATGCACAATAATTAAAACCACATATACAGTTATATGACCACATGTCCAAGAGCAAGGAATGCAGGACACAACTGTAACGTGAAAACCAGATGATATAACTAACCCCTTAGCAGGGAGAAGTGCAAGAAAGTGACACACAACAGTGGCCAAGGACCAGCGTGATCCCTGCCTGGACAGGAGATGTCACCCTCAGCATCGACGTCGGTGGTACTCAACCTAAACGCACCACGAGCTGCCTGAAACAAATACATGAGCCAAGGTGTGGCAGTTGCAGCCTACACATCTGAGGCAGATGGCAGATACACTTCTTCTGACATATTGAGGACCATTTTTGGGCTTCAAAGCAATGAATGTGATAAACAAGTTGGGGAAGAGAAGATGAAGAGCGTGTAGATGGAGAAGCAATTCAAAGCATCCATGAGATGCCTGGAAGGGAAAACAGAACATACGCAGTAGTGTTTCTTAGATGAAGGAAGATTTCAGAAGATAAATATAGCTTTAGCAATTACTGATTACAATTTCCCTCATATTTAGTTTAAAAAAAAAAACAAAAAAAAAAACAGATTTTTGCTTCACGACTTTGCTTCATTTGCTTCCCAAATTCCTTGGAAAGACATTTACTGAAAAAAAATAAATAAAAGGAACTACAACGCAGAAAGTTTAGGTCTGATTTTCAGAAATCAGCTCTGCTTTTGCCAGAACAGAACAAAGCCATAGGAAAGCCCGCAATTCTACACTCTCTGCTAATTGAAAATGCAAATTATAATTTATAGATCCCTACCTACGTGATCTGAAGGTGCGTATGTCAGTCTGAAGGACTGCCAGTCATTTTATGATCTCACCGACATTTCTATTTGCTGTTCACTGACGTAGTTTTGTGTCTGCAAGCAACTGAGAACACTATTATTTGTGTATGTGAGATTGCTCCAGTGAACATTGCTGGTATGGATCAAATAATTTTTTGAGAAATGGTATTTGCCTGCTTTTATGCACCAGTGAGTCACTCATAAATACTTATAAATATTTAGATACTCTGCTCCTGCAAGAGTGTGTGCAGACATTTGATATGGTTTGTACTACATCACCTCAGAAGCACTACTCCACATTGCAAAGTCTTGCATTTGAAACCAAGATTAACAAATCAATGCGCCCTGAAGAGCATGTTAAAATCACCATTGTATTCCAGTGTTTTCTTTGCAATTCGTAGAGAATAGGTTTCCAATAACAACTTGTAATTAGTTCATTTTCTCTTATTCAGTCGTTATATATTAAGCCCATTGACATTTTCCAGATGGTATCTTTCAGAATAACAGGTATTTGAAAAACTACTAGAGTTCGGCAATTCACATTTGAGTGCACTGCTACCTGTGTGCAACCGAGACATACGTCTGCGTAGAAGGAAACAGCAAAACAGGCATCAGATCTCTCTGCATTTTCATGAAAGAAACTGGATAGCAATTCTTGACCAACAAACACAAAATCATTTCAACCACCTATCTTTGCCATTAATCCTATCAAAATTTTAACTCGGGACACTCTGTTAACTCAAATCCTAAAGTAAAAATATATAGACTAAGCAGACTACAAAACTGAACAGCAAACACATTTGGATGAATTAATCTGTGGTCTCGGCATGGAAACATTCCCCTTCTTGGGCCAGAGGCAAAACCATGTCCCTCTTTCCAATGGTAAACATGCATCCACGTGGAACGTATTTTTTCTTGATCTGAGCGCTCTTAGTGTTTTTCCCCAGGACCGTATTTTAGCTAAGGAAGCATTCTTGCTTAGATTAACTTTGTCTTTATTTTTAACACATTATTTTTTTTTCCTTTGAGATAAGCCTTTTACTTGGTTTAAAATGAAGCAAAAGCATTGAGAACACACAAAATGCTACAGAAAGACCCAACTCTTACAGCTGTTTTTGGAACCACAATCACTGCAGGACGCTGTGCTGGAGCCCAGTGATATATTTTAGACTTGGAGCTCAGAGCTGAAGGCTTTCACAATGAGGAGAGCTTTAAAAAGAAAAAGAAATGACCTTTTTTTTTTTCCTGAATGTTTCTGATATCAAGGAAAACAACAGGACTGAAAATCAAAGCAAAAAAGGTTTCTTCATTCAAAAATTACCTTCCCACTAAAATCGAGTGAGGATGAACTCACTTAGAGTCCCGAGCTAAGTGTCCTAGCAGTCAAAATATCATTTCCAGGTGCAACAGGACCATGTCTATCGCTAAAGTCAGGCATCTCACACTCCGCTTACGAGCAAGGCAAGGAGTTTGGTGCTTCTGAAGAAGATCTAAAAGTCCACAAAGACCCCTGAGAGCTCAAGTGCCTGCCTGCAGCTTAGCCCTGGGCTGGAACACTGGCGTCGGAGCACACACAGCCCCCAGTGCTGATTCCCATAGGTCCACGTTATGAAGTGGCTGCATCTCCCTACAACACAATGCTGCCGGTTCGGTCCTAATAAAGCCTAAAAAACCAGTGCAGGATCCCAGCTCGGCTGCAGAAACACAGTTACTAAATGATGCTGCAGTGACTTTAATGCCTGCTGGTGTTTCCCATCATCTCTGCTCAGCCACTCTGCATCTGCTACAGAAATCTAGCTAAACAGTTTAAAATTTCTGCTTTTTGCTTGATTTTTAACTTTTAGTTTAGTTTTTGCTATAAGAATGCGCTATTGAATTCATTATTCCAGAAAACACCCAAAAAGTTGCCTTTATGCGCAGCAACACAGCTGCACGTGACTCCCCAAGGCAGGCTGGAACCGCTTGCTTTGGCCAGCTGAAGGAAACCTCATTTCTTTCCCGAGCACTTCACATCACCTCTAACATTGCCTCAAACCGAAAGCAGAGGCCAGCGCTCCCCTGCCTGCTGAGGCGTGTTTGAAGTTTGGGTATCACATAGCTCACAGGAGAAACAAATCAATGCCGGTAAGCTAATGAATTATTTCCAACTTTGTACCAATATCTGCAGCAACATGAAAGAAAAATTACATAGCAAGGAGATTACAGCTGGAGAGGCTGAGCATGGTGCACAGAGTGTCAATATTTTAGGAGTGTGATTTGATCCTGTAGATAACTGTTGCTACAACATTGCTAAAGAGAAGACCTCAAGCAAAACATTTTATCTCACAATATAGTTGTCCGATATAATTAACCAAGCTTGACCAATCTGGCTGGAAGGTAGCAGCAACAAATGCCCAACCCTACGTGCCGCACCAACGGGTAGACCACGTCTGTAAAACACGCAAGTAAATGTTTCATCTGGAAATGGAATTTACGGATGCAATTTCAGCCGAACACCTGGGTTTCCAGTCGTACGTGGAATACATATATTATGGACATTTTTCCAAATGTGTGCATTCATTTTCCTCAAATGCAATTTATTTATATCTTTCCTTAAGATGAGATTTCTATCACGAATAGCAACGCTCCTGAATGTTTCCTTTGTGACTCCACCAGCTCCCTCGCCCCCGTGCCCCAGCAGCCCCCGGTTAGGCCCTGCTGCCCTTCCCCGTGGCAGAGCTCTGCAAGCATCGATCTCGGTGCTTGGGTGACGATTACAAAGCTCTATCGACGAGTAGTTTCCAGCGAAACGGAAATATCAGAAATATAGCCCGCAAAAATAAATCTGCTTTATGCTCTGCACTTCTGACGAGGCTCGGGAGGATGCCTGGAGTAGTCGGGAGCGAACGGCTCCTCTCACCGCGCAGTCTTATTGCCTGACGGGGAATAGAGCTATGGGAGGTTTTAGGACCTACGGGAGGTTTTAGGACCTGCGGGAGGTTTTAGGACCACTGCGCTAAGTCTGGAGCCAGGCTCACTGCTGCTTCTCTGCAGCACCGGCAATGATTTATCCAACAACCATGGCCAGCCCAGGCTCCCGATTCATTTCTTTGTTCAAATTCACCCATAGTGCATTTTTTGATAAATTTCAAGGACAGTTAAAAAAGGAAAACCTGAACTAAATGAGAATCAGGGAAGAACACAAACTTCTTGTAAAGAGTTTAACAGCACGATAATGGTCAATGTGAGAAAATTTAAGAGTGAGAAGAGCACATAGCTCCTGCAACCTCTTCTGCATTCTTTCCTGCACAAAATTCTCCTCTTCTAAACTCCATTTGTGTTTGTTAGATAATGACATATCCCATCGATAACAACATATCCCCCCTTCTTAGAGAAACGTCAGTTTTCTCTCTACACATAACGGATGCGCATAACTGGTTGGAAAATATCACGGGACTGAAAAATAGTGATTTAGTATTTTTCTTTCAAACTGTCTTTTTTTTTTTTTTTTTTTTTGGTCCAGACAGGACATCTAAGATCTCAAAATGTCACTGCAGAGCCACTGGAAAGTGTGTGATGCAGCACAAGAACTGCACTCTGAAAATGTGCAAGGCGACCTCGGCAAGCTGTGACTGCTTGGGGATATGGGAATTATCTTCCGTTATAATTTCTAATCTGACCCAGTGAAATACCCCTGATCTTCTACAAAACCTCAGTCAAAAACCTTTCTAAACCCAGCATGACCTACTGGAAACAGCTGCCACACGGTACAGCAAGGGTGCTTGCAAAAGGCCTTTTTTTATGCTTTCTGAAGTACAGTGAATTGTAAAGGCAGGCTGTCAGAAGTGGATGTTGGTCAGGTGAGTGCTCTAATTGGCAATGAGCTAGAATTTAAGGGGATTTTATCATAGGCTTAATAACTTATTAGCTAAACAATGTTGACAAGATAAAGCCATTTTGATGGAATGCATGCTTTCCCTCTCTTCGACATATTTGTGTTACAAATGGACCCGTCCACATCGATGATAATATAGATCTAGAAGATTACACTGATTTTATTTTTTTTTTTCAGCTAGGCTTTCACATCTGCCAACCTGCTACTTTCCCATTAGGGAAGACAACAGGAAAGCCAAAAGTGACATGCCTAATTCTAATGACCTCCAGTCAGGTACGGTTCCAGAAGTTATATCTAAAAATCACTCATCTGAGCATATTTAAAACAGGACTCAGCTGGGTGATGTGCTTGCCAATTTACTCGACTATCTCCATGCTGATTAATTAGATGCATACTCTGCATTAGTACTTAGGAAAACTAAGCTGCTTATTTATTACTCATTTATTGAATCTTTTTTGACAATAGAAAGGGAAGATAACAGACAAGTACACTTACTAGTACTCTCTCTGGTTTTGAAAATCTTGACATCATCATCTTAAAAATTAATTACTTTTCATTATGGCCCTAAGTCTTCTTATCTAATAAAATTTACTAATGAGAAATTAGAAGACACCTAAAGTTTGTTCTTTCCAGAGCTGCCAGAAGAATATTTGAACTGTCTCAGATGTTACTCATGCGTGATTAAGATGATTTGAAAAGCAATACTTTAATCCTGGGCTAATAGATATTTCTATTCATCCCCATACACGAAAGCAAATTCCTAAATATTGTATTCTTGGGATTCGTGGATAAAAGAACTTTCAGAAAAAAACAGAAGAAAGACGATGCATTAGATAGGGTTTGGAGGAGGGCTACTACTTCTGTCCATATTCTGAAGCTGTGCATTAAGATGCATATACAATTGGTTAGCATGATTAGAAATTATAATTAAAAATAGCGTCTATTAGAAGTAGTACTTGTAATGGTGAAACCAGGTATTGAAAAAAGTAAGAGACTGGATTTTTCTCATCCACACGGTTTTCATGCCTTTACAGCTGATTAACATGGCTGGGGATCCAACTCACCCTTTGGACCTGCTCGGATAGAGGATGTTGTGAAAGAAAGCAACAGAGAGACACGGAGTGAGAAATTGCAATTTTGTGGCTCTTTAAGTTACAGAAAGGCCATGAGTCTCTTTAAAATGAAATGCAACGTCCAAAGTATCACAAGAATGACAAATTGGAAAGCTCTTTACATTATCAAGGTCATCTTCAAACCTTTCAAACGCTGCAACGCTACACCGGAGCACGGTATGCTGAAACACACGTAACAGAGTTTTCGAGAGGATAAATTAGATTGAGACTTTCTAATGTCACTGAATTCTTGTAGTTAGGTTCCTCGGCTTGCTGAGCAGCAATCCCCACAGCCTGCTGCTGGCGTGCAAAAATGAGTGACTTGGGTGACTTTCAAGCAACAAAAGGATTACCCTAACGGGCAACAAATATGAAAAATGTGTGGTATATTGTACTTCTAAACTACTGTCGCAAGCTAAAGTCTGGCTTATAATGAAGCACAAAGTTAATACACATATTTTAAAGATGTTTTTCCTAGATAGTGTAATCAAGTAAAAGAAAAAAATACACTTTTATCAGACATCAAAGTTCACTTGCAGAGTCTGCAAAATTTCTAAAGTTACAAGCAATGCACTTTGCTTTTAAATTAAGAGCTGATGACCATTAACTGCTCTGGGTAAAAACATGGATTCTAGGAACTGAAAATGAAGTCCAATTTTCAGCTTCTTTTTATATACAAAATCCGTTTGGTAGACATTCATTCCACCTTTTTTTGTTACAATATTTTTGCAGTTTATTGATTGCTGTCTCTGTTCATTGGCTAATATTTTGCACCTGTCTTATTTTCATTGCCTACTTAAAATTCACTGAACCAAAAACACACACAGATGACTACTCCTGGAGTTTAGTTACGAGTTGCTGTGACTTTGAGAACCCATTGATCCAAATATGCTCCCAAATAACTGCATGTCAGGCCTTCATAGTTGGGTTAATTCACTTCATAGCCTTCTTAATGTATGAGGTTTTATGTTTTACTGTATATCTGCTGGTTTGAGTATGCCGTGTTGAATTAAATGCATATGCGGTTCAAACAGGTCCAAGGTGACAACTGGGGCTAATTTTAAAGCACTTTACACATTATTATCCGAAGTTTTTTTTTTTTTTCTTAATGAAAAGCCAGAAGCCAAGAAAACAGAAACCATTCTCTTTAGAAAAGAGGATATTCAGCAAAAATAGAGGTTGTGCATTAGCATCACAGCTTGCCAAAAAGCACCAACGAGGAACGTGCTGGTGTGGTGCACGTGGGATTCCTGCACACACTGAGCTGCCTCCACTGAGCATGAACCAGTGCAGGGTGCTCTGGTTTAGAAAATGAAATTAAGAGGTACTGAAATTAATTTGTCTTTAAAATGTCATACACAGAGTTTTGAGAACCCAACTTAAATGGTAATGAGCTTACTATCAGCCTTTTGCCCACACCAAACAGTTCAATGGTTGAATCCTGTTTCCATTTAAAGAGCATTAATAATACCTTTGATAAACCATGCACAAGTACTCTGTAGCTCACTAGTCTGATTGGTGCAAAACAAACAAAAACTACATGTTTTTTTCTTTCTTTTTAGTATTTCAAAGTGAAAAATGTCAATAAGATTTCACCTGCCATCCAGGTGAAGGAGACAATGTGGGACTTTTCCAGGGAAGAGGGAAGGACTTCAAGGAATGATTAATTTAAAGCACGAATGTAATGTTACGAAGATAAATGGGATAACACAAGCACTTATTGTTTAACACTGTTTAAGTAGCTCAGTGATCTAGGGATGTTTGCAAACGGTGCTGAGATATCTACTGAGATTGCACACGGTCCTTCACTTACTAACATGGAAACAAAACACAGAAAGATAATATTCAGTTAAATACCTTCCCCACAGCAAACTAACACACTACCACAAGACATTTGCAAGGTTTCAAGAAGAGAAAGAAGAAAGTAATTTCCCGAGTGTATTCTTTCCTCAGGATTAATTCAGAACCACATATTCAGGTCTACAGACCTAGCCTCTTCGCTGACATCCCTCCATTGCCACTGACAGGAAGCACAACAAAAACCACAAGATAAAAGTAAGTCCCACACACTTTTACCAACCTCCTAGTTCATGCACGTCCTTTGGAGCACAATAACCTTTAGAAACAAGCCTTTCAAAGTAATTTCCATGTCATTAAATACAAAAAGGGACTATTTTTGCTGACCACATCTGGGCAGACAACACTGCCACCACAGATATTCACATGCTTTCAATACCAAGGACAGACAAAAGCGTCAGGACTTACGGAAGGCTGTATAGAGCTCCTGCAGGGTTAAGCGCCCGTCATTGTTATAATCATCAAACCGGAGGAGGTCTTCTAGCGTACAATCCAATAAATCATCGTCCAGATCCTCCTTCTCCATGAGCTGTGGCAAAGAAAACATGAAATCTTCATGTGAAGTAAAGCTGCAGAGTGGGGGCCTGGCTCACCCAGCAGATTTTGCATTAAATGACCCATGGATACGTATCTCCCCTCAGAGGGAGGCTGAGACCTGCTCTTTCTTAGAGGATGGTAATAACTTGGGTCCCAACACCATAAAACCCTCCAACTTGGAGCTCTGACTTGGCACAAACTTGGCTTTGGCCGCCAGCTGCTGGCACTGGCTCACGAGTCCTCTGAAGGCCTCTAAGCATCAGAGGCTTTGGAAACCAGCCCTGTTCATAAGTCATCAGATTAGGACAAGGTTTATAGGGCAAAGAGAAAAAAGAAACTTAACAAGTGCTATTGAATATTCATACTGTCACCTCCCAACACAGTAATAACAGGCAACCAGTGGAAAGAAGTTACATATTTGCTTTGTGTCAGGATACACCTGCTAAGAGCCTCGTCCTGCAGCAGCACAGGAACACGTTTCCACTTTGCCAATGCACTGGAACATGAATATTTAACAGGGAAAAATGTGTATCTGATCTTCCTCTCTCCTCTGTAGGTAAGGACAAAATTGTATTCCTTGCCTTTAGGACTAGGACAGGCAAGAGTTGATGATATATTCAAAATAATGCGTTTTTTCAGCCCCTGACAGTTTGTTTCTTGTGCATTCTAAACATTTCATACATTCCACGTGAAAAATGAAGAGAGCTTTAAAAGTCATACATCCGAGTTAGCAAATTGCTAAACTCAGACCTAAGCATAATGAAAATGACGGCTTCTCTGAATTTATGGTGGAACATGAAGAAAACACCTGAAATATTGCATCTTCCATGCAGGAAGGCTTTTGCTGTAGTCCAGAGACTCTTATTTACTATTCTAGTCTTGGCCTATTATATTGAAGCAATTTAAAGTAATAATGCTAAAAAAATGACCCTTCACCTAGGCAGTAAAAATGTTCAATGAAAGTGAGATCAACCATAACTTCCAAGATCAATCTTCTAAAGATGAAAATTTCCCTTTGTCTACCTTTGTATTGAAAATTGATTAACTTTTCATAAGACTGACAAGTTTTTTTACTAGTCCTTTTGATTTAACATCGATGGACAAAAAAAAAAACACAAGACACTTCAGCTGCAACATATTCATTAGATTTTATGAATCTGACTTTAAAAGGCATTAAAAGTTTTAAATGGAAATAACATTCCCATTACCACCGCTGTTAATAGCCCTGCATACCAACGGCTGCAGGACTACGTGGGCATTTCACACTGCTGGGTCCTGAGGGAAATGGCTCAATAAGGTCTGTTGGCAGAAAGGAGGCAAACCAGGCTCTAAATAGAAGGAACGGACCATCTGCTGTCACCTTTTTGCTCAAAGAAATTATGTCATGGAAAATAAACAAATGAGCAAAGATCCTCACCATGTCTTGGTGCTAGAGGCTGCCCTGGTACCAGACTGTCCTTGCCGCGGGGGTTCTGCTTCCAGTTTCTCCCCTGGGACAAATCCCTCTGCACTGAGCCGCCTAAAGATCCCCTTTCAGGCTTTAAAAATGACTCAGTTTTTTTTTCTGCAGCAGTGCAGGTTACCTGCCTCAGGTTTTTCCTTGCAGACAAGGTTATGGTGCTCAAGAGACTATTTTTCTTTTAAATAAAACAAAGAAAATGCACGGCAGCAGCTCATCCAGCAGCCAGGGAAAATGAGATCACAGTGGCTCCCTCTGCACCACGTCCATTTTACCTGCCTCTATCCATGGGCAATAAAAGCCCCATCCTTGGAGGAACTTCAAAGTCGCAGAGAGGCTCAGATTAAAAGAGCCAACACAAATCACTCACAAATCTACCTGACAAGGCAAGACATTTTCTGTTGAGATGGTAACATGGAAAATTAAAAATCGCTCATTTCCTAAAAAAATCTCTTGGAAACTGAGTGAATAAACTGGTCAGGTAAGAGCACATGGAAATCATCTTGACATTAGAGGTAACGAGAAGAAACACAGAATGACATGCTGCATGCAAACTGTGAATATCGCCGGCACAAGGGCTCCAGAGCTGCCCGCAGACGAGTCCTGAGCCTGCTCTGGACCTGGCCACGCTCCAGCAGAAGGGCTCGAGATCAGTGCAGCTCAGCTCGGGATTAAGAGCTTCCACGGCTTGTCTGTGCTTTGCATTGCCTGGCATTATTTTGGCTTTTGAGAGGTGATTACACAGGCGTGAGCCATTGTGTACACACGGAAGACGTGCGGCTGAGACGGCTCCTAGCTGAGGGCTGGACTTGGTTTAGTCCATTAAATTGCAGCAGGCTACAGAGGTGCAAACACGTTTACTGATTCTGATGACATAGTTAGAAGAGAGGAATAAAAAGAAAAAAAGAAAAGTAGCCAAGGCCTACACTTGCTCTTGTGAGAGGGACCTGGGCTCCAAGCACATCTGCAAGTGAAGCCCGCAATAACTTTGCGGTAGACCTTGAATCGCTGAATTCTCCTCCTTTAAAATGCAGGTCGTTCTTTCTTCCTAATGGCAACGGCTTGCAGGCTGCCAAACCTCTATTTCCATGCAAGCTGAGTTTAATATCCTGACAGAATAAGTTTCTTGTAAAAAGGGGAAAAAATTGGAGAGTAGAACAGACACTTAGATGTAGCTATGCAAAAGCTGGCTTTGAATTCAGATAGAAGTGTTTTCTTACACCTACCATGTCTTTATAAAAAATCACTGAATACAGATGAAGTATTGTATATATTCATAGCTCAGATCTAAGGGAATTTACGCTGACACTTTGCATTGTGCAGACAGGATTGTGCATCATGTCAACAGCATCAGGATTAAAATTCAGTGCAAACTGTTCTCGGAGAGAAGCGGGCTTACTTCTGCCCTGCTTGCTCACAGCTCGCATCTGCATGCTGGAGCTGCAGCGCACTTCACGTTTGCTGCGAGGAGCAGGTGCAGGTGGGATGCTCCTGCAGAGGGTGAAGGGCTGCCCTGCGACCTGGAGCAGGTCCTTGTTTCCAAATGACTCTGGAAAGGTGCTTGCTTCTCATGGAAGACAATTAAGTGGTAAATACATTCAGGTAATAACATTCTCATTGGGGATTTTTTTTCCTGATTTTGAGGTTGGTGGTTTTTAACTGAGCCAAGCTGATGGACTTCCCATTTAAACTGCCATTCATCAACCCTGATCTTCCCATGGCTCCTCCAAGTTTTGTCATGTCCAGTGCTACCAAGACTGACCCAACAACCTGCAGGCGACCACACGCAGCTTCACACCCATTGCTTCTCCTCAAGAAAACATTCACGTGGGGTGCATCGGAGCACTCAGGTGGGCAGTGAACACAAGCTCACGCCGTGTCCCGCTGCCCTGGCTGCCCATGCCCGCAGTTTGCACGAGAGCTGTGTGCTCAGGCCAAGCTCACAGTGCGGTCTGAAGAAGCTGAAGCCAGGGGACAGGACAGGTCCTGA
This sequence comes from Cygnus olor, assembly GCF_009769625.2. Classification (NCBI taxonomy): domain Eukaryota; kingdom Metazoa; phylum Chordata; class Aves; order Anseriformes; family Anatidae; genus Cygnus; species Cygnus olor. Next base: position 2,469,993 of record NC_049182.1, read on the forward strand.
GCTGCTGCCTTGTGTGTTGAGGCATAGAAGCAGTGAGAAACCAACAGAACGCAGAACCAAGATGCCAATATGCGTATTTTCCCACTTCTGGCATTGTGCTTTTTCTCTTATTTATAGGACTCTTTTCTCATGTTTTCGCATGAAAAAAAAGTAAAGTTGAGGACACACAGTGATCGGTTCAAGTGCTTGTGCTGGTTCACTAACAATTAGATGAATTCCAACAGCACAGCAGGCCCATGATTAGAAATAACAGTCTCTTCAAGCTCTCACCTTTTCAAATGTTATTAGGATCAGCTAATCGACATTTCAGTGTCTGCCTTGGCATCCTGGGAAAATAAACCTGTTAAAAACGTTCTGAAGACACTGTCATGTTACTACATGCTAACACACAGCCCAGAAGGCAAGAAGAAGAAGGAAGGGATTTCTTCCTAACTTACATCCAAAAATCCAAATTAATTCTTGCCAAGCCAGCTACCTGGAAATACTTCAGAAGATGACTGTTAGCAGTGAGGATTATTATCTATTTTCAGGAGCCAGGATGGGGCTGGAAAGCTGCCATGTTTTTGTTTGTAGAGGAGCTTTAAGTGTTTGAGACACCACCATCTCCCCAGAGATGTGCAAAGACTCGCAGGCTGCAGCAGGTTTTCCTCCCCTACCTGCTGCTGGACAGACAGATACAAATGGCCGCTCTCACAAGAGCTCCTCTGCGCTACACTCAATTCACATTTTGAATGAAAAACACAATCCGCTTCATAACTCTGTTTTCATTGAACAACAAACCCACCTGAGCCAGCTCGGAGCTGCTGAGATGCCTGTCACCGTTTACATCCAAGTGCTTGAACAGATCTTCAACTAAGAAGCGCTTCTGGGCTGCTCTGTCCGCGGCCAGGCTGCTCGGGGGGCTCCGGCGACGAGCCTGCAGGTCGAGGAGGATGCTTTTGAGCCGGCTGTAGTTCGCCATTGTACACGTGTCACCTAAAAGATAAGACTGCGTTATAGGACCGCATACATTCACCTTCATCTTTTTAAAGAACTGAACTTCTAAAGGGAAAAATAAGACACGGTCAAAGACAGGCTGTCTGCATATATGGCACCGCTCAGATCTGTGATTTAGCAGCTCCTGTAGTCATCACCTTTTGTAATAGCTGACAGTTTTTCTAAATCCTGCTGTCAGAGAAGCTCTCCAGCATGTTACCTTCCAGGTTATAAGGCTTTGGTTACAGACGTCCATATTTGGCTTTGAAATCCCCACCCATATTACATCTGCTCTGCGTTTTTCTAAAGATTAAATAAATTAATCTATTCTGTGATTAAAAAGTAAATAAAATAAAAATACAAAATTCTGAGAAGCAAATGGCACACAAGTGTAACCCCATGCAAAATATGGGACCAACCTATGAAAACCAGGATTTGGGGTTAATGAGGCACAAAACCCATAGCGACACTAAATACTTCATCTCACTCTCAAGGTTTAAGAAGAGGAATTCTCAAACCCAGCACAAGGTGGTAAGCTGGCCGGAGGGAGGACAGCAAGGAGTGCAGAGCTGCAGGGAGCCCCAGCAGCTGGGCTGTCACCGCTGCCTGCAGCACCACAAAGCGCACACGCTGCCCCGCTGCAGGCTGACATAAATGCCTTCCTCAGCCTCTGACCAGGGAAAATATCATTATTGGTGAAAAGCCCTCAAGTCACTCACTCTGAAGTGACACCAGCTTGGCTGGAGGAATCAGACTGAACCTTTGTGACCCTGAAAGCCGCTCCTGCTGTGCTTGCGGCCGCCAGCTCTTCGGTGGCTCTTATCTGGGGAATGCCTCACTCTGATTTACAGGCCTCCTCCTAGAGAAGAAACATATCCACGTGCCTGACATGGTGTAAGATGTGGCTGCCCTTTTCTGCTCAACTGCTGTCTAGCAAAGCTCAGCAGAAGGAAGCACGGGCACTTTCTGGTGCAATTGTTTTAGTGTAAACCACACCAGCTAGTGCCTGGCAGGATCCTGGCGGACTCTGGGACCTAGGAGCAGCACCCCCACGGTCCAGCTGCCCCCGTGCTGTGCTGGCAACAGCTATCACCCACCAACAGTGCCCACACATCCACTGCTCCCGCTAGATGCCCTTTTCTCCGGGCGCTTACTCTCTGCAGTGGTGCTTTCGAAACAACTTTTACATTTAAACTCCCATCTCTGACCCTGTTGGATTAAATCTGAGGGATCTCTCCTCGGTTTAAGGGACAATGCTCTTGAAGATCAGTTCCCCAAAGACTTCAAACGTTATTCCTCTGAAAAATAACAGCAGACCGTGACACTAATTGCTACTTTTCCTGTCCTTTCATTGCTGAGCTGCATCATTTTTGGTCCTCTGGTCCCGCTCCAACTGAAACCCAATTAAAATTCCAGGTGGGAGGCATTTCTCTGACTGCAAACCCATCCACTGTCAAGATTTTTTGCGCCTTTCCTATTTTGTGCTCACGACTTCAAAACCACCGTGACTGGAGAAGGTGAGGGAGGTCACAGGGGCTGGGCACGCATGCCCCGCTCGGGTCAGTGCCCCACTGCTACGAGCAGCAGCTGAGCCCAGGCTCATTTTCCATCCTGAGCTCAGGCCCTTCTAGCGCAGAGAGCTCCTCGCTGCTCAGGGATATGAGCAGCCCCAATTCTTTTCCTTCTCTCTTAAACAACCTCTAAGGAGCTTTTGGTTCCAGGAACGTGGGACCAGTCTCACCTCATGGAAAAAAATGAGGTTACTCGGCTACCCCAGCTGCTATTAGTCTTGTTTATTAGTTCTGTTCCCTCCCCGCCCCCAACACCAGGCCATTTGATGGCTACTCTGAAAGTAGCACGAAGAAATTTCGTTCTTCCAATCACGTTTTATTTAAGAGAAAAATTGATTGCTTCTTCCCGTGTAATGATGCAATTTTGCAATCCTGTCATAAATACAGATTTAGCTACTTCAGTAAGAGAGGCTTTTTTCTGAGATGGAGTTTTCCTTTCCCTCTAGTCAAATCTTAATCCCAGAGATGTATGTAAGGCTAATGAAGACAGGGAAATCATTCAATTTGCCTCCCCCTCTGTTTCTGCTTTGCGGTTTCCCTCCGTGAGCGCAGGCACAGCTACAGGCAGCCCCCCGGTGACAGCCGGGCACGCTGACCCATGGCCTTCATCCCCCCTCAGCGCAGACATCGCAGCCGCCAGAGCCACCCGGCCCTGACACCTCCCTTTGCATTTCTCGTTTCTTCTTCCTAACAAATTTTGCCAGTAGCATATGACAAAGCAGTTCTTCCTTTCTTTATAGCCTTCAGACCTTTGATTTTCTGCATATTTTTTTTTTCCCCTAACCGTGGCCTGGGCAGCACTTGCCCATCCAAACAGCCTTTCTCCCTTGCTGGCCTCCCGACTCACCTCCACCCTGACCCTCTTTCTGACCACAAAAGGCAGAACTGGGAGAGGACCCAAGTACTTCTGAAGCCCCTTCATATCTTCTAACACCCCTTCTTCTCACCTTATTAAGTTTATACTTGGAAACTCCCCAGCTAACCGCAGCAGCCGCGGTATCTGCATGGAGCAGAACACAAACTCCGCAGCTCCCAGCACGTGTGGGGCCTGACCAGAGCCCACCAGTAGTATGACGGATGCACACCGTGGTGTGAGCTGGGAGACAGCGATCTCCTTCGCCTCCTTACAACCCTCCATAGTTTTCCATGCTCTGAAAACAAAGCCACCACAGAACTGTTCCCCTCAGGAACGCATGGGCTCAGCTCCCCTGGCTGCAGGACAGCCCAAGGCAGGCGTGCCCAGCTGGGGACTTCCAGGCCGCTCCGCAGCCTCCAGGAGAATAAGATGCGAAAAGTGAGATAAAGGAAACCGGTGGAGGAGGACAGAGCTGCACAGAGGACAGGAGGACAGAGCAGCACATCCCAAATCCTGCTCTACACTCACTCAAAAGACTTTTTTACCTACTACCCCCACGTCCACTGTCATGGCCCAGCCACCCAGCACAGCCCCATCCCAAGGGGCAGGGTAACGCCACACCACCGCATACACAGCAAGGGAAACCAGCAGTAAAACAAATATGATTTTTTTTCTATTTAAAAAATCAGTTCAGTTTCCCATTTTGTTAGCACAGGCCACAGTCGGGAGGTCAGAAGATGTGTGCTGCCCCTGTTCAGGCTGCTCCGAAACCTCATTACCTCCCCTTTCCTCTGGAGAAAACGACTCTCCTCAGCTCCGCTGGAAGCAGGTCCCTTGGCATCTCGTAACAGCACGAACGTGACAGACTCAACGGGTCTCACACCTCTGACAATTTTCCCCTGACACCCGTGACATCTGAGGCTTGCAGTGACGCACAAGCAGCCGCTCCAGAACAAGGCAGGCACGGCCACTCGGCAATGGGCAAATAATGAGAAACAGCAACAGAGGTCTGGCCTAGAGGTGTGAGAGCAATAACTGGCGCTTGTTTGGGGAACTAAAAGATTGATAAGAAAACGCACTCAAATTGTTATATTAAAGTGCGTGTGCATATAAATATATATGTATAATTTATATATTTAATCTCATTGTAGTAAAAAAAAAACACAGTGGGGAAAAACACTCCTGGAGGCAGGAAAAGACTTGAAGAGTCTTGAAAGACTTGAAAAACTTTGCCTGCCCCTCCTCTCCACCAGGGAAGGGAGGAGAGGCATTTAGGCAACTCGAACCATTTGGCAAGCCAATGCCAAGGCCAGCTAGGCCCTCCTGTTGTGTCCTTCCCCTCCTTTACTAGACATTATTCTTTCATCTTTTAACCTAGCTACCTTCCCTATGGAGACTGCTTCCAGCCCTTTGCAGCTGGGTGCACAGGTCCTGCACAGGATGGCTCTGTGTTTTCACTCCTTCCCACCCTCCATCTCCTGCTGTCAGTGACACTTGTAGTCTTCTTACACTGTGCCTGGGATTCACCAGCTTTATCAACTAAATACTCTCTCTTTAGGTTTCTGGCAGCACTGCTGTCTCTTGTATGTTTGCTGTTCTTTCAGGTATTATAGCCACAGCTGTTAAACAAAAAAATCACAGAAAAATCATCTTTATGCCCTCTCACTTATTCCCATTCTTGTATCCACTTCGCTAAGTGCCCCCAGCAGTTTCCCTTACAACATGAGCTCATCATTAGCAGTTTATCTCATCTCAGACTGCCCTCATTGCTAGGTGTTGTTGACGGATGCCTCTCGGTGAGGTTTCCTTGTTAGCGCATCCCAGGGACTCGGGTTCTGCTCGCAGCTGTAGCCACACAGACACCAGACAGGCGAGCTTTGTGCTTCCAGAGCTGGCTTGGTCGGGGCTGGGACTTTTGGACTGCACACCGCTCTCCTGAGAAGGGTTTCCAAGGGCTTCATCCCTGCTCGATTTCTGAGCACTAGAGATGCTGCTGTGTGCGTTTCAAGCACCCGTGTTGTACCACTGCCAGCTGCAGCCTTGTCCAAGCTGACCTGCACCACCTCCACCTCCCAGCTGGGAACCAAGGCACAGAGAGCCAAAAACTCAGATTTGGGACAGGCTGAGAAATGCCCTTCTGTACTTCATGTCCTACACAAGGTCTCTATGTACTTGGTCATATTTCTCCACTACTTTATATCAGGACTGGTTAGAAAAAGAAGTCACACGTTGCTTGTCTGTGTTAGCCACGACCCCACTATGATTTATTCTGCTGACTCCAGGAGAAGAGGAGAGCTAAGGGCATACTGCAGACACTTGACATCAAAATTAAAAAGCTGATCTGCTAGCACAGGTTTATATATTTTTTTAATTAACTTTTTTAACAGCATGTAATACCAGTGTCTTTGCATTCCAGCTTATTAATTTATTTTAAATTAAAATAAAATAAAAAGGCCACCTTCCCCATTTCAAGAGATTCTGTATCACTTCTATCACTGGCTACTCCACTTTTTGAACAAGAACCTAATTTGACAGCAACGCTTTGTACAACGCACACAAGCCTTCCCCAGGAAAAGCTGCATGCCTTTTCTCCAGAGGTAGGATGCCCTGGGCAGGGATGCCTTTGTTCCCAGCACACTGCTGGAGGTCAGCCCATATCCCTCCTGTGAGCCTGACATCCTGCTTTGTAGCCCTGAAAAGAAAATGCTGGTGACTTTCAAACAAACCTCACACAAGGTGCAGTTCCCTCCTGTGCTCTTGGGATGAAACTTCAACATACTTGCCAAGCTCAAAGGACAAGGGTTTCTGGCAAATTGTTATAGAAATAGACCATTAAATACATCATCCAGAAGCAGTCCACAGTGGCTCTCCATCCCCTGAGAGGGAGCCGAAAGTGAGGGACCGCAGGGCAACGCCTGTGGGCAGGGAAGTCAGCGATTCCCCCATCCATGCCTGGGAGCCCTCTGAAGAAACAAGTGCTTTTTATCTGTTTACAGCACTTTCAAAACCAGTGAAGCCTGGCACTGTTTGTACTGAAAAAGGAAGGAATGACAGACAAAGAAAAACAGTACAACGGAAGAAAAGTAAAAGAAAAATCCAGTGCATTAGGGTCTGATTGCTAAAGTGTGGCCAATAACTGTCACATTTACATGCCCTGCTCACTCTGAGCAATTCTGTGTCTTGCTCTGTTTTGCAGCAGCTACGTAATTCATCCTGTTTAGCACTTCTGCATGCTTTGGCAGATAAAATATTGATCAGCCTGCCAAGAAACACCGAGTGCCATTCTGTTTTCATGTCAGAACTTGGTAATGAACTACATTTATCAAGACCATCCTCTCTGTGAAAGGTCAGTGGTGAATGTGGCTAAACTGTGATGACAGATCATTAATCCAGTTCCCTCAATAATTGCCCTCTTTAAGAATTTTACTCCTGGTTTCTGTGAATTGCAGCAGGCTTTACAGTAGGATCCCTGACCAATCTTCAATCCGCTCCTGAGCCAAGGCAGATAACAGAGAAGCAGCAAGGCTGGGGATTAACCATCCTTTGAAGGAACGCAGTTAAAATAAAAATGAAAATCAGGTAAGGAAACACAGCTTTCTCTGATGGGTAAACTCCTCTTGCTGTAAAATAGTATTTCGCAAGGTGCCTTACAATGCGATGATTGCAAGAAGCATCGATGCTTCTTTAAATATCAAAAATGAAACGGTAACACCTTATGGAGCACCAACCTCGTAGTCCCTGGTACGCAGCTAACCTAACAGCAGGGGTGAACCTAAACGCCTACAGTAGTCTTTGGAGGATTTGAGCCCCACAGGTAAGTGGAGCTGGTTTTGAGGACAACCACAAACAGCAGCTGGGACCTGCAGCTTTCCATAAAACCCAAGACAGAAGCGGAGCAGCTGATCCAGGCTAAGCACAGAAGCATGTGGCTACCCACACAAAAAGCTATACCTGGCGATTCAGACTTCTGTCCCTCCAAAGCCCCCAAGGGACGTTCCCTCCAGGCCTGGGCAGAAGCAGCCCAGGGAGTACAACAATAACCCAGTAGAAAATCCCAGCACCCAAAGTGACCTCCAGCGGCACTAATTTTCAAGGCAACCCTTCACCAGCACCAATGCGGTAATAAAGAGCAGCTTGGAGCAGGCTGAAAAGTGTCATTTCTAAGGCAGGAGGCACCGGGGGTGTCATTTTATTTGACAGTTCCTCTTCGACCGTGCTAGCAATTTTCGGCTGTTCCTATGGCACTTTGCTAGCACTAAGAAGAAATTCAGTGCGGGATACAGGAGCACCAAGCTTTGTTTTCTCAGCTGTTTCCATGGGGCAAAAGAGATATGGTTACCAAAAATAACATTCCTGGGCAAAATTAAAGGAATTTGAGAAAGGTTTTTGTTGTTGTCATTGTTTTTTTTCTCCAAACAGCCCGTCCTTTTGTATGCTTTATTCAGGCTTTATGTGGCATTGTTAGAAGCATCAGAGAAGGACTGAACCAAAGTGCTGTGGGATACAAATTTATTTATGAGCATAGCTCCTTAATTCTTGTGCCGTTTACAGCTAAATTGCCTATCAGCAACGGCCCATTTTCATGCATACAAAATGAAAGCGTTTGCATGCCTAAACTGAGAAAATGTGGTCCCAAAACCTCAGGCTGGCAAATCTGAGGAAGATGATTACGTGAACTCTCTACACCCCTAATCGGCAGCCTTGTGGCATGTCTGACCTGACAGAGCAGATACATACAGGGACAGGAAAATTAAAGATGACTTCAGTTCTTCAGGGGTCTCCTTACAAATCCCCACTCCTCCATGCAAATTTTCTGTCTGTCTCTTTCTATCCATCTTCCTCTTCCTTTAATTGCTCTTTTTTTTTTGCACAGGCATGGTGATACTGGATGGACTTCCCTCCTGCTTTTCGTGCATGGTTAGAAAGAAGGAAAAAACTTTGCTCTTCTCACCAAGGCACACGGACAGATCCCCCTTCTGAGTGCTCTGCCTGCAAGCACAGCAGCTCCCTGTGGTTAAGGAGCACATCAGGAAAGCTCTGTGAAATTCAGAGACTGCCTGCAATGTAGAGACATCTGCAAGCTCTGAACCCTCCCCTGCTCTGACTTCCATAGGCTGGAAGTCCTAGGTTTGAGTACTGCAATTTAAGATGAATAAAAATTAACCCGAATTTTAATCTCTCAGAAGTCCTATCACCCATTTGACTTTTCATCATTCAGAGAACGCTTTCCATAAAGCGCCAGGCAGGGCCCTGCAGCCATTAGACCGCAGGTGACTACACGGCGACATTCCTGTGACATCTGATGACACCCAACGAGCATCCTGCTGCCTCCAGACAGTGCCAGTGACCACGACCTGTACTATCACCACGCACAGAGCGAGCTGAATGACATAGATGTGACTTTTTGGCAGAGCTGGTGAATCGCACCGTGCTCCTGTCGCAGTGCTACCTGCCCGTCTGCTCTACACACTCCTGAACCCTCCAAGCCTGCGTACCTGTTTTACTCCTGACTTGAATTTACAAGTTAAGTGAAACTCTACTAAAGTTCCCACGAAGAGGAGCAGATGTTCAGCATCATGCAAATTCATGAACATTAGCAATCCTTCAGCTGCTACTGCTGAAAAAATTCAATTAACAATAAAAGCCCAAGCTAACTTGCTTATCTTAGGGATATGTTTCAGTTAATAAGATGTACATTTATCAGATATCCATATACAATTTAGCAGCAACCGGGAGCTCATTGAATATATCACAGAAATGGAATGGGATATATACTACAAAGTAGATACTGTTAAAAAGCAGACATTTACAACCTGGAAGAGTTAAAACTTGCCTCTGCATATATTTATTTCAATATTTCATTTTACAACAAGAAAAAGCACTCATCTATTTCTCCGTGAGCTTTTAAACCATATTAAAAACTTCCAGCATCAGGACATAAACTCGCTATAACCAAAATAAACAACAACTCAGCTCCTACCTGAAACCATTACCTTCCACACCGCGTAAGCCGAAACGAGCACACACCCCACTCCCAGACACAAGAAGAGATGGACAGATTTGCAGCCTTCTTGGGAAGTCCAAGAGTCATGGCCTGGTGTACCAGGCCCAAAGGCACGTCCCCGATTTGTGGGCAAACTTATTTTATTTTTAATTTTTTAGCTTCGATTTCCACCCGCTGCATTTCGCTGTGCATTTATCTGGTAGATCAAACCAAAAGTCTTCGGTCTTACACATCACCATTCTGGTACCGGTGCGTGGCTCTGCTCACACCTTGCCCAAGGCACCCTTTATATTTCTCTTCACCAGGACATCGCTCCCGAAGACGCACTCAGACAGCAATCCCAAAGCCTCCCTTAGCACACAGATGTAACTAACAGCGATGCCCGGACTGGGAAAGTTTTCTATGTGCCACCACAAAACAAGCAAGGCTATTCCTACTGCTGTTTATTAGTCACCTCCTGCTGAGCACTGACTGTTATTCTCTTGTTAAAAAATTAAAGATGTTTGTCAAACCACACGGAAGGAACAATGCTGTGAGTATCAAAGCACACGAACAGGGAACGCAGTCAAGGCAAACGGCTCGCAAGTAACCCCAGTGCTGCTCATCCGAACTATTTGGTGAACACAAACGCAGTAACAGGAATCGGGAGTGCATTATACATGATTCACAAACAGAAAACGGGCTTTGTCCAATGATTAATTCATCCACAACGCAGCCTGCTCTGCTATAAATCCATCACTGCACAGAGACATGATCTTACCCACACGCACCCAGCCCTGGGTTTGCTGAGCTCTCTCTCCAAATCACGATGCCTCCAGACTCTGTAGTTTTCCTTTATGAAAACTATTAAGCTAAATTAGACATGCTGCATCCTAAGCTGCAGGTGGAGCAGGGGGAGTGGGAGAGGCAGAGATGCCACACACAGCTGTTTTACACAGGAAAATGAGCTGAAAGAATGCCTCCTTACTTAAGATCCCAACCAAAACAAACTCACGGCATAATGAATTGATGCAATTATTGAGAAGCGCTGTATTGAAGTAGCCTGGGAAGGCAGCAAGTTTTTTGTAAAGGCTGAGGGGAAAAAAATGAAGAACATAAGTCAGGAGAGGTGCCTGGGCTGATGCCACGCGGGTGCTGGGGCTGGCACCCCAGGCACTATGAGGGAGCTGCATCTCCCCTGTGGGGGCCCCGGACTCTCGTGGTCTGACAAACGAGAGATCTCTCCCGTTATCACACTTCACAATACAAAAACCCAAACCCGAACAGCCTACAGTAACAACAAATGTCCTCGTGCTTTTGCTGTAAGCATGGCTGGGCCGAAAAGAGGTTTCTTCCCATGGGACAAACCCTTCTGCGAAGGCTCCCATCAGCATTTCTGCCCCGTCCCGTCTGTCCAGAGGCTGAGATAAGGCTCTCGCCAAGCATTCAGAGGGCTCCTGGAACACTGCGAGAGCCTCCAAGTGCTACCGAAACACAAACTATGCAAATAAACGTGGCCAAACAGATCTGCTGGGGCCCTGCTAACTACAGACGCAGCAACATCAGATGTTGTTGTCAGCAGAGGATTACGGCTTCAAGCACAGAAGAAAGCAAAGTGGGAGCTGGACAAAAAGAGCTATCATCCTTGGTTTGATGAACATGGTCTGGAAACAAGAAACAAGGGAAAAAAACATCAGCAGGGAAAGAAGAGGAAGACTTGTTTTAAAGCCAACAAAATCTTTTGCAACGCATCTGCTTGTAAACACCGGCGTACACCTGCTGCTGTGCTCCGGTTTCAATTCTTGCACCTGAAAATGCTGGGTTTTAAATGAAGGGAATTGACCTGGTCAAATGGTAATAATTGGGGAGAAGTACTTTATTTATGTGGAAGCACTATAAAAAAATAAAAGTAAAGATAAAAAAAAATTCTCCAGCCATTTGAAGCACCTGAAGACAAAATCTACGACACATCCACTTGCCACGTTGAGCTAGAACAGGTTAATTTTCGTACAGCCGTGATCGGGATGGTTAGCTATGGTCACTCTGCACTTCAGTGGAGTTCCACAAGGAAGAACTTGGTCCATGGGCCTGAGTGACCAGAAAGCCGTGGCCACCTTCTTACTGCAGCCAGCGAGCAATCCTAAATTTCCATAAGGAAAATCTCAACACAGCTGTACCCCAGACACCCTGTAACTCCTATTAACCAAACCAAACAGGCTTTTGTTAAATAAATGTTACGTCTGCTCTGTGTCTCTTCTTCGGCTGATGATGCTACACAACCTGCCGCTTGACATTTTCCAGCCCTCTGCCTTACTCCTATTAGAGGAAGCAAAATCGGCTGGATCCCTCTGGGATGTAACCAATGCTCACTTTTTTATGGCTGACTGGCACATCTATCAAATTCTTCAAGACAGCAAAGGTATTATTTGGAAGCTTTAATAAACCTTAAAACCCTCTGGCACTAATGTAAATTTTACTGATGCTGTTGTGCTATGAAACATTTACCTTTCTAAACAATTCACTGGCTTCCACTGTCAGAAGGAGCACTTCCCCATCACTCTGCATTAGGGATCCCACGGATCTGTCACCCTGGCTACGGTATTTTGCTTCTTACAGCCTGGTTTCTTATCTGTACCACGATGTGTGCATGGAAAAGTGGCCAGAGATGAAGGCTACTGCAGGCCACGTTTTATGGAGTCAGGAACTTGGGAAGATTTATTAATTTTTTTTCTTGGATATTTGTTCCCCCCATCCCTTCTAGGGGAGACTCTTGTTTCTGTCACGAGACTGCAGGATCTGACCGCTCATCCTCCATCACACCGACTTTTTGACCAATTCTGAACCGGTCACTGCCTGCGGTTACCTTGTTTCTCTCACCGACGTCCGCACGTAGACATCGAGTGCTGCCCCTGCAGGCAGGGAGAGCAGAGGGTATGCACACATGCTGGCAACCAGCTCTCACGGCACCCTCAGTTTGAGTGCAATAAAGAAACACCGTAACCCTCCCCAGAACGTGTGTCCCTGCAGAGTCTCATAATCAAGAGCATTCAGAGAAACCTGCCACAAAACCGCTGCTCATCTTATGCGTTTCCCCACCTTGCACTTCCCCACATGAACTGCGAAGTCTCTGAGATCCTCTCGCTAAGCACTGAAGGACATTATGATTACAGGAAGCACAACTATTTATTATTGTTACAAATGTGTGTAATGGGCTGATAATAACTTGCCGTGACTGTTGTTCAGCATGTCATTAGGAGACCTCCAAGGCATCTCATTAGTAGATCGTAACGTACATCCTAAAGGGCATTATGGCAATTATAAAATGTTAACTTCTGAAGAGGAAAACATGCACAAGGAGGGAAAAAGTATTTCTAATGGAAAAAATAAAAATAAAAAAGAGTAAGAAATTTCACATAAAACTCTTAAATTGGCCCAGCAACAACAGATTAAAGGGTAACCATTACAGTACGTATATGTATGTGTGAGAGCCCGCTTCTTCCTTCAGAATTTTATGAGGTCAAAACTACGCCACTGCAGTAGTTATAAGGATTTCCAAAGTTAAGTTGGATTCCAAAAGCTGGATTTTTGTTATCATAACCATGCTGCTCACTACACGCCACCCCAGAAATCAAGAATGCAATAGAGCCTCCTGCGATGGATAGTCAGAATTTTACACTCAATTATGGAAGTTCCTGAATCGGTAAAGTGTTAAATCAGATCCTTTCTGTGTGACAAACGGTGCAAACGAGGAGTCTGCTAGCACACCAATTTGGCCAACTGACCAGAATGATCAGCCCAGCTCCACACAAGCATGCCGGGACCTGCCCATACCAAGGCAGCCCTACAGCTCTCGCTAACCGTGTATTAACTTACCGTAACGACACGGCACCACGCTGCTCCTCCTGCCCTCTTCTCCCACTGGAGCCCAGACAACAGAAACAATTTAATTTTTATTTCTAGTTTAAATTTGGGCACGAGGAGTAAATAGATCAAGAAACAGAATGAATAAGTAAAAGTTCACAAATGCACCGAGCTGAATTTTGGGGATAAATTTTCTCCTGTTTCTATGTGGGACTTCTTTTTTCCTCCTCTTAAGCGCTGTAATGATGGATGATGAATGGGACAGTCATCTAAGCACTGGAAGTGCTTTGCTGCTGACAAGGCAAATAACCCTTCTATGGTTCAGGGTAACAATTCTGGAGTAGATCTGCTGGAGGCCTGTCAAGATAACGACATCCCTACACCGAACGGTCGGCAGTGGGATTTTTCATTACGTATGTCGCTAAAGTACAGAGGGAAGCTTCTTACGGTAAAAATAAGGGGATGAAAACATGTTTTTCCTGAAGATTTTCAGCCTCAAGAGTGACAGATATTCCAGGGTAAAGCATGAATGACAAATCGCTAAGTTGTGATCTGCAAAAGCACTGCACCGAGCCTCTGCTGGGAGGGAATTAACACGACTTAAGGGCTGGGACGCCAGGAGCGATGGCCCCGAGGGGGCTGCCTGCAGCAGTTTCATGCTGGTGTTTCTGTCCCCATCCCGCAAAGCTTCAGCTTGTGCTCTGCCTAAACAGGCTCTTCAGCCCCAAAGAAAGGGGCTCCCCAAGTTTCCCTATGGAATTTGGACGAGGATTTCTGCCAGGTCTGCCTCAGCTGCAGCTGGAACCCCAGATTACGGCCGCGCTGCAGAGGATGGAGGCACCAAGGCCCTGCCCTCGGTGCCTGCTGCGTCCCAACAGCCACCGGGAAAGGGAGGAAAAGGAAAGCACGTCACCAGGCTCTGCCAAAAGAGGTCAGGCCATTTACAGGATAGTCTTCCAAATGTAATTGCTTCCAAATAGATTGCCTTCCTAACACCTCCCTGCCCAAAGGGCACTACAGCCAATACATCTGGCTATGGCGGTGAACTTGTTTCATACACCGGGAAACTTTTTAATTTCAATCTCTGTTCCCTATTTATAGCTCTCAGTATTTATTTCAAGTGCTTTAAATAGAACACGAGTGACAGGTACAAGTGACATACCCCTTAGCTCCCCGGGGAGCTGCTGTCTGACGGACTGACACACCTACAGGTCCTTACGCACGGCAACTGCACAGCACCACGGGGGCTTGGGTTTATTCCCAGACAGCCTTCATTCCCACAGAGATCTACATCCCACCTCGCTGTGTCCAGACAGCACAGGTCACAAATGAACTTCAAACCCCTGAAAAGGTTAAAACTGTGTGATTTCGTATGCAGTGGGGTGAATAAAATTCAATATCGCAGTGGAGAAGGATGCTACAACGTCATACATATTTAGTGGCAGTAAGATCCCAGCTCAAGTTTCTCCAAGCAAGTAAAATGTCCTCGAGCTTTGATCTTTTTTTTCCTTTTTTTTTTTAAATGTAATAGCAGCCAAACATCTGAAAACTTTTAGAACTAATATTCTAAATTTTTATGCTTCACATGCTAGGATTTGTAATAGTCACAAAATGTTTTGAGTTGCAGTCAGTCAAGCAGAAAATATGTCGACGGCTGTCAAATTTATTTTGAGCTGTGGGGGGAAAAAAAAAAGAAAAAGATATTTCTGTCTAATGTAAGGTAGCATCCTGCCATCCCACAGATACCAGCCAGAAGTCCATTGGCCTAACCTCAGCGATCTAGCAAGTTGAACCATGTAGAAAATGCGACAGTTGCATTCATGAGTAGATTTGTAGCAACAATATAACCCTGACACACTTCTAAAAAAAATGAAATCTAAAAAGATTGCATATCTGGATCTCTGTTAAAGGGGACTGAAGGGCAGCAGCCACTCAGCCTGTGCAGCCTGAAATGTCTGTATTGCACAGGCATATAGAGAAACTAAGGAAATGAGTTTTAACACAGTTGTTTCTTTGGAAATCACTGTGCCCAGCATTTCTAATCTCCTACATCTTCACGAAAAACACAACGTATGCCCAGACCCTGAACAAAGCAGCAAACATCAGCAGAGCAACATTTTTTATGGTACTCATTAAATTTTGATCAACCTGTCCTACGACACACGAAGACTCTTCTCTGGCTAACTTCACCACTCCCTAGGTCACCATTTTTTCATGTTTTTAAGATCTGTTATTTAGTGCCTTTGTCTTCCAGTTCATTCACTGCAACTTATGTGCAAGTAATCACAATTAGAAATCACAGCCAAACAGTTCGAGTTCATCCAGACACCATCATTTAATTGCAACCATTTACGTAAAGAAGAAGAATGATTCACCCCACTACAGAGAAAAATTCTGTGGTCCATACTGAACAGAAGGTCAAGTACGACAGCCATGGGCGGCCATTTCAGCCTCGCAAACCATGAGATTATGGACGCATGTATCATACAACAGGAGAGTGGGGCTGGCCCCAGAGCCGTCTGTGCTCATGGGGCACCCCAATGCTCCTTGCTTGGGTCTCACCAGGTAAGAGGAGGCGGCCCAGACAGCAGGACGAGTGGCTTGCTGAAGGTACCTCCCTCAGTCCTGGGGGATAGAGAAAGCCCAGACAGCTTGTACGGATTAGACCTCTAGCTTTTCAACACTTATCACCAGGCAAAATGAATCTTATCCTTTAGATCAGAGCAGGTCTGTTCTGCGCTCAAGTCAGGGAGGAACCATTAGGCAATGCTGGTCCCCACGGCTGCTTTATGAAAAATGTTAATGACCTTGTTGATGCAGGTCCACAAGAACCTTTTCCTTAACCCCATGTTCCTTCCAGCAGACTCTTTTCCCCTTCCCTCCATACATTCAGATTGTAGGAAGCCGTTATAGGAAGCCTCGAGCCGTTGACACCAGCCCAGGTTTATGAAACGTGCCTTTGCCCAGGAAAGCAGCACACAGCCCGATGCTGCTACGCACAGCCCCTCTGCAACGCATTGCCAGCACCTGCTGCCTTGGGAGCCTTGTGGCATCCTGTCATAACTGCTTTCTTAGAGGCATTCAAATGTCAGAACAGTTCCTCTGCTTCTGTTCATGAAGTTTTACCAAAAAATTAAATTTTCATGTCAGGTAGATCTCTATGGTCTTTTAGGTTAAAAGACATTTTAAGAAAGCTAAGGGTGAACTTTACAGAAACAGTACTAGAAGCCAAAGAGGCTCTGAAATCATTTAATTTTCTCGGGTTTAATTTATTAACTCCTCAAAGGACCTTGACAAAAGCCTTGTCAGAGAGGGGCATGCTCCCAAAGCATGTATTTTCCATGGATACATATTTGGGAAGTGAAGAAAGAAAAACATTAATAAGAGGCCATTTGGCTAATGCCATATTCCCAGGTAATTTACTTCCCACATGCTCACCTGGCCGTTACGCTGCGAGGAAAGGATGCCATGAAGACCAGGGAGGAACCCTAGACAAGAATAGAGCAGCTCAAGGTGATGGCAACAGCGTGTTTAAAACCACACCTGGCAGAACTATTTGCAGATGGGACAGCTTTAAGTCATAAAAGAAATGACTGCAGCTATAGTATTTCCTTCAAAGGCTGAAATGCTGAAAACCTACAGCTACAGAAGCCTCGGAGATAAGAATGGTGACAGATTACAGCCACTGCCAAGGAAGGATGCCACCAGCACCCTCCTCCATCATCCTGCCTTGATGGCACTGCTGTAACAGTGCCAAAGCTTGCAGAGATTGCACTAAAATACAAAATGGGAACGGTTCACAACATCACGGCAAAATTCCTAACACTACTGTCCTTTTCGTGTTTATGTTGATATTATCATGAGATGTTATTAATGAAGCCAATGTCTGAGCTTCAACTTCAGCAGCTATTGCGTATCTCCACCCCAGCTTTTCTAACAGCCACTGAGCACCTCTGAGCTTGGAAATATCTAAAATTCACTCCAAGGGCTTTTGGGAGGCGGAAGGGGGAGGAGGGGCTGGGGCCAACTTTTAATTGCACTTTTTACAAGCTGCTGCTAAAATCTCTTCCTAATTACACAATCATGGCCATGAATATCACTACTCAAAAACCCCACTGCCTGCATCTGTAGGAGAGGAAAGTCACTCCTCCCCTGGGGAGCAGACATTACCAGCACGTCCTCATCTGCATACAAAATCCTCAAATGGCCTCAAATTACGCAGATTGGAAAACACTAAGAACTGCCTTTACGAGACTTTAGTTAAAGGTTTTGATGACTACTAAACGTATGAAAATGAAATGAAGAGCTGCATCTGTTGTGAACCTGGAAACAGACTGATCTGTATAGGTGGGATTACTTTTACTCCTTACAACTTCAGGCGTGGAGATTACTTAAAAGGTACTCAAACACATACTGTGGTTAAGGCTATGAGGACATTAGGTCACAGAATTCTTCCTGCCCATTAAGGGCCAGAAGTAGTTTAGGGAGCATCAATTTGTGACCTACAAACTTGGAAACGGTTTAGTCTGAACTCTCCTGAACATGGTGGCAGCATCTCTCAAAAGTCAGCCAGCTCAGCAGGGCACGCGTATCGTGTTAATACGTTTATACCACCAAACACACACAAGGATATGGTGCAGTACCAATGTGCGCCAGCCTCTCAGTGGGCCTGAGATATGAGGGCACAGAGGAGCTGTTTGCTGGCTAATTCAGTGCTGGCATCCTCATCGCCGTAAATTGTGCTCTAAACTGCATTAGCTGGCTGCTGTGTCCCTACCAGGTCTGAAGCTCTGGATGTACATCTGCTGCTGCAGTGAACGTCCCCTGCATGTGGAAGTTTAAACTCTCAGAAAAATAAATTTTGAAGTAAAAGAAATAAAAATCCTAGGAATGGAGCTGCAGCGCAAGTTGTTTAGTTTGTCCTCCCTTAATTATACAATCACAGAATGGTTTGGGTTGGAAAGGACCTTAAAGATCACCTAATTCCAACTGCCCTGCCATGGGCACAGACACCTCCCACTAGACCAGTTAAATCAAAGCCCCACCCTACCCAGCTTTGCTATTTTGTCAGTCTGCAAAGGAAATATTAGTATTTGCTGTAGCAAAAAAAGAGGCACTTAAGGAGTCAAAGACATCAGCTTTCAAATCATCCCTTGCACCTGTGTTGGACTTGCTTCTTCTCCTTTCCCTGCGATCTATAGATGGTGCTCTTCCATGGGGACCCGTCCCTTCTCAGCCCACCCACGCAGGTAGCTGCAGTCAGGCCATGGAGAGCTGGTCCAGCCCCACCCTGCTGGCCTTGAAGCCATCGTAACACGAGTGCCTGCAACACCTGGCTGCGACTGCACCTTGGCACAAGGACCGTTTACACGTGACCCTCGTTATACTAATGCAGAGCAGAAAGAACTTTCCTTTCATTAAAATATGTAATCAGGCGTTCTTTCTAAACTTCGGAAAAAATCCTATCTTCTTTCAGATGGAGAGTTTTGGTTTCCTTGACTTGGATCATAAATTGTCTCTTCTGGCAACTTCCCATCACATTCATACACCAGTTTTCAAAAATACCTTGAAAAACACAAAATGAAATGAATCACATCTGGAACCAATTTGGACATGCATTTGTTTTCTAAACAGTATTAAATTCAAACCTGGATCTTGAAATGATAATATAAGCACATTAAATTTGACAGAAATAATGAGAAGTGTCTTATTCATAGTATGTGTACTGCCTATGTATTCTTACCAAAACAATCGTGATTAGAACTCCTAAATAACTTAATGGAGCTAACATCACAAACTCAAACCTAAACTAAAACTACACAAAAAGGCAAAGTACTCCACTGACTAGCTACCCAGCCTGCCAGACAGCAATGCCAGGAGGTGTCCTTCAGTTTGGTTACTTGGGCCAGACAGGCAACGTACTGCATTTCTGTAAAATCTAGAGGTTATTGATTCTGCTTTAGTGCAATTATTCAGACATAAACACTCTGGCCTGTAAAATCTACCCAACGCTTGCCGTTCATAAGCTGTACCTGTTATTGAAGCCTATGCTCTATTTATGTCGTCCTCAAGCTTCACAAGTGAAATACTCATTTATTTCATCCTGAGGGCAACACAAAGGTTCTAGCCCAGGGGAGCGACCCCTGTCAGCTTTACCATTCCCTTTTCTGATGCTCAAGTGAGCAAGAACTCCGTAACAGCCTAACTCTCCCTCACCACCCTACCCAGCACCGCACAAACCAGGCTCAGGCACTGCAGAGGACAACGCGACCGGTACCATGATGTGGCACTGGGACCCACCACCACCTTCACGCCTGGGTCACAGCCACTGCTGCCCTCCTCTTCAGCCTCTGGGTACCTCCAAGTTACCAGGATTTTCTCAGGAAGCCACCTTTGGGTTCAGGTGATCTAAACATGATTTTCTGGGGAGCCAAAGGATGCCACTCATCAGCTGAGCCAACCCTCGTTGCTCAGGAGAAAGGCACGATGTTGTTAGATGTTTTTTGCAGGTACTGGAGATGTGGGAAGCCTAAAACAAGTCAAAGTACCACCCACATAAAAACAAAACAAACAAGAAAAACAAACACCACCACCAACTGAAAAACACGCCACGAGCTCTCTGTGGCTCTCAACAACAGCTTCAAAGCCAAGCTGGGTGCCAACCACCTACAGGTCCAGCCTTCTCCATCCTCCTCCCCTGACTGCACTGGGCTGAATGAGAGGTAAATCAAAGTGACTCAGAAATTTGCAATTTCGTCTGCAAAAAAACAACAAGCATAGATAAATCAACAATATCCTCCAGAAAGGTACGTTGCAGATAAGACAACAAGGTTTTGGAAAAGTTGGTAAAAGTTACGGTGAGTTGGTGAAGTTTTCTGTACGACCCCATACCCCGAATACCCACGGAGGCAGCCCAAACACAGCCTGGTTACAGCTGAACTGCAAACCTGGGCACCTCTGAATGAAATCACCGGGACTGCTGATCTGCCAGCGGAGGTCTGCACCTCACACAGCACAGGAGTGGCAGACTAAAATGTAAAACAATCCCACAAACACGACAAAGCGGCAATGAAACACACCAGAAGACAGCGCTGCGCTCTGCACAAAGTGCCCTGTGAAACCGCGTGTAGCCTAACGTGCTTCCAGAAGCAAACACACGGCTTTCTGCACTAATGAGCCCAAGTAACGAGTGATTAGGCATTTCCTATTAATGCCAGCCGGCTCCTTCTGTCACTTCATGATACGCCTGGTTTCCCAGTGTGACTGCAGCTCCACGCATCCACTCCGAGTGGTTCATTTTGGGCTGAGACTAAGGGAAGAAACACGACAGAAGTAGCTGATGTTGTCAGCAGCACTCTGAGTCGGCTGGACACCACCCTCAGAGCTTTATCCCATTGCTCACAAATAAAAAACTAAATTATTTTCTAAATAAATAACTAAAGTGGGATGAAATAAACATTTCTCTGGGGCTCACGCTTTTCAAACCTGATGATATCTTCCATAAGGGCAAATGATTTTTTCATTAAAAAGAAAGCGAAGATAACATCTTCATTTCCAGAGACAGTGACATCCTCAATGTCATTAATAACCAGAAATTAAAACCAAGGTAACTCAGGTACTTGTAGCGCTGTGCTGAATAAAGGACAGACATGCTATTTCAAGTGCCTGTGCATTTTATAGAACGATTTTAAGAACATCGCCTTCGTCTCTCCCTCCTCCTTCCCCCCATGTTTTGGGAGCAGTCTCCTCACGCCCTGGTTCTCGCTGCTCTTTGGCATTTTCCCATGACACGGAGGGCAATTTTTGGAAATGTGTTACCACCAGCCGTGGTCAGCCTGGCCACTGGTGAGCACCGGTGGTTTCCCCTTGGCCGAGTTTTCTGATCCTGCAGAATTCATCAGGGCACCTGCAGGGACGGGCACTGGCTCCAGCAGGGCTTTGAGGCTGTGGTAGGGAAGACTTGCTGGTAAGAATAATCCCCTAAAACATGGCAAGACTCCAAAGCGACAGGGGAAATCATGTAGCTGGAAGAGAGGCCACATGCGATTACCCACATTAATAACTGCTGACAACCTGTCTCGCTAAATTTCAGCGGTGAAACCAAGTTTTCCATGCTACAGGAACAGCAACAAACTCTTCTTCTGGCAACATAGTTAATTGGAGAATGAATAATATTAACAAGTAGTAAAAATAATGGGTCTGCCTTCCTGGCTGAATGAAAACAGTGCCTCGCTGAAGCCCATGCTCGCTCTGAAATGCATTTCTGGGGTGACAGCTCGTGTCGAGACGGGACATGAGACCCATCCGTTCCCAAGCCATTCCAATCCCTGAAGGCCAGCAGTGGCAGATAAAAAGTGTTGCCAAGGAAAGGCAGCAGAGAATTAGATAGGATCAGAAATTTCAGAACAAATGTCTGAAGGTCTGCAACAACAGACAAGGCAGAGAAGATAATGCTCTGCAGGGTCTGGTCCAGCAGCAGAATGCCAAGAAACCCAACCCAACCAAGCCACTTTGGAGGAGCATCTAGAGGGAAAATGGGAACTGGGGACAGCATATCCTGAATGGTGCCCTTCCCTGGGGACTTAAAGAGAAGCAGAGCCCCTCCATCCCTGTCTTTCTGAGCCCTGGCACAAAAGCAGGGTGGCTCCTCCTGTACAACTGCAAAGGCAAGAGGTTGTTCCTGGGGCACTGGGAGGTACTGAGCTCATTTCCAAGTATTTTTGCACATAATGGCTCCCTCTTGTGTCAATTCTTCGGTGTCTCTCACCACGTTACACCGCAGCCTTGGCCTCCTGTGGACACCTGCTACAAGTTCTTGAATTTCATGAAAAAAGCTGTAGCCATGGTGTCTGCACCTCCACTGTTAAATTTGGCTACAATCGGTCATAAAAATGTGTTGCAGAGGACAGGCAACTACCACAGAGCACCCTACATCAGGGTCCAGTTTTTGCAAGCCAGGTTTAAATGTCCTGCAGTATTAGGAAGATGTTTAGAACTACCCTAACCTCTGACCGTTGAGAAACCACCCCGAGGTCACAGCAGTCCCCGTCCCACCTAAGCCAACACGGAGGCTCTACTGCTGCAAGGCTGTGGATTGAGCTGGTATCGCCCCTGGCAAACCAGCGAGATGAGAAACCCGCAAGATGAGAAACCCGCTTGTATTTAGTTTCTGTACTGGTGTGCGCATTACCCTATGTCTGCAAGGAGCCAGCTATTGCTTTGTTTTTCATTTAATCCAGAGATACCATCAACAGCCTCATCTATTCGTGGCACCAGAAGGCAGCGGAGGGTCGGCCAGGGCCAGCGCCGAGCCTTTTTCATTGATGATCTATTCATGGGATTTGAAAGAGGAAGTCACGCAGGTGGAAAAGAAAACACGCGTCTGTGGCTTCGGTTAGAAAGCTGCTGGTTTCAAAATGGCCACAAACCCAAGAGGCAAGAGCAAATCTCGCTTGATCAAAGAAGCGAGCAGCGGAGCAGCTCCCCGTGCAGCTGGGAAAGCAACCTCCACGGACAGCTCGTGCTCAGAGCCCGCTGCGTGCTGAAACGCAAGAAAAGGCTCACTTTGCAGAGGCAAACTGGGTTGTTTTAACTGGTACCCGCGGGCCAGCATACCTTCAAGCATGTGGAGCCTCCAGAAAGCTGCCGGCTCCCCCGGCTCGGAAGCGCACACAACGCTGCAGGCGAAGCTGCCTTAAATCTGTGCTCCTCAGAAGAGGCATCGCATGCCTCTAATTTTGCTCAACTTCAGCACTCACATTCAATGAATTGAAGAGCCCAAGTCTCTTCAATAAAACTAGCTTAGTGCAAAACGGGCGATATTTACTTGAGGGGTATTTCCCCTTTTTCTGAATGCCAATTTTTGGGTTGTTTGTTTAAAGATGTCAGGCAGCTCTAAGGCAGAGCGCAGCCAGAGATAAGGAGGCATTCGGAGCACACTCTGAATTTTCAATGTAGTCTTGTAATTAATCCATGAATAGTAATTCTGTTCAAAGTTTTAAAAACTAAAACGATAGCTTTTTATTAACAAGATTATTACGTTCTTTTTTCCTCTTGATAGTGAAAGGCACCTCCGAGTTACCTTTCTGTCTGGATTCACATAACCAACCACAGCCAGCCCATCTTCCCCAGGTACAGGTCCACCACTAAGAGGCACAAACACTTCTGGGCCCCCTTGGTCCTTCAACCCAAAATACTGTGAGACTCACAAACATACTGAGATATATCTTAGCAGGATTCTTTTTGGAGGCAATGAATAAAAGCCATGTCTTAAATCCAGCTAAATAAAATCAAGGATATTAAAAAAAAAAAAAGCGATAACAGTTTGGATGTTGTTAAAAAGACCACAACGGAGACAGCTGATGGTGATGATCCTGCTCAGAAAGGCAAAATCCTCTGCTGCCAGCCCAGCCCCACACACGGTAGCTGCTTTGAGTGTGGCTGGGGAGAGGCACAAAGCAGGGAGATGCCCAAAGCAGAGCTGCCCGAAGCAGGGAGATGCCCCTCCAACCTGCCCAACCTGGAACCAACACGCTGCAGGCACTGCGAGCTGCCTCTCCAATCCTGTCACTTCTGGGTTACCATACTTTAAAGACAGATGACGAAACTAAAATGGCCTGCATGCACTGCCCACAAGTATAACTGCCTTTAACTTAAAGACGTGGTTTGTATCGATTCCGCAGCAACTTTCTCCCTGACATTAACAGGAGCTCTGTACGCCCGTCTCACAGGGACCAGAGGATCATCTGTGCCCTTTTCATTTGGATAGGTCTTTATTCAATTAGACCTACGAGCCTGGGAACAACCTTTTTCATTTGGTAATACGCCGAAAACAGAATATTTGATCTGACGTAGATTTTGAATGTTCTTCTAAGCAGAGCAGCAGGCAGGAATTACGTCTTAATTGCAGCATCTCTTAGATGCGCTGCAAGACAAATCTTTGTTACTAAAAGGTTTATTTTCGCTGGCTGTCTTGAGAGGACTCATTATAAGTGATCACCAGATGTCACCAATTCTACATAAACATGCAACAGAAAAAAAACATTCTTCCAGCAAAAAAACAACCTACAACCATCAGCCGTAATGCAGCAAGAGATGTAAATACACCATTCCTGAGGTTTTTCAGTTGCAGTAGAGCTTCCCTGTCTCTGTTTATCTAAAACACCACCCATTGAAATATGAATGTTGTATTCTAACCGTGTCAGCACTAATGACAAGGACTTATGAATAGAAACCATATTTCAGCCCAGCCTCCGCGAAGACCAACGGCTGTACAGCACAAAACAGAGCCGGCTGCCAGCACACGGCTCGAGCCCCCGGCAGCCAAAGCCGAGCCTCCGTCCGCTGCACCAACACGGTTCAAGTCAGCCAGGCAGGATGGCAGCTGGAACGGGGCCACACGCCTTCAGCCCTCTTTAAAGAAAACGTCTAAGAGTAGGGTCAAAAAATGACAGCAAACAAGCTTGTCACACAGAGCTGTGCGTTTTACCAGGGGGATTCCCTGGGATGAAGGTATGTCGTGCTGGTGCAAGCTAAAGGCAATGTTTTCTGCCCTGCAAACTCTCCCGCGTGTGCTCAGCTCTGCAGCCCCAGCGAAATCTGCGGCTCTCACATCACCGGAGGCTGGACTCCTCTCTGCCAGGCTGAAGACCGGGGGGTATTTGCTATTGCTAATTTTCACAGAGAAATTCAATCAAGGAGACTTCCTAAGGTAAACGATACAGTAAAGTTGCCATAACGCTTTCCACGTTTTCAGTAGAATCTCTCTCAAATCATATTTGGTCACTTTGTTTTCATTATTAACCCGGAGAAGCGTTTGAATGACTGCCATCCAGAACGTATCGGAACACATCTCACCCATCCTTTGCACGCAGGGACGCTGCGGGGATGCAATCTGGTGCTCCGAGCATCTGATCTGCTTCCACCTCTGGGCTGCTTTGGAAGAAAAATATTCTGCGCACAACCTGTGCATTGCCGCTTGCAGATCTGTCAGTTATATTTATTTTGCAAGCAGTTTAGGACGTGACGTGAACTGAATCGTTGGGAAGATTTTACTACGAGCGATCTTACAGTGCTGTAAGAAGCGCACAGCACCTTTGCCTTCCTCGCCGTCCCCGATCAGGCTCCCAGTGCCCACGGTGAGAACCCCAATCACCACTGGGATCCTGAAGGGTGCTGTTCCGACACGTGGCACCTTTCCCCTCGGGCATGCTTGCACTGCCCATTGGAAGGGTAAAAGATACGCCCGTCTGAGCTGAGAAAGCATTAATGCATCTGCAAGTGTTTGGGAACTGCCATTAGGACCATCGGTGTATTTGAAAACTGCCCCGTGACCAACCTCCTCCCAAATAATTACATTTTAACAGAGGCTGACTTGGGGTAAGCCTATATAGCCAACTGGCAAAGTGGTGTTACCCCGAGGCTTACAGGGATATCAGGAGTTACGACCGCTCCACCTGAGCTCGCGATGCGAACGATGCCGAGCACGCCGCAGGTGCCGTGCCGCAGCCCCAGCATCACTGCCAGCCTCAGCAGCTCCGCTCCTATCCCGACACAGGGAAACACACGGCAAATTGTTTTAGCTTAGCCTATGACCCACGGACAATATTTTTTGGTAACAACTGGTTCTCAGAAGAATGAGGAAAAAAATGCTTTCAGCTGGGGGATACGAGCAATTAAAGCGGAATCCATTAAAATGACAAGGCGTTAGATGGAGTGCACGACCTCGTAAAGTCGCTTTGTATTAAGAATTATATTTGGCTATTTCTACACGGGAGCCCGGTCTGAAGATAAAGATTTATCTAGTTAATATTAAGGGATTTCTGCAGACACAATGGTTAAAAGCAGCTACTTAAAAATGTAAATTTGAGTACAAGATCCAAACATGCTCTACACAAATGCACATATTTGCATTTCATTCTCTACGTTATATTTACATCCACTCTTTCATGTACTTATTGCAGTGCAATTTGTGAAAGCCTCGACAATTAAGGCTTAATCCAACCATAATAAAATGCAATAGCATTTATATAAAAAGCAAAAATTAAATCCCGACTTCAACAGAAGTCGTACTAGGCCCCCAAAGCCTAAGCACAATGAAAAATCTGCATCATTACAGTACATAAAAACATATTTATTCACATCGCCTCACTCCCCTCTTACTCCATGGTACGTTTAAAATTCGCGATCACAACCAGCACCTGTGATTCCTACAAGGGTTATATATAAAATTTGGGGTGCTATCCGTTTATGTGAGCAATAGATGATAGGCAAAGACAAGCCAGCTCTGCTCCGCACAGCACCGCTCCAACGAATTTTGCTGCAGCGAGCCTGGCAAGGAGCTTTGCTTCCAGCCAAGAAGTCTTCAGCTATTCTTTAAATCACAGATTGGATTTCCTTTTGGCTCAGGAGTCTACCCAGGTCTATTGTTAAGCTTCCTCAGAAGAAGCAAAAAAAAAAGCACACACCAAAACACTAGCGTCTTGAGTTGAAGAAAGAAAGAAAGGAAAAAGAAAACATCTTAACTTCCCCAAAGCATCCTGCTGGCTGCACGCTGTGCTTTCTAAAGACTCACCAGAGTTATATCAGACAGCCTCTGCCCCTCCAAAGCCACTCCACAGGCACCTTCCTGTCCGCTGAGCTGTGTACACAAGAGACGGGCACTCACTCTGCCCTTCCCTTCTCTGCAAGCTCCTACAACAAAAATGAGCCCCTCGTGCACTAATGAAACAGCTTGAGGCCGTGCTAATTATAACCGGGTGGGACCATTTCTTTTGGGATGGCAGCTTCCCTGGCAAATGCCTGGGATAAAGTGGAAACAACGCTCCGCATCAGCTGCTCCTTCTGGCAGATCAAGTGTTGCCTGTGTAATGTTTCTGAAAATCATCGGGATGTGCAAGCAGGCCCTGCAGGACCAACGTGCTCACACTGAGACACTCGTGCACGCTCCCAGGGGCTCTCTGGCCAAGCTGCCCGTGGGTTTCACCAACTGGAAGTTCTCAGGAAGGAGCTGCACGTAACGCACCTTGCACGCCTCGTCTGCACTGCCACGCCTTCCGACCTGAAAAGTTTGTGAGAGTGGGTGCAAGGTTATTGTGCTTAAGGATGTCCCCAGCAGATGGTGGAAATTTGGGAAAACCGCCAGGATTTTGTTTTCGAAAGCTGGAGGCTAAAGCTTCAGAAAATAGCTATTAGCATCTTAATTTGCAACTGTTGCATAAAGGAATTACACAAAAGGTACATAAAAGGCGGCTATTCAAGCGAGCAAGCTTTTTAACTCATGAAGCAAGGTGTTTGCTCTTTGAAATAATAAATAAGACGTTTTGAGCAGCAAGTTTTGCAGGGTTAAGTTGCAGCGAGCACTGCTGCCTTCAGAAGTTTCTCCACTGGCATAAAAGGAGCTTGCCCACCTCTCCCCCTCCCCTGGCCCACAAAACAGGGAAATTTCACATTTTGCCCCAAGCACAGCCTCAATGCCAGAGGTGCCCTGAAGCTCCCCCTCAGCTGGGGACGTCAGAGCTCCTCCAGCAACGAACAAGACGCCGAGAGCTGACCAGCGGCAAGACAGGCAGAAAAAGGTGGGGATGGGGAAAAGCGGGCGAGGAGGGAGCAGGAAAAGCGCGAGTTTTGCATAGTGAGCAGCACTCGCAGCATCCCACCTGCCTGCCAAGCTGCTCAATACTTGCCACCTGTCCACTTATGCAAAGCTCTTCCAGGTTCACAACAGCTTGAGAACGAGGATGGAATGCCCAGCTCTAAATCAGCGCTTCGCACCGACACACCATATGCTGGCCTGCACTTAGGTAGTCACCAGAAGTGTTAACAGATTATTTAAAAATGATTACACTTTATTCATGCTGAGAATCCCTTTTTGCACCAAGACTCAAAACACCTATGCAAAGATTTTTTTTATAAACTGCATTTTTCCACAAATTCTCATTTTTCTGTTACGCTCTTTAAATGTTTTAGTTTTTATTTTGTTTTAAAATGACAGACTTGATTACTGAGGTATTAATTTACAGTGATGTTTTGAGGGGGAAATTACTTCAGGAAAATAAAATTAGAAGGCATGAGTTACTCTCCTTCATAAAATTTTTCATTTTTTTATAGCTTGAAAGGGATTTAATACTTTATTGAAATTCTGAACATCAGTACTTCACCTGAACAGTCTCCCAGCAGTAAATTCCCCTAAATGTTCCCCATTTAGTTAAGGATTAAAACCTTCTCTTGCAGCAATAAGTAACTACAGCGTGCCGATGAAGACCCTGTATCAGCTCTTATCGATCTGTGCTGGACTACTTTAATAATTCGTATGCTAATGCACAACACTCAAAGAGTTCAGCATTTTCATTAAAAAAATATTAAAAAGTGAGGAGGACAATCTGGAAAGATAGACTGAGCAGCTCCAAAAAAAGCCAAGATGCAATCCCCAGCAGTAAAAGGAGGCAGGGGAGACTTACGGAGGTGGCCAGGGACCTGGGACGAGGACGATGCCCCAGGCGGGGAGCATCTCCTTCCAGACTGCCCCAGGACATGCAGCAGGGAGATGCGGGAGGAAATCAGAGCTGGAGCTCTGGGCACATCAACAGAGACAGCACCACCTTCTTGGAGAGAATTTCGTCACATGCGTGCAGAAAAGTCTGCCAAACACAACGACAAGCAGCGCTCACAGAGGTCTCCAGCAAGGAGCAGCTTTCCCTGGGGTAAAGAGGGACAGGGACACACTCCTGCCGTGCACAGCGGGACCTCACCTGGTTCATCCTCGTGCCCTGCACTGTAGGGCAACAGCAACGCAGGGGACGGTATGTGAAAGTGTTAGAGGGAAGCTAAAGCTTTTTTTTTGTTGTTATTACTGCAGATTTAATCACATATTGCTGAACTTTGTAATATCTGAAGCCATAAAACTTATTGAAGAGAGTTCAGCTGAAGGACTATAAATACCTAAATTAATTTTTCATACTCAGAAGATATCCAGACAAGCTTCATAATCCTAGAATTCCCTATTCGAGAGCTCTCTGTAGACTTTTTTCCTACCCCCCGCACGGTAATATTAACACCCAGATGGGTGCAGTTAACTGACTTTGCCCCGTGGGAGGCTGCAGGTGCAACCACAGCTGCTCCCGGCACGCCACCGGGGGGGCTGCCACTCTCTGCCCCCCTCTCTTCCCTCCAGCCCCACGCTGGACATCCCTGCCTGGCTCAGCATCAGCTGCTGGGCTGGGACACTGCCTGGGCTGAGGAGGCCACAGGACAAGGTGTGGTGACACCACTCTGCTGGGACCACACCGTTCGGTGGCAGTTTGCTCGAAGACCTCAGGCTCACGAGCCACCCCTGCGACAACCCTCATGCCAGCCTCCAGAACTCCTTGACTCACCATCCCCTGTTTCACACAGGCTTTCTGTGGGATCGGCAAAACTCCCGTGGGGGGGTTCAAGGCCTTTCTAAAACCCAGAATAGCTCTGAAGGCTGACTCTGTGCTGGGATGGAAACGTCTCTCCCCTGCAGACCACAAAGCCTGCAGAAAGATCCTTTTGCAGAAGAAGACTCGTGAGTCTGATGGGAAAGAGGACTGCTGGGAGCCCACGAGGAGCCATGGGTTTTGCCCATGCAGGGGCTGCTGAGAAGAGCCCTTACCGCATGAACAGAAAAACATAAATCACCCTTTAAGGGAAGAAAAAAAAAAGCACGTCAATTCTCCTCCCTGTTTAACACCAACAAAATCTATTTTTCCATTTATCCGCACCTTTTGTTGTATTGATCAGCAGCACAAAGTGAAGACGGTGGCAAAGTGTCTCTTTATAGAGCGCGGGTGCAGGGAGGTACAACGCGGTGTCACCGCGTTGGCAAAAGCCTGTGCAGGTCCCCTGTCACTCTCACCACTCCCCAGTGCTGTTAGATTTAGGGAGACTTCGTGTTACTATCAAAGACGAAAAGGGATTTCAGGTTCTGCTGGTTACAGCTGCTACATTCCCAGGTACAGTTTCTCACGTTGATTATAAACAATTTTCATTATTGAACTCGTGCTTTCCTGATCAAAGATAACTGTAAGCTGTCAGCAGAAATATAATTGCAATAAACCACTGGCTAATATCTTACTTAGGTGCTTTTTGTTATGGAGCATTCAGGTTTTTTTTACCCCTACTGTAACAAACATTAAACCAAATGCAATTATAAAAGCAAAATTAAGACCAGCATTTTCTGAAGTACTCAGGTGTTTCTTCTCTCCGTATTATTTACCATCGATCTCAGAGTAGAAGATCTGTGTCAATGTTAAGTGCTTTTTAAAACCTTTAAACATCAAAGATGAATGCAGGTGCTAACAGGTACCTTAGAAATACGCATAACTTCATGTGGCAAGTCCTGCCTTTATATGCTATAAAAGCTATTTCATATAAAACTCTTTCTTGCTTGCTCGATATTTCAAGTATCTCAATAGGGATAAAGCTCATGTTGGCTCTGCTTTAGACAATACCTACTCACTCAGTATCTAATTCAGCCTAAGTCAGAACATTATTTCTACAACAGTTTAAAGTATTTTCTTTGACACACTAAGCTAGATGTTTTTTGCCTTCCTCAGAGCAATATTTTTTTTAGATTTTCCAACTCTATCATTCAGAAGTCACAGCAGTCTACAAACATTATCCAAAAAAACCATACAAGTATATATTAAAAAAAAAAAAAAAGAAATTTTATGCTCCCAGATCAAAACATTTCTTGAAGCACTTTGGCAGGTGCAGCTTTAGGCTGCTTTGTGATCAAATGAACATTATGAGATGAAGTTAACAAAATGTCAGTAAATAGGTTAAAGATCTATCTAGAGATACAGTAATTCCACCTGATTACTTTGAAATGTCAGAGGTCTTCCCGCTCCTTGTGAGGGATGATGGCTTTTTCTGGAGTCATTCTTAGGAGTAAGGAGACAAGACTTGAGGGTTCGAGGCAGCTGGGTTTCCTCTGGGACATGCACTTTTGGGACAACTGTTAGTATTTTATGTATGTTATTGTCAGGAAAAATAAGTTATTCTACTCCATTCCTAGAGCTTAGGTTACCAAAGATAAGACAGCACAGATCAGATGCCATTACAAACTCACTCCACTCTCATGACCCTACCAGCATCAAACAGGGTAAGGAGCATTTCTTAAACACTTCTTCAATTCTTGACCTGCTTTGAAGCCTCCAAAACAGCAAGACTGAAAGGAAAAAAAATCTGAGCCGTGTACCTGTTTGTGTAACATGAGGAAAAACACCTTTGCCCAATGCAAAAAAAATTGCTGTCAATCTAAGAAAGTGCCAAAAGCTAATGGGAGCTGCCCAAACTCCCACCAGGGCAGAAGGGGGCTGTAGAAGCGTTGCCCCTGCGAACAGAAAGGAAGCTGTTCAGTTTGGCTTTAACAGAGCCCAAGGAATTGGCTGTAACTGATGAGCCCCAAGCCGCAACCTGTCCACCTTCCTAAAGTGATCTCAAAGAACCTGTGCTCCGATTTGCGCCGACTCATTATGTAAAATAAAACCTAGCTGAAAGCCAGTGTGGGGCCACAAAATGCCTGCAATTATCTCTCAGTTCTGTTCCAGCACGAGTGCAGCAAAATCTCATGGGTTCGGAGGAGCTGGGATTTTTGTCTTAATAGTGCTTTACTTCCTCGACGCCGCACTGCTTCAGCAAGATTTTCTGCAGGTCTGTTCGGCTCTAACAAGCTCTTTTACCATTAAAACAAAACCAAATGTGTCTGGGAGTACTAAACATGTTCCACGAGGCCCTGTTTTACTGTGACGCCAAGAATGACAATGCCACATTACGAGCCCAAGACAGATGTGTCCAGATGTGTGGGGCATCTCACACACACGCTGGGCACGGAGCTCCGGCCCGGCGCTACCTGAGGGGTCCCTGCTGCGCTTAGGTAGCCTGGTCCCCAGAGTTTCCACTTCTGGGAAACCATTCTTACGAATAATTTCCTCGGGAAAACAGCCACATCTCCCACAGGCAGGGTGAAGGATGAATTCTGATGAAAACCACAGTGTGGAACAAATGGGAAAGTAACGGGAAGTCGGGGATGGAGAGGTGCCGGGCTGTGACCGTGGGCCCTCACCGCAGGCCCAGCTGAGCTGTATCTCCATGCAAGGCTCCAGCTCCCTGCAGCGCGTCAGAAACCCACAGATGATCAATGGCTTCAGCACCCTGATGCTTTGGTAGCCTCCACTGCCGTATTCTTGGGAAACAGGGACAGCTGGACAGGCATTCATGGCACGGGTTTCCCCCCTCAAGCACAAATACGTCAACATTGGCCACATTAAAACAGCGCCGTGGCAGCTTTCTTTTAGACCGTTTTACGGCTCTGGACAGAGGAACGCAGCAGAAGACAGAGCCCAGCAAAACCCACCACATGGCAAGGGACACCCAAAACAAAGATATTTTTACTTCTGAATCTTTCCCTCACTAGATCCCGAGCACAGCTCTGATCCAAACCAGGCAAACTATCAGAGGTTCCTGCGGGCCCACAGGTGACTTGGCTCGTGCAGCCAGTTCCCCTGCAAGGCACCCAGGTGCTGTGCTGAGGGACCACTACGGGCAGCTGGTGCTGCTGTCTGTCAGTCTTTAGTAAAGTTTACTCACGGGCAGGCTCTGAGAATCACATTTCCTAATGAGTCTTGCTTTAATTGGCTATGCTGGTCCTCCCAGAGGAGCACCAAGACAGGGCTTCTGCAGCAAGGAACCGCACAAACCAAGTTAAACCCCACTTTGTACAAATAGGCAGGAACATTTGCTTACTGCCAACACTCCTGTTAGTAAACCAATTTGCTAAAATATTCATGAATAGCAAACTAAAGGGCCACAGATAGAGCCAAAGTACCTACATACAAAAATAAAATATTCGCCGCAAATGTTTTTGTGGTATTTACTCTAGATTTACTGGGGGAAATCAACAAAACCGTAAAAATGCCAAAAACCTCTGTGGAGGGAGCTGCTGTGCCAGGCCGGTAAAGAGGCAATGATGCTGCTAAGCCAAAGCGTTGTCCCAGCTCTAATGGCAAAGCAAAAGCTCTGTGTATGTTTTGGATGCGCTCAGGTTCCTTCCCTTGAGCCTTTCTGAGCAGGATAAATAAATAAAGTCCCGCTAACACCTCAGTTAGTCCTCTGAAATCATTTCAAAAATAAAATTCCTCGCGTTATTCCTGGACGACAGCTGCATTCGCTAAATTCTCCTCATCTGAATTGCCAGTGGGGCAGAAGCAAAGCATGTAGGAAACAGGACCCGGAAACAAGACTGCAGTCAGTATGGGAAGAGAGAAAACACCATGCGTTTTACAGGGTGAACCTCTTGCAGGTGAACCTTTGTTTAGCCCATCAGGCTATTCTGAGTGAAAACAACCCGCACTCGAAAACACAGATCTTCCTTTCGTTTGGACTCTCCATGCCAACAGGCTTTCTACCATGAAGGTTACATTTAAATACAAGTGTGAGCGAGCAAGTTTCTCGCTCCACATTGTACAGTTCTTCCCACCTCTGAATTTTTACCTGAAAGAGGAAAAAAACAATGAGCTGTGTTTTTCTCCATCTCACACTTTTATGATGGCAAGGATTTTTTTGTTCAGCAAGATTGTTACAAGACGAGGATGTTGCGAGTGCTTTTGCAAAACTGCAGTATTCCCTTTCCTGTCCCACACCTCAACACGGAGCAACATTTCATGCAAGTACAGCAGCTTAAAACTTGGGTTTAAACCTGCCGCTCTGAGCACCATGGACAGTGCAACTCCATGCTTACAGACATCGTGGACCACAGCCACATCTCTGCTGACCGGTGCTCGTTGCATCCCTGCTCAGGCACAGCAATTCGGTAGGCCCCGACAGCCCGTGCCTCTCCTTCACCCCTGCAAACCTATAGGAAAAAACTGCACACACCTTGGGATTTTTAAGGGATTCTTGGAGAGATTGGGATGATTTAACAAGAGCTCTGATAGCCGCTTCTATGACCTTGAGGAAGTTACTGGTTGGTCCTCTTCTGGACTGCAATTTCTCCTCTATAACACGAGGATTACTATTTTCCTGGCGAGTGAGACTGTTGCAAGTTCTGATTCACTAATCTTTGTCAAGCATTCTCTTTTTCCCCCCCCCCCCCAAAAATAGGAGAAAAAAGTTTCTTCTCAAAGAGTCGCTAGCAGAGTCCGAATCTGCAGACCATTAGCTCAGCACGTCAAGTCTTAGCATCCATGGGAACAGGTCCTTCTCACAACAAGGAGGGAAGGCAGATAACCTTACCACAAGCACCTTGTGTGCCTCCTACTCGAAGACAGTCTCTCTACGATATGCAAAAAAGCAACCCGAGAATTACAAAGGGCTTTATTAGTGCCTCCTGCTGAGCAGCTCCGGCAGGGTGCTCATTTGAAGTAGCATTGCTCTGACTTCACGACACCTCCTGTAGGATTCCTCCCTCTTGAGCATATTAGTAAAAAGTGTTTGTTAAGTCATGGAGCTGAGGCAGGAAGGGGAGCAAACTCCGACAGAAGCTGTATGGGTTTTTTCCTTGCAGTCACTTATTGAATCCACGGCATTGGGTCTGTCAGGATCCCCCAGCATTCGAAATTCCAATTTGTTCCAAAGATTTTTATATTGAGCACCCAGTAAAAATTTGCATTTGTGCTGAATACCTTTTAATCAACTATTCTGAAATGTCAGTCCTTTTTCTCTTTAAAGCACTTCTACATCTCCTCTCCTGAGTCTCCCCTAATTCTAAAATTCATTTTATATATTCATTTTCCTTGAGTCAGTTTCCAGCAGCCTTTATTGCAACCTAATCGTCTCAAGTTTTAACGCTCGTCTCTACCTTTCAACCTTTTCAGATTTCTTTTCAAAGCGATCGCTTGGTCTCTCTCTCTCTCTTTCTATGAAGGCTTCACCTGGCCTCCGTTTCAGCACAGAGCCTGGCCCAGAAGTGCACCAGCAGTGGCCTGGCCACTTCCACCACACTCCTCGGGGGGAACTTCAGCAAGAGGAGTAACAAAATGAGCCAGAGCAATGACCGGGGCCCAGCAGAGGTTTATAGAATAAAAGTCCATTCCAGGGAGGACTCACACACACACGTCAGCCTTGCACTCCAATGATGCTCTGCGGAAACGCGACCTTTGTCAGGAATCGCTGCTCATTGCAACTCTGCCTCCAGATTAACATCAGTTTTCCATACAATGAACATGATCATTTACCTAGGGCTGTATCCTAGAAGAAGCATCTTAACACAAAAGCCAGCAAAGTCATCCTAGACCTCTTCCAACGAAGCAGGACAACCGCCCGGCTGGCTGTGAGCATCTCTCAGGCTGTTCATTGTTCCTCTGTCAGCAGCAGTGAACTCTACATGGTGTGTTCACCATCGTTAACTGATTTTACTTGTTTCAGTAAGAGGAATAATTTAAAATTCACCTGCCACCGCTTCGCTGAAAATTAATAGGTGCTTGTCACAACAATAGGTACAC
Source organism: Cygnus olor (assembly GCF_009769625.2). Taxonomy (NCBI): domain Eukaryota; kingdom Metazoa; phylum Chordata; class Aves; order Anseriformes; family Anatidae; genus Cygnus; species Cygnus olor. The sequence continues at coordinate 2,505,702 of NC_049182.1, forward strand.
GAAGAAATCTCAGCAAGCTGTTTGATCAGAAATTCAAGTGAATAAAACTTCAATCTAAATATCCCTTAATCTAAATATCCCTTCTTTAGGAGAGGACTTGAATAGGACTCCAGATGCAAAACTGAGTGGCCACGGAGCACCCAGAATTAGGTTGGATCCACACCCGCAGTGCCACCCCAGTGACGGGCAGCCCTCCCTGCCAGCACCCCTTGGGAAACAACACTCTGAAGTTTGCAGCTAGACACAGCTCTGTTTTCTTAACATTTGACACGTGAGCAATTTTACAAATTACCGAGGAAGCAACATGGGAGTCAAAACTAGAACTATAAAGGGAGAAAAAATGCTATTGCTGTAGAAGGATTGGTGCAACCGTGATGGTCTAAGAGCTAAAATGTGCACAGGGTTTACAGGGAAAGGCAGTATCTTTTAATAGATGAACTTAACATTTGGCACAAAAGGCAGGTGAAATTTTGAGTGTACAACTTCTTTTCAGGAGTACAGGAGATTCAGCAATCCAGAGGCTCAGTAAACGCATCACTTTTTAATCCTTTCTTCATCCTATCATGCCCCACTTTTCCAGCATTTCTCCATTTTCTCACTCCCCAGAAACGAGCAGTTTGGAAAATCGCCAATAGAATGGTGAGAGCTAATAGTAAAGTTCAACAAAAGTAAGAAAGCAAAGATTTTCTCTAATGTTTCCTACATAGGGCTCTTTAATATTTAATTATGCTTTAAGCTCCCGAATTCACGGAAAACAGGTTAACATTAACCTGGTTTGTAGAGAAGGAAACTGAGGTGGACTCAGTCCAGAATGCCGTCGCATCACTAGAAGCGTGCGTCAGGCAGTCCTGTGTCCGCAGGACTCCAACGGGTAAGTGCAAGCCACATCCCTGGGTCTCCTCCCACATCCTTTACTTCGATTCTCCATCCTCTTCCTCCCCCCTCTGCTTTCAGGTCCCATCTGAACTGCTAAGGCTATGCACTGATCAAGCATCTTTTAAAGTGAAAACGTATGGAAAATAATCTTAAAAAAAACGTAGATATCTTCCTACGAGATTACTATTACCAAAGCCAGGAGCAAACTGCCTCATGTTCGCATCCTCACATCAATCAATAGAACTTCCACAAGTTACCCCAAAGATGGATGCGGTCTGTTTGTAAGGAATTAAGCTGTCAGTCACATTTAGAAGGATTCAACCTGACAAGCCAGGTAAAATTGATCATTCCTCAAAAGTCTCGGTGGAGAGAGCTGAAAAACCAGCATGGGAATAACAAGAAATCCTTTTGGTGTAGGGAATTCTGAAGTATTCAGTCAGAACTGTATCAGCTCTAGTGAGAGCAAACACCTCTATGATATATAGCACTTATCTTTCTTTACAACGCTTGGAACCCCAAATATGTTTGCATTGGACGCTGAAAAGCTCATCGCAGGCCGGTCCTGCAGGTTGGAGACCCCAGCCTCCCGCCAGAGGCATCAATTTTACACCTCCCGATAGCTCTGCATCCACCTCGCTGCCACCAAAGCAGCCTGTCAGCAGTGCTGCAGGTTTAAATCGGCAAATATTAATTGTCAGCTGGGAAATCTGCCATTAGTTCCCACAGACTCTTCCAGCTGGAAAGCCACAGAGCGCTAAATGGAGCGGACTTCTCTGCAGCCCGCAGTCCTGCCTGCAATCCTGTTTGTCTGCTTTACGACCGCTAAATGAGAAAAACCTTCAGCACCTTCTCCGAGATGTTTTGAAATGCTATTTTCTCGAACAAATTACTTCGGCAAGTAACAAAGCACAGAACAAACACATGGACAATAAATAAAGCACCAAAGAAATGAACCACCACCACCCGAGGCTGCATTCATAACTGCTCGAGATCGCTGCGCTGATACTTTGCATGAGGTATCAGCCTGGGTTTTTTTCCCCCTCCAAGTTTGTCATTACCTGTTTTTAAAAAAACATCTAAGCATTGAAAGTTTCCTGTCAACGTGCAGAAGATGATCATTTTCTGTAATTGGAAAAACTTCTTGAGAATTGGAGGAAAGACATATGAGGAGATGAAAGTGGAAGATGCCACGTGCACAACGTAATCGTACGACCGTGGGATGGTCCACGCTGGAAGGGGCCTCGCCACCGAGCCCCTCAGGGTCACCTCCTGCTCAGTCAGGCTCCGACGGAGGTCGCACAGCCTCCTGGGGCCACCCATCCCTCTGGCTTCGGGGAAAACCCTCTCCACACACCCAGACTGAACCTCCCCTTTCAGCGGGTCCCCTGGATTCGCGCCCACTCTCTGTGCGCGCCTGCACACAGCCTGGCTCTGCCCTCTGCTACATGTGCACAAATGTCAGGGGAGAACGATGTACTTGCAGTGAGTATGCACACGCGTGCACAAATGTGCAGACGTAGGCGCACACGCTTTGGAAGAATATGTACAGGCTTTGGGGTATGAAACGTTCCCGTGAGCAGCCGCAAAAAGCTCACAGCCAGCAGTGTGACTGAGGGAAGGCAGGCAGCTGGTTTTCCACGCCGATTTCTTTCCATTTTCCACCCCAAACCTGTACAAAAATATGATTTATTATGGGGCATAAACTGACCTGGTGTGAGAAGGAAAATTACAAATATTTGCCTAAAGAAAAAAGGTATGTATTTTAAATAATAGGACACTGGATTATTGAAAAAATTACTACTGACATTCTGGGAGAGCTAGGAGGAAGAAAGAACAGGACTAGAATACCAGAGCACAGACGTGATTTTATAATGCCGCATCTTTCCACATAAATCTCTCTCAGGTCTCATAAAATTTGAGATTTAGTAGAAGTTGGACTGAATAAAAAAATAAATAAAATGAGTAAGGTAATCAGCACAGGTACAGGGCATTTCCATGATGTAAAGTTCAAGAATTTGGTCAACTGCTCTGCACAGAATTCACGCCAGAGCTCCAACTAAATCTGAGCAGCTGCAGTACAAAGCCACTCGAAATCCCAGCCAGCAAAGCAGAGCCTTTTATAAAAAACACAGAACACCTGGATAAAGAGAGTTTGTCAGAACTGGAGAAGATAAGGATGGGCTTGGGCAATAATGCAGCTGCCCTTCCTCTAACGGGGGCTCGACTGACAGCAAGGCACATGAGGACTGCTGATCTAGAGGAAGACAGGGAGGAGGGAAAAAGAAAGAGAGAGGGGAGAAAAATACTACTAAATCCTGAAAATGGAAAAACATAGCACTAAACAGAGGTTTTGTTTTTTTCCAGTGTATTTACGCTGCTAGAGAAGTAAATTGTTCCTGTGTTTCTGGAGAAAGAGAAGAGGGAAGGGAAGAAAATCTGTACTGAGTGGTGTGTGTGCAGCTTTCGCTGGCCAAAAATAATGAGAGAAAAATGAGTGAAGAGACTGAGTGGGTGTAAAAAGTCAAAAGGAGAGAAAAATGAATAGAAGTGGAAATAATGGAACTGCTGCTATAGAAAAGCGAAGTGTAGTCCAAATCACTGCGCTAAAATGATATAGCAGCATTATGCAAGGCATTTATTCAAATAGGAACATATCCAGGCCAACTGCTCATTTTGGACATCTGTGGGACAATTGTCATCATGAGCACAGATATCTTTCTGGCTTTCAGTTACTGGAGTGCTCTTGGGGAAGAGGAACTTCTTTCTTCTCCTCTTCGGCAAAGAGCAAAAGATTTTTATCCTTCTGCATTTTGCTACCCGGTCAAAACGTCCAAGCACTTAAACCAAACGACTACAGAAACTCCAAAAACAGTAAAAATGCATTTAAAACAAACACACACAAACATACCACAACAACAAGTGTCAAGTAGAGAAGTCTCAAACAGAACCTTTTCCTACAGGAAAACCAAGCTATGTTTCATCCTGGTGAAGCCGGCCAGGTCAAGGAGGGTTTCACCAGCTCTGTGTAGGAGTGACATTTCTCCTGAGACCTCTGGATGCAGGATTTCTGCTTTCCAATATTTTCCTTTGGGCTCCAGACTCCTAAGGAAGTTTTTCTACCTATTTATCAGTTGTTTTGTTGACTGAGAAAAAGGGAGAACATTTGTATTTTCATTTTTAACTACCGGGCAGCACCAGGCAACTGTGCTGCACTGGAGGGTGCAGGATGAGGCCCGTGGAGATGGGGCCGGCTGGGACCATCCCAGCTGCCCCAGGCTTCCACATGTCTTTGCCACCGTGCCCATCTGTCTGCCCAGCCTCACCCAGCAGGGCCAGCTCCAGGTCTGCAAACTGAGCACTGCTGCCCTCCGAGAACCCTGGCAAGGACCGGGGCGATCTGCCCCCGTCTGCTAACACGATGGTGCCCACACACGGTCCACGCTCACCGAGCAGGAGAGCGCTTTTCCAGGTTGCTCTCAAAACCACACGTATTTATGCCAGATAATGCTACGGACGCATCTGATGAACATGCGCTTCACATATGATGAATATGTTGAAAGACCCACACAATCCTTTCCCAAATTACCCATCACAAACAAAACCAAGCTCTTTGCTGTTCCCTTCGTTATCAGCTTACTGTGGATAGACCTCGCTCGGTCACAAGAAGGGAATCGGGGTCATTTCATCTCTGCCGTACTTGAAGGCCGTCCACTTTGTCACCGATAACTGGGCAAACTGGCAGAGCACACAGACGCTATCTGCAGTGTCACTCGGATACTTCTAGGCTTTAAATCTTAATGGAAGAAGGTGACTGGGACAATAAAACAGGAGGGAGTCCACTCATCAGCCTAATTACGCTCAAATAATTAAACTGTCTACTTGACTAAACACATTTAGAAAGCACGCGCCTACTGATATACACCCAATAGCTAGGTGAAACAATACTTTTTGCACCTTTAAGATTTTTCTCCAGTTGCAAAGTCTTACACCTTATGTTATATTCACAGTGCTACTGTATAAATCTCTAGATTAATAGCTTAATATAAATTTCTGTATAAAACAAACAAACATTTTAATTCTTGATTTACAAACAGGAGACTGAGGTACAGTGAAATGAGAGGACACACAGAAGGTTACCTGGGAACCACGTCAGAAACCAGAGCTGAAGCCAAATATTCCTCAGTCCCACTCTGTCTGTTTATTCCCCCCTTAAACTCTTTTTTTTTCCCCTACATTTTATCTCTAGAGACGGTGGTGAAAAGTACTTTACTTGCTCATGCAGGAAGAGAAGAGAGTTCGCTTCTTTCTTCCCTTCCATAAAGCTTTTATTTTGCTGAAAAGCAGATTTAGGAAGTGCCCCATTGCAAGAGTTTAAGGGTTACTTTAAAGTGGGACGTGAAACCACTGCTTTCTGACATCATTTCATGGTGTGTTCAGGAAAGTATTCAAGCGTGACATTGTATCATTAGGTATAATACAGCCATTCCAGAGGCACTGATTACTGCAATGAGAACTCATTTTCTTTAACGGTGTATGTGATAAGGAATGAATAAAAACGCAGGCCAGAAACATCCCTGTAAAAAGGTAGGCTACGTACAAGAATGAAAAAACTGTCTGTAGACCCCGTTTTGGGAGGCAGGGAAAGGAAACCTGTGGCACCACGTGGGATCTGGGGGGGCTGGTGAGCAGCTGCGAGGTTAAGATCTGAATTTCCCCTCCCCAACCTCTCCAGGACATTTCCCGTGCTGCAGCCCCACCTGCCTCCTACTCAGGGACGGAGACAGCTCCCAGCCAGATCCGTGCCCGGATCCGACTCCATACCCAGAGGCAGAAATGCCAGCAGCAGGAGCAAGGAACACGCAACCTTTGTAGATGCTCCTTTTTAAAGCAAACCCTACTACAAAACCCAAACTCTTCACCTGGACCTGCCCACATTCTGTCCCTGCAAACATGCCTTTAAGTGATCCATTTCCACGAATAACATCATACCAGGTCTTCAAGGCCCAAGAACAGTAACGTGCTCCTAGCTACAAAGGGTATCACGAGGATACGTTTAAAAGACTCTCTAAAAGGACCCCTCTGTCTTAAACAGGCTCCTCTAGCACCATGCACTTGCAAGCGTTAGTAAATGAGTGCCTGTGATGGATAGCTGTGCATACACCCTAACTCCTCAGGGGCTGAAGTGCCCATTGAGCTGGAGATAAAGGAATTATTTTCATATTTGATCACGTAAATGTCACTGAAGATATTTGCAACAACCCGCTCTAATCTTCCTGAAGGTATATGGGGTTATATTTGACAATGGGTTTTCAAGATATACTCTAGTGAAGCCTTTGTAAGACCTCTCATTAGAAATAAAATAATTTAACGACTTCTTCCACTCCCTGGCATTCTATCGCATGCTCCTGTTACTGCAGCCCCACCTGATTAGTGACAGGACGGTACACAGCCTACAAGATATGAATGGAAAAGACACAGGACTCTGTCCCAACAGTGATTTGGTGCAACGATGATAATGAAATTTACTGTTGTACCCATCACACAGCTGACGATGTGTGCATCCTACTGGTAACCAGAAATGCCTTTAACATCGTCACAGCTGAGCCACCACCACACCTGAATGCCCATCAGACTCGGGCCTCACTGCACAAGAGGAGAAGCAATACAGGAATATGAGGCTTCCCCTGCCCCAAGAAGCCCAAGTCCATCCCCTCCTGCATGTGGCCTCCACGCACACTCCTAACAACCGCACTGCTTCCCACGATGGGCATAACAGAACCAGCAAATCCAAAGCACGGTTTGAAGTTTTAGATAGAAACACCCAATTTGTTCTTCGCAGGAGCCCATATTGCTGTGAGCTAAATCTCAGCAGGAAGCCAATGCGTTTGGCAGAGTAAAGGAATACCTATTTTTACCTATACATTGCATACACATTTATGTGGCTATAAAGTTTATCCGAAGATTGCCTAAGTTCTTCTGGAAAAGATGTTGCCAAAATAACAAGCATTTTGGAACAGCTGCATGATAAGCGTTGTTCAGAGCACTGCTCCCTTCTGTGCAAGAACCCAGCCTCAGAATGGCATTTCATGCGTGTCACTTCTGGACACAGGCATTTTTGCAATGAACTGACTCGCTCCTTATTTTCTGCAGTAATACTTCTCCAGCACCTTTATCATTTCTTTGCCTCTCGCTGTTCTTCTGTTCTGATCGCACACTTTCCAGTCATCTTTGTCTCAACAGCTTTTTTCCTTTGCCTGTGTTGTTTGCCTAAGCAGGCCGAAATGCAATTATCAGCTGTGGTGCCTTTTAGGAAATGCTGACCCCATGGAGCTGATGGCTCCCGAAACGTCCCCAGCATGTCCACCTACCAAATCTGTTGCGAACCCCACTACCAGAGCTCGTAAAGCAGCTGGTGAACCGCACTGCTGAACTAACTGAGACCGAGCTTCCACATTCAGTTTTAGGAGAGAATTACGATTTTTTTTCTCATTTGCGCAACAAACTTTTTAAATACCACGTACTTTTTTCATAATGTCTTGGTCTTGTTCAGAGCCTTACCAAATGAATCAACTCGTAAAAAGTTATTACACTGGAAGCTGTAAGTACTGAACAGCATAACTACAGTGCACACAATACATACAGTGCTGTTAATTATTTACTGGATTGCAGTTCGATTACATTTTGGGTGATAACACCCAGGGACTTAAGAGCTGCATAAAACATTGTTATGTTCTACAGAGTCCCAGAATAAACCGTCCTTTAAAAATTAATCTCTTAGAAATAAAGCATATTATTCAGCCATTTATCAGGATTACAGTAAGATGAGTGATGGAAGTTCTGCAGAAGTATTCATTTTTAATGATGCCCTACCTTTGAAGAAACAGTCCTTGCTGTGGATAATGTAGATTTTCTTCCTCTGCAGACACGAGGCTCGATGCAGTTGACAGTGATTTTCATAAAACTTGCCATCAGATCCACACACGGGCATGTAGCTGGACTTGCAGTCTTCCACGCACCTGCACTCGGGCTGATTGGTGTCCTTGTTCACAACGCACTTGCTCCCCCGGCCGCAGTACTTCTTCTCGCATGACGCATGCAGGCCATCCTCACCGTAAAGCACTGGCAAGAACAGAAAAAGTTGGTGTTAGCAGTATTTACCTAACAGACCAGGTTCGTCTGCTGTAGTGAGTGGCACAGCAATTCCAAGAGCAGGAGCTAAAAGGTTTCCAAGGCTAAAAGCACATCTCTCTGAACAGCAGCACAACGGCAATCTGGAGAGTGTCTTCACATCTCCCAGCCCCGAGTCATGGAAGTATCAACCACGTGCTGAAAGCGCTTTCCTGAAAAGTGGTGGGCACGGGGCCACTTGTTCTTTCAGGCTTTTGCAAAACCAGACCCTAGAATAAAACCCGAAGAGGGTATTTCAGTGCCCAACGTTTGGGCATGACTTGCATCCAGAAAGCAATGCTGAAGTCAACATTCTGGCAGACTCAAAACCCACGAGGAGCTTCTTTCCACGCAGCAAGTGCCCCAAGTCCTAGCACTCCAGCTTCTGTAGACATAGCTGTACTGGGAGTCTAAGTACCAAATTGTGAGCCAGGAGCAGAACGTCCCTGAGGCCAAAATTCGCAGGGATTTCAGTGTTAGTTAAGACAGACAGTTATGGAGAAATAAACCCCACGAAGCAAGGAAAGCAAAAGAGCCCCCCAGGAAAGAGTATCACTGAAGTGAAGGGAATATTACAGGAAAACACTTCTCAATGTAAAAGTGACCATAAATATTTATCCCTACACTCTGAAAACTGATATATAAAGAGATAACATTTTAAAAATGCATTGGATAAAACATTGAGTATTCCTGTACTATCTGTTTTTTGATACTATTGAAAGGCTGACGGAAGTGCCCTGGCACTCCAACAATTTCTGCTTCTGAAGTTTCCTCACTTACTGGCTTACAACAGAGCATCACCATAACTCATACAGGACAGAGTACTTCCAGACAAGCCACTGCTCAGAGAGATGATTAGCATTATACTCAATGAAGAGAGTTTCAGGAAATTAGATTATTCTATGCTAATTGGAGTACACAAAGTTGAGAATTACAAAAGGATGCTGCAGAAGGCGTAATTAAAGCAGGAATAAACATTCAGCTGCGCACAGCGCGCTGCCAGCTTCGCGCAGCCTGCCCCCAGCAGCAGCCTCCGGCTGTGCCCACACCAGTGGCTCGGTCCGGACCAGCAAGGCAGTTGTGAAGCAAACCCATCGCCTGTATTTACCACTTGCAGCCTTGGCTATCGGGGACATTTTATTGTGTGCTGTGTGTCCTGTGTTTCACAGGAAGCTCAGGTGGGAGCAATGCTCCAGACGTGCTGCAGCGGCCAACGGGACAAGTCCTGCAGAGATCACAGCACCACAGCATCCTCCAAAACACACCCAGTGCTCTTCCCTTCAAATGTTTTCCAAGGAGCAGAACTGTTCAGCCTAGGAGAACAGACCAAATCTTACCCAGACCTCCCCGTTACACGTAACAGATGTGAGGAGCACCAGCACTAGCTACTGGCCCATTTTCATTGTGCTAAATTCCTTGCTAACAGCCACGTAGTCCCTGTTTGCCCACCACTTCCACTTCATGCCACTATGAAACGTCCCAGCATGGAATCCGCTTTTCACCTACTAGCAACCAAGGGGTTAAAGCGTGTTCACAAAGACGAGCAAAAGTCTCTACAAAACCCCATTTGTCTCGGTTCCCCTTAAGCCCGTGTTTTTATCACTGTAAATCTGAAAGGGGAAAAAAAATCTGGCGTTGGAGGATTAACTATTTGACTCAATAACTCATTAAAATTCCTCCAACCTTGGCAAGCGAAGAAATATTGACTTTTCCTGACTCATAATAAACTAGAAGGTCAAAGCATCTCTGACAAGTGTAAAAAGTACAGTCCCTGGAAGGAGTATCTGAATATTCTTTATTTAATTTACTTACTTTTCCAGAATTTCTGAAAAACATCCTGAAGAATACAAATTTTGTGACTTCTGGGAGACCTCACTGCCAAGGTCAGCTGCACTCACAGCCTCTGCTGTAGATGGGAGCAGCACAAGGGACTGGGGCTCGAGGAAGCCCCGGCCAAGCATCCTGCTCCTCTGGGTGGTGGGACCTGCACCTACAGGTGCTTGGCTCGTCCGCCACACAACGTGCTTTGACACTGCTCTTGATGATACTTAAAATCAAGATTTAGGAGGTATTATTGCCTCTAGAAATGTAATTCAGATAAAACTGTAGTAAAGCCCTTCCTATGCTGTCCCGACCGCTAAAAATTGATCTCACGGACCTAGCACCAGCTGAGGACTGCATCGAGCATCTCACCAAAGGTTTTCTCCCTCCTCGGTCACGGTGGCTGCATCCTGCCCAAGCAGCTACCCCAGGCACCAGCAGCAGCAAAATCTTCCTGCAGCCTCGAGTACTTTCTGTATTTTGATTTTTAATACAAACTTAGCATTACTGAAAACAAGCGCTACTTCTACTGCAATGGAAATTTAATTTTTTTTTTTTAATGATACATTAAAGATTTGTTTAACCACCGGCTTCTAAAGCAGACAAAATACTCTGGCTTTTCTATTACCGCCCTGGTTACTATGGAGAAGCCACAAAAAGCCTGCTTGCTTTTATGCCTCACTCGTTTTCTTCACAGTTTGGTTTCTTCTGCGTTCCCAGATGGAGAACTCCTGTCTGAGCACCCGCAAGTTGGTGAGGGGAGCGAGGAGAAAACCCCGCAAAGAGCTGCAACTGAAAGACTCGCACATTCAGTAATCCTGATGCCCAAGCCCTCTGAAATCGAAGCGTGCCGCCCCTCGCTGCTTTTCTGCCACGTTATTAGAAGTGACTGCCTTCCCCGCTCTTACAAGGATTATTAAAGCCAGAAATGGGAAAGGTAATCAAGTGAAACTACCAGCTAAGTGCTCGCGGAATTTATGAGCCCCACTGTACGGCACAAGAAAAATATAATTTATTTAATTTATTAGTTGCAAAGAAAGTCATTTACTTAGGTTAAAAATTGATCATCTTGCAAAACAAGCCACTTTTCAACACTAATTAAGTTTACCCAACACGGCTAGTGACTGAATTGTTACATTACATTAAAGTCAGCTTGATGGAGAGAGGAAGCCCATTTGCGCACATCCACAAACACATTTTGTGCCTCAAATTGGTTTCTGGCTGCCCCCGAGAAATTTGGAATTCCGGTTGAAAACCAACAAAATCTTGGCACAGGCAGTAGAATAACCGAGTTTGGGAATTTCACAAAGCTGGTTCATCTAAAAGCAAGACTTGAATAAGAAAATGAAGATGTTATTGCGATGCTTAGACACTGGAGAACACGCACCCACGCTGCTCATTAATTCATAAAGACTGAGACCTTGTCTGCTTTTTACATGCCACTAAATATGTCACAGATCAGACCTGAGCTATCAGACAATTTTTTTTGCTCCCAAGTACAACCCTGCTCCTTTCTTCAGCAAAACTCCCAAAGAGTTCCAGGAGAGCTGGGTCAGTGACAGGCGCTGACTGCAGTTCAGACCAAAGAGCCAAACCCATCACACGCACAGCGAAACCAAAACCCAAGCAGCTCTATCATATGGCTACTCATAAGAAGTTCCTTAGACACTACAGAAATGTAAATTACTACGTTTACATTAAAAAAGTCAGTTTGCCTTCAAGTTCCAGTGAGCTCCTGCAGGCAGCCGGACATCCAATTTTCTTGCTGAAGGAAAAATTTGAGACTTTACATCGGGGCCGGAGCCAGAGATGGAATAACTAAAACTGGATGCTTCTGCTCCATATCCTACAAAGGCAATACTGCACCTTACAAACGTCGTAAAACAATAAAATAAAACCCTCCACAACATCACAAAAATATCCAGTCTCCAAACTTTTTTGTTTCCACGAAGGAAAGCAGTGAGGCAATGGGTAAGGAGCTATTTCCTCCTCCCACATCCCAACCTCAAGCGTTCCAACATTTCCCCTTCCTACATTAAATAATCTCCTGTGGTCTAAAACGTCACACCTGTAAGCACTATTTACTGCTGAAAAATGTACATTGCTGGTACACGCAGGTGTGTATACATAAATTGCACACATACCCAGGTGGATTTGCTTGTGTATTACACACGCCTATTTACACACACAAAGTCATGCACATACAACACTGCCTAGACACTTCCCATACACTTGACTTGCCACAGCTTCGCTTTTGCTGATAACGTGAAGTCAGATGCTGCAGCACGAGGCTTTAAACCTTCCCTTCCCAGCACATATTTAACATACACCTTGAATAACTCACGGCTTCAAGTAACAGAAGTTCAGCTGCGTGACTATTGCACCCGGCTTCTGTTCTGGTGGCAAACGCGTGCGCTGTGCATATTGTTAGGAGAGCAATAAAATAAGAAAAGAAACATAAAGCAAGAATTTCATAACAATCTGCTCTACGTGTTTCTTGGTTTTCCACTGCATGCCTGTTGTGAAAATGTAGCAGCAGAGAAGCCACAGGGAGTCACCTGGCGTGGGGGCATGGCCACGGCGCAGTCATTACCTCTGCCACCAGCCTTCGGTGCTACGACTTATTTATTTTTACAAAGCACAACCAGCGATTTATCCTGGAGGAAAATTCAGAAAACGAGACGTGCTTCAAGCATACGTTTTGCTAAGGATGCAAACTATTCCCTTTCAAGGTTCAGTAGGTAACAAGGGGAGGCACCTGTAAGCAGGACAAGAGGGACGCGTCAGGCTCTGCAGGTGACGACAGAACATCCATCACGCTCACACCGGTTTTAGTGTTCCGCACGAAGCGAAAGGCAGGATGACATGAACACCTGAACAAAACCAGCAAAGCCTCCCAAACGGCCACATGATTTCAGATTTTCCAGAGAGGGCTCTTGCAGAGTTTAAGACCAACACAGACACCTAAAGGAAAGGCACGCTCTGAACAGGAGCACTGCGACAAGGAGTCACCGTGCTGACACCACCACCAAGGGAACTGCTTAATCTGAGTCTGCAGTTTAATATCAAGCGAAGTTCAGTAACAACAAGCAGGTATTCTGCAAAATAACACAAGGAAGCACTCAAAATCATATAAGTTTCTTTATTAACATATATGTCTGAAAATTGGGATTAGTGTTACTTTCTATCTGTCAGACCTACAAAGTCAATTAGAGGTGATACCATGGAAAAGCACTTGAAAATTTCCAGTAATTACATTATTCCTAGTGTAATTAGGTGATTTTTTGCCCTATGTCAAATCCATTTAACCATGATGAGATCATGGTTAAACAATATTTTTGGATGGTATCATGATATACGAAGACTATTAACATGAAAAAAGAGGCAAGACACACGTAAAAATCAAAAGATCTCATCTATGTAAAGCATATACACAGATTTCCAAGGAAGAAATAGCAGCTGACGTGAGACCACATATATTTATATCCTTGCCATGAAACTCAACCACGCACAATTTGCTCGATTGTCCTCATCCTGGAAGAGCTGCTAAAGAGGCGATTCATAAAATTGTTCTTTATCAAGATTTTTATCTAAAGTCATCTATTATGGGTACTTCATACTGAAGGCACTGCGATTCCGTTATCCCTGCGCAGGAGGTACAGAGGCGTCCCCAGGTCTCCAGGACTGCTGTGCTGCTGCCAGCAGGTTTCCACAGCCTCGATGTTCCCTTGCACACCGGCACGTTAAGTGCTGTGAGCACCCCAGTGAATTTGGGTAGCATGTACTAACGTGCACACATATGCATTTTGCTTGATCACACATTTAATTGTCTCAGTGCTGCACGGTGCAAAGAGTGCAGAAACTTTCCCGTATCAGATGTGGAGGGAACAGATCACATTAATACTTTGGTTTCTTTGGCAAAACTCTGTATCAGAAGACACTCTTCTGATGGAAGGCAATGAAATTCCCATAGGTCACCGCTCAAAATCACTCCTGTTGCCTTTAATCTTTCTCATCAATCTGTTGCCTGCCCCATTCCTTCACTCTAGCTCTCAGGACCCGCCTCGCTCTTCTTGTTTTCAGCTGTCTTTTATCCTCTAACCAGCACAGCAAGCCCCCACACTCCATGGGCTACTATAGAAGATATGAAAAATCAATAACAGTGTCGTGCATCCTTCTGCTGTTCCTCCAATGAAGTTCTTGTGGCAGAAACTGCGAGAAGGTTTGAATCCAATAATGAAATAACTACAGGTGACTCGCGTGTTTTCGTGGCCATCTCCCAAATTATATTACCAACGGAGCTGCCAGAGGCAAGCTGAACAAACAAGATGCTTCCAGATGTCTGTGTTATTAAGCTTTAAATCCATCCACGCACATTACCTTCTGTTTATTCCCATTTCCCTCTCCTTACACACCACCCAAGGCTTCCCCCGAGGGCTACCTGCCCTGCACTGCTCACCTCTCCCATGGCCCTTCTGCCTTCGGGAGTCACAACCTGGGGGAGCCACAGGTCCTCCCACAGCTCCTTGCAAGGCAGCAGTCTCTCACTTCCACCTTTTCCAACATTTTATTCCAAAACCTTAAAAATTTGACCCTCACTTCATCCACTTCTACTGGGAGGAAGGTAAAATTCATAAGCCAAGCAGATCAGCCACGCTGCAGCACAAGGGGCATGGATGCATGCTTGGCCATCGCTCACCACACCAATTTAAAAAAAAATAAAAATCACTGAACGCCTTGTTCTTGACCCATCGATCGTATTATAAAAATGCCAAGTTTCCCTCTAAGGGGTATCCTAGTCTCACAGAAATCTATTTCTTTTTTTTTTTTCTTTTTTTGACTCACTACCTCCCAATAAGACCATTCACTGGAAAAGTATCGTTTTGTTTATTGTATGCTTATTTTTGCCTTACATGTGCACAAACCAAATGTTATTTCACATTGGATAGAAAGATTTTTTTTTTCCAGTTTCCTGACTGCTTGTATTCTCAGTCAGTGCATCAATTTCTCAGGCTCACTGAGAAAAAAGAAGATCAAAAACAAGAAGCCAGCTCATTGTGTTTGCCTCAAAAAAGAACATTTCTCTATTATTTTATTTTTGGTTGGAAGAGGAATAGACAAAGGGCTTTTGCAATTAATACTCATTGAGCTTATTTCATTTAGTACTCATTGAGCTTATTCCATTTTCTCTTGAATTCTGCTCTTAGTAAAAATCATAAGGCTTGCACCAAAGCATACAACCGCCACTGCACGAGGTTTCAATGTGATGGATTACAGGGACATCACAGTGTCATCGGAGCAGTACCTGTGTCAGCGCCTCCGTTAACATTCCCTTTCCTTTAAGGTATGTTTTGTGCATTTGAACCTCACAAATGAAGTTTGTTTCTTGAAAAAGATTTTGCAAACTGTATGGAAACACAGCCCAATAATGTAAGAGAAAACAACCAGACTTTCACCTGCTCCACTCACTGCCAGGCAGCTGGCACTGGTACAACCTAAAATGCCACGGGAAGACCCAGCAATAATCGTAACTTCCATATCCCACCCTGCTATCACTGTTACTTGCAGGTACTTTGTGCCTTAGAGGAACGGGCTGTATTCCACTCCACCAGGAGAAGCGTTTAACTCTGCAAATATCACAGGGCAAACATGCAAAACATGAATCCTGGCAGAGCCACCCCGAGCCCGTCACACCACACATGGGCCAGAAATGACCTTCTCAAACCAGTCTCCTGCCTCTACCACAGGGAAGTTCTTGCCCTCGGAAGGAAGCGAGCGTGAGCCTGCAAATCCACTTCCAGGGACAACTCAGTTTGAGGCAATAAATCCATGGGCTCCGTTAACGGGGACTGGGAGAGGAGGAGGAGGGACGGTAATTTTCAGGGAAAGAGGTTTCTAGAGGGAGTCTATCAATAGCTGCGCACACATCCCCGTTACCTGTCATCTAGTACAATGCACCGTGGAAAGGAGACAGCCGCAGGGAAGTTAGGGGCTGGATTCCTGAAACATTTTGAGAGTGCCTATTTCTGAGCATTGGCAGAGTTCTGTAAGA
The DNA here is from genome assembly GCF_009769625.2 of Cygnus olor. Lineage (NCBI taxonomy): Eukaryota > Metazoa > Chordata > Aves > Anseriformes > Anatidae > Cygnus > Cygnus olor. Next base: position 2,521,618 of record NC_049182.1, read on the forward strand.
CTTGCCGCTTGCTTGAAAGATATGGAGAGGAAAGGAAAAGAGTATTAAAGCTATTTAGCTGTAATGGAGTTTGTGTTAGTGCAGGTGTTTCGTATTTTATTTTATTTTATTTTCAATTCTCCGCGAGGTGCAACGCGTGCTTGACTCATGGTTACTTCACTTGATTGAGGCGGCAGCACCGGCAATGTGATGGGCGGCATTCCTCCCTCCCACCTACATCAGCATAAGCGTCCTGCTGGAAACTGTTGAGGTTGCATGGTGCCTTTTCACATTTCCCCTCCCCCCCCCCCCCAAGACATTTCATTTATATTTTCCTGGCTAGATGTCTTAGCCTCACACATTACGAGCGTTAAGAGCGTTCCCACACAGCACAAGTGTGAGGCCAGAGCCAAAGGGGTCCATTAGGGCAGAATTAGAACCACGCCGCTGCTGCGTTGCGCTGGGACGCTGGGGGATGGACATGGTTATAAATCGGTTCTGAGCCACTCTTCAGAAAGGGAAATAACTGGTGGAGGGACCCTCTTACAGGCTCCACGCGAGTCAGTTGTTCGCTTGTCCGCACGCGTCCCCTTTCCATGGGGAATTCCAGGCAACGAGAGAACTGCAGCACGCAAATGAGCGCAGGAGGCAAAAGCCCCAGGAGGAGCCTGCAGCGATGGTTCGGCAGCATCCCGGCTGCCACCCTCCCTCCGACTCCTTCCTCTCCACTGCTCGTTCAGCTCTCCAATGAAAACACGAGGAAAAAGTGAAGCCCTGGGGAATATCAGCTCGAAGTGGCTGGCCAGTGCAGTGTAACAGAGCCCAGCTGCCATCTACAACCCCACTGTGGTCTCCAAGGGCACCGCAGACGGCCTGCAGATGATCCGTAGGACTCAGCAGAGTATTTGCATCTTTTCCAAGTAAGGCTTTCCCCAAAGCTTTACCTGTGTGCGTGCTGGAACACTTGATGGGGTGAGTGATTTCCTTCTAGGTAAGGGGAGGATGCGGTGTACCACACGCAGGGTGATCCCTGTCCTCAGGGAAACCTCTTCTGCTGGAGTGGCTTCAGAGGGATTCCAGAGAAGTCAGTGGGACAGTTCGGAGAAATCAGCAAGCATTTTCCACTCACCAGCTGTGCTGGTACAAGACAGGCGAGCAGGGCAGCAGGAAGGGACTCCCGCCACAAGCCCCCATGCTCTGGCACTGACTTGGCCGTGTTCCAGTTCAAGCTTCCTTGAAGCTGCTGAAACAATCTCATGGAAGCATTTTAAAAAGAAATCTGTATGTGTACATATAGATACATTTCACAGTGATAGATACAGATAGATAATAGATAGATATAGATAGATAATATAGACATATTTCACAGTGAATAACCGCTGCAGGAAAGGACACAACCATGTCCAGCTATGAATCAAATCCTCTCTGAACACAGGAATTGGTGCTCCAGCAGATGGACCCCCAGCAGCTGGACCCACACACTGCTTGACTTTGCCTCCACCAGCTCTGGCTCGTGCACAGCTGAAATGGTTTTCTCAGCTGCTCTAAAACCAGACAGAAACTCAAACACCCAAGAGCACAGACCCACCGTCGTCCACACATCCTCCAAGCCAGCAGTGAGATCTTTCCGCTTCACCTTCTGTGCCAGGAGCCTCGCTGCCAAAACCCTGCACCGAACAAAATTAAATTTGCCACACAAATGGGATCCGCGGGAGCGCTGCCCGACTGCCGGCACCAAGCAGGGATGCTCAGAGGACAAGGGCATCGCAGGCCTGGCGCACATCGCTGCCAGCGTGGGCAGGATGCAGCCCGCTCGGGAGCAGGAGGCGCAGGCTGCGAGCCAGGGCTGCACGGAGCCAGCAGCCAGCCAGCTCCTGCCAAACGCCTCATTGCTTGAAAACCCTCCCAGCTTTCCGAGCCCAAAGGGAAGCTTTCTAAACTAGCCAGTTGCCAGAAAGAGGGGCAAACTGAAAAAAATCAGGACCGCCTTTACAATTAGTAAGAACAAGGGATGTCTTTTTTTTTTTAATGAATTATTGAACATTTCTCAGATAAGGTTGATAAAAGTTACCAGGAACAAACCACACTCGATTTCAATTGATAACAAATCAAACCCAAAACGACATTTGCCAGCAGGACAGCCACAAAAGACAAACACACGCGTTTCATTGAGATTGCAAATAAAGCTTAGATGAACACGTCACTGCCCAGCGCCGGGGATGTGCTTCGCAGCTCACCGGCTGCACAAGTCCTGCTGGCAGCGGGCTGAGGACGTTCCCGGGGGAAATTCAGATGTGGTGTCCAGATGCGGGCACTGCCAGGCAGAGCCAGCCAGCTTCGATGGGGATGTCACCAAAACACACACACACAGACCAGGACACGGTCCCCAACCTCCCCAGCTATAGACGTTGCTCTGGCAACTCCCTGTCCTCAAGTAGAGGAGCCAGCAGTGCCTTCAAACCTTAATTCGGGGCTGGTCAGCATGAGTGAGCAGTAAATGCTCCCTGAGCTTGAAGCCAGCCTGAAACATTGCCACAGCACAGCACGAATCGATAGCCATTCGCATTCCCCTTTCCCATTCTGTTATCTTTAATGAAGCCCTTTTCCAAGGCCAAGAAATAAGGAGAGAAACTCTTTTCTAAGCAATACCACCCGGTTGTTCTGCACCTAATGCTAATTCCTGCAGCTCTCTACTGGTTTAATTCCCTGTTTATGTCTGCGCTGTTGTTATATTCCAGCACTCCTGTATTTTGTGTGCAGACCTTTTTATTTCACTGCGTGCTCTATTTGGGGCCAGTGTTAATTCACAGAAACCATCTCTTTTGGGACAAAACCTTGACATTTTGGCCACTCTCATTAAATGCTTCTCAGACCAAACAGCTTGCAGTTAATAAGAAGTCTTCCAAGGCTTCGTCCCTGAGGCACGGCCGTTACTCGGCCCTCCTTCCAAGGGATTTTACTTTCTCATCAATACAGGAAATTACCCCAAGACTGTACTTGAGGATTTCTCTCTTTCTTGAGATAGTTTGATGCCCACAGAGCGCTAACAATTGTGCTACTGAATACCAGATCTCCTCTCCCTGTCCCCGAGGTAAACGTGCCCATTACCCTTGTCAGCGCTGCCACGTCACCCGCTCCCAGCATCCCTGTCTCAGGACACGGGCTGTTACTTGCCCCATTTCTCTACAAATTCAAAATAACTTGAAGTTTCTGGAAAATTTTCTCGTAAGTCCTCACCCTATTCCAGCCCTGCCTGATACTCCTTTGTCTCTCAGCCATCCGTAACTTCAAACTTGTTCTGACAGATTAGATATTAAAAAAACCTGTACAAAGTGGATAGAAGTATATGCATCAAAATCGTAAGCTCCTAACTTGAGACATCTTTAACCCCATTTAGCCTCCAGCAGTTACTCCCCCATCTGCTTCTCCTACAGAGAAGGATGGAAGAATTAATGCCATTTCTGATGGACTGCAGGCCTTTTACTCCCCTCACATTCGCTTCCTTGCCAAAGGAAGCCACGTAGCAAGCATCTACCTGATGGAGCAGTTACAGCCTATTGAAAGGATAACAATAAAATAAAACCTACTAAAACGCTATTTTGAAAGTGAAAAGCCTTTAAGCTCCACGTACTGTTAAAACGGACTCAGAGGGTATCCGCACAGAAGTGGAACGTTACCACCGAAACGCCACCATTAGCTACTTCATTTTTTTATTCTGAGGACTAGGAAAAAAATCACTCATTTCTCAGGTTGAGTCACAACACGGAATAATCTGGAAAAGGTGAAGATATATAAAAACGCCAGTAACAAATTAAGGGTTTCTGCAGTGAGTGCTTCTTGTTTCAAATATCCTGAATTTAATCTGAATTTTGTTAATTTGCACAGCTGGCGATCTGGTCTGGTAAATATTACAACTAGCAAAGCGCTGGACTCACAGTGATGCGAGATGTGCCCATCTTCCTAAGCCTCCATCCGTCCTCTGTTTGCAAACAGCAGCAATGCAAATAACAGCAAAAAGCGAGGCCCCTCAGCTGTCTGACCCTCGTGGGGGTCCCTGCGAGGCATCGCCCCGCAGCCCAGGGGGCAGAGCACGGCCCCCCCATGAGCTGTGCCCCACGCACAGCACCAGGGAACTCACCAGGGCCTGCCCAGTGGCACAGGAGCAAAGCTCATTCGTTCATTCACCTGGCGAAAGCGTGCAGAGAGCTGAATCTGCCATGGTTTATATAAGATAAGAGTACGCGTATTCACCGCACTCCCTTTGAAAGTGCTCTGCACAAAGAATAAAAACAACCACAACCGATAAAATCAACAAAACATTGCTTCTCCTCCAAAGCAAAGGCACCGGATGGAAGCAGGGTCACATTTAATAGTGGAAGAGGAAAAGCTTGGGATAAAAGGCAGAAATAAGCCACAATCATCAGTTATCAACATCAGAGTATACTGGGCTAAAGCAGCATTAGCAGACTTCTTATTCTTATAAGACGGGTAATGGAATAAAATCTGTTTCAGTGCAGGGCACATCTCCCCTGTTAAGCTGATCCACGCCAATACAACACAGGCCTGACCATACAAATTGGGAAGAACAAGGTGTGCTGAGACGCCCGCGAGGCCAGGCTACGCGTACATCCGCACGTTGGTCAGATCAGGGCCACGAAGCCCACAGAAACCCAGTGCTGCCAGTTTAAAGCTGAGCCACCACGTGAAGAATGCCCAGCATGGAGCAGACAGTGCAAAAGGACAGGCCTCGCATTCAAATCCAAAGCTGGAATTAGGCTTTTCCATCAGTTTACAGTTCAAATTAATCCCCTGGTGCCTTAGGAAAAAAACACAGCAAATTATTCATTTTCAAATTAAGGGACAAAGCAAGCAGCTCCCTAGCCTGCCTTCCCTGTCCCTGCCATTGCAGCTTGCTCCTTTGGACGAGCACGAGCAGCTCCGGAGGCAAGACACAGTGATGAATCGGATCAAAAGAAAGGCAAGAAGAGAAGCAACATTTTGCACAGTACCTTGGGAGTACTGACCAGAAAGGAAAATAGAAACGAGAGTCATTACTTTGGGCTCCACAGTGAGAACAAGCGCACAGGAACAACAGCTTTTACCAATTTACCTGAAGTTACAGCCATCTCTAGCATTACCTTTAACAATGTCAGTAGGAAAACGGTCTTGCCAGTTTATCCATGAGAGGGAAAAAGCCTGAGAATCTAAAGTAATCTCAAAAAAATACAATTTTCAAAGGGGCTTTATATCAGCAATCACAAGAGGAGCAGAGCTAAGCAAACGCTGACCACCCCGTGCTGAAGACGGCCCTTTTGCCTGCACCGACAGGGCTCAAACGATGACCGGATCGGGCAACTCCAAAGGCCTGGGGATAAGTTCACTTTAAAAAACATTTGCTTTAGAGAGAAAAATCGTGCTTATTCACCACCAGGGCGGCTCCTCACATCGTGTCCATTGCTCCCGGACAGGCGGGGCTGGCCTCAGCTCGCCTCCCGCCCCCCTGCGCTGCCCCGCGAGGAGGAGAGGAATTGCTTCAACCCATCCTGACGGGCCAACACCCCCAGAAGGCAACATCCAGCTGCTATCGTGCGCTTGTGGCAAACAGGATCACTGGCAGCGCTAGAAAGCGACGTCCTCTGCTCAACACCACACTGGGGACAGCAGCTGCTTTCCAGCCCCGCGCTGCAAATGCCATCTCGCCGCAGCTTTCTATACTAACGGGGCCTATTTTCTCTATAGGGAAGAAAAAGGCAGGGAGATAATTCAATTTTTAGGCTTCCGAGTTCCCTGTCGATGCACATGTGTTCCACCGCCCCGCTCCCATTAACACCCAGCATGGGTAGCTCCGAACAACTTCACAGTTGCTACAAGCTGGGATCATCCAACAGACAGAGCAAGCGTTAAAAAAAATAAGTTTTATTTCATTTGAAGGTTTTCTGCACTAAATAATACGGCACAGATTTGACTTAAAAACCCGTATTTCAACAGCAGTATTTGTTGCCAGCTGAAGCACAGAGCAGAGCCTCCGTCGCCACTCGTAATCCTCCCCGACACCACCGGGAGCTGCATGTGCAGAGCAGGTCCCTGCGGGGGTCCTGGGGGTGATTTACTGACTCCAGCACGACTGAGACTAAACGGCTGCCTCCAGGTCAGTCAGGTGGAAGAACAAGCAGTGCTCATTCCGGGGGAAAAAAGGTCTGAAACAGTCAATGAAAAGAAATCCCTCCAGGTTCCGCCATGAAATGGAGTGAATGAGCAGCCTGTAGAGAGGGGAAAGGGAAAAGTCTCGCAGAAAACGGGAGAGAAACAAACTGTTCTCCGTGTGTAATGGCAGGAGGAACCCCGAACTGAAATCGAGTTTCTCGGAAGTTCACAGTAAAGTCATAACTGTCTCAACAGCACCCACCTCAGTGGATAAAATGCACAAAAACTAAAAGCCACAAGCTCTCTTCCTGCATAAATGCCCTTACATTAGGAGCAGAGCTCAGTTTCCCAGCAACAGAGTTTGTGGGGGTGGACGAGAGACCATTTCTCTTGCTTTGCACCATGAAAATCCGAGGCAGGTCCCCAGTCAGAAGCTCGATGGCCCCGAGCTGGCGCGGGCAGGTTTGTGGGGTGCTGCAGAGGGGGCTCCGTGGGTCTGTGGGGCCGCAGAAGCTGCCTGAGCTGTGCTCTCCCACTGCATTTGTTGTGCACATCTCTGCTGGCGATTTAAATTGATTTTATACGGAAATATTGCTGTGGGATTAGCTAGCATCACGTGGGGCGCAGATGTATTTAACACAACTGGTAGCAAATACATAATTATTAAACAGGAGGACGGGAGGATGAAAGGCTCCTAAATCAATACTCGTGCTTACAGCAAATAGAATATTTTGGAAGGACAAGGACAGATCTAGTTCCTTCTTCTTCCCATCTTGCCCAGCACAAGTGCTTCATGCACTCAAACCAAGTAACAAACGCCTGACTGTCTTTGAAGACAAATTGGGATACGGCAAAGAAAGCCGCTAACACCGAGCTTTGTACTGCATGGTCCAAAGGGAGTCCACGGCGGGGACAAGGCAGAATGCATTAAATCTCAATTAGATCACAGTACACAACAAAGCACAGAACATTATCATCATATTTGCTCACCCAAGGATTAAGTGGTTTCCTTCAGAGAGGTCTGCGCCTGCAAAGCGGCTGGGGGACCGAGCGGCTCTGCGGCGGCGAGCAGCCACTGCTCTGCTGCTTTTTAATGAGTTGCACCCATTGAATGCATCTCAAAACACGGTATTTTACACGTGTGTGTGGCAGACTGCGAAGAGATGTAACTCAATACTTTGGAATTGCTGAGTGTTTTTAGCCTACATATCTTACTGGTGCCCGTCTAGACATGCCCGAAAGTCCAAAAAAAAAGCAATGTAGAAAAAAAGAAAAAAATAAAGCTTTGGAAGCATAGTTGGGAAAAAACCAACAACTAATAAGGTAATGGCCTAGTCATTTTAAAGTGCAGTGATTTAGGCAACACTATGACAGTAAGGGACGTGGTTCAGCGACGGGACTCGGTAGGTCATGGTGATGGTTGGACTCAATGATCCTAAAGGTCTCTTCCACCCTACGTAATTCTGTGATTCCACTATTATGGAGTCATTATTTGCAGACGTGTTTGTTATACAATACTTAGTATTGATAAGGCCTGGTAATTACACACGCAAACAGCTTATCCCTGGCATCACAAACACAACGGCTGAAGCACACGTGACAGCAGGCGCGCAGCCTGGTGCAGGCAGCAGCACCCAGACTGAGCACCTGGAGTCCCATCCTGACCCAGGACATCCCTCCTGCTGGAACAGGACCGGCAGCAGGATTTATCTGGCCACCTGGAAGTGTTTTCATGCCATCCCCGTCTCCTCTGAGCCACAGGTTCACTTGGATAGAACTGCACAGCCCAAACTTTTTTCTATTAGCTGCTGTTTTGTTCCTTCAGCGACACTTGCCACAATACCCGACCTTCCGAATTTCTTCCCCCGAGTCATTTCCAGAGCCCTTACCTCTGCTGCCTCCACTCTAAGCACAACTTTTGTCTAAGATCTTCCAGCGCTGGGCATTTGGTATGCTATCAGCAGGAGCAGACTTCACCCAGCCAGCCCATTGTGCATAGTTTGCGCTTCGCTCCCAAAGAACAGTTAATGAAGTGCAAAACTTCAGGGCTGTTTGATTAAAGGGCTAACGCTTGTGAAATCAATATGCTACAGAGAGGCTGGCTTCACGCGGGAGCGCTAACGAAGTACACAGAATCCCCCCGGCCGGGTGGCTGCTTCAAAGCTGTTCACAGAAACCTTTACATCCAAGCCCAGGGTGCTCCGCAGCTCACAGATACGAACATCACAGGCAGCGCCAACTCCCGACAGCCACGGGGAAAAGAAATAGCCCTAAATTTATACAGAATTCAAATGCAACAGGAGTGCAGACACTTCTGCTGCGTGTCTGTAGCTGCTTTATGCAATTTACCAACACCTGCTGTTGATACACCTTAAAACACACATTATTCAATAAATGCTGCAGAAATTATCTGAGAAGTGGCAGCACCTCGACTCGTTTCTGCAACAACGCTGTGATACCCGCACACTGCATTAGTGTCCTTTAAAGATTTTACTCCCCCTCGGAGGAACAGTATTAGTAGCCAACATTGTGGCAAGACCAGCACCTTCAGTAGGGTCCCCAGTAGCTTCTGAGCGTACCTTTTTAATTTGCACCAAAAAGGGAAGCAGACAGGTGCAATACACCACAGCCAGGATTTGTGAGATATTTATACAACTGATTTAAATACATTTTTGGCCTGCAGAGGCGATACAACTTACTCCGGCTCAGTGTTAGTAACAGGGCTGCAGCCAGCTCCAAGGCCCCTGGAGCGGGGCTCACCAAGGCGGAGCTCACCAAGGCGGAGCTCACCAAGGCACCACAAGAGTCCTCTCCTGCATTCCCCCACCGTGCCCAGTGCCCGGGGGTCCCCACGGCCGCTTCCCAGGCCCCAGGACAGCCCCGTGTCCCAGAACAGCGCTGACACCACCCTGGCAGGGTACGGCAAAGGGAAGCGAGCTGCTCGCACACAGCTGGATGTTGGGTTAGTGGTGTTGTCCCCCAAACCCGTTACCTCCCGACACGAGAGCACAATTGGCACAATTCCCCAGCTACGTGCATGGCTTGACGAACTCACTCCACCGCCACGCACACGGGCTTGAAAACTTGAAAGAAAGCCTATCACAACATTTTCGTTAAAAACCTAAGCTATATCACCCCAGAACGAGGCCTGAAAGACAGCCTCTGATCTCCACAACAGAGGGCTCTCTTGAAAAAGGACATCAGGCCGGCTTTTGCTTTCAGAAACGCATCTGGGACACGCAGCCCACAGCTACGAGCCCCTCCAGCCTGGAGGTTTTTTGCCCAGACGTGACAACAAAGCGTTCCCTGCCCCAAGGAAAACAGCACCTGGCCCCAAAATAGCTCGAGTTGTCAGTGTTCAGACTCCCTTAATGGTTAGGATACAAGCTGTATGGTCACAGCCCAAATTATATTATGCATCCCCTGACTGCGCACACCGAGATTATGACTGCTCAGTGCACTCAGCATACAGATGCTCACAGGGGAACACTAAAAGCAAATTCTGGCCCTGTCTATCATCCATAATTCAAGAGAAATCAGGGTTAAAAAAAGTGCATGAGCAATTGACATAATTTATATGCTGCAAGTGGGAGAGTTGGCAGTCTCTCGCATCATAAAGTTTAAATAACGGTAGTTTAACACCAGATGTACCCGCAGCTGTCCCGAGCGTACTGCTGTTAGCTCCGTGACAGCGTGAAGCAATCCCTTCCTGAGATCAGCACCCCAGCCTTGCACCAACAGCCCGCTTAAGGGAGACTTCTGCAGGAGCCTCAGGAACAATTGGTCAAGCACACGTCGCACAGCACTGCCAGCCTGAAAAAACTACAAAGAACTGGAAAAGTTTTGCGATGCTATCGATTAGGCAAGGTGCTACCTTTAAAATTAAAGGAGCAGAGAACGGGAGAAAAATATTGGCATCTCCTCTGAAAACGCAGCCAGTCTTCCAGCAACGGCACGAAGTTTTGTAGATGCTGCTCTGAATTTTGATCAATATGGTGACATTTACCTTTGGAGAACACGCCGTCTTCCTGTTGTATACCAACAAAAAATATTCTCCTTTTCTCTGACTTTCACACACGGGATTATCAAATTAATGCAGCATGTGTGCGCGCTGAGGGTTATTAATTGATCGTTCAATCTACACCAGCTTTTAGTCAATGCGTCTTAGCGAAGCCTCACAGGAGCGAGAGAAACCTGGAACAGCGACTTCATCCTCCACCCAGCCTCAGGTTCACCCACGGTGTGTATTTTCAGGAGGAAACCACAACTCCCCAGTCCTGAAGCACCACACAAACCCAAGAGCAGGGCCAGGTGCAGCGAATGGGACTACCAGAAGCTGCACCTGTAAATTGGCCTTCTCAACCGATTTGTTCTCTGCCTCCTCACTCCCACTGCAATTTGTCACAGACTGACTCTAAGGAGGCAGAACATAAACTGCTACCATCCACAATTACTAAATTAGATTTGATGAGTGCCAAACCCAGAAAGCTGAAGCAGAGCCTGCAGTCTGGCCACGGCTCCTGCTCTTCAGCCCAAGTCTTTTTGCAAGAGGCCACGGATTCTGCAGAAAGCACAAGAACAACTTGAGGGCAGAGCTCCCTAGAGAGAGGGAGTTAATGAAAATCACCATCGTCCTCTTGGTTTCACGACACCCTGCGCACATTGGGGTGCCATCACTCATCACCAGGCCAAGTACCACTTCTCCGCAGTTAGCACTAACACCAGATTGACAGGGTTTGTGCTTCCTTCATTTGCGCTCAGCAGGAAGCATAGCTAGGCTGTGTTTAACAAAGAGAAAGAGTCAGCATCAGCACAGAGCACGAACCTTTGGTCAAAAAGTCCCTTTTCTACCTCCCGTGTGCAGATTCAGCACCTCCGTGGCATAACAATGGTGAGATGCTTCCCGACTTGCTCTTTAAACACAAAACTAGGCGAGCACACAGCAGCAGGAGAGGTGGGATTCGTTTGGTATTGCTGATCCAGCTAACGAGATCCAAGCAGGAGCAGTATGACAGCAAGTGGTGGTAACACAAACTAAGTTGCTGCTCCCGTCACTTTCATAGCATACGAACCTCAATTTCCCACCCTGTTGCTCCCGATGTGAGCAGCACCGGCACTTTTCAATTTCACTGCTTCCAGGGAGCTGGGTCTCCACCCAGGTGTGCTGAGCAACGTGGCCCACACTATCCAAAGGAAGAAAGGGCCCGAGTTGCTTTGTGGGCTGTTTCCACCCTTTCTTTTCCTTAGGTCCTGATTCCTGCGGAGCGCATTGCCTAGACGAACTGCTCCCTCTCCCTCTCCCCCCCAGGTGCACCCAGGAGCGCACTTGCGCGTGGAAAACAAAAGGCACGTGTTTGAAATACGGCAGCGAGTGTCCCGTTTAACGCCACCACAGGAACTGTCAGCGCAGAGCACTTCACGTGGGATTTACAGCACAAATCTTTCTACCAGAGGAGGTGGGGAGAGAGCTCTGCAAACAAGGCAGAACAGAATTTAAGTTTGTTTATGATATATCTGCCTTTTTTTTTTTTTTTCCAGTAGCCAGAGTAGAATTTAAATTAGGCATTTCCAGCACTTCCCCACACACTTGAAACTCCGCACGCCCGTGAAGCTCAGCGAAATCTCAGGACTGTGTGTCTCCTTGGCTCACAACACACGGCATCCCCGCTGTCACCTGACACTGACAGAGTTACAATTACTGGCACATCTGGAAGCAACGAGCATTTTGAGCAAATTAATAAGATGAGCAACTTGATAAAATCTCTCCCTCTAGGCTAGATACCCTACAGCTTTCTGAACAGTGAAAGCACTGAGAAAACAAAACCAAACACCCCCACGTACTCCAACCTGAACAACTGAATGCAGGACTTCCACAGCTGCCTTTCTGCACCAAAGGGCATCTCTGCATGAAGTCTTTCAAATATTCCTCAACTCGTTCTCTGCTGAAGGGTCCCTCCTGCAGGGACCAGCGGCGCTTTTACCCAAGTCATCTCACAGCCCCACGAACAAGCAAGGTGATGGATCCCCACAACAAACAACAGACCTCAGAAAAACTTGTTATTAGGGAAGTTTGATACCAGGGTCAGCGTAAGCAGTGGGGGCAGCAGGGAAAGCCCAGCATAGGGCTGATACTAGCTGCCTGGGGGACCCTTGCAGCAGGGATGGCTCAGAGCTATCCCACATCGCATTCAGGAGAACACGAAGCGTCCCTGCTGCAGGACCGTTTCTTTACTGACCACACCAAGCCAGAAGTACTCCTCGAAGCATTCTGGTCACACTAGGATGTGCCCCACCACGGCTGGGCTCAGCCTCCCTCGGCTGAGGAGAGCAGAGGAGCACAGCCCTGGGCACCCAGCCGCTGCCCAACGGGGCTGCTGGAAGCCTCCAGCCCCCAGCGTGAACCGGCCCGAGGCTTACTTTGTGTTCCCATTCGAGGGGGAGCAAGAGGGATACCTTCCAGCACCGACATCCCACTTCCGTCTTCCTGCCGTGCCATAAGGAGCCTGGGGTTCAGTCCATACCCCAGGCACCGCACCGACGGGCAGCAGCCGGCGCAGGAAGGACGGCACCGCCAGGCGAGCATCGGCCTGCTCGGCCTGCTCACCACGCTGCTCCGTGCCTGCGGCGCCCAGCACCCACCCCACAGCACCCGGCCAGCCAAGCCTCCCCCTCCAGAGAGGGAACCAGGCGGCGTCCTCCCTGTAGGACACAACTCCTCTCATGGGGTCCTGCCAGGCCCCACACCGTACGAATGGTCGGGCCACTGGTACCGCGACGCTCCTCCGCTTGCTCACCTGGGGCGTCTGCCTTTGCCCGCTGGTCTGCCTCCTGCTCCTTCTTCCCAATCCTCTTCCAAACTGACTCTGTATAGCCACGCTGAGGAGCAGCAAACCCAAACCGATCAGAACTGAAGGGGCTCCCCTCCCCCACCCCAATTAGCACCACCAGATGCGGTGCATTAACGAGACTTAACCTTGCTCCGCCCGCCCCCACCCACACCTGAGTCCCATCATGTGCACCCAGAGATCTGCCTCCCCAGGAGCAAGGGGGTAGCCAGGTTATGGGGCAGAAATGAATTTCTCGCTTCAGATGAAGCCCCAAGCCCACAAAATATGAAACTTCGGAAGTGTCAAGCTTACAGCTTTTAATTCCAAAACATTTTAAGGACAGAGATTGTACTCGTGAGACCGCTCCTACTCATGTGCCGCCTGCAGAACCACGCAGTAAAAGTTTTCCCTTGCAGCAATTTTTGCATTTAAAGCACCTCAAAGTGCTAGAAGTGCTGCTTCACGTGTGCTTCACGTGTGCCCAACAAGCCCTGGCACAGCCCCTGCCCCACGGCCTGGGGACGTCAGCAGCAGAAAGGAGCAAAGCTCACGGAGGCAAAATTTTACAGCGTGACAAAGCACAGGAAAATCATCCAGACTCAACCAGAGGAAACGTTACATCCAATAACCAGAGCCATGATTGCATAGGACCACGTTTAATACCTCTGCTCATCTGTAGCAGCATTTTGCCCCACAGACAGCGTTGCTGGATTTAATGAGCAGAGTCAGAGCACTGCTTGGTGTGCACGTGGATGGAGGCGCTGCGTTTCACAGCTAATGGTGAAAGATAAACTAAAAATCCCCTTTATTTTTCTGGAAGCATCATCAGGGTCCCACCCTGAATCCCCTGAAAGCAGCGGGAGCTTTGCTATTAGTGTCTGTGAGAAAAAGAACTCCAAGCTGGGTTTATTCCCTCCAACCTACCAAGCTATATTTAAATCCCTTTCCTCAATAGGAAGGAACTTAACCAACCTGGAAAACAACAAATCAATGCTACTTGCGTTGTTTTTCATGTCTGACTACACCATTAATGCTGTGTCAGACACCATCAGCGTCAAGAGAGGCATCAGCCTTTGCTGAAACTGTACCATTTTCTGAATGAAAAACGAACAGAGATGAGAGGGATGAGAAAAATTATTACTTTCCCGGGACGTTTTCACGCAGAACCTGCCCATGCCGGCAGCACGGTGCTCGCCCTGGCTCTAGGGTGAGACTTGTTTGCAACATTAAGAAAAACACAACTGCACTTACTGGCGAGCTCCCCAAACACAAAGGCTTTTATGCAGATCTGCATTTTCCGTATGCATTTAGTTGCATTTTAAGCTGCTTTTAATTCCAGATGCTGCACGGTTACGTGCTGGCCGCTGCTGGGCTCCCTGGGAACCCTGCAAGCCAAAGGCACACGGCAGTGCCACAGCCAAGTGCTCAGCAGAGAGCACACCACAGAAGCCAGGTGAGCGGAAAGATTTAATTCATTGCTGCCGAATACAAAATGGATATAGAAAAGGAGAAAACATATATAGATATACGCAAAGAGAGTTGAGTCAGGGAAAGACTCCAAAACCAGTGCTTTTGGTTAGCAAACCTTATCCCACTGAATTCAGAGAAGCCTTCCCGTGTTTTCATATGCAGACACAACTAACCCTGTCATTTGAGAGGGGTAGTCTTGTCAGGCTAGCCCTGTAATCCCTCCCCATAGTACTGCTTGAAAGCAAAATCAATGTTTCATGATAAAACGGGGACAAATGCTCCAAAATGCTCTTCTGATCCAGGAGCTCATCCTGCCCCACCGTATGATTTCAGATGGCAGAGCATTATCCTTAATACCATGTTGGTGAAATAGGCACTCTCAGAACAATATTTTTCTGTGACCTCGTGATGCTGCCCTTCAACACTTCCTCGGATTTGCTGTGTCTCTCTAAGTCATTTTGACCCTTTCCATAGCACCGTGCCGTTGCGCCCACACGCACGGGCTGCAGAACAGCAGCACCGCTAAGGCTGCTGGAGGAAATAACATGCGAGCCAAGGCAGTCCCGCATGGGACCAAACCCCAGCCCCAGTCCACGTCCACTTCCCGAGACGTGCCCAGCCCCAGCCACCGGCCCCTGGGGTGACCAGCCGACAAGGAGTGCCTCGAGCATACCAAGCCTTAAACATACAGCTTGTGTTGTAACCATCTTCACATACAGAAAACACAACGTTCTCGAGTGTTACGGGTACACGTAGCAATTCACTGCTTTTGCTTCCCCAGACGAAGCTCAGGCACTAGACTTTAAATATTTCTACTCTTACCAAAAATCGTTCAAGTAAATAGTACCTGTAGATGATGCACTAACTGCATTTTGGTTTTGGAGCGAGAAGGGGCCTCCCCACCTTTAAATACAACAGAAGCATTTGCTCAAGGACAGGAGAGCTCCTGGCTCTTCCTTGCACAGTGTGGACTTTAAAGAAGCTGCTGTTTAACAAGCCAACAACGAATACAATAAATTCTCTGAAGAAACCCAAAGGGTCTTCAGGAACCCAGTCATAAATAGAAGCTCTGGGAGATTTCAGTTTGTGTCCTTGCACAGGAGCAGCCCCCATTCATTCCGCGTCACTTCGGCTGCGTGCTAATGGGAGCCCCCCAGCCGAAACGTGCTGTCCCCTTGCCCAGGTGGGACAGGGAAAAAGTGAGGATGGGGACCCTGCAGGACCCGCAGCGGGTGGTGCTGAGCCACACAGCGTGGCTCCGATTGCGCCATGGCCAGGAGACGCGCGTTGTTTGGCTTGGAGCGCGGCCGCGCTGGCAGCAACGCTTGCATTCACACGGCCTCGTACGCTGCCAATGCCCAGCTCGTGCAGACAACTGGGAACGCGTTTCAGACTGGTTAACTTTTAATCAATTCGTCCTCTGAAGCTCTGCAGCACAGTTGCATTACAATCAGTTTACAGAATATCAAAGCTCTCCATCTGAGCTGGATTATTGCAGGACTGAGACCAGGCATTTCAGTAATTAATTTAGTTTGGGTGGCATTGTTTACTTCTGCAAATTTGAGATGCTGTTTTTCCCATCAGCTATGGTTTTGGAGCTAGGAAACATAGCTTGAGTGTATTAAAGCATTCTTCACCTCTGTTCACATGCAGTACCAAAATTCTTTGAAATATTCAAAGTTTAAGCAATTGATTTTGCTTCTGGCAAGTCTCAGCTGTGGGTAGCTTTGCTGAGAGTGTAGCCTTGCACTCTGAAGTAACCGCTTCTTATCTACCTGATTTATTTACAGAAGAACGAACAAACTTCCATTAATATAGATCTAAAGTCTAGAAGACAGAGCAGTCAGTACAGAGTAGAGAAAGAGGAGTAAAGAGCGAGAAACTTTTGTGATGGAGAATCCCAACTTCCACTGCTTTGCTTTGCACTGTGGCAGGAACACGAAGGACAGATGACAGAAGGACAGGGGATGCAAAATGCTGATACCCATCTCCTTGTCTTACTTGTGGTCTGTTTCTCGCATGTCTTTGGATTTCGTATCGGGTTCATCTATGGAAAATCATAAAGGAATTTATCACCATACTCCTTCAAAATCCCCCTGAAATACTAGCTGTCCTTACAAACGCAAGCTGTGCAATAGGCTTTATGAACGTTATCCTTCATGCAGAGAAGTTTCTTAAAGCAGCCCAAGTGAGCAAATCCTTCTAAACCCTTCACGTTTTCCCGTCACATCTCCCAAAGTGTTGTATGGGATTGGTATATGCTGTAAAGAAGCGGAGGGGAAAGAAGCTGACGCCAGCAAGGAGCGACGGCGTTTCGAGGAAGCAGATTTACCTGCTGGCTTTGTGCACAAATCCCCCACCAAAATGCAATGCTTAATAGCGAGCAGCACAGCGATGAGGTTAGAAATCCCAACCAGAAGCATTACACACGGATTACTTCTGCCCATCACAAACTATTTTAACACAGACTTTGTGCACTTTTCTGTGCTGAAACAAGAAAAACAGCAAAGACCATAAGCAAACTGAAACGCTGTGCTGGCCAGCTGAGGGCGAGATCACCATCCGTCGTTTTCCATTAAAGCCGTAAGACTCAGCTCTCTCCAAAGATGTTTTCCTGCTTTCCAATTCCTCTGCCCAGTGCTGGTAGATGTCACGTAGCTGACAGTGCTGGATCCTGGTACTGCAGGGTGAGGCAGAAGAATTAAACCTTTGGCCAAAGGCAGGCACAGCAGCGGGGGCTGCCCAGGCAGCGCCCTGTGCCCTGCCCGTGGTGCAGAGCTCCTGCAGCACGGCGCCATCGGTCTCATCCTGCCAGCAGCCTCGGGGCACAGCAAGCACGCCGCGCTGCAGAGGCTCTGACCATGCTGCCGACCACGGAAATGTTCAGAATAGGAGACATAGGAAAAAAATAACAGATGTATTAATAATTTTTAGACAGGCCTTTAGAAGCAAAAATGGTAATTGCGCTTTTTCTTTTACTTAACAATACTGTTCCAGGAAATAAGAGACAGCAATGTTCATATTTATGACACCTTAAACAGAACCCAGAGGTTTCCTGCCTGTCTCTTATGGCTTCGGTTTAACTCAGCTTCTTATAACCTATTAGCATGAAAATGACAGTCAAGTCAACATCAGCTTAGGTGCCTTTTCAGGGGACGATTTCCTTTCAGGTTGCAGAGATACTATTCACATCAAGTCAAGCTATGAAAAAAAAACCAAGTCACCAGTAGAAGCGGTGACTCCTAGAACTTATCAAAACACTTGCGTGCTTTTCAAAGTGCACTTTGAATGCAAGTAACACTCCTCTCTTTCAATGAGACACATCGAAGTATGCACCGAAGAATAAAAAGAAAAACCCTTGGCCTGATGCTGCTGCTCTCCACGAGACAGGAGTTTGCACGTGCCAGGAGCTGCCCACAAGCAAAAATGTTATTCACGGAGCCATTGCGAGGTTCGGGGCAGCAGTAATTTTTATATCTCCTGAAAGGGTTTTAAATCAGGATAGTCCTCAAATGTTGATGGGTGTGAATGTTCCTCGTTGCTGGCACAGACTGGTTCTACAACAGGGGCTGAACTTACAGGATGAGAATTTAATCTGGTCCTGAATCAACTCCAGCAGTGGGAGCATCAGATAACATGCCAATAACATCTGTTTCTTTGGGAATCTGCAACTTCAGGAAATAATGCATTCACCCCACTTCCCCAGATCCCCTTCTTCTCAGTTGAACTGAAGTGACAAATTACATCCAAAAAGGGAACTTTAATGAACAGAAGTGAACTTCTAATGAAGGTAGTATCGATAAAACGTCAAGCACAGGGGCTCTGCTCCCAACTCATTTAAATAGACGAGGAGGGAGACACACGAGTAGTTGTGCTTACCTGCTGCCCAGGGGCTCGGTCTGCACGTCCCCCTCCCCAGGCCTGGGGGAAAGGCAGACAGAAACCGCTGGGCACCAGCTCTGGGCTGCGGAGCACACAAAGCTGCGTGGGGCACCTCCACGTGCCTGCACAGGTACGGTGCAACGCTGCCATCTTCCTGGCAGGGATGCCTGCCTGGCAGGGTCCTGCAGGCCTTATGTCCAAAAAAATAGGGAGAACAGAAAGGATGAGTCCAGTTCCCACAGAACACAAAATAGAAATAACAGAACAAGCATGGTGAAACCATGCAAATGCAGCAGTGCTGCTCTGTGTCATTCAAAGCTCCATTTATGCTGTTACGCACAGGGACCTGCAGTGAAGGATTTTCGTGTACTTTTATCACAAAGCACACTTAAGAGTGGCCTCTGGTTTCATCTGCCTGCGCAGTGTACTTGGTGTTCTAACCTCCACTCCTCTGCACCTCGCTGTGTGGAGAACGTCCTCCAAAAGCACAAAGCCGGCACTCACCAACGTGCTAAGTTCAGGGCTCTGACATCTATGAATGCTAACTCCTACTACCTGTTCAGTATGCGGTAAGAAATTTTGGGTTTTGATGGTGTGAACATGACTGGACACAGACTTCTCATAAATTAAGTACTGGTCTGGTTCAAAAAGCAGCAGAGAAGCCTCAAGGTGCTGTTGTTTGTGTTGTGACAGGCAGGTGTGTTCAGAGCTGGACTCGGCAGTGTGTCCTGAGCAGCTCCCCCATGATGACGCCACGAGCAACAGGGTACCAACTGCCCGTCCGATGGAAAACTGGAATCTAAGCATGATCGACTAGATTGCCCTTGAAAAATAATTGAAAAAAAAAAAAAAGGATACAGAAAGGGTGAGGGAATCTAAATGGGGCAACAGAACAGCAGTTTCACGTGGTGCGGACGAGAAATACACTCTCTAGTGCAGCACAGCAGGACACAGCCTTCAGTAAAATTCAGCCACTGGGCTGGTTTTATTGACTATTCAAAATCTTGTCTCCGGCAGGCATTGCATCCTAGACAAGGTCTCGTCCCCATGACGAAGGCAGAATTGTCCCCCTTTTCTGGATCTAGCAATGTCGACATAGAACAGGAGACTGGAATAGAACAATAGCAGCAGATCAATTAAAATGTATTTTGACATTTTTACTGAAAATACCAAGAAGAGAAAAGAAACAATCCACAGAAAAGGATTCACTACTACCAAGATCAGAACAGTTTGACATCTGTGACAATGCACTCATCAATCCCTCAGATACAAACTGCGTTCTCATTTCATGGAGTTGCGGGGATTAGCCAGCTTTCTCGTTAGGGTACACACTCTTTTCTTGCTGAAAGTAAGGACAACAGCCCTGACTGAGAGGCTGAGCAAGATGTTATGGCACTTGGATGTCCTTGAATCAATTTGAAAGCATTCACAGAGGTACTGCAACATTTATCAAAAGGACACCGTTATAGATGCATTTTAGAGTCTTAACTATTTGGTCTGCCAACACATTAATTTTCTGTTTTTGTTGGCAATGTTGTGATGTTTACAACACTTCTTCATTCAGTTTAATTAAATGTCTCCCATCATATTTACTCCAATCACACCTTATTTAGAGATCAGAGAATAAATAGTTGAGTTTTGTTATTTATGATGATGTTTAGTTTTACTATAACCTCACCATATGATGTATTTTACAGCCTTCTGTCTTACAAATGATTGAACGTAACTGCTACAGTATTATAGATCAAGTAAAATTAATATCCCCTTTTATTTTGGATCCTTTTTATTAACCATCATGTTTTAAAGTTATAATCAAGCCGCCATACAAATGCAAAACTTAACCTGACTTTAATCACCTGTTCTGTGCTTAAGGAAAAAAAAAAAAAAAAAGCTGGTCTTTATCAAGAGAAGCATACCTAGGCATCTAAATGAGAAGTCTGTTTGTATGCACAGCATTGTCAGGCTGAGTTTCAAGAAGGATATTACGAGTGTAAATCTGCCTCCAGCCTGCATGTGTTCGGCTCTGATGGGAACGAGGATGGAGGAGCTGCCCCTGGGCAGCACGAGGACTGCCCGCTGTCCTCCGGCCACCACGGCCGTGCCCTCCCTGCCACGTCAGGGCAGCGCCCTGCTTCCCTCTGCTGTCATGCACAGACCATGAAACTCGTATTTGAATCCCTTGAGAAAAGGAATGAGAAAAATGCCTGCAGAAGAGGTCCAAAAAGCCTGGAAAACACTACCCAGAACACGGCACTGCTCTGCTCTTTCCCCTTCCCTCCGTCTCCTCCGCTGACCCTCGCCCTGCGTGGTGTCACTAAGGGCACTCGCTCTCTCGCAAGGTCTGTTTTAACGTCTGCTTCTCCTCTGATGCAGCACAGAGACTGCACCGACTGGCTGATGTGCTCACTTGATGTTGCTATTGGTTTCCAAAGTCATTATTTAAATTTCCAGCAACACCCTCGCTCCTTCCACGAGGCGTTCAGATGCTCGGAGGAGCTGAAGTCATTGATTTCAAATGCTCTTGATGGAAATCAAGAGCAAAGAGAGAGGCATAACAGGAGTTCCTCTGTTTCAAGTAGTGTTATCATGGAATCACTTCGCACAGTGTATGCACTCCTACATTTCTAACTTTGAAATGACTTGAAAGGGTTTCTGGACAAGCGAATGGGCTCCATGTGGAGCCGCAGAGCTGGGCGCGGCGTGGGGAGGAACCCCCGGCCCACGGGGCTCTGCCAGGAGAGGTGACACGGGGACATCGCTGCCAGCAACTGCTCAGGGCTGGATGCCCAGCTCCATATGGCATAAGGGAAGAGGTCCCCTGAAGGAGGGATCACAACACAATCAGGCTGAGCAACCGTGCCAGCCCATTAAAAATCAAAGCGCATCCATCTCAAACCCTTCTCTAGCATGGACACCAGGGCACTCCAAGTAAAAGCAGAGACTTGGCATTTGGAATCGCAGTGTTCGAGTTCTGTTCTTACAGAAGAAAGCTTCTTCAAGGCTGAACAAAGTCAGGGATGCTTTAGAAGACTGCAAAATAGCATTAATTATTGGTGGTTAAACATCTGAGGAGAGAGAATGTGTTAGCTGGTTCAGCTGCAGGTGTCAATGAATTCTATTAATTAAGTTTACCCTAGCAAAATAATTAAGTTTTACAAGTCTACAAAAAAGGCTCTATTTTGCCAATATCTTGCTCGTGGGAGGATCATTAAAACCTTAGATACCAAGATCATAGGTTGGTTGAGACCTTGCTGTAAATTCAGCAAGTCTTGCAGTATCTTTCCAAAGTGTGCAAACGCCTATGAGATGTCATCTGCGCATGGTGCTCAAATTCTGTGCGAGCTTCTCCTTCTCTGTCAATACTCCAGTTTGCAGTGCTGTAACATTTCTGCCCCCAAAAAAAGACAATAAATCCAAGTGAAAATTCCCCTTCACATCATCCTTTCAAAGGGTAAGAGGGAACTCCTAGAAGACAGACTTACAGCTGCTTTCCATGATGCTTGCACCAGTGAAAACATTTTCCAATCTTGTTAAAAAACCCTTTGGCTCCTGATGCCGTACAGAGAGGGATGCAGGTTTCCATAAACCTTGAGCTTCTCTGATTGCCACCAGGATACATTTCTGCCCTTGGCAGGCAGCCACGGTGCTTCTTCCCTGCCCAGCAAGAACAAGGAGAAGTTTCCCATTTGGCTTGTATCTTTTTAAGACTCTCTGGAGTATCCTTATTCCCAAGCAAGTCTGTTCTGCCCACTCCTCCATCAGTATCTCCTGTCTCAGACTCTGGAAACAGGAAAGCAATATCACAAGTAAAAAACGTGTAATAGTCTTTAAACATCCTAGAAAAGAATGTGATTTAAGAGCCTTATGAACAGATCTAATTTAAACACACTTGGCAGGCCAGAATTGGATCACTTTTGCACGAAATGATAAATGCACCACGATCCTTCCTCAACAGGAACCTGAGCATTTTTCAGCACAAGCCACTTCCACCACTTTCACGCTTGCCTGGTCTCACTCCCAGAAAGCTGCCACCCAGCTATGGCCACATCGGCTCCATACCCCATCTCCAGCCCAGCCAAGTCCAGGATCTGCACCTCTCCCAGCCTCCCCATTCCATTTCTCAAACCCTTTCCTCCCTTTCCATTCTCATACCATTTAACTCTTCCCCTTCTCGTTTCCATTAAATTCCTGGAATTCTGGCGTGATAACCGGGTGGGTAAATAGAGGGTAAGGCATCCGACATCCCTGCTAGTCCCAGACAGAGCTCCTGGACGTAAAGAGAAACCATGGAACAGGAGGAGGAACAAAGCGGCATCTCTGGAAAGAGCTATCATTCAAATGGGAAATCCGATGGTATCTTTATAACTTTACTAACTCTAATCTGACCAGGATCGAGCCCATCATTAGAAACACCTAGTGATGGTCTTTATTGATGAGAAAGAGGTGCCTTACAATTGAATTCTCTATCACAAACGCTGAATAGAGCAAATTCCACAGATTACTTGAGCAACAACAGGATGAGGATGCCAAAGATGTTCCAGCAACTCATCACTGCACCTAACTCAGAAAGAAAAGAAACTTCCGGTTTGTCTGAAGTTATCCACTGCTATCACACAAGAACTGCATTAAGGTGTATTAAGACATGAAAAGGATGGATTAATTCTGGACTCTTAATGTCCTTTGAGTTTTGTAAAGATCAAAATGCTGGGAGAACAGAGCTCAAAGCAATAAATCTCCACCACTCTACCTGTCTTCTCCATTAGAGATCTCTTACCAGGAGCCCCAGAGCATCCTGATTAAACGGGGACACCCCAGCAGTGCCATCTCCAAGCACCTAGGCTAAATCCTACCTGCACCTGAAACAAGCCTCTTTTTCCATGCATTGCTTTCCTTCCCAAGCTTTTCCTTCCCCTTCCCTGCCACTCCACCTTCTGCAAAGCGCCTGGCTTCACTCACCAGGACTTCTAGTTGCTACAGCGCCAAAAGTCTGTGAACAGAGAGCAAAAACCCTGCCTCAAAAGCCCAGTGCTGCCATACATTGGGCAGTAGCACGGCAAATATACCCACGTTTCTTAAGCAACATGCTTACAAGCACCTCACTAACACCCTTCTGCCTTTTTCTTATGTCCATTTGCCTTGGTTCTTTATCAAGGACTGGACTTTAAACGTCTGTGACAATGTCCCCAGGCCACAGCAACTAACATTTCCCCCAGCACTGCCAGAACAGGGAACCTTCTCAATAAAAGTTAGGATTAGGAAGACGGAGAGATGCAATCAAGTACTTACTTAGTAATTTAAAATGTAGATGTCTTGGTTTTGCCTTTACTGGGTTTTATTCTACGAGAAAAGTTTAGATCAGCTGTTGTCACCGAACACATCATGCCAACAGCTCTTTACTTTGAAAACCCAGACTGGGATGAGCTGTTCTTATCAGGTAAAAACACACTCTGATAGCAACTTTTGACTGTTCCGCTTATCTTAAAATCCTTACTGAGAAAGCATATCCTTCATGAAGCAAAATACTTCAGTCAGCAGGACCGGAGACCTCTTTTTACACCTCACCCCCGTGACCGAGCAGTCAGAGCTGCTGCTGGACAGCGTGGCCTACCGTCAGGGGCTTCAAAGGGAATTTGGACAATTTTTAGATGAAAATAGGGCAGTGTGTGTTTACTATTGCACTTCATGCTGGAAATATTCATGCAAATCATTTTGTCGGGTGATTTTCTCAGTCTGGTTATTCACGAATTGATTGTGCTAGCAAGTACGCTGCTGCGCCAGTACACTCCTGCACAGAGTCAGAGCATTTTTCAAACTGACCATGGGAAAAGCCTGTTCCTATTTTCCTTGCCATTTGAAAGGGACCATCCCAGCACAGCGCCGGGGAACACGATGCAACCTCCCCCCAAAAGGATGCAGAATAAATTAGAGACGAGCATAATTATACAAACATTCGCAGGAATACACAACAGCAAACAGCAGTAAGTAATCCCATAAAATCCTCTGAGAGAATGGGAAGATTTTTCACTCTCTGAAATGTGATAATGAAAAAACAATTCCCAGATGCTCCGCCAGATGAAATCACCTTGTTTGAAAGTTTATAATTATATACGTTAAATGCACCGGTCCACTTTCAAGATTAGTGATAATGATCTTATATTTTTAATAAAGCCCCTTCGTCCCTGGAGATCCAACGAGCGCTTACGCAGGCACTCCAGGCTTGCTGCGGCTACCTCTGGCTGGAGCCACGGCAGCTGTTTCCTACGGCTGCATGTGCTGAGAGCACCACACCGTAGGACGGAGTAAACGGAGAATGCTCATCCAGAGAAAGGGGGGGTTACAGAAGAAGCTCCCTCAGCCCTTCGCTTTTCCACACAAGAGCTCAAGGGCAGAAAAAGATGGGATGGCCGTGCACCTCCAGGAGGAGGGAGCCGCACGGGGACCTAGGGTACTTCATACCCACGTGCTGTGGCTGTGGTGACCACCCAACGGAGTCCCCCCACCCCTTCTGGCTACAGGGACGGTCTTCACTTCCACAGGCAGCTGCGATCACCGGCCTAAACGTCTTCAAGATGGTTGTATCAATACTCGATCAACGCGCAGTAACCAGGGAAAAGATCAAAGGGCCCTGTCCACGGGGTGTCATCGGTTAAATAAAAGCATTTTTGTTATCCCATGGCGACCTGAGAGGCATGAAGACCTGGCAGCGGGGGCTCTACAACAGGGCCCTGCGGCCCACACGCTGCCCACGAGCCACATGCTGCGCACCTGCCCCAAGCGCCATCAGCACCAGCGCTCTCCCAGCGCCCACCAGTGCTCTCCCAGCGCCCACCAGTGCTCTCCCAGCGCCCACCAGCGCTCTCCCAGCGCCCACCGGTGCTCTCCCAGCGCCCACTGCTTGGTCAGACACCGCCAGGGCCCGTGTCCCTGGTGGCCTGTGCAGCCCCCTAGGTACAGGCCCATTTCCTCGTCCTTTGGGCACAGCTCACCAAAAGCAGAGTTACGTTTATGGCAACAGTGCTAAATGCAAGCCACACCACTTTGTTATGAAGAGAAAAGCTCCAGTCCCTCGAGAAACACTCTTCGAACTGCCCTTGAACTAATTTACAAACAAGACCTTCATTTCCTGCTTTCAAGTGCAGCCCTTGAGCCTTTCTCGCAGGTAACCAGAGACGCTAGGAGAGAAGGTATTTAACCTCCTGGATATGAGGACGGAGTTCCCGAGGCTTTTAAATCATAAAGAGTCAGCAGAATATAATGATACAGAGAAAGGCTCACAAGTCATTACTGGAGATACGGCATGAAATGAGTACAAGCGAAAGAGGAAACCTTCCTATGGTTTTAATGGGTTTGGAATTAAGCTCTTCAAAATGGAGAGCAGAGCTTAAGAGACACAGCCTAGCAGGGCTGGATTCACCACCACAGATGTTACCATCAGTCATGAAAAAACCTCTGCAGCAAACGTCTCATTGCTGTGACTGATGTACAAAAGTGGGAGGAGGTAGTGCGATTTTTTACTACTGCATCCTTTACTTTATTCCTCCCTATAAAGACAAGCTCGAGCCACAGAAATTGTTGAGGGGCTTTGACCATCCTTAAGCATCAGCGAGTCTTCATACACTTCCCAAAGTATCCCAACCATTCCCAGAAAACTACGGATTAACTTGCTGCTAACACTGTGGTCTCAAGGCTCCGCATGGCATACAGCCACTCGTTCCTCATCACACAGTTTGAGGCCAAACTAATCAATAACGGGTTGTTAATGCCAATGAATTCAAACCAGCAGTTTGTTTTCAAAATGAAAAGTTACTGAAACAGAACTAAATATTGCCTGAATCAAATTAGCTGCAGAAGCAATAAATAATTAAAGCAATAAAGTAGTTCATAAATAGAGAACAATTTAATTAATTTTACCACCAGGTATAGAAATATCGATACTGCCATGAGAGAAGGGGCGTACGGGCAGGCAGAGAGGTAAGGTGCTCTTGCCTCTGCAGCCACATACAACCAGCACAATAGCAAAATGATTGTGTGTATATAAAAATCAAATCCTAGCAGTAATAGAGTACTTTGAAAGAATAAGTAGCTGTTGAGAGCCAGGTAACTGGCTCAAGCAGAGAGACACTGTGTACGTGAAATACATTTTGCAAAGCTGAGGGAGAGATAGGAAGGACAGAGCAGGATGAGTTATTTGAGGCAAAATCTTCGCAAGCTCTAGATAAGGAGCTGTACTCGTGATCTACTCGTGCCCATGCCTCTCCATGCCCTTTCCAGTGTTCACCGTGACCGTGGACAAATCTGTAAAGGCTTCAGTCTTCTCCCAGCTCCTGCAGGTGGGCAGCCAGCAGCTCACATACACACATTCTTCCTTCCTGACTTGGTATTACAGCTACACACATCTCTTCTCTCAGCCTAAACCAAAACCTTTAGTGATGAGAAAGATCAGT
The DNA here is from genome assembly GCF_009769625.2 of Cygnus olor. NCBI lineage: Eukaryota > Metazoa > Chordata > Aves > Anseriformes > Anatidae > Cygnus > Cygnus olor. The sequence continues at coordinate 2,548,364 of NC_049182.1, forward strand.
TGAAATGAAACACAAAACTGAAGAGATTTTGCAGATATCAGCTGCAGAGTATTGCCTCAGCGCTATGGTATTCACGAATCTCCCTATCTTTAAAAAAAAGTCGCTACAGAATATCAGGGTAACGGTTACTTTGGGCTGTTGAAATGTTTTTTACTGGTTTTTAGGGAAGATAAGTGCAGACCTTGCAATCTCATCTCCCGCTCAGCGTACAGCACAGCCTTCCCCAGAGAGAGCTGAAAGAAGCCATTTCGCAGAGCGGTGCATCACGGCGAGGCACAGAGCAGAGTCTTCTGAGGCTGGTCCACAGCACAGAACCATCCATCAGAAATAATTCCGCACAGCTAAACGGAAAAGTCGGACTGATTCTGACAGCCGAGTTCTCCTCTGAAGACAGTCCACCTCCAGCACGTTTGGTGCTATGCATTACACGCGGGGGATGCCGCTGGGAGGGTGCAAGGTGATACATAACAATAGGATATAGGTGCTGGCCCCAGAGACACGGGCTGAGATGCTGAATTTCATCACTTTTTCCTTTAAAATTGCCCTTGACCCAGCAGAGGCTCTGTAGCACCATCACCATGAAGGCTGCCTCTCGAACTTGGCTCAAGCAGTAACACAAGCCAGGCACTTCATAATTATTCATGGCACACCACCACGTCCCGCTGTATGTTCTGCATGATCTCTCCAGCCGTCAGCAGAACGGGAGACCAAGCAGCTAAAGGCCGAATTTGCAAACCCAGCCAGGCACACAACTCTCACCGGTGCCACGGCAGCCAGCACTACGGGCTGGGGAGCACAGGCGGCTCCGCCAGCGGGTCTGGCCCATGGCGATGCTGCGGGTGATGGAAAGGGGGCCACGCTTCCCAGGGGACTTTGGGTCAGGACAGGTTCCCCGTGCTGAAGTGAGAGCGGCAGCACCCCGAGGACAGGAGCACGCTGCTGTCCTTCAGCGTTAAATGGACACCAGCACCCGCTGCGACGTGCTGATGCTAAAATGCCCCGGCCCTTCCTTTACATTCGCTCTGATGAGCGCACCTGAGGATGTCAAGCTTTACTCTAACAATATTCAGAGTTCTTCAACAGGAAAACCACCTGCTCCAAAAGCACACGGAGGAGGAACAGTGGCAAGCACCAATAAGCACCAGTAAATAACTTTTCCAGAAAGCAAATCCAGCTCTTAGGTTCCGGCGTCCTACAGCCACAGCCTCACCTCCATGAATGACTAATTCAAGCAAGATTTAGATCAGTACGACAGATTAGACCCAGGGCTTTTTCTTCCAAAGCATTTGGGTCTTTTCTTCTTTTTATTTTATTTTTTTGAAACAACCCTCTCTCTCACGCTAATTGCCACAGGACAGGACTTACATCTTCCTGACCCTCCTGTGCCTCCTGCCAGCTTTTCCTTCCCAGCATCAAGCAGGCTCTCTGGCAGCCTTCTCATTCTGCTGCTTCTCCTCTTTCAAAAGGGCTCCAGTTCAGCTTGCCCTTAGCCAATAAATTTTTTTTTCCAGACAAGAAAGCCTGAAAGCTCTTTCTAAAAAGACTGGCAGAGTCGCTTTCTCTGCCCGCCTGCACGTGATGCAATATTGCAGCGTCAGCCCGGCAGGACCGGCGCTTTTGAAGGGCTGGGATCTGCAGGAAGCAAAGCACAGCCAAGGGCGGCCTGACCAGCAGCCTGGGTCAGACCCAACCTCCTCCAGCATCGCTGACGTGTACCAGGACAGACAACACAAGGCCAGAAATAAACAGCTTCGTTTTTAATTTTCATTAGGTTCCCAAAAACCTAATGTCTCCATATGATTAACATTGAATATCGGTCAATATCGGGAGTGCTTCAGTCTGTCAAAGGAGGAACCACATGAGGAAGAGGAGCTCTGCCGGGTGAGGGACAGAGGAGCACGGCAGACAGCTGCCCTTGCCCAGTGCCCTGAGCCCAGGTCCCCAACCTGTGACTATTTTTAGCAGCTCGCGGTGATCTGTCACTGACTCAGTGTCATCTCCTGAACTTAGTCTGAAAGCTGCCGCCTGCCAGCGCAGAGTATATTGCTGGCACACATGCACACAGTTTCTCTAACAGCTTTATTTTAAAGATACCAAAATACTTTCCCCACCCCACGCAATGTTTCTAAGTTTACTGAGTGTTATCGCCACTTCGCACATGAGAAAGGTTACTTGCCGTGATAAAGATAATACAGTGGCTTTTAGGATAAAAAGGCCATATTCAAAATAAACTCAACACGAAACTCTGAAATTCATCCAAGAACATATACACAGTCAACATAAAGATACAAGAAATTCCTGTTCATTCCTGTTATTTTCAGAATTGTGTAAATAGGAGATGAATTATTTTTGAATCCCAGAGATTCACCTAGAGGTATAAGGCTCTGAACAGTCAAGATGCATTTCAGGGTCTCCGACCTGAAGACTAAGGATAGGGCTTAGTTATTGGTTACAGCCCGACCTGCTGATGTAACTTACTGATTAAATAAATAACGCAAATCCAGTAAATCCACATCCTGCTAATATAGGACAAAGAGTCAGAGTTATGTGTAATGGAGGCACCACCATCTCCAAAGCAGTGCCTGGATTTCCACTTACAACTTGTGTTACATCAATGGATATTACTTTCCCTTTAAACTTGCCTCCCTGAAATCATGACAAAGGCACAAAATAGCAACCAAATGAGGTTTGCACACAGAGAAAGTAAAGCGTACCAAATCACTCAGGCTAATATAGCTCCAGGAATCAATAGGAGTATTTTTAGCCACCCTCATAAATCTCTGCTTTGCTTCTGCTCCTGGAAGCACCAGAACAGATGAAGTCTCTCAGGCACCGACAGAGTCGGCGCTTTGGTTTGCTTCTGCAAAAGCCTTAGAAAGAGCCACCATGATGCTGACAGACACAGCGTGCCAGGGACAGGGGCACGGCTCACATCCTTCAGAGCACCAACTATTTTTCTGGGCTCTTAATCTTAAAAACAAAATACAAACACCGGGGAAAAAAAAATCACAGAAGTGCCAATTACAGGGAAAACAAAAAGCTACACTGCAGTTTTGGAGGGTAATCTGCTACTTATGTGTCTTGCCTTTTTTCTTCTCTAATATACGCACGCTGTTTTAATTACTTGGAGCTCATCAGAGCCATTCGGGCTGGATTGGGAAGGCTGACTGAGTGCCCCAGCAGGCAGCTGAACCCTAACCGGGACCTGAAGGATTCCCCACTGCTCTGCAGGGACAGGCACGACGGGCTTACACGGGACTGACATTTGTGCCAGCATTATGAAGTTAAATATTATGATAATTAGCTTTCAGTAGATTTTATCTTGAAAATTGTCTCAGCTTTGGTGATGCTAGCATTGCAGTGAGTCGTGTTTTTACATGCTTTTTCCTATCGGTGGATGCAGAAGAAAATCTTAAGGGAGAAAAATACCTAAGAACATGACTGAAGAAGTGATTATTACTTTTTAACTTCTTCTACCAGAATTAATTCTGATTAAATCCTGAGTGAGGGCCCGGGAGGAGGTGCGAGCAGAGAATTGTGGCTACCACCCCGGTGCCAGCTGGCAGCGCTGCCCAGCCTGGCCGCGCGCCCTGCGCCTGCGGGCACGGAGCTGCATCCACAAACGTGGCATCACCCGCGGCCAAATGCATCGCCGTCTGAAGATCTGCTCCCTGAATTTTCATTTTAACAGCCTCTCAGATAAGAGCCAGCTCCAGGCGGAATATTACCCCAGCCTGCTGACGCAGACCCCGTGCTACACCCCGGTCACCCAGCTGCAGCCCCCCGCCAGCATCCATGCACAGGGCGGCCCCGCTTTGAGCAGAAGCACTTTGTGCTCCTCACCCACAGACGGGACCCCAGCCCCAAGCCCTAGAAGACAGCAGGATCTTGCCACTCAACCCTAGAGGACAGCCACCGGTCCCCACACCACCAGCAAAAAGAAAATCCAAAATATCACACCGAAATTCTACAGCGTAAGGTAAATGAAGCACCGAGTAGGAATCTGCTGCGGTCTCAGTTCCGGTGACGTCCCACCATCACAGTGCTCCCCCGAAGCCTTGGCTGCCAGATCTGAGTATTTTCGGAAGTCCTACAGTTAAACACTCCTCACCAAAACTGTCTTTTTTTTTTTTTCACCCAAAAAGGAAAGATTAAAAATAACAGACAAGGGAGATAAGGAAGGGAGACTTGGAAGTCATTTTTATCATAATAGCTGGCAAACACACATAATTAGATTTTGATAGCGAGGAAAGAAAGCAGACTGTGTTTACAGCAACTTCTGTTCAAGAATAAAGAGCTGGAATCCGCTATCTGACGATTGCCGTTAACGTTCTAGACCTGACAAACTGCTCCCGTGCTCAACCATTTCCCCGGTTTCCTCCTATCTCAGTTGGCCTAACAGAAGTTATTACTTCTCCCTGCAAGCCTTGGCTTTCGTATCCTAGTATCCGATAAATAATGGGCAGAGAGAACACAGATTTCTATCTTAATTTTAAAAGGAAAATTTGTGCGTCCTCCCCAAGGACTAACTGAATCCTATTAAAAGAAACTCAACCTTTTGCTTTTAGAGAGCTTTCCCAGTCGCTCCTCGGCACGTTCATGGAAACCTCAGATCCTTCTGCCACATAGGATGCCTTAAGGGAAAATGATGGTGTCAGTGGTGGCACCAGAAATCTTTCCAGTAACTAAAAAGAAATAGTAGCATAGGTGATAAGTAATTAAAAAAATACCAGCATAGGTAATATTTATGGAAAATAACTAATTTATCTTTACAGCAGCATTTGTAGCAACAGCTGATGAGGAATTTGCTTTGCTACAGGTATAAACAATGTCAAGCTTCATCTTCGTACATAAAAAATACAGAATCCAAACTCATCCTTTCTCATTGGAAATTAATTAAAAAGTTGGACTTTGTTGTATTTGTCAGCACGGGTCCCAGCTTTAAAAGCTATTAGTTCTACTCATTTCATCTTATTCTTGCTTATAAGGAATTTAGCTACAGCTAGCGGATGGCTTTACAAATTACACATTGCTGATGAGATTTTGCAAGGGTGAGATAATTTTTTTTTCCCTCTCTTTTTCTTTCCCCCATAGCTGCAAACACAACAGAGCAGTTCTGACAGCTACCTTCAAATCCACAGATACCTGGCGCCCTTGGAGCCACCAGGAGCATGGTCTCTGTGTCTCACCCCGGAGGCAGCTGGCCACCAAGGGGTCACCTGGCTTCAGGACAGCCAGAGGGCCCCGTGGCCAGAGGGCCCCGTGGCCAGAGGGACCCATCGCTTCACCGCGGGAGCCCTGCCCGACTCAGGGGTCTGCAGAGAAAAGCTCTCCTTCCAAAGCTGCGGAGGAAATGCCAGCAAAGGAGCGCTTGCTTGTGGGAAGAAAAAAGATTTAATGTCTAGATTAAGTGCAGCATGCCTTGTTCCCGCTGACAGAATGGCTGGACGTTAGTGGCTGTCCCTCTCAAGCTGCCTCTCCCCAGAGAGCCGCTGCCGTCGGCGGCAGCGATGGGGACACACGAGCACGGCCCCGCTCCCCTCCGCTCTCTCCTGTTCTGAGTCAGCTTCCCGAAAGCAACAACGCCGCTGCTTTGACAGAAGTCCTGCTGTCCCACGGGAATACGCTGAAAGAATGAACGATAGGCTTGGTTTAAGGAAGGTCTAAAATTTATTGCTGCAAAACCACGCAAGTGAAATGGGAACTTTGAAAAGGGGAGGGCACTGCCTGAGTGCTGAGACAGTATTAGGTTGTCCGTGCAAAGGAAAATTAGTCGGGTACTTTTATTGCTTTTCAACGGGTTCCTGCTGTTAAATGAATACAACAAAGTGTTGTTTGCTATGTCATTCATTCTGCTAATTGCCATACCTGCAGCTGAAAACAATGCTTCAGGTCTTCCAAATAAACAGAACCAAAACCGTGGCAAAGTCGCTGCTCAAGCACACACACTGAGCAGGGGCAGCAAGCACAGCTGGTCTCACGAGACCAGACTCTCAGCCTCCGGTGAGCAAAATCATCTTGTGAAATAATCACATAGCTCCTACCTGCTGGAAAGGGAGTGGGGTGAGAGAAGAGACAGAGGGCTGTGATGATTACTTCTGTTTTAAAATACTGGAGGTGCTCAGGTAAAGAGGCCTGGAAGACGATGGGCTCATCTAACCAGATGCAACGCAGCTGTGATAAACAGGCCCTGACGAACAAACACACTTCCTTTGAAGGCCGAATCACAATCCTGATACACAGATCAGCAAGGATTTGTTCTGATGATGCTATTTATGTTGTGCGAACATTAAAAGGTGGCAAAGAGTCATTTTTGGCATTGCCTCACATTCAAACAGAAATCTTTTTGAAGTTCGCTCAAAGCCTGGTTACTTCCCCAGCATTTCCACACTTTCCAGAGATGCATTAGGATGTCCCAGTGGCAATTACAAACTCCTGGACTTAATGAAATGATCCCTTAGCAATGCCTCTAACCCAGCTCACCTGTTTGAATACATTTCGAGATGTCATCCAAATGCAAACCCCCGAGCTTTGTGGGAGGCATTTATTTTATTTCCAAAAGGAAAAGAGAGGACTTTCTGCTGTCTCTGCCCCTTTACTGCTACCTTCACGTGAGATTTTCCTCTAATTAAGACGCTGCTTAGTATTGAGAGCACTCAGGGCTTCGGGGATAATTTACCGTACCTGTATGTGCTTTGACTTACGCCCCACGCTGGGACTCACAGCAAGGAGCTGCTCCTCGCTGGTTTCAGACTGACAGACCACAGTAAGCCGCCACAGCTCTACACCCATTCAACTTTTTGCAGCCCAGGATGGCCAGCTTACCCTGCCACAGCGGCAGAAACAGCGTTGTTTTTATAACAACGGCATAAGCCTTCTCCCAGCCTTTTCCGTGATTCTGGACGCTGTGCACTACTGAAGCTCCCAGCCTCAGGAACCCAGCACACTTCCACAGCCACCCTGAGCAGCATTCGGTGGAGCAGAGAGACAGTGAGCTCTCCCACTGGACAGACCCACCCGTGGGCTCATCCAGAATTTAGCCCAATTATCAGCTGCTGCTGCTGAGGTTCACTGTTTGAAGCATTATCGCTTATATATCCTACAGCATTAGGATAATACATTTCATTCATGAGGGTTTTCTATGTGCCATACAGTAATTTTATTGCTGAACGCTTCCCCCGCTGTAGAGACACTGACCAAATCCTGACTCCTGCACGCTGGATACGTCCCATCGGCATCCTCCCCGGCCCAGGGTGCAGAAACACCCACCTCACGCCCAGCAGCACCTCTCTTCTCCTTGCAGCAAGCCTCTGTGTTCACAAACTGCTGTTTCTCCGTACAAACGTCTCTGGCAACGGATCATCCCTCATTGACGCGGGTGCCAACAGAGTCAGACGTGCTGATAACAGCTGAGAGGCTGCACAGGGCTGCTTCCAATTTCTGGCCTCGCTGACTCTATTCCCAGGGAGTAAAGTTTGCCACAATGTTGATTCTGCTAAATGTGCTTGATGAACTTACGTACTTAATGGGCAATAAGGAAGAGCTAAAACTAATTAGGACTTCTATATAATTTAAGAAAAACTAACAATTTTAGGAAAATAAATAGGGGGAAAGAAGAATGAATACTAAAGAAAAAAAAAGAAAACTTAGAAAGCATAGTAAAAAAATCTAACAAGTAATTCTGAGAAAAAAATTGTTGTTTAAAACATTCGAATATGAAAAGCAAAGAAAAAACGTTATAGGCAGTTCACATCAAAGAATTTCAATGGCAGAAGCAAAACAAATAGATGAAGGGTCATTGCATACTATTGTCACCTGCTTTGTAGTTGCAATGGGAAGCTAAATTGAAATCTTGTAAGAAGTGACATTTTTAAAGACTTCCAATACTGCAGATGGAAAGCATGACACTTTTTTCCCTTGTACTTTTTATTTTCCAAGCAAGAGCATAACTTTATGCTATTATATAAAGGTGGATATAATCTATGGCCTTTCCACCAACTATTTCACACAACAAACCACACGAACGGACGCTTACTGACAACCCAGCAGAGCTGGGCCAACGTGCTGAACAAACTTAAAAGCCAGGCTCCAACTTACCCTTTTGAAGGAAGAGGCTTTGAAATTCATAGGCCCTATAGGTCCAGAATCACTTTTCACACATATTAATTTCATTCTGGTAAAATATGGAACTTGACGAATTCCATAGTAAGTGCCCGATAGTTTTATATTCGATTAGGAAGTGCAGCTGGGCAGGGATTCAGCCCTACCGAATGGCACATCTTTGGGGCCACTTTAGCACGCAGAAGGTGGCAGTTCAGCAGAAGGAAGGCACATTTTAACCTCACAAAACTGAAAGATTGGGAGTGACAATAAGACATACCACTTGGAAAGGGGGAGGAGAAGAGGACAGGATACAAGGACCACACTCATGCTACTTTCTAAATGCACTTGATGCCTCTCCCTTCTACCCCATCCCACAAGGAAAGCAACTAGCAATGGTTATGCTGCCTTACAGCTATATGCAAAACAATGAACTGCTCTAATATTCTCCTAAAGATCTCATCAAACAATAAACAAGCAGCATTGCATGGATAAATAACTACTGCCTTGTGACAAACAAGGAAATATTTATGGAAGGCTATTAAACTTGGATTACTTATCTCAGACTGAAGCAGTTTCAGAATCGCCAATCAGCTCTGCTGACTAATTACATATTTACAAATGCTTTAACTGTTTTGTTTACCCAACGGATCAAAATGGCTTATTCATTCTATTCTGGTTCTATTTTGGTCTACCAAGTACAGTAAATGTGCTGTTAGGTGCATAATAAAACCCCTTCAGAAAAGTAATTGCATTACCTTACACACACTAGATTTTTCTTTCCCAAACACCGAGAACAACTGGACCATTTTACAGACTCATAACTTCCTATTAAAAATATACTGACACTAATCACTGAGCTGAAATCTCGCTTAGAAACGTAATGTCTGAAAGGAACATCTACCACTTGTAGCAGAACCCTCTCAAAAACCACTTATTTAAGCACTGCATTTGCTACAGCAGCACCCAGGGTCGAGGCTATGGCACCAACCGCCCTGGCACAAGTCACTCTCCACACTCCCACCCGTGTGGGCTTTGGTGACGATTTGATGTGGTGGAAGAAGACGACGGACCCACAGGTATGTACTGCAAAACCCACCAGTGCTTTCCTCTGCCACTGCTCTGACAAAGTTAGGCAGCCCCAGGAGAAAATACGAGGGCAGTATTAGCACCTTCCCTGCTGAAAACCCCACTGCTTCAGCTCCCATCACCCAGGCCGATGCTCAACATCCGTCACAGGTGAAGGCCACAGGCACCTGGCTACAAGTGCCTGAACTAAGAGAGCATGAAGAGGGCAATTTCTGTCTTAGTTTATCTCACACTTGGGCAGTATGTTAAAGCTCTAAAAGTATTAACTTAATTGTTCTGCCTTATGGTAAAAGCTCAGTTCGGGAAGAAATGGCATATTGAAACCTAGTAAGTCTGTAATTGAAAACATACCATGTCCTTACACATTAAGCAGCCCAGCAGCGCATTTAAAATCGTGACTCAAAAACCTGATTAAGCTCAAGCGATGCTGGATTTTGGGCTTTCTAGCTGGAAGTCCGTAGTTGCTTATTTTGATAATTTCTGAGACATGCCGGAGAAACTGACTTGTTGAAGAGTATTTACATACTACACTCTGCTGCCTTTATCAGAAACATCTACTGTCAGTTTTTATTTAACCCTTAGAATAGAGTTTTTTTTTTACTGCTGCTCTGGAATATCAAGGTTTCCAACAGATTTGCACCTTTCAATGTTATGTGCAAGCAGCGTACGCCCTCTCATTATGGGAGAGACTTCCATACCCTGCAATACCCTGTGTATTAACAGTATTTGACTTTCAATAATTTACCAGCAGTTCTGGGCAGCTGCGGGGGGTCTCAGCTGTCTGGGGGTCAGCCAACATGACTCCCATCCACCACAAGGGCAGGAAGGAGGATCCAGGGAATTACAGGCCTCAGTACCCGAGGAGGTTGTGGAGCAGATCATTTTGAGTGTCAGCACACAGAGGACAAGTGGGTGATCAGATGCAGCCAGCATCGGTCCATGAAGGGCAGGCCCCGCCTGACTAATGTGATCACCTTCTATGACAATATGGCCTACTTAGTACGTGAGGGAGATGCTGTGGATGTCGGTGACCTGGATTTTAGTAAGGAATTTGGTGTTATTTCTACACTATTCTCCTGGAGAAACTGTCTGCTTGTGCCTTAGCCAGGTGCCCAGGTCACGGGGTGAAGAACTGGCTGGCAGGGCCCAAATAATCCCAATGACCGGGCCTGGGGCCAGCCGGCAGCCGGCCTCCAGCAGCACTCCTCGGGGCTCAGGACTGGGCCAGTTTTGTTTCACATTTCTGTCAGTGAGCTGGATGAGGGGATCAAGTGCACCCGCACAAAGTTTTTGGATGATACCAAGCTAGGCAGGACTGCTGAGCCTTGTTAGGGCAGCACGGTGCCGCAGAGGGACCCGGATAGGCAAAAATCAATGGTCTGAGTTCAAACGCATGACACTGAACAAGGCTAAGCACAGGGTATCTGAGACACGTGGACGCAGCCCTACAGGGCATGGTTTAATGACAGAACTCAGGAGGTCATTTTGATGGTTACACTTGATCTTTAAGGTCATTCACAACCTGTATGATTCCACATTTTCAGCATAATTATGTGAAACATTTCTCTATTTCTCACATGAATAGCAACAACCACCCAGAACAACAGCCAACATACATGGAAAATCTCACTTTGAATTTCAACCTGGCTGCTGCTAGAGATGTTTAAGTCAACACAGATTGTTTATCTGAAAATCTATCCCTCTCTTAAGGTCAAGTTGTCTTAAAAGATCAGTGCAAGCCTGCCATGCTCTGTGGGTCAGGCTGAGAAGAAAAGTGCTTCCAGAGGGGGGAAGATGCAGCCAAGACAAGGTGTGTAATTCATAGTGGTATCTTCTAAAGGAGCGATTAGTGTAACTGGACGAAACAGAGAGGCAAGCAGAGTTGGAGTCAAGGGATGCTAGGGAAGTGAAAAATGTTTAGTTAGTTAACTCTTGGGGAAAGGCAGGCAATTTAGAGGCTATGGAGCACAGAGATTATCAGGTGAGAAAAAAAGAGGGAGAGACAGACCCATGAAATAAAACTAATCTATTAAGTCTTCATCCAAATTGAGGGTTGAAGGTGACCAGGAGGCCAATCCATCTCAGGCAGGAAGGAGCAAGCAACACCACCAGCACAGCCCCATAACCCGTCCAGACAGCTCCTCTTCTGGGGAGCACAAAGGGTGCCCCTACACGCCGTGCTGGGGGCAGTGGGCAGACTCTGCAGAAGTGCCCCAAAAGGAGTGGCACTTGGCATTTTCCATGGGGAAAAAAGAAAAAAAAAAAAAAGACCATCCTCCTTTTAGCTCCAGGAAACATGCTCATTTTTCTTGTGAGGTTTCCAAATAGCATCCAACCTGGAAAGCAAACGCCTCCTGCTCATCAATTCACGTTGTGTTTCCTGCTGCTTCCTGAGCACGGAGGTATCTTTTTTGCATGCTTTTGACTTAAAATTCTTATGTAGCCTGAAGCTAGAAGTTTGTTCAAGTAAATTCTGCCTTGATGTTAACTGTTCCGAGAAGCTTGGTTGATCTGCATCTTTTCCTCCTCCTTTTTCTAGGAAATTTCCTCTGCATGCCCAGAGATCAAACTCGACTGATACCCCAGCTGTTCCCCACATTGCCACATCAGGAACTAGGATGTCTTCAATGGTGTGACAGGGCTGAGCAGGGCTGCAATGGGCAGCAAGGTGTGGCTACCAGGCCTGGCAGCACAGTAGCCACTAGCACAACAAGCTCATCCTGCTGCCAAACCAGCACTGTTCGTTCTACGTTCAGATGGAAAAAATAGATGCCTTCAGGCACATCCAGCCTCAAAACTCTACATGGGGAATATTTATGAAGAATAGTAGTATGGAATACATATATGTATGATTTTTGCATCTCCCTCTAAATCCTCACAAATTAGTTTTCTGGCTTACCTCCATTTTCTGCTTCTCCCCATCCAAGGAGCTGAAGCCTGGCCACTACCTAAGCTTGCCCACAAGCTCCTTCTCCTGTCTTGCTGCTGGTAACAGCTGCCTGGTTTCCTGCTGTTCAAGTTTTTGCTGCATCTCCTCTGGGTCCATCAATCTGCAGCTCTAGCAAAGCCAAATACTGTATTTACTTACCCAACATTCATGCCCACTCTGCTATGAACAGAATTTATTCCTTTTGCCCCAAAGTACTTAAAAATAGAAACTGATGTATTAATTTACAACAGCTTTAAGCCTGCAAAGCTCTTCTGCTTCCAGCAGTAAGACAGCTGGGCGTGCAGTGGGTTTCCTACATCTACTGGCAAAGTTAGGCTAAACCATAGCTGCAATCCCATTTTCAGAAGTAATCCACGTGAATGAAAAAACAGCACTTTGGAAGCAAAACATGACCAGCAGGATCAGCACTGTTTAGTTGAGAAAACTCGAGCTCCCTGGCTGAACTGCAATTGCCCACTCGTTGTGCTAGCGGCCACGCATCCTTGTCCAGAGCCCCATGTGTGTGCACAGTACCAACTGCATGGTGAGACTGCCTAGGAGCATCTCTATTACTGTTTAATTTACTGTGCCTAACATCAACAAATGAGTTGATTATCGTGGGTTCTTCCCTATCTGCACGGTTTCACTCCCTCTGTTAATTTTTGTCACCTAGAACAACAAAATATATCAAATTATAATTAAACACCATTGCTGATAGATAGGTGGGAGTGAACAACTTTGCCCACCCTCCGCCCCTAATTTGGATTAGCCTGCCTCTACGATAAAATCCAAGCTGAAAAATATTTTGAGCAGTTCCTTGGAAAGATTTTTACCCTCACTTCTACCTATTCCCCTGCCGACGTTGCAAAAGTAGGTATCATGTACATGAAGAACGATGAGGTGGGATTCAATGTTACAAAATGTACAAAAATGCTGAGAGACTGCAGTTTAAGCTTAGAAAAACAGGAGCTTAACATTAATATGCTGACCTAAATTTCCCTATCCAGTCAGATTTCCATTCATTGAAAACATTCTCTCGATTTTTCAGGGCATATAAAAATTTCTATGAAAATTAAAAGAACAGATGGATAAAGACATGAATCTTTGCTTAAAGCAAAGAGTAATTTTAAAAATCAGTACAATAAACCAGGAAATTATTCCTACTTGTGATCCTACAAAACAGGTATTTTTAACATAGCCTTTCCTCTGAACATCTGAAGCACGTCCCAAAGATAAAGCTGGCCTGTTTCTGAACATGCCAATTTTATATGCATATAGCATACACATACAAACGTGCATATTTGTGTAGTGTCATGTAATCTGGATGTCATTTGGATAGCACAACAGCCACAACCATAGGAGCACAGCCGTTTCTAAAGAGCAGTGCAGTACAGTCAGTTACTGATTTGCAGAGGGGGGTGGGGGGATTTTAAGGTACAAAAACAAGTTTATTGGACTCTAACAATAGGAAAAGAACAGGGGCATAGAAAATTCATAGGTGATTTACTACAAAAGTAATTACAGCTGATCACTTCATTGTGTTCCTGAAGGGTCTGAGGAGAGAAACTTGCCATTCCTGCCAAGTTTTGAGCGCCTTTCATCTTCCATGGAGGGGAGGAAATTTGAAACGTGCAGAAGTAAAGGACAAAGTCAATAGAATTTCTAAAGGGCATCACTGTTTTATAACCATGAGTTGGTTTTTCATCTAGGGCATAAGAAACAACATCAAGTGGCAAGCAATGAAATATTTCTTAAGCTGTTGGCTGGATCTTCCACCACTGCTAATTGATGCAGCTCCAGAGCTTTCATAAAAACCACAGCAACTTGGGTGTGCTCGTTCTCTTGCTCTTCACTGTGATTAGTAAACTCACTACAATGATGAGGATCATGTGTCATTAATAAACACAAAAATACAAATAGGACTTCCACAATACAGAGCTTGTGAACACTTCAAAGAAAAGGCTTTATCACTTTAACGCTAAACAGAGTTTGTATTTTTATGGTAGTTTGATGTCATCTATCTGAATAAATTCGGAGTTGCAACTCATTTAAGATTATATGGACAAACAGAGTGGAAGCAATCTGCCTGAACATTTCTTGGCTGAATGGTTTAAAAAGCAACTTTTGACACTAATTTGTTGAATGGATGATTGTGAGCAACAAAAACAAATTAAAAGTTAAATGTTTCAGCTAGATCCTCAGCTAATAAAAAGCACTGGTGGTCCATTAAATGGTGTGGCTTTGCTCATTTGTGTCTGCTGAATATCTGCCTCTATACTTAATGTGACTATCCATACACTTAGCCATACAGTTATACTCTGCCTACATTTTATTCTTAGTACTGAGCATCTTTTATTCCTGCACTTCCAACAGCAGCAGGAGCATTTGTCAGCTCCAGAAGTTGCAGAATTAGTCCTTATGTACTTGAAAGAGTCGGGACAGCCACCAGAGACCCCTTCTGCTAGATGTGTAGAATTTGATAGATATGAACGTACACTGCTTTTACATACATAAATTCTGCGGTCCTTAATTTACAGGAACAGATGAACATCATATGTTCATCTATACTCATTACATAGTAACTCACCCCTCTTTGAAATAAAGTCCTGCCACTGTCAAGCCAAATGCTCACAGGCTTTCCCTTTGGAGCTTGGTCTAGCACTTCTGCATTGCTGTAAGCCTTTTAGCCTCCCTGTTTTCTGCTGCATGCTGTTCCCTTCCCTTTCCACTAAATACATGTTGTGTCCACCCAGTCAACACAAATTGCTGCATTTCCTGACTCCCTGTTCCTGTTTTGCTGAGTCCAACCTGTTCTCTTGCACCTCTGCACTGTCCTATCCTGGACAGCTGATGTAAAAACACAGGTTAACATTTTTATTTCATTTCCCCTTCCTGTGTGTTAAATGCAGGTTGCATATAGGAACCAGCAATAATGCTTACACCTGAAACCAGAGAGCTGAACACCCAGACACACCCAGCCAAGTCAAATCCCACTCATCTCCAATACAGGGAGCTCATCTGCTCAACATACACTCACCAGGGTGCCAGCAGATATTAAGGGAGACAAAAACAATCTAGAAAACAAACATTACACAAGCCAATACTGCACCCTCACTGCAAGAACTGCATGGGGTGTGGTGATATAAACATATGGAGTAAATAATGGAAAAGTATTTAGATAGAAATAGAATAAGAAAAAAATGGTTAGTTGGAAAAAAAGGTCTGCCTCCTCTAACTTACCCCCTGACTTGAGTTCAGAAGAGTAATAAAAAAATGGTGTTCAAATCCTGTGCTTATTTACCACATGCTGCTTTCTTGTTTTTCTTTTTAAACCCAGCATCACAAAATCTGGTGCCTCATAACATGTTCTGTTCTCCATTACATGAGTATAATACAGATGTAAACTGCAGTGGGTTATGTTTGAAAGCAAAATTTTGACTTAATGGGATTAAACTGAATATAGGAAAATATTGTTGCAGCTTCTAATCAACTACCAGAATGAGTTTTTTTGTTTTGTTTTCAGTTCACAGAGCATCTTTAGTCTAAAAGGATAATATTCAAACACCAGCTAGGCAGCCCAGGAACAAAACAGCTCTGCAGCCATTGCCACTTAAATTCAGAAAGAAATCAGTCTTCATACATCACAGCAGAAGATGGCTGCCAGCTGCAGTCAGGGAGGCATCTCCCCTCTGTACCACAGCAATTAAAAGATCATGTAATTACTGTTCATCTAGCGCCCACGGAAGTCAAAGGAAACCATTCATCGACTGTAATGGGCTTTGGAACAGCTTCAAAATTTCTCCAGCATTTGCAGTCCTGACGCTGGAAACCAAATGCATCCCAGTTTAACTAGGCTCATCCACAGCTAAGAGTGTTTTCACATCTTTCTTTCATCTAATATAAGCACAACCCTGTAAGCCCAGGCACAACTGACCATCAGTGTCAATTAAATGGACTATTTGTTGAAGGAAATAAGTACAGTGAGTCAGTGTTTACACATGGACCATTCAACAATCTAGGCTTTATTTCCTTTGAAAGAAACAAACTTCAATCTAACGAAATCAAACCTTTCGTCCAAAAGAGAAAAAAAATCTGGAGAGTGTAAGCCAGGATTGCCCCTCGCTTCAGCAAAAAGTTTTAATTACTCTTGCTCATCCATGACGACAGGATAAAAGAGAACAAAGCATGCTTGCTACATGTTCTCTTGTGTTAGTTTGTTAGATATTTTTAAGTTTCATTTTTTCAACTTTTTCCAAAGTCAAATCTTCCACCAGGAACAGGGAACAATATTCTTCCTCCTCTTCAAAAAAAACTCTCCACCCTTCAACCTCTTCCAGTCCTCTCTGGTTTCTTCAGGAAAAAAACATTATCCATAAAAAAGTTACCATTCTATAGAAAAAATAGAAAAAAATCAGATCATGCCATGTAACAATTTAAATCCTTTTGTGCGCATAAACATTTTTACTCACCTGGTATTTTGTTCTCGCCGTGATATCTGCTCTGCAAACGTTTTAATACTCATCAGGTTTGTGAAGGAGGGTTTTGTTGAATTATTTCATAGGAACTACTGAGGACAAGCTCCATAGAGGGAGATCCTTAGTCTTTGACAAACGTGCCCAGACAGCTTAGCGAATCCACAGGTTTTAGTGGCCAAAATGTATTTACCATGTTTTGTTAACATTTTCTTCTTGACTTCCAAGTAGTCTCCAGTCCTTCAAACATCTGATTTTTCCGACTGCATTGCAGGCTGTCGACCCAGTTTATCTATAAGCTAAGTCTTGACTTCTTGGCTACTGTCACCTTCTCTCCACTCCATCCCTGGAGCTAAGCCTCCTGACCGAAATTCATTATATTAAATGCATTTTTGCAAAAGGAGGTTGGTTTCACCCAAGTGTTTTCCGATTGGAAAATGTTACAGTAAATTCTCCAAATGGAAGTCAAGTCTTACCCATTCTGTGAAGAAAACGAGAAATCAACCTAATTGGGCCTGGAAATTCAGCATCAGAAATTCAGCCAGAGAGCTCAAAATCCAGTCACAGCTCTGACGTAACATTTTCAACGCACCTTCATAACCCATAGACTCAGTCTTACTTTCAAAAATTGCTATTTGAATTCTTAGAAATTCTGGTTACCTTCATTTGGAAGTAAGCTATGGAGATCCAAATCACATCTGAAGTTAAACTTGGAGTACTGTTACAAAGCTTTCTTCATTAAACCCATTTGCACCAGCACAAGACTGGACTCAATCTCTATGTCAGTAATGAATCGCACCACACACTGCACAGCTAGAACAATGTCTTGACACCTGTGAAGAAGAAATGCTTCTCTGCATCTCAGAGCCACTTTAACAACCCATGATTCCTCCTCAGTCTAAGACTGATGGAATTCTGATAAAATGGGATTTCTTCATTAGAAGAAATGGAAGTTGAGACAAACACGTGCATGCCGGAAATCTAAGCTAACCAGATTTTGCATTTGCAACAGCTATATATTTGAATTGTTCAAGTCCTCCTGCTGTCTCACCCTCACTGGGCTGAGGAGCTCCTGCCTGGAGACCTGTGTTCACAGCCAAAAAACAGAAAAACCAAGGGATTATTTGCCCAGAGGACAAGTGGACCTGACCTTTCTGTTTACACAATAAAACAATGGTTAATTAAAACCTCTTTACATTATACTGAGACAGATGAGGCAAACAACTGCATGATCTGGAAAACATCTGCTAAACAAAATCAAAATTAATGATAACCAGAATGAGCTCTTTGATGGCCAATACTCACCCAGCTGCCAGGAACCATCAGTGAGCTGCTCATAATAGCGATTAGTTACTAATGCAAAAGTTTGCAGGGGCAGGACCTGTGCTCAGAGCACCTGCACAACTTGTGTTCAACACTGCTATACCTTGGAGTGGATTTGCAGCACACTGATGCATGGGAAGACTTCAGCCTTTTTCTCCCCAAAATGCTCCAGGGTCAGAGTTTAGATCCCACCAGCACCCAAACTTTGACTTGCATGCCCAACGCTGTGATGCCATTCTGCTCTGAAAAAGCAACTTTTCATTGAAATAAATCTACAAGTTGCTACACAAAGACCTGTCAGGTGAGTGTTAGGAGGCAGTCTTTGAAACCTGGCAGCAGTATGCTTTTTCAAGTCTGTAAACTCATGTTTGTTTTAAGAAGGCACTGTAAGAATACTCAACACCAACAAGCACATTGAAAGAAAAATTTCTCCTACCTTTTCCTCTTGTGACTTCAAACCTTCTGGATTCCTATAACGAAAAACAGAATTTGTGTTTTTTTTTTTTGAAAAAAATACAAGAATTGTTCAAAGGCAGCATGAACAGAAACCCCTAAAAGCATTAGTCATTGTCACAGAGATGCATCTATGAAGCTCTGCACAATAACCGAGTAATTACAAGTATACATTTCAGTTTGTCCATAAATATTTAATGGATTAATATATCACCTGAAGTGATTCATCATTCCACAACAGGTTACATGGTAGAGCGTAATATCTTACTTTAAATGGATTTTTTTCTATTGTTAAATGGAAACAGCTATAAGGGGTTTTATTATTAATATAGCAAGGATTTGGGATTGAGGGAGAAGGAGCAGTTATGGGTCTTTTTAGCAGAGACTGTCGCAAATACCCGAATAATTTCAGAATAATCAGACTACTCATGCTCTAAGGGTTCATTTCAATATTTGCACAACCACATTATCTGCCCTGTTTCTCCCAAAGCATCCCTACCACCTCCAATCACAAAACTTTAAAAAACACATTGCTTAGAGTCTCAAAGGGTATTGCATTCCCAGACAACACTATCTACTTACACTAAGGGTGAGACTCCAAAGGAATAAATATTTAATTCCAAGCAGGAAAGTTATTTATGGATTAATTACAAACGCTTATAATTTCTACCATTCCAGTTATTTCTTGCAACCAGTATTGAAGATAGAGGAATCTCAGAGGACTCTAGAGGACCATCCCCGCATACCACTGGCCCTGAGTCACACTGACCTGGACACTGCCCACTCATGAAGGATTAACCCCACTGAGCACAAACCTGGAGCTGGAAGACCCCAAAGACATCCTGGCAGACACCGGCACAGTCTCTGCTGCCAAAGGAACTGGGGATGCCCATGAGATGGCAGAGAGAGTGCCAGCAGCTGCTTCCCACCCAGCTCCACGCTGGGCCCCAGGACCATCCTTGCTGCTTTTGATATACCTCAGAAACAGCTTGGCTCTTATTTGGTAATCTGCTCCCAGATTTTAAAAGCTACTTTTTCCCCCAATGGTCTCCCCTACAGCAGGGACACAGGAAAGAGGAGCAAGCTCTCCAGCTCCCTGCCAAACACTTGTTATGCAGATTTTTACTCCTGTGGATATGACTTGTTTAACTTCATTTCATTCCCTTAGTGCTCACTGTTCTCAGATGTTTATTTACCTGAGAATGAAATAAAAATAATTTTCCCTGCTTTTGATAGGAAAAAAATGGCCTTCCTAGACATCTGAGCTTTATCCCACCTGATGCTTATTATGGTTTTATTTGTGCTCTGTTTTCACTTAAACTAATTCCCTGCAGACCACACTTAGACAAAGGGAAGTAAAACAAAGTGCTGTGCATCTCATGAAGTCTACACACACCCCTTTCTGCATTAGTGCCTTGCCATGGGGTAACAGACACCAGAAATCTGCTACTGGAGCATGTGATAAAAATAGAGCTTTTCAAAGTGGCAGAAGATAGAAATAAACCAAGGAAAAACAGCTCATGGAAGTAACGGTGGCACCTGCTCAGCTAACAACTGCTGACCTCACTTCCCCAAAACTTCATCACTTCAACCAAAACAAGCCATTTCACTACAGGATGCACTATTTCTCACAGAACACACACCACATGACTGTAGCTATTCATTTAGTAGCTGCAGAAATGCTCCTTGTCTTGTCACTCCAGAACCCCAGCAAGGTCCCAGCTCACGGCCTGGCCACCACAGGCAGACACAGCCCAGCCGAGGCCTGCAAGGCCTGCACCAGCTCTGGGCCAAATCCCACCACACATCTCCTGGGCCTGCTCTGCTCCATCCTGGTGACAATTTTATATTTTGTCACCATTTGTGCATACACAGAAGAGGCAGCTTCTCTTCTCCTGTCTTGAAAACAAGTTGTTTTCTTATAAAAAAAAGAAGTAGTAGGATCAGGAAGGCAGAAAGAGGTTCCTTGCCGTCCTCCAAGCCAACCAAGGGGGATAAACAAAAAAGAGTTGGTATTTATAAAAACAGGAAGTTATTATTCCACATAGGATTCTACCTCAGTGATCTCAAGAAATATGGGAAATGGCAGTCAGGATTAGTACAGACTTCAAAGCATTTATCCTCTTTAAGCAGCAAAGCTCTGAGCTGTGTAGACAGTTACACTCCAGGGACCTCTCAAAGCTTTTCAAAATATTAGTTTAAGAGGTGGGGCACAGACTTAAAAAAATCCAGATACAGCCTGATATCATTAAGCCCGTGTACATGTAATATATGCAAAAGGGAAGAGTACTTTTAAAGTTCCCTTGGAGCCCCTCACTTTAACAAGCTTCTTGAATACTCTGCAGTTCAAAGGCTTAGAAACACTAAAACTAATTACAACTATTACATTGATCAAAAGAAAAAAAGACAATCACACTAAAAAAAAATCAAGTGTCAGCTCACTTGTATTAAATACCCTTTTGGTATTTCCATGAAAGAACTGCATAGACACTGAGGAAAAACAAAGGTTGGTCTTCAAAATTCCCCTTCTTTTACTCCGTTTCTCTTTATAACAGTAAGCTCTATTGAATACAAACTACCCAAAAACCAGATGCAAGATTCAGAGGAAAAATCCTGATGGCAATACAATGGGAGAATACGAGGTCAGGCTGCAAGCAACCACTTCATTACCACAGAGAATGTCAGCGCTTGGTACACCCCCAAAACATCCCCTTTCATGAAGAAAAGGCCAAAGGCATTGAGAACACTCAGTATTTCAGAAGCATACACAAAAACCTGGGAAAGGAGAAAAACACCTGGCAGCCATGGCAGGATTTAAGCGGCCACAAAAAGGAACGAGCTCCAGGTAGAAACAACTCTGAGGCCTCTGTCCCTCCAAGTGAAACTACAGCAAGAACTCAGTATTTTCTTAGTTTGCCTCCACCTAATCTTTTTTTTTTTGTAACACAAAAGAAACTATGCTAATTCTCCTCCTTGAGGGCATGCTAAACGTAAGACCTTTCTATTAATGATCTAATATACCACTAAGACACACTGCTGGTACGTCTGGCCACAGGCACAGCACCATGACACATGCTGTGACAGTGGCAATCTCCACAAAAAGGAGCAGTCGCCCTTTCTTTGAAGTGTAAGATACTGCTCTCAAGTAAAAAAAAAAAATCAGAGGTTTTAATAACATTAGTAGAGAACCAAACCATTTTGATAAAAATGACATTAAAAGTTCTCAGATGCGTTGCCTGAGGAATACTTCTCTGCAGAAGCCATAAAGCAGATGGTTATAAATGAGACTTATTTCATGGCCGCCATTTAGTGACTGCAAATTCCTTTAACTAAAAATCTAATTTTATCAAAGCATAGATCATATGTTTTTAAGTGAAAAAAACTGTCTCAGATTTTTCATTCCTTCTGTAAAGCTTCATGAAAACCGTAACACAATGTAATACAGCAGTTTTGTTTGTCAAGGCTCAGTTTCAGTACCTATTTCCTATTTTCCTCCTTTTTAAAGTTAGTTAATTGAAGGCAGAACAAAGGGCCCCTCTGTTCTGTATCTGAGGTGCCTAATCATTGCTTATGTGGAAATCAATGTAGTATGTTTGCTCCAGTATTGCTGTTCACAAGGCATCTATCTACTGACAAAACATCTCTGAACGACTAACCAAACCTGTGTCTGCACATGAGAGCAGATGCAGTGGTAACAAGTACAGTTATTAATCGTAGATGGGTTAGATGGAACAAAAAAAAAATCAGAAACAGTTCCCTGCCCACTATCACACACTTCATTCCCCCCCAGATGCTGCGTGAAAGCATTGCACAAACACCTGCACGAACCTCACGCAATTCAACAACTTCCTTGCACAAATCCCTTTCCTGCCTTTTTAAAAGGGAACACCAGCCTTCCAGAAGACAGCATCAAGATGTCCTGCCAAGACATAATAGCCAGTTTGCGTTATAGGCTCCTGATTAATGCTGAATCATGGGTGCACAGACAGTACTTCTAGAATGAAGAATCAGATTTCATTCAGAACAAACACTGGGGGAGCGTGGAAGGGTATTTTTGGGCAGAGTTAAATGCAACTACACATAGGGAATACACAATACACCAAGCAGGACACTGCTTGGTGACCAAGGAGCTACAAGTGGATTTACTGACAGTCATTAGTGGCAGACCCAAGCAGCAAAACCACTTATCTGTCTGTTTGGTACCACGGTAGATAAATTCTTTGAATACCTCTGTATAAAAATGCATCAATATTAGTGTTATATCCCCACAACACATTGCTGTACAACACAGCAATGCTCTCCTTGCAAATCCTTGTTGCAGGCAGACCAGGCCATGTGAGATTCTGCTCTTCCTGCTGAAGCAGGAGGCTCCTCATTTCCTGACCCCCCTGGAAAAGGTGTGCATCACATTATTTCCAAGGAGCACACAGCACCTTTCATACTCAGGCAAAATTCTACCAAAACACTTTATGGTCAAAGGTTTCCTTTCTGTTATACTTTACTGCAGCCTCCACTGAATTTTTTTTTTCCATTTTTGTATAATGGAAGACCCACCACAACACTAAGTACAATTACACACCAGTATTTACAGATATTTATGTATGGCTGTGCATTTGCTGTTCTCATTAGCAGCCTCTGACCACATGAGCATGATGTCTGACTTGTACCAAGTCTGGTACCAAACATGTACCAACTGCCCTTAAGTACAGCAATTCAGGAGATAATCTTGCAGTGTTTTCAGTCCTGTCCTTTAATACTGATTGTGATTTAGTCACAAGGAGTAATTCGTTTTTTTAATAACCATATGCAAAGGTTGGTGTAGCAGTCCTTGCCAGAGCCAATTACCACAGTAAATGGAAGAGATGCAAGACACAGAAGAATAGCTAACATTTCGGATCAGCAAGTGATCTCTTATTATTGGACTCTAGCAGCCCTCTTACCAGGTACTTTTGGGAGTGCTCACACAGGATAAAGCCAATTCAGCACATGCAGCTGAGCTCACGCTGGGTCTATCACAAAATTAGACATTACCTCTGCACACAGCAAGTCTCCAGAGAGCTGCTCTCTGGATCAGACTAACTGCTGTACAATTTCTAAATATATAGCCCTAACTCATTTAGCAAATTAATAAAGAAGTGGCTGTTCCTACTAATTGAGAATTATCCCATGGATTTTTTTCCCCCCTTCAGAGCATGCTCTTATCTCAAGTGAGGGGTCAAGACAATTACACTGACATCCAGCACTGGGCCAGGTGGAGCACTCTGCATGCGGATTGCAGCAAATGCAGTAGTTATGGCTAATATGTAGCTTGGTTTAACAATCAGGATTTCTCTGTTTACAGCCATGAACACAATATATTCCCAAAAAAGATGCTAATGAGGCAGAGAACATTTTTTTTTTTTTTTAAATCAGGCATGAGGAAGAAAATAAGTCATACACTACAGTTTAAAGAAAGCTTGGTATCAGGACAGAAGCTGGCAATTTAGATTTGTCCTGTCTAGTATAAACTGAGAAAATCTGATGTCTCACATCACACAGTATCATCTGCTCAAACATACGGTAGCTAATTGAGATAATTGCTGCTTCTCTGATTTTATTCACTATTTCAGGACTTCAGATTAGAAGCTCAGGTACAGCTCCATAAATTTCCACACTGTCATCTGGAAGCTCATGGGAAGCCTGTTTTAAAAAATTCCAAATATGCAGCTGTATCCTTCCTAATCTAAAAAGGTAAGAAATACCCAGCCTGATGATAGAAAGGATTCTCAAGTAGAACTGCCTTCCTTTAAAAGCCACTGCTATACCCTTTTTTGAAAGGAGGATACACTACATTTGGAAAAAAAATTGGTCAATATTTAGTCTTTTAAGGTTAATTAGCTTCTGAACAGGTTGTCAGAAAATGTAACCATCCACATCATCACAGCAGAGTTAAAATTGCCTTTTTTTTTTTTTTAATTTGCAAGATAAGTTTTACTCTGATCTAATTCTCTGCTTCAGGAATATATCAGCATTTCCCCACCTAGATATGATTTTTCACAGTTGCTCAACTGTGACATGAGAAAAACTTACAGAAAATTTGATTCCTGCTAGTCAGTTTGTGCCACAGCTCAGCTGAGCCAAGCACCCTGAGCCTCACAGTCCCTCCACTCCTCAGGGAACAGCACCCAACCCTGGCAACCTCCAGCACCAAAATTCAAGGTCATTAGCACCTGAGAAACCACCTACAGTTGTGGTCAGCTGCTGGCTGTGGCTACTATTAGTTGAGCGGTGATAGCCCCCACTGGGCTGGGCAATGTAAGACAACTAAGATGTATCACACCACATGCTACCAGAAGTTTTAAAAAATAAAGGAAGCAGGATTTCAGTTCTCTAAGGGATTGCATGCAAGAAGTTACCTTTAAATTGTACCTACACAACTTGTGCATCTTGAACTACATTTACACTGATAACCAGCACCTACAGCATCTCTAAAGGGATAATATACTAGTTAAAATTTAGAATGCAATTCTAAAACAAGCAGCAATTACAACTTTTAAGAGATACCACAAATGCAGGTAACAAGGAGTGAATTATCAGTATTTCCCAAAAAAGTTACACAAAAATAAATATAAGCCTTGTCTCCCCTTCCCTTCATTAAGGTTTAAAGCAGGAGCAGGCTGTAGCCCAGTACAGATTTTAATTCAAATCTGATTCTTTCCTTCCTTTCTCCAAACTGACTTACAAGCAGGAAGAGCACACACACAACAGAATACATTACTACTAATAATTCTTAAAATAAATACCAGGATATTAGATCTTCAACTGCATATAAAATTGATACACTGTGCCTGTCTTATTCCAAGCTCACGCTCTGAAATTATGCCTCTATTTGAATTATAAGCAAAAGCTTTTATCAAAAGCCTTTGCAGTTTTGTAGCTTGCCTCCCAAAGCAGTGCCTTCGTAGTCAGATCAGGAAATACAACTTTGCCAGGGGAAGCAGCACAAAACCATCCCCATTGCTCCCCTGCTGCTTGGAATCATCAACTGTGGTCTTCAGCTGCGGCATTAAGTGAAACAACATTGAAGAATCTGCAGATAATTAGAAATTTCAGGAATAATTGATACTCCTAGAGAAGCACAGTTCAGGCTGTGAGTGGACTCCAGAGGGATGGTTTATCCTGTGTAGGATGGCACAGAAGGGCTGGTGCAACACAGCTGTTTGCAGTCATGCTGAAGGTGAAGGTGACATTTATTACTTGGAGATTTTAAGCAGCTCGGGTGCTACGCAAGTAATAACTAATGAACAAGTCAAACGATAGATAATCTACACAGCTGAAAGCTTCCCGATGCCAATAAGAAAGTTATGGCACCTTAAAAAGAACGTTTGCTACATCCATTAGCATAAAAACAAGACTTGGCATAGCTGCATATGATACTTTGAGGTTGGTGGTACAATTTAAGGCAAAAGCAAGGTAAGGTGACAGACAAATATTGGTAAAAAAAATGTATCTCCTTCACCAGCCCAGCACAAACCACTCCATTCGAATCTCCTGACCAAGTTCTCCCTCAGATTCGATATGCAGAACTCCAGGGTTAGTTCAGGTTGGGCCTTTTCTCCTGTGCTTGTACTGGAGGCTCCCCACAGCTACCAACAGTGGCAAAAACTCACAAACTACATTTTTAAGAATTCCTTTCCATTTCAGAAAGGAGACGCGACCCCAGAGTGTACCATCTGTTGCCTCAAAAGCAAACCAAAGGCCTTCTAAGATAACAAAGCTGTCCATGAAACATGGTCACCTATAATGCCCAACCTAACATGAAACCAGCCATGCTGAATGCAGGGGCAAAGCCTTTTCTGTAACTATCACCTCAGAGCACAGGAGCTCTATGTATTTGTGGTTTTGAATATACTCCACTCAGTAGAACTTAATTCCATGATGGTTCAACCCTAGAAAGCTGCACACCCTAGCTCCACGGTGCTCCATGTGCAGCACCCAGAAGCTTCAAGAACTTTTCAGCACCCGCCTGAACCAGCCTGAGAAGTTTCACAACGTGAAATGACAGCAACATTCTCCAAAATTAACATGGACCAAGCAAGTTGCAGCTTTTCAATTTAGTACCAACATTGTCCTTTTTAAATTAGGTTTTCCATTTCAATTCGTTATATACCCATGGAACTCCAGACTGCACGCACGTTTATTACTGTTCTAGTCAAGACTAAAAATACTTCACAAAACAAGCCTCTTCTCAGGAACACCCCATAAAATTGAGAAGTGGAAGGCTGAGCATCAGGAAAACAGACACCACTGCTGTGCTAGAAAGTTACTTCCTCATGCAGAAAGGCTGAGTACTGCAGTCTGTGGCCTCAAGACTTATTTTTCCCTTTATAAATGCAAAGCACAACTGCAATAATTCTACCACAGACCATGAAGAAATCGATTTAGCAATCTGAACATAAATTAAGCAATGTTTTTGATTCAGTAAACTTGTTCCTATGTAGATCAGAACAAGTATTAGTGAAGGTCAGCGACCCATAGCCAAGTATTTGCTTTGAAGTTTGTAGGAATCTTAGATCAGGGCATACTTCAAATTATTTGACCTGTAAATTAACCCTTTACATATTTTTAAAGCAATTTCAGCGAATTGCTACAAGCTTTCTATTTGTGATTCAATGATCTAAATGCATGTTAATGGAATTACATATTAATCAGGAGCCATGTATTTGGTAACTAACAAACATTACTAATGAATAAAGAGCAGCATCTGAGGCCCTGGCTGGCACAGGCTCCAAACCCACAACTCCATAAACGAAGAACAGCCACAATTACATTGCACAGGAGATGAACTCCCAGTTGAACAAAGCCAAATATCACTAGAAAAGATTTTTTTTCTTATGAAAACGTATTAAGGTTAAATTATTTTCTGAAAGATAAACGCATTTTGAGAAAACAGCGGTTACCTCAATTTAGCTGTCCTACCTGACAGCTGCATTCAGGATCTCCAGATTTATTTTGGTCTTTGGTGTTATACATATAAACGCTTTCTTGGGGAACAAGCTTTCTGTACAGTTACTTTATTAAAAATCTGCATTACAACTTACAGCCCTGGAAGCTATTTTAACTGCGTTTTGTACATTAAAAGTTTTAATATTTCACACCGGTTATGAATTCTGTACAAATCTGAACAAATGCATTTCTAGCTTAGATCCTTTCACCTCAAGCAAGATCAAGTAATTGGTGCAATAACTTCATGGTTTTTAGAGCAAGATCAAATGAATGAATGTCTTTCATGTAGTGTAATAGTTCTACAGCTTATATTAAAATAAATCATTTGAGTAATGAATTTAATTCTTCAGAATAACTTTTTCAAAAATCATAACTAATATGCATTAGTGAAGAATTATTATTTTTTAAATACAAAACCATGCCAAATATTTAATTATTTTTAAAAAGCTAAAATGATCCAAGGCAATACAAAAACATTTAATATTAGAGTGCCTGTATACTGTGTGTTGACTACACAGCAACAAAGCGCAAGAGGAGGTGAGGGTGACTGTGTTTCTTCACTTTTACAGAATGGAGAAGGGATACCTCAAGGTAAAAGTACTCATGAGGCAGAACTCAGAACATCAGAATCTCGAAATCTCCACTAAAATAATTACCAAGTCCTGCTGAACAGGAGCCACATGTTTGACAGCGTTGGCTTTCCTGCCACCACAAGTAAAGCCAATGCTGTCACCTTCAGCACTGAGAACAGGCTCAGTTGCTTTACACCTGCCACAAGCCCAGAGCATGAAAGGTGACAGGCGCCACCACCCTGCACTAAGGCAGGAGTCCCACCTCCCCGTCAGGCGGTGTCCTCTCTGGCCGGATCAGGACCACTGTCACCCAAAGGCCACCACGTGTCCTCAGAAGCCAACATGGGCTCTAAGTTTGTTGGTCCTCCCAGAACGACCTATGGCTCAGGTATGCTTAGCAAATGGCCTGTTTCAGGCTTCACCTGAAGATCCAGTGACCCAAGTGAAGAGCCAGGACGGGGTTTGCTTATTGAATTTAGCTTAATGGGTCCCAGTGGCCTTAAGACAGAGCATACCATAAAGTCTTTGGGGGACAAAGACCGCATCTCCACAACAACCAGATGCACAATTTTCCTCTCGGAACTACAGCGATATGCTCAAGAAGTGTAAGAGCTCGTGCTTCATGGTCCTTTCACAATCATTGCTTCTTCACTGACCTCCTCAGCAGGTATTTAGTACAAATACATAAGTAGATATGCCCCCACTTGTTTTCACAGTACAAAAAGCCTGAACACAGCACAAAAATAGAGACAAGAGTTGTAGCTGCAGCAGCAGATCTACAGTACCTCTTGGTGCAACCTCCCTCCATCCGAAAACGGCCTTCTGCTCCCGGCCGAGTCCATCCATCCCCTCGTGACAGACGAGAAAACCCCAAGCAGTACGAGAGATAACCAAAAGCTTCTTGACTTCATCATTTCACGTCTGTTGAAAACAAGAGAACAGTCATAAAGCAATCTCAAAACAAAACCCAGCTCAAATTCAGTAACGTGCAGAAGCTTACTGTAACAGCTTGGTGAAATATTTACCCCTAAGTTATCCTCCAACGGGCATGCTGTTCCCAGCCTGCCCCTGCCAAGCTGGACCACTGGGATTTCCAAGTTTAACTGCTGTGGCCAGGAGCAAGCCACCCCACACACAAGGTTATGGTTCTGTGGAAACCCAGAGGTGTCTTCACCCCTCCTCAGGCAGCCAAGCAGCGCTGGGTTATTCACAGCCACTTCATGCATTTTTACCCTCAGCAAATCGTCACAAAAGCCTCACCAGACACCGCTGTTCATTTCTTTGATCACCGGAGGCTTACAGCAGTGTGCCAGAAGATGTTGTTATTCCTCTCAGACTCGGAGGATGATACCTGCCTCGAGCACATTCAGCCACTGTGCTGCCGGAGGCTGAGCTCGCAGCCTCGCAGGGGCCAGCAGCGAGCCCGGGGTGTCACAGCGACACCTGGAACACGGGGCCTGTCACTCCTGGTCACACGAGAGACCTGCCCAGATGGCCGCTGAACCCAATACAACCCACAAGACCTGAAGCAAACTCTGTACCCAAGAGGTCTGAAGCATTTCTCCAGCCATGACCTAGGTGAGCCTCTCCTGGGGCTGTGCTTTCTCCACTAATTTGCCCCTGTCCCAGCCAGGCCATTTCTAAGCCCCCTCAGGCTCATCCTGCTCACCAGCACCATCTCCCTGCCCTGGCTCTGCAGCAGCAGGGAACCGGGGAGATAAAAGCAAGGATTTCCACCACGGTAGCATTCCCTTTGAGAGATGTTCTTGTCTTTTTTAAAATGAAGTTGGAAATACTACAAGTGCAAGCTACTCCAAGTGTTGTCAGGTGGAACTGCCACATGTTGTGTGTACGTGCATAACCCTGAGCTAACGCCCTGAAGATCAGCCAAGAGCATTTTAAGGGACATTGGGCTCCAAAAGTACAGCTGAACCTGAGAGCTCTGTACTTCATCTACCCTTTTTGGGGACAGGACACCAGATTGTGCTGTTACTTCTCATAATGAAGATACCAAAGGGGTCTTCAAGCCTGGCTCCATTTCCACAGCAGCTGAGAGAAGTTTTAGCCTTTCACAGCAGCTGCAGAAGGTGCTAAGGCAGACTCACAATAAATCATAATGACCACTGAACGAAGCAAGAGATAGCATTGCTACAACATGCAAGTGACAGGCTGCTGCTTGGTTTGAGCAATACACATTAACGAGACGTGTTACCCACTAATAGCAAAATTAAGCCCCTATGACAAACCTTGTCTTGACAGGACTCATTTTAGTGTTTTCATACCATGTATTTGCTGCAGGGTGTATCCAAGGCTTAGTGCATCACTATTAATTTGGGACCATAACTATTCACACCAGCACTGCTTTGGTCTCAACTATTTTGTCTGCCCAGAGACATACTGTCAATAAAACGACACAGCCGACAGTCACCGCACACCACTCGCCCACGGAATTAAGGCATTGCTTTTTCTCAGCACTAATGTAAACACCCTGAACTGAGAGCACTCAGGATGAAATCAAAATTTATTAGGCTCTCTAAATTCCAATTAGAAACCTCAGATGTAATGTTACTGGGGCTACAAATAAATGTTTAATAAACCAAAGTCACTATATCAATAAGCGACAAGTACATTGTTACATTATGAATTGCTCTCGCAGAGCAATACTATTTCTCACATTTTATAGAGGTATTTTGTATGCTCTGTTGATACCACCACAGCAAATACTGTTTCACTTTGCAGTTCTAGAGACCTCTCATTCGTACGCTGCTTGAAATCACAATCCTAGACCCAAAGAGGGGACCAGCCAGTTTCGTGTTCATTTAGTAGATAAACACTAGAAAACATGATGGTGTTTGGATTAAGATGCCTATAACACTGACGAAACTGAAAGGGCAGCATCTGCATGCTAGAAACTGCTTGTTTTATAAATGGAACTGGTAGAACATCCTTCTCTCAGTTTAGGAATTACTTATTTTTATTGCACGCTGACTGACAGTATGTTAATTGGTCTCACTCATAAGAAGAGAAGGACACAGCAATATACATTATGATCTGAATAGCCTAAGCCAAGCAACAAATGCACGCTATAAATATCAAGCAAGAGTTAACTCTGAAGTCACGGAGCATGTCCATGCTGCTTGGTGTCCCAAACCGTACCCCAGCATCCCCTCGCCCCGACTGAGCCGCAGCACATCTGCCTGAGCTAAGCAGAAGAGTCCTGGCAAGATCAGGTCTGCAGCTGCACCATGCAACTCAGCTACTGGTTTGCAGTGCAAAGTTCCCCAAAGTCAACCAAAACATTCAAATTGATTGAATGGATCACGATAAACTCAGCCAAGTTCACCACCAATTTCCTGTCCTCACTTGAGCAAAGCACAATATGCAGGACTTGAGCCTGTATGGACATCACTGCCCAGATAAATCACAGTTGCATATGGACATCCTGCATAAAACAAGCCATTGTACACACACACACACACAAGGACTATGTTTGCAGCTAAACATTAGAAGCCCCCTAAGAACTGAGGGTGGAGAGGGGAGTCTGTCACCCACCTGCTCATAGCAACATGGGAACAAACAGATTTTAATCCCCCATGCAAAGCACAAGCTAGTAATTGTAATGCAGGCACTCCAATTAAACCTGTTTCAAACACAGTAAACAAAGTTAAGCATCACAGCCATTTGTGATACCTCCTTTGGTTTCAGGGGAATTACTTCCAAAACCATCCTGGTTCTTATATTACAGGAGATACTATACAAAGGCTGGAGGTAAACCTGCAGCTTGTGGCTTGTTCCTCCAAACCAGAGGAGAACTGCAGCATTCCTTGCAGCTGGCACTGCTTTGCCAAGAAACACTCGCGCAAGCAGAGCAGCACCATGCTACGCGCTGTTACTTGGCCAAGCCCCGCAGGTGCTGTTGTAACACTGGCAATTACAGAATGCCTCCATCCTGCACTCGGATGGGTTTGTGCACACAAATATACAGGGGGAGCCTCAACTCACATAAAAATTGGGGCTACACATCTGAATGAAGAGAAACAGCAAGCAGATGTAAGCCAGAAGTATCAGCACAGGCTTTAGGATGCAGGTTTTAGAGCTGCTCAAGCACAAAGGGTCACCTTGGAAAAGGCAGGCACTGATCACGTTGGCCATTTGCGGGGAGAACACCACAAGTTGTTTAAAGCACTTCAGTGACACACAGCACAAGTAGGCAGGCAGACAGATTGCTGCCGGCAGCCCACAACTTTTTCCTCCACAACACAGCAGCTTTTAGAATTCAATTAGGGTGACCGTAATAATATTAAGCAATTTGCCAAAACCAGTTATTGGTTTTGTTTTCAGGGCTACTTAAATTGCAGCTTAAATTTTAGTGCCGAAAAATTAATAGTTCACAATAGCTTTTAATAATTTCCAACAAGCTCCACATTAGAAAGAAATGTTCAACTTAATTACCTGAAGTTACGGCTGTTGCTATAAGCAAAAAAAGAAAAAAAAAAAGGCATTTGGACCACACCATTACCTCTATAAATTGGCTCCGTTAGTGCAAGATAAGGATCTGGTCCTCAGTTCCTCAGCCACTGCCTGTTCCAATTGCTTCAGCCTTATCTAAACAGTATTTCTGCGGCCTGCGAAATAATTTTCATGTTCGTAACTTCTTGTCAAGTGCTATAAAGACTACAAATTTAGGAAAAAAAAAAAAAACATTCCAAGATGACCTTTCAGCACGACATAATTAAGGCAAACAACGCTTTCCATCAGCTATGTGCAGCATCTCAGCTACGTAAAGTTTTGATGCGTTAGGAACTCGCTGGAATCAGCGGCAATGTTTAGCTACAAACCAGGCGTTTCGTTTGCATAAAAGCACGCTTCGGAACATCTCAAAGAATATTTCACGTTAAATTCAAGACATTCGATGTTCCCAGAAAAAAATAAATAAATAAATAAATTGAGAACATCGGTCCAGCTGGAATGAAGGGCCTTAAATCTGGCAGATTTTAACCCTTGCTTGCCAGGCTGCCTCCGTCATACTTCGGTGCGTTTCAGCTGCAGCTTGGCTCATGCTCAGGGAAGCTCCGCGCCACCCCTGCGGTGCACCCGGTGCCCCCCACCACCCCCCAGCCGCTCGGTCCCACCGCTCAGAAACACCGCAGACAGCTCAAGCCGGCCGGGCGGCCCCGGATTACCACAAATAAACAAACCCCAATCGCTCTCCGCCGCCAGCAGAGCCCGCGGAGGCACCGGGGCCGCCTGCTCCCCGCACGGCTGCGGGGCCCCCAGCGCCCCCCGAGCACCCCAGGGCTCGGGCCCCGTCGGGGCGCTCCGGGGGCTGCCGCCGGCCCCACGGCGCCACCCAGGGGCCGCGGGGGGAAGCGCCGGCCCCACTCGCGACCGCGGCGGGACGCAGGGGCCGGCCCCGAGCCCCCCCGACGGCAGCAGGAGCAGGAGCATCACCTGCCCCGGCTCGGCTGGGGGGGGGGGGGGGGGCAGCCCCAGCGCAGCCCACCCTGCTGGGAGGGAGCCGTTCTCACCTCTTCGTCCCCAAGCTGGGGAAGTCGGGGCGAGAAGGAAAAAGGGGGGGGGGGAGTGGGGCGACCCCCTCCGAGGGTGCCCACCTGTTCCTACGCCCTTCCCGCGGGCTCGGCGTGGACCGGCAGCATCCCCGCGGAGCCGGCAGCGGGAAGGCTCCCACAGCGGGGCGTCCCCCCCGAACCCCCTTGCAGCGCTCCGCCAGGCGGGTCTTCCCCCCCCCCCACCCCCCCAAAAAACAAAAAAAAAAAAAAAAAAAAAACACCCCTTTCCCCCGACAGCTCTCCGCCAGGTACCCGCGGGGACGCGCGGGGAGCTCCGGGCGCGGCCCCGCGGCGCGCACTCACCTGGGGCGCGGCGCCGGGCGGGACGGAGCGGCCGAAGGGGTGCGGCGGGGCCGGGGGCCGCGGGACGGCTCGGGCCGGGACGGGAGCGGCGGCGGCCGTGGAGGCGGGGGGGGGCCGCGCCGGCCCTATTTCTGCTCTCCGGGCCGGAGCCGCCTGACGTCACGGCCGCATTTGCATATTCCACCCAATCGCCGGCACCTGTGCGGGGCGCCGGGACCGCCCCCTCGGGGCAGCGGGGCGGGGGGCGGCCGGGGAGGGGGGGGGGGGGGGGCCGCGCCGTCGGGGCTCGGAGCCCTGAGGAGGGGAAGCGGAGCCCCCACGGCGTGGCTCAGGGGCTGGGGGGGGGGGGGGGGGGGGGCGTTGGGAAGGGGGCGGCAGGGCCGCCCCCTCGGGGCACCGGGGTGGGAGGGGGGTTGCGCCCCCCCAAATTTCCACGCTACCCCCAGGCGCCCCCGTGTCGCGCCCTCCCGTCGTGGGCAGCCAGCCCCGGGGGCACGGGGGAGAAGCCCCCCGGGGGCACCAGGGCAGCCGGGAGCAAACCTCGAGGGGACGGGGGGGGGGGGTCCCTTTGGGGCCCCCCAGCCCCGCGTTGGGACACCGGGACCACCAGCAGCTGGCGGTGGGGCACGCGGCGTGGCCAGGGGCTGCTTCTAGTGCCGGGTAGCGGTGGCCATGCGGGAAGGCAAACATTAACATTCATTCTCTTCGCCTTCGCATCTGTTTAAAAAAAAAAAAAAAAAAAAAGAAAAAGGATCAATATAATCATTGCTCATTTATTTTTTAGAAGGTGTTGAGTGTTTACGGGGGAGGAGCGGGGCTGTAAAGGGGGTTTGGGGTGCTGGGTTTCAAAGGGGAATTAGGCACAAGCTGGATCCATCGCGAAGCAGCAGGTGCCCACAATTACTAACAGAAGTCTAAAGACTTCTTAAAACATGTCAGTCTCGGTGTTCCTTCCGACACAGAGCCCTACAGCTGGATCCTAGTGAATTAAATTGCATTTGTCATTGGCCTCAGCGTGAGAGGGACAGGATCCCCCTGCTCAGCTGTTTAAGAAGACACGGGCAGCTCCCAGAAACCAGCTCTAGGCTGGAAGACAATCTGCTTATTATCACATCAGTTCACAAAATTAGCCATGAGCTTGTGGGAAGAGGCTCTTCCATGAGAGCAGGCTTGTTTGTTATTAGTAGTATTGTTCTTCGCAGGAGATACCAAGCAAGGGCAGCTTTCTGGGATTTTTCACACTTTTAGTTCTGGCCAGTTAAATGTTGCACCTCCAAAATATCTTCAGCATTTACCAAAAAAAAAAAAAAAGACTTTATTTAATGACTTGATGACTTGTAGGGACTCTTGTTTGCTCTGATTTCCTTCTTCCTAACAAGAATGATCTGAAATTGCTGATTTACGATTTGGATTAAAATAAAATAAATCACAAATGCGATTGGGAGCATCCACAGTGAATTGTGCATGGGCACTATAAAGTGGGTCCTTGTAGAGTGTTCTACAGGAACCAGTGAGTGCATATTTCATACCTGGCCTATAGGCTTAAGAGGTCTGGGGTTTAAAAAAAATAAAACTGAAATCTAATCAGAGAAAAAACGGTATCTTCAGTGAGATCTTTTTCTCTTTCCTGCGGGAGAGGGAAAAAAAATCAGCAAACAGAAATAATATCAGTGGAGACAACTCCTTCCCATTTCCTGAAGGAAAGAAAGAAAAGTCTAACCACTTACCCACATCATTTATTCTGTGAAAGTATCTTTCAGACTGTCTGTGTTGTCAGTTTGAAGTATTTAGTCATTTCTCTGTTTCTCTTAAAGTCGGACATAAACATGAGATGTATCAGGAGACATGTGAAGCATCCACGCAGCCCCTGTTTATTTATATCCACACACGCCTGAGGATGCAGGGTGGGGAGGAAGTCAGGTCTCCTCGCCCCAGACAGCTTGCTGGGGTGACGCTGGCTGCGACACGCTTGTAGCAGTTGGCACATTTTGCTCATTTTACATAATTCTGGTGCAGTTTTAAATGCACAGCCCGTGCCTGCTGCGTCTCCACGTGGCCCCTGGGGCTGAGATGAACGAGAGCGCGGCGAGGCAGCGCCGAGTCCCCAGACCCCCAGGCCCCTGCCTGTGCCACCCCGTTTTTTTTCCCACCCACCCCCCAAAAGCTGAAGCATCCAGAATGAAATTCAGCTACGCAAGCTGAATTTGGGGCAGAAAGGTATTCCCTGGGAATTATTGGGGAATTACAATATCAAGCTCGTTTTTTCCCCACAGAGGTGGTCCCCCCCACACAGCTCGGCTTCTCGAGGAGCAGGGGGCTGGAGAAAGCCACCCTAAGCCAGGCCAAGCACACCCCACCTGGCCCCGAGCATGGGCACTACCTGGGTCCTGCATCACGTACCCAGCTCTCCCCCGTCCTGCCCTGGGGAAAGCCAGTCCTTCCTATTTCAGCCCCATGTCCAAACCCAAGCCCCTTGCTTTAGACAGCTAAACGAGGAGCGGATTTGCCCTGGGCAGGTGATGGATTGGGCAATCCGGCTCACGCAAAGTGCCTGTCTGCTCCTCTATCAATTACGGGTGACCGTGTCCCTAGCCCAGCTCCCCCAGGAGCCCAGACTCCCCTCCCTGACATTACAGGTGCACAGTCAGGTACCAACACCCATTTTTGATGACTTCTCTTACACGCTGGGCTCCTTCCCAATTCTCTGACATTCTGGTTCCAAATCTTTCCAGTTTCTCCCACCGCCTGAAACCGTTTATAAACCCAAGCACCCTGCCTCGCACCCCCGTCCTCCAGCCAGCTCCATCCCTTTCCTTTTCAAACGCCTGCAATTCGAGGCTAGTTAAGCTGCAGGAGGCAATCCTCGGGTGAGGAAGATGTGCTTGTCCTCACAGATGGCACCTTTTAAAAGCCCCTGGGACGTCTCTGTGCATCCCCAGAGCAGTGGGAGCTTTGCTGAGGGGGTGTCTGCTGTCCGCCTGGCTGCAAAGCCTGGGCAAAGCCAGCAGCTCTGCTACAGAGCAGGGCAAAGCTGATAAATTCTTCATCTTCAGGGCTGGATGAGTTTGAAGCAAAATAATTGTTGCTTTCCTTTGAACTGGGAATTGGAGAGGCCCAAAAACCAGTGACTGGAGCTAGAAGGATAAGAAAAAATAGATGGTTTTAAAGACAGACTTAGGAGGGGAAGATTCCTATTCAGAGAAAGGAGTTTGCAATTATTTTTTCATAAAAAGACAGGACAGCCCACTGGAATGAGAATTAAGCACTCTCCCCCACCGCCACGTAGGTTAAAAAATATAAAAACCAGACAACGATAAAGCAAGTGAAAGCACTCTGCAAGTGTAGGGGAGTTGAAGCTGCAAGTGGCGATATATTTAATAGGACTTGGGCAAAAACAGGGACTGTGAAATGGAGGCACTTGGGCCAGTCTTGGTCTCGTGTATCTCAGTGAGAGGAGCTGGAAATGTGCAAACTGTTGTCAGCTCTGACTGATGCGGCTTCAAGAATCTGATGAGAAATTCTGAACGGCAGATTGGCAGCACAGAGCCCCGTGCCACTGACGATTCGATAGCGTGCAGGAATGACCACTGCAGTTAGCTTAAGGGAAAGAGTTTTGAAGAACAGATGGTCCTCTCTTATTGGGCTTAAAAAAAATAAAAATCAAACAACAACAACAACAAAAAGGCAAAAAGAAACAGAGCAATGAGCATAGCCGAGGCTCCCTGATTTTACTAGCAAAGGAATTAACTGGTATCCATCTGAAGTACTTCCAAAATCCAGCAAGTGATCTGCAGAAAGGAAGATGCGATTTTCTCTTTGAAAATTCAAACTTTGAACAACTCCCCACCTCTGTGTCCGATCCTGCTGTTTAAATGCAGTAATTAAACATGAGTTTTTAAAAGAACATTGTATTCATTGGGAACAAGAAGCTGAGGGAGTAATAGGACAACAAGATTCATGCTCATCACTTTTTGTTATTTGAACCAAAAGCCTAAATCAGACCTGATTAAACTAGGAACTCAAAACCAGATTCAACCCAAACTAGGGATATTAGACAAATACAAATGTGACAAGAGTCACGATTCAATTATTACGAGTCCATCTTTTAATTGCTCATTAAGATGGCAGTGTGTATCTTTGCCTACATACATTTAGCAAAGCCTTTTCACTTTGACAGCACATAAAATTCTCCATGCCAACTGTATATCTCTTACTTTTTATATCAACTTCAGAGTTGCCAGTTTTTCATTATCTTCTTGGTCATAAATTAATAAGGAGGAACAAATTTAATAGCAGCCTCAAACCTTTAGAGATTATGTCAGCCTTGTGTATCCATGCCAGTTAAATTACCATTTATTTCTGCTTAAATTTAATGTGGTCATCTTCATACAAACACACACATATTTAAAGCCTGCTCTCACGGTACAGCGTTAGCGCACCGAGAGGCTGCTCTGAAAAGCTGACATGGAGCTCGGACTTCAACCTTTCTAACCACGCAAGATGCAGCAGATGGAGAGGACCAAGGTCAAGAGCTGAAACTGGGCAGGATTTTGTGGGCGCCGTTCTGGTGTGCTACAACCAGGACAGCCATGGAGGAGCCTGCACACCAGAGGCATGTCCTTCAGGTGGTCGAAGTGGGTCAAGGCTCAGATCTAGAGAGGTGCTGCCCTTGGTGACCCAGTCTTCTCTGCCTCAATCATGTTTTAGCAAATTATTGCTCTGTTGGGTAAATGCCTCTGGATGCTGGCACAGCAGTGACCCACCTGGCCCCGGTGGTACGCGCAGTGCTTGGTCCCTGCCTCTGTAGCTGTCAGCCCAGGATAATAAAAAAATAAATCGTAAAAGATGTTTTATACCAAAGGAAATACTACATGTAGAAACAGTGCTTTGATTCATTTCACAGCTGTAGTCTTTTTTGATTTGTTCGTAATTTTCTACACTACTGCTTCCAATTTGATACTGTCTGGGTCCGGGATGACAATGCGAATGGGATAACAGATGATGAGCTCAAAATACTGAACACAATCATACTCGCCCTACGTGTACCCACAATCAATATGTCACTTGGAGGAAGGAACCATCAGCTACTGGGCAAAGTTTGGAATATAAAATGTCACAGGGACTCCAGGCACGTTTCTGAACTCCTAGGAGCTGTCAGTACAGCAGGCTGGCTGCTCTGTATGGGACACGCGAATGGGTCGAGTAAATAACCTCAGATACCTGAGCTGAAGTAGTGGCAGCTTCCAGCATCCCCCTCCATTTCCAGCCCCGTGAAGTAGAGCGCAGAAGGCTGGGGGCTGTGATTCCCACAGGGCCCAGGGGAGCAGGACCCCCAGCCAGCAACCCAGCTCGGGGCTTCGGTACGGCACCTGTATTCCTCTGCTTTCCCATCTCTCAATATTTTGTTGCTGTCCTCACCCAGATGCGCTGGAGACAGCATCAAAGCCAGTGGACGGTGTTTATCTGAAGACAAGAAAGCACTTTGATCCACGGGCACGGTGGATAGCAAGGCATTTAGCTTTTTTTTCCAAGCTCCTTGGTTATTTGTAAGTGCAGTCATGTCACAGCGAAGTCATGGTGCGTATTCTGAAGCATATGGCGATCTTTTTTTTCAACTTGTTTTTAAGAGTAACGGTAAAATGATGAGCTTTAGTGGGCTGAGAGGGCTCGGGCTTGCAGCAGGTGAGTGGGCGGCCGGGCAGAGGGACGGGGCCGCTCATCCTCCTCGCCAAAACGCCCTGGGTCCGACGGGCAGGGGCAGAGGAATGAAGCGCGTGGAGATGAAAGAAAGCGCACCAAAGCTGAAGAAAAACCAGAGAGAAATGCGAGTCTGCCTCATTTGAAACATTTGAAGTCTTCTGAAGCACCTTTGTGTTTTATCTCATCACTTAATAGGTTTCGCTTTATGCCAGCACATATCTGTGCGGTACGTGGAGTTCAAGAAATACACGGGAGCAAGGGGGACTTGGCGACAGGTTCCTTAAATCCCCTCTGCAGACAGATGGCCAGGAAGCAGGCTGGGAGGGAGAGTGCAAGCAAGGAGGATGACGTTCTTCAAGAAAAATTAAGAAATGTAAATGGCACCGTCGCTGCTAGGAAAGACAAACTCTTGCAAAGCATTAGCCGGGCTCAGTTCAAAAAGCAAGGAAATGATTTAGAAGAGGACTGTGATCATTTACAATTTTTAAAGGTGAAAGGTGTGATTTTGGTAATACCTTAAAATTAAAAGGCCAGCCACTCTATCTTTAAAATTATGGTTTCTCTCCTGGAAGACTTATCTGATTGTCAGTCCATTAGCAGCCAACCAGAACCCATCCATACAAAAATAATTGGCTATTGATATACGGTAATGCTGAAAAGTTATTCTTATTTTTGTTCATTGCTACAGAAAGATGTCCTCTCTAGCTACACATTCAATCATTATAAATGCTGCTGCAAAAAAACTAAAAACACTTCTCAGAGATGGATTAAGATCTACTTCACAAATAAATACATTTTATCACTGAGAGAAGAGGCAAATGTCACTGGTACTGTTTTATACCCAGTGGAGACCACTTGCACAGGAATTTTCCCCTCCAGGTCAATGAATGTCACTGGCTGTGCACGGCCCCCCCCGCATCAGCCGGCTCCAGCGCAGGTCTGTACCTGCTGGGCACGCATCAGGGGCTGCTCTGAACCACAGCTGCGGCCCCTCCTTTTTGACTGCAGGGAGCTAAAAGGGGCAAAAAAAAGACGTTTTACTCTAAAAGCACAGCGCCGCGTGGCTCTTGGCATGCTGTGCCGGCCACCAGCAGTAGCTGCCGCTCTCCGCAGGGACCAAGGTCCCATCTGCAAGGGTCGCATCCTGCAAACCCCGAGTGCTTCAAGCAGGACTCACTCCTGGAGGGGACAGGAGCAGGGGACAGCAGGACCTGCCACCGCCACCACTGTGCCCCGTAAGAGGTTATTTGTGCAGCGGTGGGGAGGTTTGTGCTCAGGCTGTTAGAGCCGTGCCGAGGCAGTGCCAGATGCTGCACTTGCCAGCTAAGCACCCCTCAAGAACAGCTAATAAAACTGGAGGACGTTAGGCTTTGTAATGCTGTATTTTAAAGATAAAAGAGTCTCTGGTTGGACTAGCGCTAAGATTTTTACTTCCTTGCAGACAGCTATTTGGCTGCACTGTAACCCAATCTCGAGCCGAACCCAAACAACTAGTTATAAAACTCTAGCTAGAACGATGTGCAGGGAGATGGAAAAGGCAGAGGGGAGAAAGTGGGGAAATAATCTAGCTTGACAGAGAATTTTTGGGACCGTGGTTTTTGCCCATAGAAGAAATTTCTCACAGTTAAGGCTCAAACACACACCAGCAAGAAAGCAATGTGTTGAATGGCTTCAACAAATCTGTCTTGGGGCCATGGGTAGACATTGATTTTGGGCTGTTTTACCTTGTTTATGGCCATTCACTTGTAGTACTGCTTGATAAAATACTTTAAGTAAGAAAAAAAAAATAATCTTACATTTGTTTTAGCTGCTTGTGGAATTATATTTCTGTAAGTATTTTACTTGTTTGGCCAAATTTCTACTACCAACAGTTTTCTGTTGCTTTGGAACTGCTGTTAGAAGCCTATCGCTCTTCATCATCACTCTGCTGAGTCTCTGTTACCCTTTTAGCAACAGTCTCTCCCACAGTAAAAGAAAACGCATTTTTTTTCTTGTATCTTATTGTCCAGAATAACTCTTGGATATTACAGTCATCAATGTTTAGTACTAAATCATTTCCCTGCCAATTCCTTGTAATCAAATCTTCCACCAAGTCGATAGCAATAACATTTTTATAAGGCATTGTCTCTCTCAACCTATTAGGTGCTTTCTGATCTTTGAATTTTCCATTCTGAAAGTAATAGATAGTTACCTGGAAGAAAGCATAAAGCCTGTTCATGTCGCCCAGCTTTGAGCAGCCATGTTATTGCTCACACCAACCACGCCTTTGAGTCGGAGCTCTGACTGCTTCCGACAGGTTACTTAATCACAGGAGTGACTTTCAGTTTCTGCAGAAAAAAAATGCAAAATAAATAAAGGAGCTACCAGGCCCACTAGAACCAACAGCGATATTTCTACTGCATTTAATGGCACCAGATGTTGGCTTTGCAGAATTATATGTGGTGGTACACTTCGTACGTCTGTGCCGCAATGCATATATGCCACCACAGCTCACGGGGAGATACTTAGCTGGTTTAAAGGCAGCACTGCCAGCCGCAGCACTGCAGAGCCCAGCAGAGGGCTGCAAAATGCACCCCAGCCCTGAACTTTATGTGAGCCATGAACTTGTGCGCAGCCGTGTGCAGGCACAGCCACGGTGCCATTAGCACCCGCGGCATCGATTCGGTGGCAGTGCAGGACGCTTGGGTGAGCTCTGCCTGAGGTTACTTGACCTGGCTTTAAATCTGCCTAGTGCTGCTGTTGATTTCCGGACTCCACCTCCACCACCACTTAATGGCACCTTCCCACTATACACACCTCTCTGCTGTGATTTTAATGATACCAGAGGATCTCCCATAGCCACGAGGCAGTTGCCCATTGACTGACTTGGTTCTTTCACTCACAACCTTTCATTCACGATTCACTACTGAACCTGCAGTCAGTAAACCATCTTTATCTGGTAGCTTACGACTAAAGAACTGAACCACCTTGAAGCCGAGGAGTACTGGGTACAACACAGGCAGCGATGTATTTATGCTTTCTCAGTTTTATTTGGGCTTTGGGAGAGCTGTTGAAATGGGAAGAAAATGAAGTTTTCTTCATTAGTTCATCTTCGTGTACTAACCTCAATATCACTCAGATATTGATGTCACGGCTCTCAATTTGTATTTTGTTTCCATACCCACGAGCAAAACCAATGGTGATTTTTAAGATACTTTAATTTATCTAACACCAAGGTAGTATGAAGAAATAGCGATGGTCCAAAAGTGACCATATGCTGATGAGAGGGTTTCTCCCTAAGGAGGTCTGCATGCCCTTACCCATTCAAAATACCGAGTATGTAGGTAATTGTCAGGCACTTACCATGTGCCAGTGTGGGTGACAGAGCTACATCTGTGTAAGCCATAGTCAGGAGTTTCATTGATTCTGATGGGTAATTTATTTCTGACTCCACAAGGCAACCCCTCAGAGACCAGCAGTCGATACCGGTAGAGGTGGATTAGCACAATAACACATCAGTTGGGTCAGTGGGCAGGCGGGGTAGTTATTATTCCTATTAGCTCAGATACAAATGGAAAAGAAAGGAAAAAGTTAGCGTCAACAGCAGGCAGTATGTATCTTGTTTCTCCTTTTTCTTTGACAGGGTTACAAAACATGCTGCTATTTATTTATTTTTAATATTAATGCATTTGAAACAGGGAGAAATAGAGATGGGGACAACATATCTAGTCCCTATTCTCATCTCACCCTCCTTGTGTATTGCATAATTCCCTCATGTCTGGAAAACTGTTCAAAACTCCTCACTGTGTCAGCGTTTTCAGATCTCAGGGGATGAGACCCACAGCTAATATTCAAGACAATGTATTCCTCCTGCCTGTGAATAATATGGAGAGCTGAATCCTTTCTATTCTTTACGTTTTTTGCCTCTCACATGGCCTTAATGAAGATTTTGCA
The DNA here is from genome assembly GCF_009769625.2 of Cygnus olor. Classification (NCBI taxonomy): domain Eukaryota; kingdom Metazoa; phylum Chordata; class Aves; order Anseriformes; family Anatidae; genus Cygnus; species Cygnus olor. The sequence continues at coordinate 2,591,793 of NC_049182.1, forward strand.
ATCCTGTCTCCCTCGGGGCACACGGGTACAATCAAACATCTGCATTTAAATATACTCTCCCTGCCTCAAACCTCAAAATGAAAACAAAAAAACAGGAAATAATTCTTTCCTTCCAGGCTTCCTCAGCAACATACAAACAAGTCTCCTTAAGTAAGAGCAGCTTTAAGCCAAAAGCGTGCCACAGCACAGAGAGGAGATGTGCTCAAGCTTAGAGGCCTCCACCCATTCAGCTGGCCTTGAAATATTTTGAAAATCCACCAACTTCTGTGCTCTAAAGACTACCTCAAATCTGGTTTTGAGCATTCTGCTGGAATGCACAGGGTGGCTGTTTTATCAGGGCAGTTTCTCCAAACCCCTGCTGGGAGAAAGGACAAGTGTTCTTCCTCTAGCAAACAGAAACTTCCATGTCACTGTGTGTTTTCTTGAGAATAACCACGACTTATACTTCAAGCAGATATTGACAGATCATTTCGATCTCAGTAGCCCCAGACTTCATCCCTAACCTGCATTTTTGCTTTGCTAGTTAATAGGTTTGAGTCCTGCATTCTTATTCACATAAAGCCCCCAAGTGATGTGGGGTGAAAATGAACAACTAGACCACGATTTGGTCCCCAGTGGGACTGGTTTATCTGGAGTAGTTTTTATGTCATTCAGTTTTGTGAAGCTTGCCAAAACAGCTGGTCTGGAGAATGGGCAAGAGGTACACAGATATTCATGAATAAGTAGATCAACCCTTTTCTTGTGGTGTTTGGAAGGTCTTAAATATTCAGAGTTTCACAAATGTTAGATCATTGAGAAGCTCAGACTGGCCAGATGCTAAACATTACTCTCCTATTGGAAAAGTTACAGGCGTTCAGGCAGAAATGATGCTCTGTGACCCCCGGGACCAGCCACCGATCCTAGCAGACATCCAGGAAGTAATCAAACTGGGAAGACTATAAAAGACTAACCTGCTGGCTGGGAATTATTTGTCCAAGCTAGTTGGTGAATACTTATAAACAAGAAATACAATAGCACAGACTGGAGTAGGCTCAAAATTTATCCACAATTAATAAATTGACCTATCCTACACACTGTGTTATTTTCTCTGACATTTTCACAAGCTACAAATCTGATAGTACAATTAAATGACAAGTTCAATCACTTCTTTATTTCATGTATATGTATACTATAATATTTTATAGCTGTATTACGGAAAAGACTGTTTACTCATGTTGTATCTTCCCTACCATAATTCAGAGCTTTGCTTGCCTAAGAAATTACTTGTCTGCATTTTGATTAAAAAAGCAAAACCTCATTGTTCCTGTGGCAAATGAATTCAGTCTTTAAATGAAACTCATTGTCACATCCTTTTCTATGCAGCAAAAGCATTCAGCTCCTGGAATGGTTTTAACCTCTAACACAGCACTTTTGTGTCTGTATCTGATCCAGCAATGATTCATTTTTCTTCCAAAGCTTCGTCAGTGTTTGGGCTCTGTACTTAGTTCTCAATGAACTGGCTATAACGCAGTAGTTACAGCTCCCTGGAAAATGACACACAGTAACTCTGTCAAGTTTTTTATTAGCTTGGATAGGTCTTTTATTTTAGCAAGGTCTTTTATTACCTTGGATAGCTTTGAACTAGGTTCTGAAGTGGATGAGTGAAGACCTGGAGATCCAATTTTATATCAAGAGCCATTAATTTTTTTAACCATAACACCTTGATTATTGATAGGCTTCTGTTCTTTACTGTCATTGCACAACACATTGTTTGAAGTGAATCAGAGTGCACAAACTTCCACAATTACTCACCAGAGCTTGGATGGGTCGTGGCAACCAGCTGGCAGACGTCCTCTGACTTTCAGGATGCAAAAAGAAACACTCCAATGTTTCCCCCCCATCACCGTCCCTCCAGGTGCATTCAGCCCTAAAAATGACAGTTTTTTCTTCCACGCGTGCGAAGATCTGCTGTTTTGCAATACCCCTTGCATGTTCTAACAACCTCCTGGATCAGTTAGCAGTGGGTGAATTCCAGATGACTTAGTGCAGATCAATACACGAGCGCCTGAGGCTACGAAGTGCTGACTGGGGGTCTCTCGGCTGCGATGTCTGACTTGATGCATCTTTCAGCTTCTCGCTTTTCAGAAATGTCAAACTCTCTCTTCTAGCTGCAGATTTCACTTTCAGTTGAGCCAAATTAAATTGCTAGTCGTGTTTTCATACGTGCTGCTCTAGCCTGGGAGATAATCGGATCCTTCCTGTTCCGTGGTATTTGTCAGAAAACATCGTAAGGATGTTATGGAGAAAGGAGGTGTCTGGAAATCTCAGATGATGGTTATTCTTTTGTCCATTAATCCACATATATACACAAAAGCACTTAGTTTAGAGTAGCTTATTGTTCCACCTCAATAACTACATAGATCAGAATGGACTCCACCAAAATAAATGAGCATGGATGACCCAATAGAACCAGAATCAAGCTGCAGAAGTGCAGATACATGGGGGTGGGGGTGAGAGGGGACACACGACACTAATAAATAGAACTTCATTGATGTCAAGGTCTCAAAAATGGTATAAGGTCTTTCTTCAGCAGCATACAATTCACTTCAAGACCATTTCCCTTTAGTCTGGTAGCCACTCTCTTCATTTGTATTCTTTCAGTCACATTTTTTATGGCTTCAAACTTAAAAGGAAGTTGTATTTAAAGCTTGAACCAATTCAGACTTCCAGGTAACTGAAGTCAGCCTATGACTACAACTTGACAAAGCTTAATGCTTCTATTTGAATCAGTCTTATTTACAAATCAAACAAACTCATATCAAACTGACTGCTTTCATATTTAGGCTCTTTTGCCTTAGATTTATTCCTGCATGGGGCTGTGACATGACATTTTGCTATGTTGTTCCTTGGATTATTTACACCATGGAGGCATCCAGAGACCTATGTCACACAACAAATGCCCACAGTATTGGTAATATAACAATCAGTTACGATGATCCCCAGACGCATTTGAGCTGTTGGATAAATGGAAATCCATGTAGCCACAAGGAGCTGCTTGGCAAAAATCCAGCCGTAGACTTGGCACAAAAGAAAAATAAACCATGTTTTCTCTGTAATGTTACAGACCCTTCTTGGACCTCGTATCCGTACTGCAGCCATGGCCAAGCACCAGGGCTGGGAGCTGGCATGGCACCTGCAGAAGGTCAGCGAGGAGCTGGGTGAGGGGAAATGATGGGAGGTGGCTGGATGATGGTGTTTTCCTTTCTGGGGAACCAAAGTCAGCACAGTTTGGCAGGATCTCGCCCTCTCTGCACTGTATCGATGGCCACAGCATGTCCTTGTGGGTTCTCATTTACATTGCGAGTCTGAGAAGTTCCCATTTTCCTTCTGGACCACATTGTCAAGATGTCACGGACAGATTACATTGTCCTGCTAAAAAATTCATTCAGTAGGGATCAGTTCAAGTTAAATCTAAGAGGAATAGTACATTACCCGGGGATTAGGCTCATATTTCAAACAGACTGTTAGCTGAATAAGCGTAAGGTGTGCACAAAGACAGCAGAACAGGCCCAAAGCTCCTGGGCCTAGGCTGGGCTGGAGCAGTGACAAGGAGCAGCTCGGGAGCCACCTCTCTGTTCATGAAACGGGAAGGGTTTGCAGGTGCTGGGTGTGATGGGGCCGGGCTGCCCCAGGGGCAGCTCCTCCTCTCCTCCAGCTACAGGGGAGAGGGTTGACCGCTTGGGAAACAGCACTGAGTTCAACAAAATACCCCTAGAAAAAGTCTGAAATAAAATTATAAAATGAATCCCCTTGCCCCTTATCAGGTGGGCAGGGGTCCGTTTGTCATGTTGTCAGCACGTGATAAGAAGTCAGCAGCTGGGTCCTGACCGAGCAGGCACCCGTGTTGAGTGATGCTCACATGTCCCCGCTAGTCACCGTCTATCACCCAAATGTCCTAACACACGCACGCTTGGCCATGTGGAGAAGACATCCTTTCCCATAAAAATACAGCACCTGATCACTGGCGCTTTGGGCAGTCTGTTTCTAACCAGCATTGACCAGCCCAGATCACTGTAGTACGCATTAGCTTCCTAGCTTGAAGGAAATAAAAAGGTTGTTTTCTGGAAAAATATACAGTGGAAATCACTGCTTGCATTCACTTGTTACACAGCCAGCCACAAGACCCTTAATTTCATTTTTAAGAAATTATGTTTACAAATCACAGTCAGTGTCTGACAGATTAAGAATTTCTGTATACATCTCTCCTTTTTTGTTTTGGTAAAAACAAAAAATGTTCTGTAGATGTTGGTGTCAGTTTACTTTTTTCACTCCCTCATACATTTGCCATCTGGAAACACCTAAATGCCAGCAGGCTTTGGCCTCAGGTTCGAAAGTGTTTGCAATTTATTTCTCAGAACTGCTAACAGCTTTCCCTGCCAAAAAAAGGAACAAACAATGATTCAGCAAAGCCTTTGAAGATCAAAAAGAAATATAATTAATTTGTTAAAGTGGAAAAATACCCCAAATCCCTGTTAACAAAATTGTATTTGACCTTCTGCATTTTTCTGCTGAGAAGACTGACTTTTTACTTTATGCCAGCAGGATCCTCTGGGCTGAGAGAAGAGGAAACCCACCACCACCAAGGTTATGAGGCCGTATTTCACAGCACTATGTGAGATAACGCACATATACCTGTGCTTGCCCCTGCCACTTACTCACCAAATCTCATTTAATGGCAAAGGAACTAACTGCCATCATAAATACACTCACAGCAGCAATAAGGCAGAGGACGGTGTTGCTCAATGTGCTGGGTACATGAGGCTGTTCAAGGATGGAAGGATCAGGAGGGTGAAGGTACCGGCTATCTGTGGTGCAAAGATAGCCATCATCTGCCCCCAGCACTGGAAAAACAACCAAAAAACAAAAAACAAAAACCAACCAACCAACCAACAAACAAAAACACCAACAAAATAAATAAATAAATAAATAAATAAATAAAACATGAGCAAATTCTGCTGTTGAAAGCTCTGGGGAAATCCAAATAAAAGGAATGGCTGATGCTGGCTGGTCCTAAGCAGTCACACCCTAATTCAACAACAACAAAAAAAATGATTTTCAGCGTTTTACGCATTCATGAAATGTCTGGGCTGGTTTAATCAAACTACAGTGTCAGATCCCATGACAAACACGTTAAAATTCCCGCGATTTCCCTTCCCACTCAGCATGCTCTCCACCACTGAAAACGCGTGCCGAGCTGCCCTGCTATGGAACTCCCTGATTGGAACAAAGTAATAACACACTACGTGAATTAAATTTTTTTAGTGGCCACAACCTTGTTTAACATGTGATTTAATCCGTTGCAAAGGGAATAATAACATGAAAAAAAAAAATCAAGTGATCACAAATTTTGCAAGTAATGAAGACCACTGAAATCTCGATGGCTACATTATGTTGGCAATACTTACTTAAAACAACAAAAAAATTAAAACAGCTTGTGTTAATGGTAGGAGGTAATATTATATTTTAGATACGACCACTGGATGAATTCCATTTCATCAACAATCATGTAAAAACATCAGCTAAAAATGGATTATGTTTGTTTTTAGGGAATTAACTGTGCAAATAAACACAATTTAATTCCTGCATTAGTGGGAGAACCTCAAAGTCAGACTCACGGTTTTTCTGTAGCTTGGTAACAGTGATATTAGCAAACAGATGCTCTGAAACTAGTTTAATATTGCTAAATTATTCTTTTTGTTGGAGCACTCGTGTTAATCCAAACAGAACTAAAAGCAAAGCAGACCGACTCAGAAGTGAGATGCAATATTGTAAAGAGACCTGGAGATACACACTGCTTCCAGGACTGTGAGTCTGCACAAATGAAGCAGCAAGTTTTATGAGACCTGAAGCAAAGGGCAAAGAGATGAGCAGGCTTTTCTGTCCCCGAAGTCCACTTGCTAATTTCATTTTCACTGTGACCTTAAAGAGCAAAAAGTCGTTCCGAACCTCCAGTGTTAGGCTTCGAGCAGCTTTGTCTTCCCGAGAGGCATTGGGGCATCTGAATTTGGGTGTGAATTTGGGGCTGGAGCTTGTGTTCACTCCATGTCAGTGTAACAGCCACCACTTCCGTGACTAGGGCCAGACCCGTTGGGAGCAGAGGCAATGGTGCTGCAGGGTGGTGGTGCAGGGGGCACCCAGCCAGGGCGATCTCATCTCATCGGGGACCCATTGTATCATCCAGCCTGGCAAGAGGCTGCTATGTGCAATGGCTCGACCATGAGAATAATTCCCAAGTCTGTGTCATCATTTCACTTCAAAACCTACTATTCATTCCCAAGAGCTGACCCCTCTTCCTAGTAAAATTTCCTTCATTTTTCTTCAAGACTCACAAGTTTGAAAAATTCATCCCATAACCTGCAATGTCACCAACAGGAACTGGCACTCTTTCTGGAAGACAAATTCCTTAAGTGGTCGGTGCTGAACGACAGGGTAGGTGGCATTAACTTGGCTAATTGTTTACTTGCTTAGCTAATCTAACATAATCTGCATTGATTAGCTTTTGATTTCATGCTGGATGAGTACACTGCTTCTGTGTGCCTTTCAGTTCATTTGTGGGTCATACCTAAAAGTCATTTTTATAACTCTCCAAAGCTAGACGAGAACAGCAGCAAGAGAGAAGCAGCCCCATTGTACTGGTACTAAAAGCGTCATTAAACTCAGCATTAGGTAAAGGGTTTGGTGTGGGTTGCATTCACTTTGCTTGATTAAAAATGAAGTGTAAGCAAAAGGTGTGTGGGAGAAATGTTTGAATACAAAGTATGCTGTACAGTCTCACATACATATAGTGCTTACGGGCACTCATCATCTCTTAGTCAGGCTCCTTCCTTCTTTAAAGCCTCAGTTCATGGGCTCAGTATGCCAAGAGTGAATATTTTATAATGAGCATAACAAGAGTGTCATTTGCTTGATAAACCTTAAACATTTGCATGAGAAGAACATGGATAATTTTGAGCCTAATGAAATGTTATAAATAAAATAAAAAAAATATATATTTTTTTAATTGCTTTTGGGTTTTACTGCTATGGGGCCTGAAACTTTCCTCAGAAGAAGAGAGAGGGTCAGAATTTGACCCGAAGAAATTAAATCTCAAATGAAGATAGTTTCCTGAAATGCAGGATTTATTGTGTTTAATGCTACGAGGTTATAGCACATAAACAATACTTTCTGCAGCAGAGGAATACAGAAATACTGATCTAGCTAAAGATGAAAAAGCTTGGATGACTTCACAGGCCTGTAACAGGTAGCAAAGTTCACAGCCTTCACCTTCAAGTCTCCAGTTGAAATTTAGATTGATTGTGACTAAAAGTAATTTCTGTCTGACAGCTCAGGTGAAGAGAGTTACTTCATTTCATAACAAATGTGTGGCCAACAGCCTAAAATTATTATCACAATTTAACAAGTCCATTGGCAGTCCCAGAGGCACCGCGAACTGCTAGAAGTCAATCCTGCCTGCCTGGGATCGAGGGAAGCCAAGGTGGGGAGGGAAAGGAACAGAAGCAAATCTATGAGTGTTATAACTCTTCTGGGGAAGAGCTCACGAATTTAATTGCCTGAGCCTCTCTGCAGGAGCAAAATTTACCTACTTCCTCACACAACGCTGCCGGCTGGCTAATGTGTTATTTTTATTCCACAGACCTGAGCTTTCCAGTTGGAATTGGAAAATGTTATAGTTTCACGGGGTTTATTGTAAAATAAATAAATAAATAGAAGTTTTTGGCCAGCAGTGTGGAAGGCCATTCACATAGAGATAAAAAGCCTAACCAACCCCAGCTGAAGAACAAAGGCAAAAGTACGCAGGATGCAGACAGGCAGGTTGCTCAGCCTCAGCCAGCAGGCACCTCCCAGGAGTTTGAGCATTTCAGGTCATGACTGCTTAGGAAGGAGATGATTTCCTTGATTTTCTTCAGACTATAATGTGTCCTTTTCTATGCTGGGAGGGAGACACATCACAGAGCAGTTCTGGCAACTGCCAAAAATCAGGTTGAGTTGTGTGCCTCAGTTAACACCCCAAATTAGGTGGGATGAGCCAGGCTATGTTAACTCATCACAAAACTCTTCTGCATCTGCTGCAAAACAAAGACTTTCCAGTAGAGCTTCTATTACCTAATTCAATATATATTTTTCTATTTCAAATAAAACCGAATAAGCAATGAAGCAAAGCAATAAGCCTATATTCATTCAAATTTAAAATTATTTTTGCTCATATCTGAGAAAAGTTCACTGCCTTTCCCAGAGTAATTGATGTGTTTGTAGAAAAAAGAATTTAAAGGACTCGGAAAAGCATGTTCATGAAACGTTGAATTTCAACTCTTCCTAAATAAAAGTGCTAGGCAAAATATTTGCAAACATTCCTATTCAGGAACCTGAAATGCAAAGTGGTTTCTCTGACCAACCACAGCTAAAAGTACTCATATCATTAAGCAGTAATAATATGGTATTAAACTTAAATAATAATTAAGAAGTAGTGATTGTCTATTAGTGACAATCCTAGGAAGAGAAAGTGAGGGTGAATTAAAGCTACTGGCGAAGCACATATTCAGCTTTACTGTTTCAGTTAATCTCATGTTGGCACTGCCTCATGCATCTTTGCTACGCATACAGAACATGGGAGCAAATCCAACGAAGCCACTCTTGAAAACCTGTATTTTACAGCTTGGGATATGGTGTATCATGCAGTACAAAGAACCCATCAAGATAACCATTCGTCAACAAAAAGCAAATCTTGATAAATCAAAGTAAATCATCACCACGGCATGAGGTTTTATACCCATGTATTTATCCATCCTATACACACGCATATATGATAAGAGTCTACAGATTGATTTTTACAAAAAACTGGGGAGATAGTTTTATGTTAAGGAAAAACTGAGTATAATTGAGGAATGAATTATTTATTATGACCTGGGGCAGCTTTAAATTATGAACTTTTCCACATTTGATTTTTATGGCTCAGGATATCAGCTTTTTTCTCTCTGTGCAAGTTCCATATTTTGTCAGCTGAGTTTTTCCACATGGTGCATGGGACAAATTCTGTCTTCAGGTGAGCAAAATGGCATTAGATTTCAGTCAGTGAGTGATATATGTGTACAACCAAGGACTATGGTTTGTTCTGTATGAAGCAACCACTCTCACTGATTTATACCCCATATTTTCAAAAGTGCAATAACCATGTTGCATCATTTAAACAAGAAATATTTACATCATCCAAAAAGCTGAGGTATGCAATTCATGCAGGAGAGCAGAAGAACATCTGTAGGTCAAGAAAAGTGATTACTGCTATGGCTACCAGCAAGACTTAAATGCCATAATAGCCTCTGATAATACAAGTTGTTAGGTTTGCAAAGAAAAGTGTATACGTACTTTGTGATGAAACCATTAACTGAAAAAAAAAAAAAAAAGAAAAGGTTTCAAAGTACAGCTGAAGCATGGAACAAAATACAGAGAGCTCTTTAGCATCTCCAAGAATGGTACTTAGTCATCCATATCTTCCATAGTGAAAGCAATACAAATGTCTCAATAAAATCTATTAATTCCCATATTCTTCCTGGTTACCAACTCTAAAAAGTTGTTGGTAAAAAAAAAGAATTATTGGATCTCCAATTCCTCTTTTTGTGGATCCTATCATTTTTTTGCACGTTTACTGCAGAACTTCCATATTCTCAACATAATGCTAAGAAAATCAAACCACCTTCATTGGTGACACTGTACTGGTTCCCATTTGTCACTACTGTGAAACTGTTCCATTGAGGCCTTGTCAAAACAAGGGATGTCTGAAACTGACACTGGAAAAAATGATAACTGATCTTCATAATGAATAATGTAAAGCATGAGCTCATTTGCACTACTCCAGATGACGATTAATTTTGAATCTTTTTCCCCTCCCAAGGCTAAAAGTGATCTAACTTAGGTAACATGCATTTTTTTTTAATATTTTATATTATTGAACATAACTTCAGTTTGTTACACGAGCGTAGCATTTTGACAGGTGTTTGGTTTTGCTGGTCTCATTCTTATTGTTGCTTATAGAGAAGTAAACTTCCAGAATTACTGCTGGTCTTCAGCTGTTGTGGTGAGAAATGCTCAGAAATGCCTCAGCTTGAGCAGGACTGCATCAAGAACAAGGTCAGATGTAAGCTTGTCTGAAATCCATCTGCAATTAGTCCCTAGCTAAGTCCCTGCTGAAATCTTGGTCAAGGCAGATAACACCTAAAAAATACTGCAATAAGAGTATACACCTTCTGCAACCATAAATACTGGGAATGTTTCATGAAAGGGCCAGTCAGTTGTGGCAGTACTTTATGACGTGATTTGCACGAATTTTTAGAAACTAGCAGTTTCTCACGTTAGCAGCTGCAGCTATCTGAGCACCAACGGCTGCGGTATTCAGCCTTGGAAGCTTAGAGAAGGTGAGTTGTTTTGTTCCTTGGCTGGGCTGCGTGTTCACTGCATCTCTGATCTATTTTTGTCAAGAAAATAGAGTTTCAGGGATCACATTTTGGAGACCAAGAATATATTAAGTCGTACAGGGAATCATAACATTTGAAGATTGTGTTCCATCACTCTTAAAAAAAATCCATAGGTTGATGTGAGATTATTGAAAAACACAGTCACACTTCTCACTCCAGCCCAAGGCTGTCTTGTCTCTTTATATAGTGAGCTCATCAGAGCATAGAACATCTACTATTTGGAATTTATGTAGTTCTTGGTATAACATGGCCCAGGTTTTGGTAGTTTCTCAAGTTTTACCATAAAGAAAATAATGAATTACTAGGGAGAGTTTTGTCTCTGAGGGATGGACACTACAGCGAACTCTTCTAAGCTATTTACTCGTTGGAAGGGTCAGCTGCAGGCAACATCTCTGACTAACTCCTACGTAAGGATAAGCTTAAACATTCCAGTTTCTCTAGACCAAATTTCACACCACCAAGTGGCTTTCCAGACATGTTAAAAAAAAGAGTAATTTTCATTATTGTGGAACAAAAGCACTAAAGCTTCTTCTGATTGTAATAAAGAGAAAAGATGTTATTGAGTGATGCATCCATCTCCCAGGTCTGGGACGGATATACAACGTACTCTGACTTACCTCGTGTTCACTGCAGGCATTCAACCTAAACAATCATTTTGGAGTTTAACAGAAGACAATACAAAATACCATGCAATCATTGACAACAGCCTTTGATGACAAAGAGCAAACAGACAGGGAATCCTTTCAGTTTAACAATGCAGATAAAAGGACATTTTTATATTTCCAAATGATACTCAAAGCTCAGGTGTGGCAGACAATACAAAAATAATGCAATATTGCTTCTCTCCAATGCACTTTTACTTCTGGAGTTGAAGTTAGTTCACCTATATTGATTCACCGATGGTGTTTTTTCTCTACCAGCTTCACACCCTTTTTTGTATGGGGTCAGTGCACATATAGAAATAATACTAAACCTAGGAGAAAAAAATAAGGGTATTTATGAGACTAGACTTGAAAATTGCCTCCTTGCTCCATTAGTCCTTTAAGAACAAGAAAGCAGAATTCTTTCATGCTTCCATTGTCTGTCATATTTGTGGACATTTTTTTTCCACAGCAACTAAAGAAAACACACCTGTTAACTCGAAATCCTAACAGAGTATTTGCATACTGGCTGGGGAAGAGGAGAAAATGGAGAGGAGGAGAAAAATAAGCACCGGTGTACCCGGTCCTCCAATGTAATAGGCAACAATGGTTTCCACCATTTTTATTTATATACAGTTTTTAATGCCTTCAGAGGAAGTTCTCTTGAAGCATAAATTCTGGTACCTAAGATTCAGAAAGTTTAGAAGAGCAAAGGTGTCTCTTCTGGGCAACACACGCTGCCTCATGTGAAGTTAGGAAGGAAGGTTAATGTGCCACCAGAGCACAAGGAGACTGCACCCGTCTGATTTTACTCCAGTCTTTCATAGCTCCAACACTACCCCTCCTGTTATACAAACCATTACTTTCACCTCCAATGGAACAGAACAAAACCAGGCCTTAAATTTGCTTTCAGCTGGGCACAGATAGGAGTTTTGGCCAAATATCTGCATATAGACAACAGAAGAAAAGTATTGCAGTGCTGTTCCTTCAGTTTTCCTGTCTCTTTTTCCTCTAAATGCCAACATTTTATAGTATTTTTCCCCCTTTCTTATTCTTCACGAAAACACTTTCAGTACAGCATAATTTTCCAGGCAAATTGCACACTTGTCAGATCACCTGATTAAGAGCCCCGTATTCATTACTATAAAAACCAACATGCTCGCTGAACCATTAAAAAGCAGATTGGTCAGTAACAATAATCAGTTTTCTGCTAATAAATACAGCTTGGCATGCCTAATTCTGTGTCCTACTCAAATACCAACGATGAGGAATTTAACTTTTAAAAAGTACATTACTGCATGTAATATTAGTACATTGGTCTTCGTAAGGAGCATTACTACTGTCTTTAAAGGGCAGTCAGTTCATGTATTAATTATTTCACTCGGAGAGTGCATTGATTTCTTCAAAAGCTTTTCATGCACTAAAGCAATTTGAATATTATATATGGTTAAACCCTCTCAATCAACTTGAATACAAAGAAAGACCAAAGATGTACTTGAATTCAAGAGCTAACATCAGAAATGCAAGCGCCGTTAAACGAGCTCAGTGCATTACCCATTACTCTATGTCCGTGTGCTAAACACCCGCAGGCACACACCTTCTGACCTCCTCTCTGCTGGCCAGGAGGAAACAGCTAAAATGGACGAAGTGTGGGTAGAAGAACCAGGCTGCAGACAAATATTATGTGGCAGAAGGATATATCTTTACGACTTCATTAAAAAAAATGGAGAAATATTCACAGGGAGACTTTGGACAGCACCATATGGATCCTAAGCTGCAAAAAACACATAAGGTTGCTGCTCTCAGCAGTGTGGGACTGGGCTTTGTAACTTGCTACTCCTCCTGCACCAGTGTGCATAAGGAAAATGTTTAATGTCTGCTGTTGGTGCATGTCTAACCCTTGAATTTTGCTGTCTTGAAAATATGGGACCACTGTGATTTGCAACTTCAACAGTTTTTAATAAACCATTTTGTAACTTTAAAAATAGCAAAATCCAAAAAGATACTGAATTCTTGAGATACAGAATTTAATCAGGGCACAAACACTGACAAAAATCCTCCTGCCATTAACCAACACAGCACAACTTTATGTAGTTCTGATGTTGAATAGTTTCCACAAACATTCATAAACAAGTTATATCAACGAATTAAGTTCCAACTGCATGATTGGTATTAAGCAGTGAATACGTAAGAATATTTGCATTGCGTAGCAAATCTCGGGTTAAAATTCAGTACATATTTAGACTGTTGTCAGCTTTTGGTTGCATCTTAAATAAGATCTAGGTTTGATTTTGTGACTGAATGAGAAATATTGGACATTATTACTTCTTTCTATTGTTTTTAACCTCTGTGGTTTACATGGAAGATAATTTTAGCCCCTAGGCACAATCATACAAGGGAACCTCCAAGTTCCGTAAAGATGTCTCCAATGAAAGAACTTTATCATCTTCTCTTGTCTTTCTGATAAACTTCTATTTAAACAACAATATTTACAAAGAAATCCTTATACAATAATTTCTGGCAGCACTCAAGAAGGGTCAAGAGAATTTCATGTTCTGGAAATAAATATATTCACACTGTTAGAAATTCAACCGATAGTACCTGAAGTTCAGGAGTGCTACCAACAATTATTCTGTAGAACCAGCGTGCTCAGTGAAAATCCCGGTGAAGAGGAAAAAGGTCAGGAAATCTGTCATTTTAGAAGGATGATCTTAGTGGTATGTAAAGGAGTTCTCAAAAATGTGCACTCGTGTCTTCTGAACAAGGCAACAGGATTATGATTATTGAAATGCTACCAATTTGTTATAATTGCTCATCATTGCTATAATGCAGATTATTTCTTCTAAATAAAAGTTCTCATTCTGATTTGAAAGATTTAAAGTGGTTTGCTCCCTTCACGTTATCATGAGCACTTAACTCACAGGCTAAAGAAATTTAAATTCAGAACAAAGAAAACAGAGTATATGCGCGCACACGGCTGAGTATACTAAAACATGGAGTCGCTGTGCTAGCTCTCAGAGAGATTGTTTAAAATAGTAATATGGAATTGTACATGGGCTTGTAAGCTAAGTAAAACACAGATAAAAAATTAAAACAAACAATGCCTCACTACAAACACACACCACTGAAAGCAAATCCTTTGATGAGAAATTAAACACTTGCAACAGTGATTTGTTGGTCCCAGCCCAATTCACTAGATATGAGAAAGTCCACAGTTAAGAATATAAATTTCAAGAGTGCTTTTGGTTGCTGATAGGTGCTGCCTAATGGCAGGAAGTCATTTTCCTGCTCAGAAGCAGCTCCTGGTTTCCATGTGATTTAAAACGCCACCAGAAATAAAGGAATTATCAAGGCTTGGCCTTGATATACGAGCCTATTTAAATCCCTGGGGTGAGAAGCAGAGCTAAGGACTACTCTTCCAAAACAGCCTGAACAGGATCATTAAGCAGTGCAGTAATAGCTCGGAATTGGTTCCTGTGGTACGAGGATGAAGCTGCAGTGGGTGTGCTGGAAAGAGCTGCTCGATTACAGATGGCTGACTGGAGAGGCTAAACAGGGCACGGGGCACAGCAAACATCTCGGGCTGCTGAAGGGCTGCAGGTGGAGCTGAGCATGCACCGAACACTCCTTACTTGTTAAGGTCAGATGGAAGCTCAGATTCTTTACATGTACTGAAGGAATTTGGCTTCCCAAAGGTATCCTTTGGGGAGAAGTAGTCCTCCAATGGCTGATAGCCCGAAGTGGCATGCCAAAAGCTAGGGACAGTGGTCCCTAACTGTTCTGTACCTCTGAAAAGGAGACCACCTGCACCTTTGGAAGTCAGGAAAAAATGTTCTTCCTTTTTTTTTTTTTTAACCTGCACAGAAATTGTTCAATAGGTTTGGAAAATTTAATACTATACATAAAAAGTTCTCTGTTGTCTGGAAGAGCTGCTTGCTGCTGGGTGCTGGCATGTACAGGAGCCGAGCAGGAACTGAGCAGTGGTGACTGGGAAAATGGTTCCAAGACAATCTGATCCCTAACTATTTCGAGACAGTGTTTTGCCACTTATTTTGCCCAATTCTAGGGATTTCTGGTAGAATTCGCAGCATAAGCCACAGTAAACTCAGCTCTGTTCTACATCACCAGAAGTGTGGTAATTTCCTTTCAATGGTGTTTCCTCAGACTTGGCCCTATGAGGTTGGTTTGCCACTCACCGATTTCTCTCACTGTACTGAAATCCAGGGCCCCTATCCTATAAACATACACATGGACCTGTTCTTTTATAATAAGCAAAGCCTTACTGAGGTAACGTGCCTGCTCAGGCAAAAAGAGGTGAGAATGTAGGTAGGGTTTTGCAGAGCCTAGCCTTGAATTCAAGCAAGCACACAACATTTTGAGAGAAAAATCTGACGGGTAAGACAGCCACAGCTGGCCACCTGAATGCAATCACAGTTTGACAGATTGTTGCTTTCCCTGTGCCTGGTCTCAGAAGTGTCCTCATATTCTCTCTGCTCCCTCAGCAGATAGCTGAGCCCTTTTAATAAAAGCTTGATGAATGGCCAATAGTAAATATTGTGTTTCTCCTTTGCATTCTTGGCTCATTTGTGCTCCTACTGATAAAGCACATGGGAAATTGTCCAAGACCTTGTGAAAACTCTCCGTCCAGCCCCAGCAAAGACAACAGAGGACTCGGGATGGTGTTCAGCCATCCCCTCCATTTTGTCTCCTGATACACAAGACCCACCAAGTACTTCTAAGAGATCACAGGATGCCTCCTCTGATAGGCCTTTCTCTTCATGAACAATTACCATGTAATAAACTATTTTATTGGTTTTGCTTACATACTGTATTTCTGAAAACAAAACAATAAATGGCTGTAAAACCAATAAAATGTACTAGGCTAGTGTTTTATTACAAACAAGCCAATACCATACACTGCAGCATATTTTTCAGCTCAATGCACCAGGCTTCTTATTGTCCAGGTGAATGTTCCTGGCTGTAAATTGCAGCACTATAGCTCTTTTCCGGCGTACTCTAAAACTTCTTTAGGTTGATGTGCCTTAAAACACTCCTAGTCCTTGGGCAAATTTATGGGGAGGATAAAGCCCAGCAGTTTTATGCCAAAGCATTTTTAACTTTGCTAGCCACCCTGGAAGTGCACTCAGATGCTGCGCTGGGAGTGCAGACTGCATGGTTCAGCCGTCACCAGCCCTTTGCCAGCCCAGTCCTTGCAGACACAGCCCTGGGCTGCCCACAGCACGCTGGAGCGGGCATCATTCGGGCATTGATCCAGCCAGGGGACTCTTTCCCAACTTTCAGTGATGGTTCCCAAAGCAGGAACCCTGCATGTCTCTGGCAATTATCATGCTGACAGCAGCTATGAATAAGACTAATATTGAATAAAAAAAACCTTCAGTAAGATTCTTCAGCGTGGTTCCACTAACTTTTCCTGTTCATTTTCTTCACTCATCTCTCATTGTCCCAGAAACTCAACAATTTAGCAAGAACCTATTAGAGCAGCTACCTGGCATACCCAGTTGGAGTGCATCTACCATGGCTCTGTATCGCAGTGCAGAGCTACAACCATCCACACAAGCCAAGTTGTCAAAACCAAGTTCTTCACAGGGAAGAGGTCAGCTACGGCTGGTGGTGAGCCTGACACTCATCCACGTTCAGTTCTGCCCGTGTGAGAGCCTGCAGCACAAACCAAAGTGCGAGCATACAGCTGAAGATGGGCTTTCTTAAGATGCCTTTTTGTGAACTCAACGTCTGCATCTGTGAAATGACTACAATAATAACATGCACAGATGCAAAAAATATGTTTCAATTACTGCAATTCCCATTCTTCACTACTGAATAAAGAGGTATTATTATTATTTTACACAGTATTAATACAGGTGTTATTTTTCCTGCAGCAGTCTCCAGTTCTCTGCAGTGCACATGAAGCGGCAGTAGATTACTGCAATACATTTGCCTGGTGGCTGTCGGAATAACTTCATGCCCAGGAGAAAGCACTTTTCTTAACACACCTTCAATCTTGTCAGCAGCACTTTGAGCCAGCAAGACTTTGCTGTCAGTCTCCGACAAGTGCAGTAGGACAAGGAAAAGTTTAAAATAATCCTTTCCAGAACGCTATGTCACAATTTATCATGTTATGACAAACATCAGTTGCTTTCCCTTGGCTGTTTCCTACAAAAGCTGATCATCTTTAAAGAGGGCATTCTACATATTTTTTCCTCACAACTGTCACGTAAAATAACCAGCAACTAAACCCAACATTGACAACAGAAACCAAACGTACTTCAGGACTGGAGGTGACGTCTGAGACCAGATCCTAATATGACTGAAATCAATATCATAATCCATGCAGGAGGCATATTTCTTCCTTTTGCACCCTGCCAAAAATCACTTCCCTACACATCACTGCTGCTTTGCTTAGCACATGGCCAACCCGACCCCTGAAGTCCTTGGTGTTCATTTCTTGCACCCACAGTGTCAAATATATGCATGGGTAGACTCTACGAAATGGGTCACACATTTATAGGAAGAAAGTTCTGTTAAGAGAAAATACCTCCTGGTATTAGATTTAGGCAATAAGTTTTATGCTCCTTTCTGAATCTTGCCTTTCATTTCGGCTTCCCGTTGAAAAAGGCTTAAGATCAAATAAAACTTGATCCTATTACACGGAAATCCATCATAGCCTTGCAAGTGATCTAAGGGGAGTGCAATTAGGAAGATAGAAATATGATAATGAAGTTGTTACATCACATCCTTCTAGTTTGATACCGTATGAACTTATCCTTGACATCTATTTATATGCTTTGATGCATATGTCAATGTAGGAAGATGTATATACTGCTTGCCTTGGCTGATACAGCACCAATAGCTCTCCTGCCTTTCTGCATGTTCCCATCCAGCCACCCTGTGAGTAACCTCTACAAACACCACATGAGCCAGCACATCCTGAAAGCCAACAAAGTTTTGGACAGAAATCTGTTTCAGAGCTAAACATCCTCCCTTGTTTATACCATTGCCTTAATCTGGAAAATCAGGCAGGCACCCCCTTGCACAAACTGCGGTGTCGGTGCGAGATGATGGCACCAGCTCACAGATGCGGCAGTCCCTGGCCATCTGAGGTCTCTGCAGATTGACACGGGGACCTTGGGTCCAAGGAACTGGCCAGCAGAGAACTGGCGCAGGTCTCAGGGCATTCGTGACACTTGCTGGCCCTGGGAAAGCCCCATTTGACCGCCTCCTGTGGCTGATGGAAACGCAGCCCCGCAGTGGGAAGATCCTCCCTGCACGGCTCTTTGCAAAACTTGAAGTGCACAGAGCTCTGCAAAGGAGCAGAGAAATCCTCAAGGGCAAAAGTGTCGCCAGAGTCAATCACAGGAGTGATAACTCCACTGGGAGAACAGCAGACATCAGTCGTCAGTGTGCCTGCTTAATATCCCCTGTTTTGGAATATTTCTGCTGTCAGTCATCCTGCTCATCTGCTGGGCAGCCAGGAAGATGAGCAGATATTACTCTTGGCAGGGTAAAGCTACGGACCATTGGAAATAGTGTCTAACAAGAATACTTAACAAGCACTCGAGACTGATGATTCATCATTTTCCCCTCTTTTTATTGATACCTGGTTAAAGGTACCAGATTAACAGCCCTGGAATCTAAAATCCTTCATTCTTCTCAGAGGCATGGCACGCAGAGGGCAGATGTGCGCAGCAGCTGCAGCTTGCTGCTCTCCTCGCACTGACAAGAGACATACTGAGCATCCAGCCCCCTGGATGATGTGTCTTTTTTTCATCATTGGCTATAGCTACTGGAAAAGCTTTTCATAGGTGCAACAAATAGAACTAAACTTTTATTGCACACTTATGAAATATGTAACGAGTATGTTATAAAGGGAGGTCATACCATGACTGCCTTTTTAAGCAGGGGAAAATGAGGTGGGGAGCAATAAAAAGGCTTGTTCACTGTTTAAAATAAGTTGCAATGTCAGAAATAAACCCCAAATCTCCTGAGCTCAAGCCGTTGTGTTCAAGGCTAACTGTTTGGGTTAGTTCTTGATAAAAGTCTGGAAGGTTTTCCACTGTTATCTGCACCACAGCCGTATCTTCCTTCAATCTCCTAAAATACTGACCCTAAAATCACCTTAGCTCATTGCTCTTTGCAAAGCAAAACTCTTCCAATGAAACTCTTCTTGAAACTCTTCCAATGTTACCTGTTTCAAAGCTACATGGAATAGCACATTCTTATCTTTAAATATGAAACTGCTCATAGCTTAGTCTTCAGCAGAGCCAGCTGATGTAGCATCCTGCCGTGACTCCAATGCCACACTGATCCACGTGTCAGCTTTTGTCTCCCACATCACTGGTGTTCTCAATAAATCTCAATAAAATCCCAGCAACTTCTGCCTGATCTTCCACTAAAATTTGATCTGCTATAGTGTATGGAAAATCTAGTCTTAATCCTAGGTTCACAAGTGACAAACTCTGCTTTAGTCCCATTAAATACAAACAAAAGCACTATATTTTTATCTACCTGCACTTCTTCCTAAAATGAAACAAAATAAAACCATATCGGACATATTCTACTCAAACGTTGGCCAAACCAAGCGGTTCCTGAACAAATTTGAAAGTGAAACAGCTGTGAAGTTTGGAGCGGTTAGTCTGAGTCTTGGAAATAAGTGCAGTGATTGCTTTTTTGATGAAACACAACAAGAAAACTGACTTTTTTTCTTGGTCCACAGTCAAGCACACAACACAGCCGTGGCCCAAGCAACACTGCCTGTGCTCATTCAGAGCACCCCTCTGAGTGCTGCACAGTCCTGAGTTCAGAAGTTCAATGGCTGCAGACCGCCAGGTTGTAACACCCTGATAAGTATCTGTTACAAAAGGAGGAAAAAGCCCTACACGCTCCTGAATTAATATTGATTTCATGTCAATTGCTTTATATTCCCACTTACACAGGATGAAGGTCATTGATGGAGAGGATACTTAGAAAGCAAAATTAAAACAAACTGTCATCCAGCAGCAGTGAAAATGAAAGTTTTCCTAACAAGCAATGATGATTTAGAAGACTGCAGTATCTCTAGTTCTCTATAGCGTGGTAGAAATACAACTCTGCTTCTCTTTCTTTCAGCAGCTCATAAATCTAGCAGGGGCTACACTTAACTTGAGATCAAACAATCAGCAGATACTGGTAAACACTGAAACATCTTCAAAGTTCATCGTGAAAAAACAACCAGGGGTAAGAGGGTAAGAGTGGCTCTTCTTCCTGGCAAGAACTGATGTTTGAAGTATGATAGATCTCCAGATTAGGTGGCTCTCAATCTTCTTAGCCCTACTTTTCTTATATCCTGTTATTAGCTGACAATTGCTCTTGGATTACAGCTTCTTCTCTCTTGCATAAACAACATCCAAGTGAGGCATAACCTAGGAGAGCATCAAACCCAGAGCACCAGAATTGCATTCAGCTATGCCTTTGTATACCCAAGCAAATGGATTTATCCGGTGGAGTCACTCTGCAATCTGCACTGAACAAACTGATTTCACAACATAGTACTCTGAGGTCTCTTTCCTTTATAGACATGCTCGTGTTCTCAGTCATCTCTTGGTCTTCCGTTCTTCTCATCCTGTATTGCCCTCTTGTTTTTCTTTTTTTTTTTTTTTTCCTACCCTTCTATTTTCTCTTTGCTTTATCCCTGATTACCGTTACCCAGCGAGAGTGAGCACTGCCTGTCTTGGCGCAACTCAGATGTGATCTCCTGCCGTGGCTAGAACTCAGATCAAAGGCACGTGTTACATCTTACTTCACCTTCTTTATTTTCAAATTCTCCAAGCACTTTCAGCTGCATTTAACTTCTGGTTCTTTTCTCTACACCTGAACTCGTGATTTTCTCCTCCTCACTGCACTCTTGAGCTAATAGGAGAGTAATGAGAAGGCACTTAACTGCATTTGAGTTCCACATCAGAATTTCCTAAGGAATAACCTAAAACAAGCCCAATATCCAAAATCAAAACTGGGACTCATCTGTCGAAGTCCCTTTGAATACTTGATCTCAGTTGCTGCTTTTTGAGCAGCAGCTCATACCATCAGAAATATGACTTCATGCGGAACACATACCAGAATATGGGTAAAGTGTCCAGTTAAATGAGTCACAGCATTTGAATGCGATTAACACAGTCCAACTCTGATAAAACGTTTGATGTTAAAATTCAGAGTACAGTATTGGAGGAGCCATCCTGTGTGTACAGAGGATAAAAGCACCTGAGATGCCTCAGTCAATCTTTTCGAGTGATAAGTCCCCTGACTTTTCCCAAGCTGGACTTAGAAATCAAATCTAAATTTCAATGTAGGCTGAAAGCCCAGGCCGCCACATAATGCAGACATGTCTTAATGCCGTATTAGAGCTGGAGGAAAGAGATGAGCTGGCTATCATGTTTGCAGCCTTCTCCTTTGCCCTCATTAATGTTTTATTAATATTTCATATTACATGAAAGCAAATTTTCCTTTGTGTCTGGCATTAAATGCTGATCAATATTAATGTTTGATTCATATCTCTGCGAAAGGGACAGCAAGAGAGTACAGGAGTGAAATCGGAGATATGATTTACATGAACTTCAATAAGGCTGTTAAAACAGCAAGGCTAGTGAAATAATCAATTGGACAAGGAATTGGCTAACAAATGAGGCCCGGGCTGTGACAGCAGCTGGTTAAAATTCAATTAGGGCTGTGGGAAGGAGGAGCTGCGAGCTTGTATGAACTGTTTCACAGTCTGCAAACAGACTGCACAGTGAGGTAGGGAAACGTACAGGTGACAAATAGGGCTGCATCCACAAGAAGGGGTCAGGAGACATTTTCCTGCTGCAGCAGCAGCAGAGAGGTTGCCTGCAGAGGAGGGACGAAGAAGAGGCATTGCAAGGAAGGAAACATCTTGGTTATACGCGGTCTGGAGGGATTCAGGCTGTGACCAAAGGCCTAGAGGAAGACTTTTGCATTGCAGGGCTGGGGAAGCTTAGGCAGAAAGACAAACCCCAGTTAGAGTTTTTGAGGGAATTAACAGAAGAGAGCTTTGGACAGATGGAGGTCAAAGTGAAGCAGCTGGGGGGACACAAGACGTCCTCAAGTGCTAAGCTGGGGGCATGGCTGGAATAATGTAGTGGGGTGCCGGGATCCAAGGACAGGCTTGAGGTCTGCTGCTGCCTTGTGAAAGTGAGCCCGCAGCAAGACTTGTAGGGCGAGGCAATGCACAGGCACACCAAGAGGTGGGACTGAGTCAAAGGGGACAGTCTGGAAAAGCAAAGGAAGTCTGTGCCCTGAGGGTGGGTGCAGACAGCTCAGGGGAGGGCGGACACCATGCAGAACCAGACAAAAAGTCTGACAAATAGATGGGAGAGAGGTCACGGAGGTGCCATGTTTTTAACTGCTTGATAAAAGAACTTGGATTTCCACACTGCAGAAGAAACATGGAGCAAAAACTTTCTGCCAGCCTCCCAAACAAAAACTGGACCTGGCTGGAGAGAGGAGACATCCAGAGAATTTATGCTGTGAAGTTACTCTCGGTGTGCTCCTTCGTTTCTGAATGGCAGTTACCAAAGGAAGAGCTGTTCGTGTAACTGATATTTCTGGTAACTACCAATAGACTTCTCTAACTGTTGCCAAAACCAAGGGTTACAAAAGCCCTCCTGCTTAAGGTCAGCATATTCTGTACAGCAAAGGGAAATGGGAAAACAAGAGGGAGAGCTAACATGCTCGTGCAATGATTTATTGGTCTGATGCTACGCCTACAGCATTTTGCGGACAGCCTGGGCAGTTCCCTGGGTCACGCTGATGCCTTAATGCCTTTCCTGCCCTGCCATATCCACGTTCAGTCCCCAAGACCCCCCCGGAGGCCCATTTAAGACAATGGGCACAGCAGGATTAAAAGGTTTCTAAGTTGGTGGCTCTACCCCAGTGATAACAGATTGGCACTAACTGACAAATGATTAGAGCTAAACTGTCATGCAAAATGCAAATATGCCTTAGCAGAAATGGAAAATTAACATAAAATCTTTAGGACTGCAGGAAACTTCAAAGCTAATTTGTGTGTTCACCTAAAACTCCAGCCTTCCTGTTAGCAGTGCCACAGCGCTCCGTTAGATATCCTTCTAATTAGAACAGCGTAGATGGGTGCACATCACAGACTATAGCTCAGATAACAAAATTATACAGGTTAGGAAGCTGTTGCCTAATTCATCCTTGGCAACTTTCATTTAGACTCTTCCATTTCTGGACCTCTCCCGTACCACTAGAAGACTTATCTACTCCATACCAGGTTATTTTCTGCGTATTTAAGAGTTAGAGCCAATGGGTATGATCATTTCTGCTGTGTGACTATAACTGCAGTTCCACTATTCTCACTTTTAGGTATTAAAGTTCAAGAGTAAAGCATTTTATTCTTCACGTAGACATTAACACATGCATTAGCAGAACTTAAATCCTAAAATCAGTGGAAAAAGGTTACAGTATTTTAGCTGCTTTCTTCTCAAGACTTCAATGTAGCGAACCACTTCACTTTCAAGGTAAGACTTGTAAGTCATTTCAGAATAATTTAAAGCTGGGGCAAATACAACCTCTCCTGTGCAGACGAAGAAAACTCCCTTGTTGCAGAGTAACATGCTTTTCTCATTCTGGGATGGGTTGAAGAAAATGCATCAAGGAAGAGATTCTTAGGAGAGAAATTCTGGGATCATTCTTGGTATGCCACATTTCAGCAATTAGAAAAAAATGAAGTGAGACTTTAACATTTAGTGACTGTTAGTGAAAGCTATCACTCACACAGCACATTGTAGTGCACTACTCAATCCTTAGCACTTCGGTAAATGTTGGTCTATCCAAAGGATGCATTTTTTTAAGTAAATACTTTCGCAAATTTGCTCTTCGGAGACACGGCTATTCAGGAGTACTTCCTAAAGTTATGGAAATCACTGCTCGGTTGACTGGAACCGATCTAGTTCATCCAAGCTGAGATCCAGCCCCAAATCTCCAGACCAGTAAAATGGAGTCTGTCCTGTTTGTCATGGTGGGTCTTCCCCGACAAAGAAGAGCTTCGTAAATGACCACAGAGGAATGCCATTCAAGCGAGGTCCTTGCTGTTCTTTAAAACCCAGACTCTCGTAAGAATTTTCTGAACCATTGGCTTAGGCAACTAGCAGTTGCCACTAATACTCCTCCTGGTATCCCCTACGAAAAGCAGTGGCCACCAAACCACAGAGCCATCCCAGCGGCTTCCCTGGCAGAGAATCCCAGCCCAGGGCAATCCCAGCCCTGCGGTGAGCAAGGCCAGTTTTGGCCATCACGATTCCCCAGGCACCAATGGGGGGATCGAGCAGCATTTATCTGCACCTACATTTACATTGATTTCCAATATCCTTACGGGCAATTTTATGGCCCTCTGTATCCTCTTTGTGCTGCCTTACTGTCCTATAGCTCCAAACACCTTCAAACAGAAGCAGCTCACCCCCAAAAGAGTTAGCTCTCTGCTAGCAGGCTCCCAACTGACCGCTAATAGCACCAAAGGCTCCGAATCTGCATTTTCAATTCCTTACATACCTCAGTCATTTCAGCTCATCACATAATCCTCTCTGCTCATTACATCTGCTGCGCGCGAGGAAAAAAATCACATAAAATTGCTGCCTTATAATCAGCCAAGAGAGCTATGAAACAGACAAGCTGGAGTTACAGAGAGCATTGTCAGAGCTTTATATTCAAACTAGAAAGTAGTAAAATATTATACAAGTTGTTTGCTTGCAGTTCATGTCAAAGCAAGAGGGCCCGGGCTAACCTTTGGAGAGGCGAAAAGAGAGAATAAATAGATCATCAGCTCCTGCAGAAAATGTCCTGCCAGTGATCGGGGATTTATGAATTCACACAGAAGCACATCTCCACACAGGGCTGAATTGTCTAGCCATTGTAAAGATAAATATTGCAGATGGGTGAATAATTCACTCATACAAATGTTCACTGAAAACAAATTAACTAGCTTGTGTGTACAGGGGATGTGAAATTGTAACGGTTATTTCACAGAACGTTTGAGAAGACAATCTCTAATATTCATCCAGCCTACCTCAGCAAGCGGATAAGCTACCAAAATCTCCAAAAACCGGTTTTGGAGACTCATCCGATGTTAACTTCCAGGTACCAAAAGGGATGTTAATTTGATCATCACTGTGCACATGCAGAAGCCTGCAGCTATGACAGCTGGCGCTGATCTTTCCAGGAGAAAACACGCGGCTGTATTTCAGACTGAAATGTCAATACCAACACCTCCTTAAAGTCAGGTTGGAACAGAGGGGATTTTAAAACACAGACTGGGGGGGCAGGGGGGGGAGGTCTCAGCTTGCCAAAAGTTGCTCGCACTGTGTGCCCACCACCAAGGGGAAGATGCTTCCCTCACACTGCAGGCATTTATCACCAGCCAGATTAAGTCTATAAAAAGGGGATTACGGGCAGTCCATTTGCAGCACAACACAGACATAAAACTGTAATAAGTTACTGAGATAATGAGGCAGCAGGCCATAAAAACTCCTGCCTACAAAGAGAAGTCCCTGTTTCCAGAACCAACAACCTGTTTTAAAGCACACCTTCCTTGCGAGCACTGGGAGCAGCTCTTCATAACCACTCTCGCCATTTGCTCTGGTCCAGTCAAGAAGGATCCCCAAAGGTTGGCAGCTAAAACTATGACTGTTCTCTATGCTGTCTGGATGGTTTTCCTCTGAAATCCTATTGCATTCCCCACTGCAACCCCAGCTCAGGACTTGGAGGGCAAACACATCTCTCAAAACTCAACTCAACCAAACAAACTGTTGTTTGGAGACTGTTGATTTTACTAATGACCTGAAGGGGACGCAGACCTCTACAAATCTATAAATATTAATTTGTCCCTCTTAACTCAGCTTGAAAAAGTAGCAAAACACTTAGGTGAAGGAAAGCCTTGCCCAACGAATGTTTGTTCCTGAAGTTTGTCTACTATAAATAATACTTTAGCACAACGTTGCTTATAATATTCTGCATAACACAGCACAAATTCAATCAAAAGTAAATGGTTTGTGATAAAAATCACACAAGGTGTGTAAGAAATCCCCCTCCACAACGGAGTTGCATCCTTTTTACCTTGACCAATATCCGCAGCTCCCCACTGGCCGGGCTGTACTGGAAACATCCTGCTTTATTTTTCCAGCCTCCTTTGCTCTTTGACTTCGCCTTCGCCCTGATTCAAAAAGGAAAGCTCTTAATCAAACTTAGCATTCACAAAAGGAGCATTTCCAAGACAGACCTGTGTAAACACATAGTATCTCAATTACCCTCCAATAGCTGTAACATTTTTTGTTTGAAATGTTGCTCTCCCATGGCCTCCACCGTCCTATTCATCACAGTGACCCTTCGAAGGCTTGCACTGTGCTAATAACAGGAGAGGCATTTCTGGAGCACAGCGGAGCTGCCCATGATATACACCAAATGCCGAACGAAAATATTTTATTTTTGCACCAGCCAATATATGAGATGCAACTACAGGGATTTAAATACGATACTCAGGCTCATTAGCAAAGCAAGCATAGATAACAAGGATTTACTGAACGTTACTGTCTGACTTGGCCAGCTTTCCCAAAGGCATCATTAAGATGGTAAGCGAGTATTTTGTCTGTATATTTGGGGGAATTAAGTCTGCACTCATGAGTTCCTGCGACTTCAGCAAAAAAACCCAACCCTCCTATATTTGACTTTTGCATGTTGAAAGCTCAGAGGAGTACAACTGTAGCAATTGCATGCAAAGGACTCTAAAACGACTTGGCCTGCCAGGTGCTTGGTGCGTTGCAGTCAGCTCTGGCATGGCTGAATCCTGCAGCCTGCCCGCGGCGCTGTCCCCAGCCAGCATCTGCCAAGCTTCGGGCCTTAGCTTGCTCTGAAAACCAGCTGCAGTCACAAATGCATGCCCTGTAAGGAGGTCTGCGTAGTTTCCTTGCAAATATATATATTTATATATATATACACGTATATATTCGTATATAAAAACCAACACATTTCAACACACACTATTTGCTGACCGTCACCACATTGCTGTGCTGCTTATTTTGTTGTGTGTTGATTCCCACCTTGCACTTATTTTTACACAAAAATAATCCCTGGAAGTTGCATCACGTGAATTTTGACAGCTAACTGGTGAGATATAAGATTACCTTAGGGTACAATTTATTTATTTATTTATTTTTCCAGCACATAAGCCCAGATCCTCTCCATCACTCTAAGCCCACATTCAGAGAGCTTTGCAAGGTCCTTTTGGATATTTTCCTCTTGATCCTTCTTTTTTACCCGTATTAGTATAATGTCCAAATGATAGGGCACAGGCCACAAAAGTCACTTGTGATAATTCATTAATGGGTCTGCAACAAATGAAAGGTCCAAATTTATTTATTTTTTCCCCAAGTCCTGGACTGGCAATGAGGCTTTTATACGCTTGAACTGCAATATGCTTCTCATTGCCTTTAATCTCCATTTGCAGGTCGGTTCAGGAAAGGTTGGTATTAGAGAAATGTTCAGCTTAATTCATAAATGTTTGTGAATTGCTGTCAAAATACAGTGCTGTATGTTTAGTGAGGGTGACTTGAATATTATTGTGGCTTCAAATAATATATAAATAACAATGAGACCAAGTGCCATGCAATAACGATCATGTGGGCTCTACTGCATCTACTTAGAGCTAATTTTTGCCCTTTGATTATGTTACAGAGCTTTGTTTGCCTGCGTATAAGTAAAACATGATCCACCTCAGCTCTATATATCAACTCCAGGGTGCCTAATATTAACAGGTTTTCAAGTTTTTAAGGTCAACATCAAGTCCTTTTGGACACAGGAGTTCAATTCATGGCACAGGCAGTGAGGTTTGCATGGAGAGCCACAATCTTTTATCAACCCAGTGAATGTAGTTGAAGAACAAAAAGCTTTCAGGCACACGAGCTCTTCTTTAGCTCAGAAACTTTGCATTGTGAAGAGCCATTCAGCCTCACTACAGCTGCATCACCACTGCATTTGTACGGCGGTAAACCTTTAGCAGAAACCATTTTATTTTTGAAAAGTGGCCATTTTCCCCCAGAATTGCATTAAACAGAGCAGATTTCTTTATCACTCCGTTAGGTCAGCGAGGGCACATCTTCGCAGCACCATGGAGGACACTACAGAGACGTTGGAAATAGCATTGACCCAAGGTGGTACAGATAGCTCGGGACTGTGCAAATACCAGCATGGGTCCCAAATTACATGCCTGTATTGGTTCACTGGTATAATCAGCTTTTTATGTGGTTCTCCTGCTCCCGGTTTTAAAATGACCTTGTCCTTTTGGAAGGACAGACATGCCCTAAATTTGATAGCTGGTGAGAATGGCGCAGTATCAGTAAGCTTTGCTCGACGCTGGGACAGATGCGGAGGGCCTGTCCATCCCTGCTCTGCATTGTAGCCCTAGCTGTAGGTCTAAAAATTGTTGCCCTCCTAGAACACACATCTTCATTTTGGGGTTTCTTTCCTCGCTATAAACATTTGAAGATGCAGCTAGCCAGTTGTTTATCGGTTAAAGGGATAACCAAAAACACGCACTCCTTATAATTCCCATTTCAAACCAAACTGATCTTCTGTTACAGCCAGTTGGGGAAAAATCAGTTTTCTGCTTAATCAAGCCTTCCCATCAATCAGGTTAATAGGAGGGTTAGCACATCTCCTAATTATAACTACTAACATTTGTAGGCTTCCTATTGATGAAAGCTCATCCCACCCCATCACGTTAAATCACCTCTGGGCTGTCTGACGAGTGAGGCAATGTTAGCAGTGTGCACAGGGCTCCTGGTCCTCAGGCTGGTACCCTACAGATGTAATGCTTATAGGTGAAGAGGCAGTGCCCCCAGGTGTGTCACTCCCACACAGGGCTCTTTCCTCACTTCATTTAATAACCTGACGCTGGAGCCAGGGTAGCCCCCTGTCAGGCTTTTCCACCCTCGGGCTACAGCGATGAGCCCACAGCGAGAGCAGTGGAGAGAGGTCAGGCTGCAGAGGAAGAGCACACGCTAGCTTCGAGGCCAACAAGGAAATATCACAGAGCCCTAGGCCTCTAGTCTATAAACAAAAAACCTGGTACCACAAGTACTGAAAAGTGATGTGATTAATCGCAGTCATTCAGCTCCAACTGAACACTCAGGTGTATAAAAAAGCATAACATGGTCGTAAGCCCTCATAGACTGTACAAGCATGGGCAAATATACCCTAGCAGACTCCCAGTGTGAATATATAATGCTCTCCGGGGGAAAGAAATACAATTATTTCGCTTCTCAGATTTATTTCAGCATTTGCTTAACCTAATAGACAAGTGGCATGGCCATCCCTTTGTATGTACTGCTGTGCTGCCCTGTGTTCTCAAAGTGTCCATCTGATAAATTTGGTTGTCAGTTATTTTCAGAGTTGGCAATAATTTTCCAACAAAGTGCATAATCACCGCATATGCCTTTTAGGTACATATTCTCATGCCTTTCTATAGAATTCGCCCACTTCTCTCTCATTAATACAAACCGAGCTATGTGATTAAAATTAATGTTTCAGTTCCAAACTGTCCCCTATCCATTAATCTCATAATAGTCAAGAGTGTCTTGAAGAATACCTATGCTGCAAATCTTGAGTTGAGTTTTTAAAAGTCCTATTAATAGCATATACTTATCAAAAAAGTAACTAGCTGGCACTTACACTTGCACCTTCTTAAAGTTTAATAACTTCAATAATGTTGTTTCAATTTAGCTTTCAAAGCATCGGAGGAGCCTCCCTTGTTTGAGCCCTTGCCTGAGGCATCACACCAGGGAGGAGTTGGCCAAGACGGCGAATGCCATCAACAACAAAGACACACAAACAGCTGAACAGGACGCTCCCTGCTCCCATAAGGTCCTCAAACTTGGATTAGTTTCACAAAGCAGATGCAATTTCTCGGCAAAGACCATACCTCACTATAGCAACTGGCTCATACTGAACATCCTCCAAAGACAGGCATGGTTCTCGTGTTGCGGGGCCCTGGATCCAGCCACAGACCCTAAGCAAAATGAACCCCTTGTCTATACCAGCAAGGCACCAAGCCAGGGGGTGCCAGTAGGGCAAACCAGCTGCTCTGGTGGCTACCAAAAGCAGGCAGGCAGGGCCGGCTATTTCTGCTATTTGGGTTCAGGTGCTGGAGGTCTCAGCTGAGACATTGCCAAGCACTGGGAGGTGCCCAGGCAAATAAGACTTGGTGACGGCACCAAGGGTGCTTTTGTGCTTTGTTTCTAAACATAGCTTGCAGGAAGGTGGCATTTAAATAACTGCTTAGCATTGACCTAACTGTACTTCCTCAGGAGTCAATTTATTTTCATTACCTAGACCAGTGACACCAATGCTGAGTCCTTTGAAATAGCCCAGTCCAGGTGTTTAGAGAAGCCAGAGCAGGCTTTAAAGCGAGCATTTACACAACCAATGAAACTTCTTCTGCCAAACCTGACTCCTGAAAGTCTAATAAATATTATGGTCAGGGTCTAATCACTGCAGCCTGCCTCTGTCCTCCTGCAGGCTACAGGAGGCTCAGTCGAGGCTGATAAAGGCATGTGATTGTGGGAAGGATGCAATAACTCTCACGTGGTTTTTTTTGAGATATAATTACATGAGACAAGATTTGTTCATGGCATCTGTGGGCATATTCTTGAAACAAATAATAGATCACAAAACACGGTAAGAGTGCTTGAGCTACCTGCAAATAGGAGGGGAAAAAGACAGTATCCAAAACAAACCACCTGAAAGGCTCCATCTAGCTAGGTTATTTTCCTCAGTATCTCCCTACATCAAATGCCCATTCCCCACATTCACCCACTGGCGATACTCACACTGAAAGAAGGACCTTTCATTCCCGAGATCCCCTCTTGCTTATTCCTCAATTCAAGTCAGTCCAATTTGCTTCAGAAGTTGTTCTGTTGTATCACGTGGAATGATCATTTCAGGAGCAGATGGAGCAGGGAGCTGGAAATAAGCAGGAAGATCAGATAAACTCTTAAGAAACAAAGATTGTTTTCATGCAAATTCCCTTTAATAAGAAAGGTGGAGAAGAGATCTGAACAGAAACTACTGTGCATGAAGAGCTGCTCAGAACATAATTGCTTCTAGATATAATACTTCTGAGTCTTTTCTAGCAACTGTAAACATTTCCTTAAACATCCCCCCCTTCTTTCAGAGTATTTTCCACTGACTTTAATAAAGTGCTGTGTAACCATCTGAGTTTGGGAAGCATTTGCACAACAAACAGAAGTCACTGGGAGGAAAAAAAAAAAGTTGTTCATTGCTGGCAGGTGTTTCTAGGCAGCTTTTACAGAGTTTAATTTGGTAGTTTTCCAAGCTGACTCACATTCGTGTGTAATACAGATATCTCTGATGCTGTTCTTAGTGGTGTACACATACAAATGTGCATGTGTAAGGGGGAGTGTGGAACCTCAATACTGCATTTTGCTTCTCAGAAGAGAAAAGCTTTTGAATTAGTGAAAGGAAGTCACATTTGTATTAAACATCTGAGGCTGCTCCATTTTTCTGTTTTCTCAGACATGCCAAAATAATAAACTGAAACATTAATTGGGAGGGGGCTGGAAATCACCGTATACCTTTTGGTCTTGGGAAGCTAAGAACTAAATTACTGTAATTGGCAGTTTATTAACAGGAAAATTATGCTAAACAGCTTCATGTTGCTGTCAGGAATTATATTCAGTAAGCTATGAAGATGGGGCCCTTGGTGTAACATTTGCATTTTCTCATTTAGAAAGAACAATGCTAATAGATGAGTGAAGCATGTACAAATTATATACCAAAGAACATTTGCATAGCTGTAAAAAGGCTATCTTGATACCAGAGTGATTACGCCTGTTATTCATTAAGATACAGTATAGACTAAGGGGGAAGGGGAAGTAGGGAACACATTAACTTTCTTTAGAGGCATATATAAAATGAACCCCAGTCCAAACCACTTGAATTTCAAGCAGAAATAGACTATAATAGGTTCTGATTATATTGTGTTTATTAGGCAGCACTAGTATCAGGGTTTTTTCCTGTCTTGGATAAGGTCTAAAGATGCGATGATGACAACCACTGCTGTTACTCATATCTTTATTTCAGCTGCCACCTCTCTGCACCATTTGCCTCTTCAGAAGCCCTTTTTGCATGCTTTTCTCTATTAGCAATTTCCACTACCTGTCCTGTCACCTTAGCAGCTGACATTTCCTGAAGGAGAATGACTTTAAACATCACCAATACCTGTAAGCTGGAAGGAGGACAACAGCAAAGCAGGAGAAAACTGGGTCATTTGAATGCCCTGATGAAAACCAACAGGGACTGCGCACTAAGTGACATGGGCTGCCTCTGTGAAACCAGGACACGGTGTCCTGCTCTCCACTTGTACATGGCCGTCTTCTCTACCAAGAAGCTCTGAAGCACAGAGGGTTCAAATAAATTATTCAGTAACTCCAAAATTTGACCGAGGAGAAATTATTTGGCTGAAATGAAATGTCATTAAGATTTGAAAAATCCTGTGTAAAACGCCTTTTGCAGAATTACTCATTCTGTTTCTCAACCTGAGAGCAAGGCCCATACAAAAATGCCTGTAAATCATTGCTATTTATTTATGAAGATGACTTAGGAGAAATTTAGTTAAGGCCATGTGGCTTTGAAGGGGAGGACAGGTAAAGCCTGAGAGCAGGAGCTGCAGCAGCAGGGCTGTCAGGCTGTCACTGGGCTGTAGGCCCGGATCCTCACCTAACCTCGTTTTGAACGCTAGGAAGATGCTGCTTCCAAGAACGCTCCCGCTGTGCCTCAGCGTAGGATATTTCGTATGTTTTTACAACAGAAGCAGCATTACCAGAATGTAAGTAACTTTTGGAGGCCGGTTGCTAGCTGGGGCACCTTTCAAAGCATTTCAGTGCTCTGCTGGGTTTTCAGCTCTGGAACCGGCACCGGTGCGAGGCAGAGGCTGGCCTTGCTCTGAGGCTGCTGCAGAGTGCCTGCGCAGCACAACTGGAGCAGAATGAATTATTTACAACGAATAAGGCACTTGACAAATTCGGCCTCATTCTTTGCTGGCAGAATACCTTCCAGCAGACCACCATTTCATCCAAAATAAGTCATTATTCAATTAGCTGTTACAACTCTGCCTCAGCCCCTCTGCTCCTCCCTGCTCCGTTCAGGCCGGGTGGTATTAGTCCGACTTCACACAACGCTCATAGTGTGTGCCACGGCTCCTTCCCCTGCAT
Source organism: Cygnus olor (assembly GCF_009769625.2). NCBI lineage: Eukaryota > Metazoa > Chordata > Aves > Anseriformes > Anatidae > Cygnus > Cygnus olor. The sequence goes on from NC_049182.1 coordinate 2,625,243, forward strand.
GAATCAGCGTGCGTTATCCTGCACGCAGCCACTTACAAATAATGATGCAGGGCTCACTTTTCCCACATATTCAGTTCAGAATCCGATACCAACATCTTAATTAGGCCCGATTCCTGGAGTATTTGACTTAACATCATTTGCCAGCTCCGAAATATGGTTACATCCACAGTGAAAATAACTCCCCTCCCAGCAGCTGTAGTCTCTGTATTTGACTAATTTCAATGTTGTTCTCTTATAATGCAGCCAGTGTAGACTGGGATCCTCCTGCAGCTCCAGGTCCCTGACCATAGCTCCCTGCCTGCCCCCTGCTTGCATCTCTACCTCAGGTACGCCTTACACTCACTTAAGATAACCTAATTAGTTAAATTAGGCTGAAAGCCACTGCATGCAGCTCACTCTGGAAAAGCCACCTAATTATATTCCCAGCAGACTTTCTAGGGAAGCTTTCCCAGTCTGTGCTGAGCTCCCTGCACTCACTACTAAATATATTATAGCTGGGATGGATCCATCTGCATGGGCTTCAGTCACACCTTTATCTCTAGGAAAGACACCAAAAGCAAAAGCAGGGGAACAGTCAAAATCATAGGCCGAGTGTGGACCACATAAACCATCACTAAATTTAGACATGAAACACTTCATCAGGGGGCAACAGATCTGGTTTGTGAACAGGACAGTATCACTGAGCAGCAGGCAGAGGCTGCTCCCTGAAGCATAGTGCAATTTTACTCCAAAGAAAGCATCACATACATTATGCAAATAATTTACTGTGTTGGTTTTTTTTTTGTTGTTGTTGTTGGTTTTTTTGAAATACTGCATGACAGGAAGAATGAAACACATGTCAGATGTTAGGCATGACACTTAAAGCACTGCTAGAAGGAATGCAGATAATAGAGCAAGTAAAGTGATATAGAAGAAGAGCAGACTAGCATCAGTATTTTCCAGTTAAAGCTTTTGAAGCAGTTTGTTTTATTTTTAAGACCTAAATCCAACCTATAACTATATAATGTAGTACCATTACTTCTGAAGCTAAAACCATTATTTGTCACAAGCACATAAAAAACAAAAACAAAAAAAACCACACAACCAAGCTTAGCATTCAAACAACTTTAGATTGCTTTGGTAAAACGAGCGTTTATACCAAAGCAGAGATGCTGGAAGTAATTGGTTTTCCCTTCTCTGGATGATCACAGTGGTCAGGAACTGGGTCCCAGCCCATGTGCTCCCCACCTGAGGGAGGGATCGACTCATTCTGCTGTTTCGTCTCACCCTGAAGCTTATCTTCTTCCCCCAAATTCCTCCATATAACTGTGCTTGTAATAAACTAACCTCACAGTAACCTTCCCTGAACCAGCAGTGGTGAAATAGCTGCAGCTGAATTATGGGCAGCCTGTCACACCATCTGAGACTGTGGGAGCCCTGCCATTAGTTTTAACATGTATTTAGTTGCTGTTCACTCCCACAGAAATTCCTCTATTTCCTTAATACACTGAATTACCTGGGAACGTAGGGGCTGTGATTCGTTTTTTATCTGATGTCCTCTCTTGACCCTGTAATGCGATGCTTTGTAGCAAAGGCTACGCTGTCCTAGGGGAGTTCAGTAACTGCCTTTAACAGGGAAGAGCACTCCTACACTTGGCAAAGAAGAGGGCACAGATGAAGTAGAGCCAAATAGCCACAGAGACCATCTCGAAAGCCAAAAAGTAGCCCTGCTTTCATACGTGGGGGGCAAAAGGATTGATACTTTCCCAACCGCCAGATTAAACATGGAAAGGAAAATGGTGTCAGTCACATTATTAAAAAGACTGAAGTTCTTCCCGAGACTTAGCCAAATGCTATTGCTTTATTAGGTAGCATTTCAGTTATTACAAGGCTCCACGTTGAATTCTGTTTGTAGCCCAGGCTTTAAACATGTGCACACACATAAGTACAATTTTAGTCACTATGGTATTATTTTTTAAACATTTATTGCAGATTTTCTAATGCACAAATCACATTTTAATTAACTTTATATTAAAACTTGATTATGCAAAGATCCTGGAAGTGGTTTATGAAGTCTGTCAGCCTCCAACATGGGACATCAGAAACTTGTGCAATGCTTATCTTTTCCAAAAGACTACTGACCTTGCCACGGTACAATGCGGGATTGACCCTCAAGAGCACATGAGGACTCTGCCCAGCCCCAGTTTGCACCAGTTTATACCAGCACCATCCTGAGTTCCACCAGACAGAGAAGAGAGTAACCCCTGCCACTTCTCCTGTTTTGCCCATGACCTGCTTGTGGCTTTCAGAGATGACACTGGGTTAGAGCAAACAGCAATAGCAGGCACGATCTACTGCACTGAAAGGCAAAACTTCTGTTGACTCAAGGGAGAGGAGAATTAGGACTTGTGGTTTTTCATTTTATTTTGAATGTTTGCAGAGGTCTCTTGCCATAGTCACATTATTTGTACATGCATTAGCACTGAGACTGGCTATGTAATTAGTTTCTGTCATTAATAGTTGCTGACGAACACATTCAAATCCACACTGCATTGG